>NC_133752.1:46407500-47045000 GCF_036562045.2 Rhinolophus sinicus
TTGCAATAGCTGGACTACTTATCTGCCTCACCCACCAGGTCTGTAAGTTCCTTGAGGGCTTGTTCATGTCTGGGTGCTCAGTGCCAGCGTGGTGGTGGTAGGTGCTTAATAAACGCTGAGTGAATGACTGAAGGAAAGTTTCTGACTGCCTGAGTGTGTTACAAAAACTGCTCTTGAAATGCAATCAGTTTACTGGTGCCACTCAGGACAGCTCCCATGTCTTCAGTGTGACAACTTTTGATATTTGAGGTCCATTCTTCCATGAGGATGTATTTATAGCCTCAGCTGCAGAGAAGGGATTCTGATGGTGGTGGTGGAGTCTGAGGGATTCAGGGGCCAGTTTTGACCTTTGACCTTTAAAGAAGCTCTTGGTCCTTCAGCAGAGGCTCTGGAAATAGGACTTCAGATTTTTCATGTCTGTGTGACACGGTGTGGTGGAGAACTGAAGATCATCTTAAGAGACAGAACTTAGATTGAATCCATATGACTTTGTGTAAGTTTCTGTAACACTGTATGTACTTAGTTTCCGTGTCTAGACAATGGAAATAATACCATAGGTTATTGCATAGATAAAAAGAGAAAATGTATCTAAAAGCACGAGGTATAATATTTTGTAGGTCATGCTCAATAAATGCTAGTCATTATTACTGAGATGCAGCAGGCAGGAGTAACATTTATAGTGGGGGATGGAAAATCTGGCCTTGAACTCTTTTCTAGGGCCAAGTCTGGTGACCTGATCTTATAACATACTCTATTGCCCTCTGGCTAGCCAGATAGTTTTTAATTTCTTTTCAGTAGGGAAGCAAGTATGTACTTTCACAGTTTTGAGCGTCATACTTTCTTACTTTATTGGTTTAAAACTAGAACCACATCTGAATAATTTAAACCCTAATTGCAAAATGGTATACTTAACTGACACTACATTTTAACAATGTGTATAAATGTAGTTTCCATGTTTTAAGGGAGATTCAGGATTTACCTGTTGGTCCAGACTTGCTGAATCTGTCTCATTATTGTCTATAATAGCTTGGGATGGTGATGCCATTCTTAGTGCAAGTGGAATCTTGTTATATCTAAGCCAGAATTTGCCAACAATTTTCCTATATGTGAATAGCCGAGGCACCCAGTTAGCCACATCCTCTGTTTATGCACGTTGGAATTTCATGGCAGTAAAACAGAAGGTGTGACTTTCCACTGCACTCACACGTGTTCAGTGTGCTCTTCTCCAGCTTTGTTTTCATTTATAACAGTTGGCAGAGTACCAAGATCATCTTGTCCACTTCCATCCTTGTCCACTCCCGTGAGTATCATGGGTGTGAACAGTTGTATAAAGGATGGAGTCAGTAACCTATGTAATCAATGATCTGGGATCACTCTGATGGAAATCTAAAACTTTGATTTCCACAGTCATGAATCTTACCTTTCTGCTGTTCGAGCCAAAGCCATAAAAGGGGAAAAGGCTATGCTAGTTCTCCAGAAGTTTAAGAGGAAAATGATGTAATACGGGATTCTTTTCAGGACATGGTCATATGAAGAGCCAAGGAATATAGTAGCACTATTACAGACTAAGAATTTGGAAAAGCTTCCCGGACACGCTTTTTCCAGATACTATCTCTTCATGGGCACAGAGGTTTGAGAGCTTTGGCAAACTGATTTTCTTCCTTTATCTGTTCTCTAAATACTAGGAAGATGTCTTTGCTCAAAGTAACCATTCTTCACAGGATAAAATAATTTTAAATTTTATATGGAATAAGATATATGCAAGAACTGCTAAGAAAAGATTGCAAAGAAAAAGTTACGCAGAATTATCTGCTCTGTCATATACAAAAACACACTCTGAAAACACTAATTCAGTTTGGTATTTGCTAAGGAAAAAAGAACATTTTGGATACACTTACACATTTAATGTGTGTTGCGTCCAGCACGACATGGGCAGTGAGAGAAGGAGAAGGGGCGGCGAAAGGTTAAGAAAGAAACTAAAGTCAAGAGATTTATGCACTAGGGGCCAAGGGTCTCACAGCCTCAAAGGACTGAGAGCCCTGAATCGAGCCAACGTGTGGCTTTTATTGATGTACACACAAGGAAGTAGCATTGTTTTTTCCACGGTCTGTGAGTCTCATACATCATACCAGAACACTGATTCAAACCAATCACCCTTGCCTACAAGTGGCTGGTACCGAAAGTCCTATGATGTCTTAGTAATTGTTGTATGTACCTCCCCAAGGGACAAAACCTTTATGCTGAAACTTACTGATAAGCATAGATGGAGAACTGATGTTATCACATCATTGAATCACTTCCCAAGCAGGTTGTGGGCAGGAATATAGCCACAGAGGCAGAAGCTCTCCTTAGATGCGGGAAGGTGGGGGTCTATGATCACCTCTATCAACCCTGTGAGTTCTCCTGATGGCCCCTATGTGACTGTGCCTTAGGTTGTTCCTCCCTTGAGGAATCTTACTCGTCATTGACTAACCAGCCATCCTTTGGGGCCAAACAGGGAGATGTAAGGTGTAAGCCCAAAGGTGAAGCAAAGTCCCTGAAAGGATCAGTCTTACAGACTCTCCATTCTTTAGGCGTAGGTACGAGGGGACAGATGGGTAGACTGCTGCGTGACAACAAATGTGTAGTGAAGTTAGCACTTCAAGTTAGTGAGAAATTGTTTATTTAGTAAACAGTATTGACACACGTGCCTGTCAATATAGATCATGATAGATCAGCTTCATACCTTATACCATATAAAATACACATTTCAGATGAGTTAAGAATGTAAATATAAAATATCAACCTATAAAAAAGTAAAAAGTGGGGACAATATTTGAATAACCTCAGGATAGGGGGAAATCTTTAACAAGACAAGAAATTCAGAAGACAAAAAAAAAAAAAATGGACAGATTTGAAAGTCATAAGCATAGTCAAACATACACAATAAGCTTGGCAAAGGTATTTATATTCACATGATAATATGAACCTTAATTTTAAAAGAGCTCCTACAAGTTGAGAAAAAAAATCAGACAAGCAAGCCTGTTTAGAGAGGACATCCAAGAGGCCAGCAACACAAAGAAAGCACAACCTCATGAAAAGTCGTGTGTATGACAAAATAACAGTCAGATGCACTTTTCAATGTTCTCATGAGAATTAAAAAGGGATTGATCACATTCAGTGGAGGCAAGACTGTGAAATGCAACAATCTTTTTGGAAAATAATCTGGTGCTATCTACTAAAATAAAAAAAAAAGACTTTTTGACATAGCGATTCCACTTTGGGGACTCAATTCTACAGAAATAAAATAATTATTTCAAGTGAAATATGTGCAAGAATGTTTATTATAGCATTGTTTATAATGGAAAAATACTCAAAGCAATTTACTCATCACTAATGAAGTAACTGAAGAAATTATGGCATATTTAGATTAGGGTGAACTGTGCAATTTTTTAAAACAATGAATTTAAGCTATATGTGTTGTCTTGAAAGGTTGTCTGTGATATTAAGTGGAGGAAAAAAAAGCAACCAGTTTGCAGAGTAATGTGTATTGTGTGATTGCTTCAAAAAGAAGAAACGAAGAAACAAAGAATAAACAAGCATGTGTGAAACAGCACTGCTTAATATAAAAATAAAAGGGGAAGGGATGTATTGTATACAAATACTTGTGAATCACCTAAGTCTGGATTTCTGAAAAGGGCTCCAATCAGATAAATATTTGCTCCTTAAAATGTTACTCACATTTGTATTAACACTTGGAAGAGCATGATCTTTGTTATGTTTTAATAGAAAGCCTCTGTTCCTCGGATTGCCGTAAGGGGTGTCTAACATTTGAATTCAGTGTAAAGGGGTCATTTCACTAAGATTTTTTTGAGGCTCACCTGCAGTCACATGATATATGAGGAAGGCAGAGAAAACATGTTCCTAGCACCAGTGTATTGACATACTGGTTCATTCTTTGATTCATATATTCATTTAATAAGTATTTAATGAGCTCCTCCAGTGTGCTGCAGCATGATGTTATGTCAGGTTCCCAGAGATGAGGAGGTAAATAAGGCCCTGTCCTGTAGCAGCTCACAGTCTGGCGCACATTGACAAGGTATACAACTTTCTTACAGTATGTGTGCAGCACGTGAGGTAATGCCAATAAAGGTGTGTCCAGAGGGCAACGGCAGCCACCCCCAAGAACGAATACTCGAGGAGCAGAGAGGTGGTACACAGCAGCGCTGAGGAAGGAAAAGCCCACAGCCAGCCAGGCTTGGGTGGGCAATGCTTTAGATGCCCCCATGCCAGTGTATGCATGATACTAGATGGAGGGCAAGGCCTCTATCAAGGTAAAATGGGATAGAGTAGACATCATCTATCCAGACTGACAGCACAGTCCTCCACAAAAATCAAAGGGACATTCATTTATTATTTGTCGTAGAAAGTTTCAAATATATAAAAAGGTAGAAAGAACAATGTAATGAACCCTCCGCTCCCCTTGTGCACTTCCCCCAGCTTCCACAATTACCAACATATGATGCTTCTGATTTCATCTCCACTCCCCGCTCACCCAGTGGATTATTTCTGAGGCAAACTGCAGGTATTATTTTACCTATAAATATTTCAGTGTTTGTGATAGATTGCAAAGTATGACCAAAAGTCCTTCTAGTCTCATAAGCACCTTCCTTTGCAATGTGATAAGGCTGGCCCTCCTCCCATGGGGGGGTGCATATTTCCCTATCCTTTGAGCTTGGGCTGGTCTGGTTACTGGCTTTGACCAATGAAATGTGGCAGAAGCGACACCGTGTAACATCCAAATGGAAATTTCAAAGGGTCTTGCAGTTTCTGCTTCCACTCTCTGGAATGCCGCTGCCCAAACACTGCCAGGTGATATGTCTTTTCATAGTTTTGACAGTGCGTCTTTGGAATAGATTCCCAGACGTGGGATTGCTGGGTCAGAGAGTAAATGCATGTGTAATTCTGCTAAATATTGCCAAACTCCCTCCGACGGGGTGTGCCATGTTGCATTTTTACCCACAGTGAATGAGAGAAAGAGTAATTTGAATCTCATTACAGTAAAATGGTTGCTGCTTTGCCAAAAGTATAAACATTCCTCTGATAGGAAATGTTAAAGTAGTCATAGCTGTTTTCTAGGCTGGGTAATTAGATGGAAAGGTGGTGACACACATTATGAGGAAGAATGATGAGTGATTTGCAGGCCTGATAAAGTGCCAGAGGCCTCTTGTTATCTGTGCGGCAGACCCCAGCCCTACAAAGGATCTTCTTTCGCTGCTTGGTGGGCTGGGGGCTGGTCTACTTCTTAGTCTCTCAGCCATTTGTGCTCCAGGCACAGACTGGGCACATAGTGCGTGCA
Organism: Rhinolophus sinicus; assembly: GCF_036562045.2. NCBI lineage: Eukaryota > Metazoa > Chordata > Mammalia > Chiroptera > Rhinolophidae > Rhinolophus > Rhinolophus sinicus. The sequence continues at coordinate 46,412,839 of NC_133752.1, forward strand.
AGGCAGTCTAGTGTGAGAACTTCAACAATGAATATTAAAAAGTTCCCAAGCTTTCTGGGACTGGTGTTAAAGTGAATGAAGTCTTGCTTTTTACCCTTGGGTTGTGTTGTGTGATGTGCCATTTGTCTCACGTCACCAAGCAGAGGAGCATTCATAGTGTCTAGAAACAGTTTGTACGTGCTTAATTAAACAGATTGTGTAATTTTTCCCAGTAGTTTAAAGATAAAATATTTAGTATGCCTGGAGATGATCTCATTTCCATTTACTGTATTTCCCCTCATTTTACTGATTCATTCTTTCACCCCAGGTAGGGAAGAAAGACAGCCTAAGCTTGGGAGGTGGAGGTGGAGGTGGGAGATAGACAGGGCAGATTTGGGGTGGAGGCATAAAAAACTGGCGGAAGGTTGGATGGCACTAAATCGACTTCTTGGGTCTCATCCTCCCTGATCTCTTGTTGGCATTTTGCCTTCATTTGGAAGCTCTCTTTTCTTGGCTTTCACGGAATGTAACCTTCTGGCTCTCCACTCGCGTCTCTGTCAGAGCTTTCTCTACATGCACCATCTGCTCTTCTGCCTCTCCCCCGGTCAGAGCAGGAGGGGCCATTCCAAGGCTCTGTGCCCCAGTCCCTGGTTTCTCATGCTTTTTCCCTTGTACGGAAGTTAGGTATTTTAATGTGTAACCAAGTGCTTCTTTCCAATTAAAAAAATATAAAGACTTGAAAGTTAAGACCTCACATATTTGGAAAAAATAAAAATAGATTACAAATTTATGAACAAATAACCTATTTCACACATTGCGATAAAAGTACAGTAATCAAGATACTATTTAGTCACAAAAAGGACTGAAATACTACTGATATATGTTAACACGTTGCGTACGGATCACGAGAATCTTCACGAGGGATTTAAACCCCGCCATACGCAATGTGTTAAAACATGGATGAACCTTGAAAACATTATGCCAAATGAAAGAAGCCAGTCAGACAAAAAAGGACAAATTATCGTATAATTGTAATCATAGCAAATGTCCAGAATAGGCAACCCTATAGACATAAAGTAGGTTGTTTATTGGTTGCCAGGGCCTGGGGAGAGAAAGGGAACGAGGAGTGACTGCTAATGGGGTGGGGTTTCTTTTTGGAGTGATGAAAATATTCTGGAAATAGATAGTGCTGTTGTTGGACTTTTGTGATTATACTAGAAACACTTTAAACTGATGAATTTTGTGGGCCTTTGAATTATATCTTAATAGAAAAGAACTGGATAAGGAAAAAAAAAATTCCTTATAGTGTCAAGCAAAATGTTTAGGACAAATAAATCCTGAAGTAAATCTGAGTTCATTGATGGATATCAAGATCTGGAAATCTTGTTCTAGACCACAAACACAGCCATCATCTGTTGAATAATGAGGCAGAAGAGAACTTCGAGTAACTTACTCCCTGTCATCTCTAAGAAGTTGTGTCCTGGGAGTTGCTTTTGGTAACAACTAACTTCATTTCAAACTCTCCCTCTTACTCATCGTTTTCATTTTATTTTCAGCATCAGTATGACAACCTGTTCCACAGTGGCTGCCCTGGGAATGATGCCACTATGCCTTTATCTCTACACCTTGTCCTGGAATCTTGAGGAGACTCTCACCCTTCCCTATCAGAACATAGGTCGGTATGAGCGTATGCAACAGAATAGTAACAATAATGGTGAGAGTAAGAATAATAGCTATTGTTGACTATGTGCCTCCTTTATGCAAGGGTTTTAACTATATCATCTAACTTAATTCTCTAAATAACGTTACTGTATGGATTCTGTTACTAGTTCCATTTCCTAGATTTTTCAGGGTTAGGGAGGTTAAGTCACTCGACCAAGGTCATGCAGCTGGTAAGGGCAGAATTGGAATTCTGACTCGGGAGTCTGACTACAGAGTCCAAGCTCTTAACCCCCATAACAGTTCACTTTTGAAAATAAAGCCAGAAAATGTACTTATTAAACACACACACACACACACACACACACACACACACACACACACACACACCCCCTTTATATAATTCACTATAAAGCAATTGGATTCATTATGACCAAAAGGTTAACTGGATCATAGTGGCTCTAATGAGACCTTAGTTCCCCAAACTCCAACTTTGATGTTGCCGGAGTGTCTTGACTTTTTTACTGATCAACGTAAATGATACCTATTGATTATTCAAGTATAGTATATCCACATGTCACAAATATACCCATAGTTCTTTCATTACCTCCTTTCTTGACTATTCTTTCTTATTAAACTCTGCTCTTTTTCTAGAGACCTCTGTGGATTTACTAGGTGTGGAAGAAAAACTTGGTGAAATGATCTGCCTGTGCTAGTTTGGTCAGAGGCTTTGGAGAACTGGTAGAAACTATGATTCTTAAAACTCTAAAGTGTCATTCTGGAGTCTTAAGTAAGCACCTGGAGCAGGGCCCATAGTTCAAAACCATGAAGAAAGCCATCTCCTAAGAACAGCTGGAGACAATTGAATTTGTAAAATTTGAGTGAAATCTTAATTTAGAAATCATGATTTTATGTGCAACCTTTTCTGAGCAGTAAGTTGCTTAATATATTCTGTTTTCGTAGTATATTCTGATATGCACTTGTAAAAAAATTAAACCTCAAATATAATGAGCAACTCACATAACTCTGGAGCCAGTATTGCAGCAGTTGGCCAGACTTGTCAGTGTATGGATCCTGTTAGCAAGTAGACCTCTGTTTTATTGAGCCTGCCTTCAATGCTTTTATTTACTTGTGTTAATTAAAAGGCTTTTTTTTTTCCTACCTGCCTTTGGGTTACCTAGCTACACTTGAAAAATATGAGAAATTGTTTTGGCATGTGTAGCAAATGCTGTTTTTATGTCTGAAACAGGTATTCTTACTTTGTGAAGTAAATGACCCATTGGCTTCAAATAGAGAAGAATGGCTGTGGTTATAGAGAGTGACCCCATACAGAGAACCAAAGAATATCACAGCCAAAAAAGGGCCCTCCTGTTTTCTAAACATTTACATTTCCAGTTGTCTCTAAAATTCCATGTGATTGTCAGAGGGATTCTGAGAGAAATGACGGACCAAGTATGGTGGCATTCAGTAGCATCATATACACTTCAAAGACAGTCTTCCAAAGATTTAAAAAAGAAATTGTTTTGGAGGTGGTTGAAAAAGCAAAATGCAGCTTTACTGAAAACTTTTATCTAATTAAAATGAAAATTGTTAAGGACTGGGCAATTAGGATGAGAGCGGATAACATCTGATGGATTTTTCTTCTCTTCAGGAATTTCCCTTGTGTGCCTGACCATTCCTGTGGCCTTCGGAGTCTATGTGAATCATAGATTCCCAAAACAATCCAAAATAATTCTCAAGGTAAGCAGCTCCACAGGGCAGTTAGCACATTCTCAGACTCAGAGACGTGGCACAGATGTGGGCCATGCATGGAACAAATGGGCCGGTCAAACACAGCTCCACACCCAGTAATTTTCTTTACGTGTCCTGCATTTTTGGATCCAACCTCCTTATTTCCTCCCATTCTCTAAGCCTTTCTCTGTCACTCCCCTAGGCTCATAAACCGAGGCTTATGACACCCTGGAAAGTGTGGGACTCTTGGCTGTGGTGGCAGAAAAACTAGGGCCTGTGTGTGGCCGGAGAGAACCTTAGGCTCATCATTCACAAGGCTTAGCACAGGTGCCCTCAAAGTGAAAGCTCTTCAAGTGTGTGAGAAATGGAGCCCAGTGTTTAGGAATATGGCTGGTTTTGTGGAAAAGTAGGATGACGGGCTGTCTTTCAGAAGCACTCCTGGGGGGAGCTTCTAGAGTTGTAGTTTATACACCAGGTGAATACCCGTCACAACGAAGTCATCCAGAACACATTGAGGGATCGGACCATGGAATGAATAATGGTAACGATCTCATCTGGAGGTTCCAGTGTTGTCTTTTGTCTGCTGGAGAAACAAGCACATGGCCTTTAAAAATACCTAGCTAGAGAGAAGGCATTCTCAACAGTCGTGTCAATCTCCTAGAGTGCTTTTCAGTTTTCCAATTATGTATTGTTTTAGAAGACACAAGATTATATTATGTGCTTCAATAGTTTAAAAATGGTTTTGTTATATTTTACATTTATAACGAAGTAAACATTTGGTGCTGATTGGAGCATCAGCAAATATATCTCAGTTGAATTGAGTTTGGGATTTATGGTTTGGTTCAGTTTAAGCGCTTGCTGTTTAGCTCTCGTTGACGGAATGCACCCAGTCTGTTTGCCTATACAAATGGATACTGCTTTCCCAGTGTGGCACAAGACAGAACAACTCCCACCATTCCTCCAAAGAAACAAGGAATGTGAAAAGAGGTATTGGCAAGCAGACAAATCCACTGGGCACAGAGAGCTGGAGGAAGTCTTCCATGTTGTGGGTTTGGATTGTATGTGAGTGACTGTTAGTTCAGTAGGATAAAATTTCCGATGTGGCAGTGTATGGTTATAACTTTGTTTATAAAACACGAGAAGACGGGTGGCCTGTTAGCTCAGTTGGTTGGAGCACAGTTCTCTTGGAAGCAGGATTGCCAGTTCGATCCCCACGTGGGCCACTGTGAGCTGTGCCCTCCACAACTAGATTAAAGCAACTATGAGACTTGGAGGTGAAGGGTCATGGAAAAACACACTTAAATAAATAAAAGTTAAAAAAAAAGAAAAAATACCCTGAGAGGAGAGTATGATCATGGGGACCTCTTACTTTTTAAGTAGTCTATATTTATTTTCTTAAAAGGCCACCTAACAACAACAACAATCATGGTTTTGGTGTTTCCAGATTCTCTATTAGTCTGTCAGTGTCAATGGAGAAATCAGATACATTTTCTGTATGTCAGCTTTATTATCTGTAAAAAGCAGATTTAAAAACCCCTTTCCTTTGGCTATTCCATAGGATTTGTGGCAGAAAATATTTAATAATATGCATAAATATTCTAGAGCACCTTAGTAAAAAAAAAAAAAAGAGCCTGTGATAATTTAATCATTATTTTGGTATATCTGCATTCTCTGGTCCTAGTCCTCTTTTAATTTTAGATCTGATTCATTTTCTGAACAAGTTGCTTTGATGAATTTTGAAGTTTTAAATCCTGTTTGTGGTAGAAAGATGAAGAGAGATTTTTACAACGAGAGGCCTCCTTTGTGTGTTCCAGCATCTTCCTGTGAGGTGGAACCCAACCTGTCCCTGCATCTGGGCAGTCAAAATGACCCCCAGAACACATCTATGGTACATTGAGTTGTTTTGTTTGGTTTTGGTTCCCTGTGGTATGAATGGGAGCTTGCCAAGATCCTAATTTTCCCCAAATATTTTAGGTCTTGCTTCTTTCCTATCTGACCTAAAACTCAAACCACTGGAAATTTTTTTTTTTGCTTGTTTCCCCTAAACAAGAAAAGTAAGAGACAGTATTCTTTTGGGAGGGGATGGAGATAATATTAGCTCAGATTGTCTAATGAAGGATGGGTAGATTTCATTTGGAGGAGGGAAGGGCAGGGATCAAAGCAGTAAGAAGATATTGGTGGTGGAAGAGGTGGTGGGAAGAGAGTGGCAGGTGGTCAGGCAGGGCAGGTCTCCAACAGGAGGTTACCAGAGAGGTGTCTAAGAGGTGTGTGTAGCGGTGTTGGATGCTTATTGTCAGATTTCATAAATTGGTCCTATCCATGAAAACTTTTACTACTCAATCCTTCTGGCCAAATCCTCTACTTGAAGGGAAAAGATACTGATCATGAACTAAGAAGACTTAGATTTGTGTTGCGCCTTACCAACTTCTAGCATAGCCAAGTTACTTGCCCACTTTGGACTTCAGGTTTAGTCTCTATAAAACGAGATTGGATTTGGTAGTCTCCAAGTCTTCTCTTTGTTTTACACCTTCTGGTTTCCAAGCCTTTTAAAGTGGTGATGGACTTTGCATCATAGAACAAAAAGACCAGGATGCTTATGTGTACTTATTTTATTGGTTTGCTTCAGATTGGGGCCACTGTTGGTGGAATCCTCCTTTCGGTGATCGCAGTTGCTGGTGTGATACTGGCGAAAGAGTCTTGGAATCCAGACATCACCCTACTGACCATCAGTTTCATCTTTCCTTTGATTGGCCATGTCATGGGCTTTCTGCTGGCATTTCTTACCCACCAATCTTGGCCGAGGTATAGTTAAATTATCCATAAACGTTTTTGAAAAGGATAAATTAAACGCACTGACATTGGCAGGTTTTGCTGCCTAGCTGTGGCTGGAAACACAAAGAGTTTTGACTTACAAGGTAGATGGAAAAGGACAGTTCATCCTAAAGATGGTGAAAAGATCATAGTCATTCTTTCTGTAAATGAAAGCAAAGGCCAAATTGATGAGAATTTGTAATCTATGAAATTAGGATTAGGGTGTTAACACCATTTATAATCTGGACACCTTTCTCTTCACATTCTAGTTGGTAAATAGGAGGGGTGAGATCGTTTCACTAAATATAGAGATCATTCTAGGGCATAAGCAAGAAGATTCAAGAGATAAAGCACTTACCCATTATTTGTGCCAAATTTTTAAAAAATGCTAATTATAAGGGGCAGGAGGAAAAAGGACAAACTTGAGAAATAAGATAGATATTTATCATAAGTATTATCATTGTAAGTTGGGGCATATAATTTATAAATGCTGTGAAATATTAAAAATGATAATATTTCATGTTGAATGCATGTAGATGAGATGAGCATTATCATACACTGTCGGGGAGAACATAAATTGGCATAAACTTTCTGAAAGGCAATTTAATCATATCACTAGCCTTATAAATATTTATAGCGCTAACACAGTGATTTTACTTCTAGAACCCTGTCCTGAAGCTAGCACTCAGAAAAGCGCTGGAATACTGATGTGCAAAGATGTTAACTGCAGTGTTATTTATAAATATGGAAAACAGAAACAATTTAAATATCTAACAATAGGGAGATATTTAATTCATGATGTGGCTATGTGAGGGAACATGATGTATCAATTTTGAATGCTTTTGGAAAATACTTAAGAGATAAATTTGAGTTAAAAAGAATGGAAAATGAAAGCATTTTGATTCCCATATTGCAGAAGAAAGCAAAAGAATTTATGCCTGGAAGAGTTACACCATATGCTAATAGTATTTATTTTGAGTAGTAGGATTAAGAATAATTTTAGTTGCTTAATATTTCCTTGGTATAGTTTCTATGTTTTTCAATGAGTATGTACTACTTTTAAAATCAGAAAAGAATTACTGAAGAAAAGTAAGCTATGCAGGTGAATTCCAAAGGTGGAGTCTGGGAAATTTTAAATTAGCTTTATGCTGTTTCCAGTTTATTTGGGAGAACCAAGTACTGGGTGAGGCTCTGCCAACTCTATCTCATTTAACTCCTTACTACAAGCCTGAGAGGTAGATACTATCAGTACCTCCTTCTGCAGATGAGCAAACCCTTCAGAGAAGTTAAGTAACTTGATCAAGTTCAGAGCCAGAATGTGGTGGAGTTAGGATTTGGACCTGGATTGTATCCCAAGTCAATATTAGGAACACGGACTGTTGAGTGGTTGCAATATAATTGCATCTGCAGAGAATGTATTCCTACAGCAAACTATAGTCCACAGTCTCTTTTTTTTGCACACCTGAGGGCTTGAGAAGTATCAGGACAGAGATAACACATTTGCCTAGGGAATGGTCCAGGTGTGAGGTCTAGCTTGTAGCTTAATCATACCGATTTATTGACAGGGGTGTGAAAAAAGCGAGGGTAGTCTGAAGTATAGCAAACAGGGTAAGTAGAATTAAAATAGAGCCACAGAACTTGTCCTGTACCGGTGACACTATTTTCACTCCCACATCACACACTCTTGTTACCTCCTCATTCCAATTCAGCTTGCATAGAGATGCTGGTTTATCTTTGGAAACACCTCTTTCCTCTATTCACTTCCATCTGTTAGAAACCTGAGGGCTCCTTTTATAAACTGGACACAGATGAAACTGCTTAGCCCAGCCCCCAAGGTCCTGCCTATGGTCTTCCTTCTTTTCCCTCCTGCTTTTTCTTTTTCAAGTGAGGTTTATTTTATTGTTTTGCAATTAGAAAACCAACAAAATATATAAAAGTAAAAGTAGAGAAAAACTTATTACTAAATTCTTTCACCAAAGAAACCATTTTAGACATTTGGTTTTCACTTAAGGTTTTTGTGTTTACTTTCAAGTGTTGTTTTCACATCTCTAACTCAACTTTCCATTGTTACCTTGTCATGTAGGGTCTCTAGTCCTGCTCCCCGCACAAGCATACAGGATATGGTGAGGCCAAAAAGGAACAACAATGGAGCCATAGATAGGGGAGTCATACCGCTATATTCTTGATAACAGCTGGTGGAGACACAAACACAATAATCCACCAGTACCCCAACAGGGGGGTCTTCCTGCACCCCAGAGTCGCTAGCAGCCCGGCGAGATGCAAGAAGTAGGATCCACACGATCCGCCATCCGCCATCCATGCTTGCTAACTGCAATGAGCCTTTGCTAACTGCAATCCACCTTTGCTAGTTCATCCACGGCAGTTATATCAGTGGCCAAAGGCTAACTAGTTACAGGTGATGGCCATCTACTACCCAAACCAGCACTTTCCCACGTGAGGCCAAAAGCCTGGAAACTGCTCTCTGGGACTCTGTCCCCATACTCCACCCCTACAGGGTCTCGCCTCACAATCTATGCAACAAGCATCTTCTGCGAGGGGCCCTGTGTCAGGAACGTGGAGGTGGATGCAATATCCTGGGCATAGCCAGGCATTCTGGGCACAGCCAGGGTTTTGAGGGTACCACCAGCCTTTCTGGGCACAACCAGACTTCCTGGGCACAGCCATGGTTCTCAGGGTACAATGCTTGTGTCAATAGTGGCTCACAGCCAAGGTGCTTACATATTCTCGATGGCGGCTGGTCGAGACACAAGAAGAAAACATCTGCCAGCACCCCAACAAGGGATCTTCCTGCACGAGTCTCGCTGGCACCGGGGCGAGACACAGGAAGCAAACATCCACCGGTTCCACTACCTGGTTGTACGTTCCCAAGCAAACAGTCAAGTGGTCCATCAAATCAGGGATGGAAGGCAATTCCCCCACAGTCCACAGTCATTTGCCAGAGCTGTGTGCTGGCCCCACAATGTGTGCCCTCTCCTCAGGGCGAGGACTCTAAGTCCTCCCCAACCTGGGGGTGAGGGATGACCTTGACCTCACTGGCATCTCCCACCGAGAACTCAGCAAGGGTTTTCTCCTGAGACTACAAGTTCCGCATCTGGGCTGCCCCAGCAAGCACTTCCCAGCCCACAGGGCCACAGTGACCTTCGCTTTCTCTATCCTATGCTGGTCGGAGAACCGTCCACATTCTCCCACCCTTCCACAGGGGTCCAGCTCCCGACAACAGTGGCCACCAGGTACCACACACTGTGGAGGCCACATGTCCCCCCGCCTAGAGTCAGACACCATTCCTACCTGGCCCGAATCCTGCTCGCCATGCCAAGCGTCCGAGTGGGCCGTGGCCTCGGCGCAAGATGTCCACAACTCTAGGAGCCCACGGCAGCAGCGGACCACCAAAAGGAAGATGATGCTTGCTTTGGCCAATAGGGCGGCGTGCCATCCGGAGGCTTGAGAAGACCACCAATTCACTGAGGGGTCATGTTTCTCCCAAGCAGATCTCGTCTCCTCTTCCTGGCGCTGCTCCTCACGGGCTTCTTGAGATAGAGTGTTCGTAAGCACAAACTGCTCCACCATCCTTTGGAGAGTTCTGGCCAGCACCGTACCCTGCTGGTGAAACTGAGCTTTCATACTCATAAATTGCTCTGTTACTCCTTTGAAAATTCTGGCCAACACCATACCCTGCTCACTGCGCCATTTGTCAGGCGGGGTCTCAGCTCCTGCTCCCCACACAAGAACGCAGGCTATGGTGAGGCCAAAAAGGAACAACAACGGGGCCATAGATAAGGGAGCCATACCATTATATTCTCACTGGTAGCTGGTCGAGACACAAACGCAATAATTTGCCAGTACCCCAACAGGGGGGGTCTTCCTGCACCCCAGTCTTGCTAGGGGCTGGGCGAGACACAGGAAGTAAGACCCACACGATCCGCAATCCACCATCTCCACGCTTGCTAACTGCAATCCACCTTTGCTAGCTTAGCCACGGCAGTTACATCAGTGGCCAGTGGCTAACTGGTTACAGCTGATGGCCAACTAGTTATAGCTGATGGCCATCTACTACCCGAGCCAGCACCTTTCCACGTGAGGCCGAGAGCCTGGAAACTGCTCTCTGGGACTCTGTCCCTACACACGTCTTCCAATCCTCCACTGCATGCAAATGGACTTACAGCATGTGCAGTGCCTCCTAATAGGCCATCCTTGTACCTGTCCCTGAAACTAATTTCAGTCACTGTCCCACATTAAATGCCTCGTCCCCTTTCCATTCTTTAATCCCAGTGGTCCCCTGTGAAGCTTCTCTAATCACTTTTCTGATGGCACTTTTCTGAATTTCTACAGCATCTCCCTCACCCTCCATCATACTTTTTCTGGTGTTGCTACGGAACTTTTCTTGTGTGTATGTCTTGACTTTTCACTCAGATTCCTAGGTTAGGTTTCACAGGACCCTCCTCTCGAGTTCCTCTCGGGAGACCACCTACAGACTAGGTACTCCACAAATAATTATTGAATGAGTAAATATTTTTAGTGGCCTGACCTCATAGCTTACATTTATTGCTCTATGTAACAGAACATTTAAGAATAGTCCGTATTGCTAATATGTAAGTCTCGAAAACATTTTTCATTGGTAGGTGCAGGACGATTTCCTTAGAGACTGGAGCTCAGAACATTCAGATGTGCTTCACTATGCTCCAGTTATCTTTCAGTGCCAAGCAGTTGGTCCAGATGCTTAGCTTCCCATTGGCCTACGGACTCTTCCAGATGGTGAATGGAATTCTCATTATTGCAGGTGAGCAGAGTCCCCATTGGGTAAACTTGATTGAAAATTGTTGACCCAACTTACGAACCCCTGTTTCAATCCAAACATGCATGTGCTGACCTTGGGATACATTTTCAACCTGAAAATTTTTGGCGAAAATCGAGTGCCCAAACAAGATCCTTTGCCACAAGTGGAAGTTTCACAGGAAAATATTTAAAAATTATGTGAAAGTGAGCTTATAATTATAAACAAGTATGCTTCACATAAAACAATGCACTATCAGAGTTTAGATTTCAGGACTTGATAAGTCTCCATGAGCAATCATTTATCTAAAAAATGACATTTGTTATGTTTCATCAAGAGCCAAATGTCGGGGGTGCTGATTAGCTCAGTTGGTTAGAGCATGATGCTCATAATACCAGGGTTGCCGGTTCAATCCCCACATGGGCCAGTGTGAGCTGCTCCCTCCAGAACTAGATTGAAGTAACTGCTTGACTTGGGGCTGATGGGTCCTGGAAAAACACATTTAAAATAAATAAAACTTAAAAAGGAAAAAGAACTTAAAAAAAAAAAAGCCAAATGTCAAGTAATTTCACAGTGCTTCTGTGACTAAGAATTTTGCTGAATGGCTGTGACATCTTTTTCAATTATGGAGTATAATACATACACAGATATTGAAATTTTACACACACACACACACACACACACACACACACACATGCTTATCTATCCATATAGCCAAACATACATCTATTTGGAGTCATACATCTATTATGTAGGTTCACAGAAGGTTAATTTAAAAATACACATGGATAGATAATGTACACACACAAACGTATTTTAATCTTGGGCCATTGTAAATTTTTATTGTTGTCAAGGAGGAGGTTCTGAGTAAGGCCCAATAATTGCTGACATAACTGATTATATACTGATTACTGACATAACAATCAATAAAGGAAATACTTGGGGATTAATTTTCCCACAAGATAAGAGAAATCCTAGCAGAATGAAACTCCTGGTCTTAGACTCAAGTTTTAATTCCTTCTCATGGTGAGACCGTGAAGGAAGAAACATGTCTGGCTTGTTCCCAGTTATCTTCCAGCACCCAAGAGAGCACGTGACTCAGAAAGCACACCACTGGGGTTGTGGACGGACTGACTGAATGGATGAGCTGTCAGTAACCTGATGAATAAGTCTCAATCACAAATGGTTCATTCCAGACAGAAATAGCCATTTTGCTACACTGAATTATTTGGTTTCATAGTTTCCTCTTGTTTTCCTTTCCTTTTCCTCTTTTTTCCCCCCGTGTTTTTATACATATATGACCCAAAGCAAACAAACTCCCAAAGTATTGACAAGTACACAAAGTCACCAAATTACAGTCTTTGCTAAAGTGATTTTTTTAATATGTGCATGTTTTAACACCTAGCATATAAAATGTACAAGAGGATACAGAAGAATAAACACAGAAAAAGGAACCCAGGTTGTGCAGAAGGCTGCCATAACAAGAAATCCACTTCTCCCAAAGAGACCAGTGCTTTCTTGGAGATGAATGAAGAAGTTGCTGTACCTCGTGGGCCATCAGAGCCGATGGTTGGTCACTTGGCTCTCGAGCCCCCCAGCCACATCTCTTCGTGTGCCTAGCAGGGACTTGTTTGCCTGACTTGTTGCTGGCTTCCTCAGCAGCCAGAAAAGACAGTGCAGAACTGACGTGTGGATCTCATTGGCAGGGCCAATGGGAATATTTGCATATTTATATTTTTGTGTGGATAATGAATTGTCATAGGATCCCTTTCTGAGAATGTATTCTGCCTATTTCAGGGAATCCTTTTGCGCTTTCCTGAACATATTTACTAGCTGCTGTGTTTTTGTCTTCACATGCAGTGAAGAGTAACATTCATTGTTATGTGAAGTCATTCTCATGTTGTGGATTTTAATCTCATAAGTGTTGGGACTCTGTGTAGAGATGCCATCTTATACTGCAGAGCAAGGACAGAGTCTAGACCCACTTGACTTTGGCAAAATCCTTTGAGCACTGGGGAGGAAGCATGCAGCTCTTATTAAAAAAATAGGGCCTTTTCTCAAATGACTTTTTTAAGGGCTTAAAAATCTCTTTGGATTACAGGTATAATACAAATTTAGAGGGAACTTAATGAACACTTGAGGTTCAAAGGTCAATGTCCTGTATTTTTCACTCCCTAGTGATAGGCACATGTATATCCTTCTAATTTTTGTTTACACATTGTAGCATTTAAAAAACATTGAGATCATTACATAGGTACAGTTTCGTAAGTCACTTAATGACACATTATGGAGCAAGCATCTTTACATGTTAGTCTCTGTTGACCTACCTCATTCTTTAGAACAGTGGCTTCGTAGAAGTATCCCATTGCACGGGAGGACTGTAATTTAGTTAACCATTCCTTATTAATGGACGTTTAGATAGCTCTCCACTTATTGATACTACAATTGTTCCTAAAAACCACTTGTGCTGTTCTGCAAGTATTTCTATAGGATCACTTCCTACGACTTGAATTGCTAGGCCAACTGCACATTAAAATGCTGGACAGATTGTTCTCCGGCAATGTGGTATGTACAGCAGTGCCTGAAGGGGCCTGGTTTCCCCCAGTCACAACATCTGAAGAGTGGTCGATTCTGATTTGCGAAAATAATCTCATTTAAAACTGCATTTCTAAAATTATGAGTGAAATAGAGTATTTTTCATCATCACTTGCCTATTCATGTCCTTTGCCTGCTTTTCTATTATATTTTGTTCTTTTGACTGATAAATCTCTTTAAAGAAGAAAAGGAAAAGTTTATTGTGTTGAGAAGACCTTATTTTCATTAATGGCTGGTAAATTTTAACATTATGGGTAGTGACCTCTTTGCCCTATGTTGTCAACATTTTACTATTCTTTTATCTTTTGTTTTTCTGTCTTCTGCTATATAGAAGTTTTATATTTCTTATATATTCAGCTGTATTAGTCTTTAAAAACTGTTTTTGACCTTGATATCTGTCAAATGTTAGAATATTTATATTTTTATGTGGTTTGTGAATTGTGAAAGGATTCCTTTTCGAGAATGCAGTTGAGCCCTTTTCAGGGAGTTGTTTTTGGAGGTTTACACAACGTATTTACTAGTTGCTGTGTGAGCAACTAGTACCCTCTAAGGAGGGTAAAACCCACCTCCTTCTCTATTCTTTTATTATTAAAAATGGTTTCCATATATTGTTCTCTTATTTTTATGGACGAAATATGTACATGTTTATTCCAATTTGAACTTATTTTACCGTAAGGTATGTTCAGAATCTAATTTTTTATGGTTAATTGTCTCAACATCACATACTGAATCATTCATCCTTTCTCTGATTTGAAATGCCACCTTTATCACATAACTTCCTATATAATGTGTTTTTGTTGGGACTCTATTTGGTTTCATTTTTTTCTATTTTTATTCATAAGTTTGAAATGTGTGAGAAAGTTTATTGTCTGAGATTTAATGCTTTATAATTTTATTTTGTAAATATTCCCAAGAACGTGTGGTTAATATAATGACAATACTCATTATGGTATTTTCACAACAAGAATGCCTGTGAGGTATTACAGAAAGAACCCCGTTAGGTGTCACAGGTATATTTACAATATATGGAACAAAACTATGTAGACTTCTGACATGACTGTTAATTCTCAAGTGCTGCTTGACTGCTTGGGAATTCCCATGGATCACCTAATAAACACGTATGTATTGAGAAGCTAGTCTGTCTGTGCTATGTACAAACACATGGTACACACAGCAGTCATGAGGCAGGAAGAGTTCCTGCCCTCGTGGTTTCTAGTCTAGTGAGTAATAGATCACTGCAATGAACAGTCAGTAGAGTTGGGATTAACATGCATTCCCAGGTCTAAAATGAGCATTACCATGAGTTTTAAAGACTCTACAAAAAAATAAATTTCTAAATTGTGTCTCTACATTGGAACCTAATATAAAATGGTATAATCCAACCCTCCATTCTGAGAGAATTAACTACATAGTCAACATGGTCAGCATTTGCCACCATCAGGACAGTGGGGGACAAGTCTACCAAAAGCTATTGTTTAATACAGAAACAACATGAATCAATGTAAGAGTTTGAAAGTAGTCATGTCAGCAGACGGCCATAACCAGAGATGGTTTATAAATGTGTTACTAACAACTGGAAATGGTCACACATTATCTTTAGGATGAAGAATGTAACTAAAAAAACAGTCAATTGTATTCTACATGATCTAAGTAATCATGAGTTCATAGAAGTCAGGGTGTATATGAAGCTCAGAAGTGGGGCGAGAGAGAGAATGTGAAGCAGAGTGCGCTCACTCTATGTCTGGAGAAGAGCCAGCTGGATACGTGGGGCCGCATGCTCCAGCGCAAAGAACATGGGCTTCGCCGGGCTACTTGCTGTATTCCACTAGAAGAGGTGGGATGCCTCTGGAGTTGTGGGTCGAAGTCAGGCTGACCTAGAATTGAATCCCAGCTCTGTTGTTTGGGCAACCTTGGGCAAGTGATAACCCCTCTGGACTTCAACTTCCTCTCTGAAAAAGTAAAAAAACAAAAACAAACAAACAAAAAAACCGGTAACAATCCTAAATACCCTGAAACGTAGGTAATGTGAAAACACCTGTTACGATGCATGGGAAGCGATCAGTAAGTATTCTGTCCCCTTCCTTTCTCTTGTGCAGTCACAACTAGTCCTAGTGGGGAAAGGGGGAGTTCCACCTAACCCAGTTTAAGGAATCACCTTGGCCTCTAAGCCACCTTCTGACCAGCCTTTGTATGTGTGTACTTTACCAACCTGATGTCCAGCATCACTCATCCTGCTAGAGAGAGCTAAGCTGAAAAACTGGCAACGTGGTGTATCAGCAAATATACGGAGGTTGCTTAGCATGGCCTTTAGAGTATGCCTAATTTTGGGTGGATACAAAATTATGTCTCTAAATTTGCAAAGCTGAAGACTACTTTCAGATACTTCCTATTTGTGAATCTCATTTCAACAATTACAAATTCAGATCGTTTTGGGCTCAGGAAGATATTACAGATTGACAGTGTTAGGAACTTGACTACTAAGGAATGGTGGAAACCTGCAGAACTGGAATGGCACACGGCTGGCTGCAACCCAGTATCTGTTGTTGTCTTCGTCCTTAGTACAGAACCAGGATTTTGTGCAGGACAACAATATGCCTAGCTAAAAATAATTTTCTTGAAGCTAGAGACACCGTGTGACATAGTTCTTGCTAATAAAATAGAAATAGAAGACTGCTTGTGATTTCTGGAAAATTTTGCTTTTTTGCCCTAGGCACTGACTAACCCTTACTCTTATCAATATCTCCTATTTCCTTTCTGGAATGTGGATGTACTAGCTGGAGCTGCAGCAGCCATTTCTAGACCATGAAGTAATAAAGGCCAGGATAATTATATATCTGTTGATATTCTTGAACTGTGGAATCAATCCCAGCAACTACCTATTTCCAAACTTGTTTTCTTAAGGAAAGAAATCTCTCATTTGCGTAAGCCCATTTGGTTGTTTTTTGGTTACTTGCAATCAAATGCAATTCCAAGTTGATACATTAAAATTTAATAAAGCTTTAAAAATGTTATGCAGGTCAATGCATAATTTGTTGCATTCATCTCCCCCATAACAAGGTACCTTGAATATTTCTGAAATCTGTAAAATGGGAACACATTCTCTCACTGTTAAGGTATCTATGACCAGATGATAGATTTGGTGAGCTGTTCTTTTAATTTCTTGGATTCATCACATTGCATTTAGATTAACTAGTCATTTTAAATCAAGAGATCTAGCAGGATATCTGGAACGACAGATGTGAATACCTGATCTTTTCTCAAAAGCCATTTATCTCTTAATAATAATTCAGAAATATTTCTACTAATGACACCTACCGAAGTTTGATTTGGGGACAAAATGATGTTTCTAATACTGCCGTGCTCAGGACCATACCAAAATACTATTCTTTTAGAATATACAACTTTAGTTCAGCTTTAGATTCCACCATGATTGGTGCCTCCCCCTCTATAGTACAGAGCTGTCTGTCACAAGGCCACAGCTGCTCAGCCAACTCATTTCCCAGCTTCCTCGTCCGTAGGGGCACCGTGACCAGTTCTTGCTGAGGGAATGAGTGCCAGTCAAATGCTTTGCTTCCAGGCCTGCCCAGCTCATAAAATCCCTTCCACAAGCGGCCCCCCACATGCTTTCCCCCTTCTGGCTGGAGGAATGGAGATGATCCCAGGATGACCTTGGAAGCTATGTGTTGATTACAGAAACTCCATCAGCCTGGGTTCCTGAATATTGGGGGGGGGGCACTCCCCTGCTGAGCTGTTCACCTGCCCTCAACTGTTAGATAAACTAGAAATAAGCTTGTTATGTTTGAGCCGTCATATGTTAGGGTGCACATTTTATAGAACTTAGCTATCTAATGTGGGTTTACAGCCTAGTTACATTTATTCATTTGATATGAGCGCCTCCATGAACCGCCCCCGCCCCCTGCCTCCCCCGGCTCTGCAGCCTCAGCTTCCTTTGTAACCAGCATGGCCCTAGCAAACAGGTCACTCCATTCCATGAGTGGGGCCAGGTCCCAGATGAGGGCGGCAACATGTTTACTATAACGAAGTTTCCAGGGTTGAAAACTGAAACAGCATTTTCCTCCCACAGTTTCCATTCCTAGCTATATTGTTTCCAGAGAAAAGATTTCTTCAGCTTTCCCCTCTCCCATCTCTGTTGACTTCAGATGGTGGCTAATCACCTCCAGCTGTACTGGCTCTTAGAGCCCTGCTGGCCTCCTTTCCATGACAGGAAAACAAGCCCTCATGATTCCAACTCACTCAAAACAGGAGTTTGCAAACATCTTTTAAAGCAATAGAAACCTTCCCCTGCCACCCCCACCCCCCCAAATGAAACCTTCAGCTCCAACCCAATCTATAAAATTCGTCCTTAATGAAATAGGCATGGTGGTTGTAATGAAGCGTCTCTGGTCCTGCTCCCTGCACAAGAATGCAGAATATGGTGAGGCCAAAAGGGAACGACAGAGCCATAGATAGAGGAGTCATACCACTATCTTCTCACTGGTGGCTGGTTGAGACACAAAAGCAAACATCCGCCAGCACCCCAACAGGGCGTCTTCCTGCACCCCAGTCTCACTGGCGGCCAGGCGAGACACAGGAAGAAGGAGCCACATGATCCGCAATCTACCATCCACTGTTGCTAACCCCACTTGTTAGCCACAATCCACCATCTGCTTCTCTGCCAACCACCCAATCAACCAACCCCTTAGCATAGCCACAGCAGTTATATTAGTGCCTAATGGCTAACCGGTAACAGCTGATGGCCAACTAGTTACAGCTGATGGCCATGTACTACCCAAGCCAGCAACTTTCCATGTGAGGCTGAGAGCCTGGAAACTGCTCTCTGGGACTCTGTCCCCACACTCCACCCCTACAGGGTCTTGCCTCACAATATATACAACAAGCATCTTTTGCGAGGGGCCCTGTGCCAGGAACCCAGCTCATGAGAAAAAGTTTTAGTCCAGTTCAAGTAATGTCCCAGGAGGTGTCCCTCGATGTCTACCTACTTTCTGGGCACAGTCAGGGTTTCTCAGGGTACCATGCTTGTCTCAATAGTGGCTCACAGCCAAGGTGCTTACATATTCTCGACGGTGGCTGGTTGAGACACACCTGTACCCCAACAAAGGGTCTTCCTGCACCATAGACTTGCTGACAGCTGGGGAGACACAGGAAGCAAACATCCACCGGTTCCACTACATGGTGGTACATTCCCAAGCAAACAGTCAAGCGGTCCATCAAATCAGGGATGGAAGGCAATTCCCCATAGTCCACAGTCATTTGCCAGGGCTGTGCATTGGCCTCACAATGTGTGCCCTCTCTGCAGGGCGAGGGCTCCAAGTCCTCCCCAACCTGGGGGTGAGGGACGACCTTGACCTCACCCACATCTTCCACGAAGGACTCAGCAAGGGTTTCCTCCTGGGACTACAAGTTCCGCATCTGGGCTGCCATAGCAAGAACTTCCCAGCCGACACGGCTGCAACAACCTTCGCTTTCTCTGGCCTATGCTGGTTGGAGAACCATCCATGTCTTTCCACCCTTCCACAGGGGTCCAGCTCTCCAGCAGCTGCATGGCTCTTTCTATGCTGGTCAGAGAACCATCCACATCTTCCCACCCCTCCACAGCGGTCCAACTCCTGAGAACAGTCATCATGTACCACACACAGTATGGGGGCCACATGTCCTCCTGCCCAGGGTCCGACCTCATTCCTACCTTGCCGGAATCCTGCTCACCTCGCCAAACATCTGAGTGGGTGGTGGCCCTGGTGCAAGATGTCCACAACTCTAGGGGTCTATGGCAGCAGCAGACCCCCAAAAAGCAGGTGACGCTTGCTATGGCCGATAGGGTGGTACACTATCCAGAGGCTAGAGAGGACCACCAAATCACCGATGGGTCACGTTTCTCCCAGGCAGATCACGTTTCCTGCTCTGCTCCTCACGGGCTCCTGGAGACTGAGTGTTCATACACACAAACTGCTCCACCGCCCTTCAGAGAGTTTTGGCCGGCACCATACCCTGCTCACTGTGCCAAGTGTCATGCAGGGACTCAGCTCCTGCTCCCCGCACAAGAACGCAGGATATGGTGAGGCCAAAAGGGAACAACAACAGAACCATAGATATGGGAGTCATATCACTATGTTCTCACTGGCAGATGGTCGAGACACAAAAGCAAACATCCGCCAGTACCCCTGCATCCCCGTCTTCCTGCACCCCAGTCTCATTGGCGGCCACAGGAAGCAGGATCCACACAATCCACAATTCGCCATCCACGCTTGCTAACCCCACTTGCTAGCTGCAATCTACCATCAGCTTCTCTGCCAACCAACCAACCAACCCCCTAGTGTAGCCATGGCAGTTATATCAGTGACTAATGGCCAACTGGTACAGCTGATGGCCATCCACTACCCGAGCCAGCACCTTTCCATGTGTGAGGCCGAGAGCCTGGAAAGGCAGAGCCTGCTCTCTGGGACTCTGTCCCGACAGCGGTGGTGATGTTTCTTTTGAATAATTTGGAGCCACTTCTGAGGTGGGTTTCAAACCTGCTACCTGGTGAGGAATCAAGTGTGTCACCGTGGGGCTTTGTCATTGACTGACACTGTTGTCTGCCTTCCAGTAGCCTGAGGCACTCAGGAATAGGTCCCGTCACATGGTTGCATTTTGAGAATGATCAGAAATTCAAGTTACTTAGCTCAGAATTGGTCCTTCAGGATGAATCAAGCAGTTTCCTGGGTCCTGGAACAGCATCGCTCATGGCCGAGGGGAGGAATGCTGTCAGAATTAGGATTCAGTGAAACCCACTCAATGACGAGAATCAGAAGCAGGCTCTTTGAGGCTCATGTCTTTCCCTTCAGGCAGAACCAAACATAAACCTCCCAGGTAGGGTGACAGTTTTCTTTCATGACCCATTGTCAGCTGAGATATTCTGAGCTGAACCACAACCAGGATTTGGAAATATTCTATTTATGCAATAGTTAAGCACCGTAACCGACACCACTCACAGGGAGGCAGCCGGAAGGAAGACCGAATGTCTTAGCTCCTGTCAGTCAGTACCCGCCCCTCACGTCTGACCTGCATGCAGGTCTAATGGGGTGTCTGACAACACTCCAGGTCCCTGGGGCTGGCACCACTGGCCCAAGTGGGGAGATGGGAAGCTGGGGTCCAGATGTTCCCGCCTTCCCGGGGCCTGGGTATTGTGAAAAATAACACACTGAAAACGTTTCATCTGTCTGCATACACTTTTGGCTTTGTTCATGTTTTAAAGTGTACCTTTATTTACAAAGTGAGATGATGCATACCAAATAGAGGATGCAGTTACAAACATATCTGATCACTCCATTTTCTTGAAAAAGTATATAAATATATTACAGGAAATTCTATATAGTAAACATTAGAAATTGATACAGTAAACCTTTGCTACTTTTTTTCTGTGCCAATACTACTATGATTTAAAGCTTAAATACTGGTTTTAAGTATCCCCTATAAAATAACTACTTTATTAAAATAGTGGAAAAGAATTTTGCTATAAACAAGATTGGTTCATTAAAAATAGACTCGGCTCGTTCTTATAACAATGTCCATTACCATCAAATGCTGCCTTAATGGTCCCTAAGATCTGCATTATTAGTGTTAAAATTTTTAAAAATAATTATAACAGGTTAAAATAGCTGTAAAAATACAGCATTTCAACTTATTTATTGTTCTAAGAATGCCCCTCTAAGGTAGAGGAGAAAAGGCATAATGACATTGTATGGACTGGTTGCCCTGTGATCCTGATTTTCAATGGAAAGCAGGAGTATCCGTTGGAAGTTAAGGGGAGAAGCGGAAAGGCATCCAGAAGGCTGTTCTTTCAGGTCACTTCAGAGGCTGCGGCTGCTCTTTCTGCTCTTCTTCAGCTTGAAGACGTGTCAGGACATAAAGGATGACTTGATAGCAGAAAATATATTGATCCTATGGCAGAGAGAGAGAGAGAGAGAACTTGAGATGTAAAATGTGAATATTTTATAAATATAGCTTTCAACACTATTTGAAGTGATGTTTGAGCAATTTTGAAAGTATGGAAAATTTTTGTTATAATGTTGAATATGAGACACAGGACACAGAATTGTGTAGTACCATAAATGTTATAAAAAACAGAAACCACACTGACAAAATGAGGAGGGAAAAAGCCTTTGGGGAGGGGAGGACATTTCTGAGCTAGAAATATCCCAGAGCACTAACTGCAATTGTGCCTGATTGGTGGGCTACTTCTATTTTTTTGTGATTTGCTTCTATAATGCAAGAAGAAACTTCCTACAAAATGTCTTCTAGATGTATTGAACTCATTTTAGATGTTTTGAAATTTCAAGAAGTACCAGGGCCAGCCCTATGGCTCAAGTGGTTGGAGCGCTGTGCTCCTAATGCCAATGTTGCCGGTTCGATTCCCACATGCACCAGTGAGCTGCGCCCTCTACAGCTAAGATTGTGAACAACGGTTCTCTCTGGAGCTGGGCTGCTGTGTGCTGCTGTGTGCTGCCGTGGGCTACTGTGCGCTGCTATGAGTGGCCGGCAGCCAGTGTGAGCCGCTGTGAGCGGCTGACCGATGACTGGTGACCGACTGCCTCAGCCGGGCGGAATGCAAGGCTCATAATACCAGCATGGGCCAGGGAGCTGTGTCCTACACAACTAGACTAGACTGAGAAACAACGGCTTGAACCGGGGTTGGGGTGGTGGGGAGGTGGAAAAGGGGCGGGGGGGGGGGGAAGAAGTTAATATCCAAGATGCTACACAAAATAATTTTCTCTAAATATTTTGTTACAAAAGAATACTGAAATCAAAGTTTTTTGAAAATTAAGTTTTTTAGGATAAAATTATTCTTTATTCAAGGATCTGAGCTTTCTTGTTATTTGACAAAGATTTAATGAGCCTGAAAATAAGTAGAAAAATTCGCAATATGCTAAATGGAAAGTACTAAAACTAAGTACTGTTGAATCTCACTGAAAATTGTGTGTTTGAGAGCTTGCACGCCTGTGCACACATGCTTAGACCAAAGAATGTAAGAATGTTGTCGAAAATGTTAAGAACTCTGAAGTGCAGGAATACAGGCAACCTTTTTATTTACTTTTTGCTGATCTGTATTTTAACTTTTCCACATTTTCCACACAATCATCCATAATCTTCTCTCACGCCACAAACAATCCATTGGCAAACCTACTCCTCTTCTCCCTATATTTACACCCACTATTCCAGGCTGGGCCACCACTGCTTGCCACCTAACTGACCTCCCTAATTCTAACCTTGTACCCACCTCTCTGCCCCGTCCTCCTAAATCGGATCTTGTTTTAACATGGCAGCCAGAGTGGTCCTTTAAAATTTGAGTCAGCTCATGTCACTCCATACAATACTGCAGGGCTCCATTTCACTCAGAAGAAAGCCCAAGCCCTGGCCCCTGTCACCTACCCTGTCACCTCAGCCACACTGGCTGTGACTGTTCTTAAACAAACAAGACCACCCCCACCTTGGACTTCCACGCAGGAAGTTCTGTCTGCCCGAAAGGCTCTTACTCCCAGACATCTGCATGATGGCCTCCTTCAGCCCCTCCAAATCTTTGCTCAAGTGTCACTTCGCAGCGGAGCCACCCATTTAAGAGAGCACCTCAACACGCCAGGACTCATCCTCTTTACCCTATTCTACACTTTTCCCTCTAATGCACTTACCACTTTCAGATAGCCTATATGACTTACTTATTTCATGTGTTTATTATCTGCTTTCCTCACCTCCTTCCCCCTAGAAGATTTTTGTTATTCTAGCAGGATGTTTCTTTTCATTCACTGACGTGCTCCAAGCACCTAGAAGAGTGCCTCGTATGCAGCAGGCACTCAAATACCTACTGAACAAGTGAACTTCCTGGGTCTAAAGAACTATTTATACAGATCAGTAGGCTTTCTCTGACTAAAAAATGTGGCTCTAAATCAGTGTAATAGTTAGGGTATTTAATTTAAATTAAAAAGGCATATGAAGGGAAAGTAGGCAAATTCTAATGTTAAAGATAGTAAACTATATTATTCAAGAAGTAGAGAAAAGTGAATTTATAGATATATGAAAATAGCTTCCACATCCCTTCCCCCAGGACAAACAAAAAGGATAGTAGAACCGATCAGAGCAGACAGATACTCTAGATAACACAGTCCCCGTGAAGGATACAAGACTCTAGGTCAGCAGGTGATAAACCCATCAGCTGCTTTCAGGGGAGTGAAATGAAAATCATCCAAAACAGAAGACAAATGGACCCACCTACTCACTCCCCTCCAAGAGTGCCTTTTCCAGACGTAAGCGATCCAGCCTGCCTTCTTGCCTTCTAGTCCACACTGCTGAATCCCATTCCCTCTTGGGGAATTTCTGTAGCAAGAATGTTGCCTTCTATCTTTTTTTTAGGTTGGATATAGGGAAGGAATGCCACTCATTACATGTTATTTTGTACCACCCTCAATTTTTGCCTCCAACATGCCACGCTATGCTCTGTAATCTATTCAGTGCAGATACTGCATTTCCTCATTTTTAAAGATAAAAGGCAGCATTTAAAAGAAGATAGCCTAGAAATAGTTTCTTTTTTTCTGAATTGGTGCTCATGCTTAAAAAAAAGAAAAAAAGAAAAAAGAAGAAGAATCCCTTACTACCATATATCTTTGGATTTATGTAATAATGTGGAAACGCTCAAAAGGGAAATGGTTTAACCAGATCTTTTAAACTATCAGAATCTTCACGAAAATTCTCATTAGAAGACACCAAGCAAGACTCACCTCCGTCTGAACCATTCCATGTCTTTGTAGCCTCATGCAGCGCACTAAATCAGAGACGTCAAACTGCCAAAGGAAAGAGTTTATATGTTAGGTAAAAAGGGTAACCGAATTTGAACCCCAAAGATTCAGAGTAGTGGCTTACATAGATTCCTGTACCCCATTATCATTCCCCTTCTAGCAGTCTTAGAAAACCATTCTGGGCAAAGTAAGATGGTGAACTGACTTTGACATCGTTTGATAATTTTATTTATGATTTTTCAAGAATTAGGGAAGGTCATTCTATTTGAAAATTCCCAACAGAAATTCTTGTCCCTCTGAAATTTGACTCCTTTCTAATACTGCTAGTAAAAAAAAAAAAAAAAAAAAAAAAGCCAACAAATTTTCCTACATTTTGCTTCTCAGAATAAAATTCCTGAGCGCTTTACTTTCACTAATATTTAACAGTCTGAAACAATGGAGAAATAAACTATTTTGTTTTGTCCTATTTAAATAATTGTTAGATATAATAGAGTGTGAAGTGTAAGAGAGAAGTGTTTTTAAATGAAATTCTTTAAAAGACAATAATATTAATTACATACTATGTGTCATAAGATATTCTAACATTTTAAGTAAGGTTTATATTAACTTAGGTTTTAAGTAAGATTATATTCTTATTGGCTTTGTTTATTTAGAGATAGACTATTTACCATCAATTTGTTTAACAAACTACACATTTTCTATCTATAGGTAACAATGACAAAAAGAGACTATAAGCTTGTTCATTTCAAAAATATACTTTCTTTTTTTGCTTCAACATTTCTATCCCTTAAAGTGTGAGAACAACACTGACTTTATCTTATTCAAGCCTAAGGATTATAAAGAGTAAAATGCCATATTGCGTAAGGGGCTTTTGAGCATATAGTTTCAAAATACCAGTGAAACAAACACAAATTTGAAGTATTATTTCTTCTTGATTATGGCCTAGGAAGTTTTGAACAATGTATACTAAAATACAGTTCTGTAGAATAAGAAAATTAAGGTACTCATACAAACTGATAAATAAAAAAAAATCCCACGATCACACCACATTATTGAAGAATTAGATTCCATCGCTATTGCTGGTCAAATGCTCATTCAGCCTCTATCTTACACTTACTTCAAGATCTTGACCGATTAATCCCAGAACCACATCGATGCATATCAGGGTCCCAGAACGTCCAATGCCAGCGCTGCAGTGTATGATGATTGGGCCCGATGTGTGAATGTGTCTCATGTAAGAGATAAAAGTGAGCAAGTCGTCTGGTTGAGAAGGTGTATCGTGGTCTGGCCAGGCAGTGAAATTCAAGTGAGAAATATGTCGCACCTCTCCTGTCTGAAATTGTACAACAGAGTAAGAATATAAAGGCATACTGTATTTTTCCCATGTAATTAGCTCTTAATATTATTTTGTCCTTTCAAATTTTGTTTTTTCCATTGGATCAGATCAAAGGAAAAGCAAGAGACCAAAAGTCTCCATCAAACAACACACGGAGGGCCTTTATCAAGGAAGTGGCTGGATCCACATTTTAGATATTGGTAAAGACTACTCTTTGGAAACCCTAAAAGCCAATTAGGTTTTGATACGAATAACAGCCTTTATTTTTTTTTTCATGACCCCATTTCAAATTCATCCCAGATGAAAGCCAGTCATGGCAATGGCTTAAAAGCTCTGCATAATCTGGCCCAGGGACCTCTCTACCTCTCAGACCTAACCTCCTCCTCCGGGCCACTTCGCTCCAGCCAGAGGGACATCTCTGTGGTTCTACGGAACAGAACAGAAGAGAAGAGAACAGAACGAGGCACAGTTCAGTCTCAGGATCTCTGCACTTGCTCTTTCTAACTGAATAGCTGCCCCCCCCCGCCCGACATCCTGGTGGCTCACTCAACTCCTTCACGGTTTTTTCCACAGCACCACTACCATCTCATTAGAAAGTAAGCTCCATGAAGTCAGGGAGTTCTTTCTGTCTGTGTTGTTAACCTCTGATTCCCTAGATTCCATAAGGGGGCCTAAGCTCTACAAACATGTGTTGATTAAATAAACCAATCATTTAAGGAATACGAACAATTGTGCTAGTAAGTAATACAAGCTGGTGTCACTGAATAAGGAGGTGTAAAGTTCAATTCTTTGTAAAATGAAAAAATATGAAGGACATTCTCAGGCTCTGTTTACATGCCATGAGTAGAACAGAGTAAATAAGCTAATCCGCTTTGCTTTCGTGCAAGTAAAATCTCTGTTTCTTTAAGAAAGCTGAAACTCCAATAGGAAACACATTACTCACACTTAGCTAGTATTACTGGACAGAGGAGTGAAATAAAGTATGGAGGTGAGAAAACAGTAGCTGCTTTACTTAAGGTATAGGACTTATCTAATTCAAGCTAAATTTATTTAGTGGTTAGGTGGCTGAAGTAGGAATTACTTGAATGACAAATGTTTACGCCACAATCGTCCAAGTATTTCCAAAGATATTAAGTTGTCTTTATGGAGGGATATCTTCAACTTGAAAGATTTTAAAAAACAATTTTATTGAGTCTATTTAGAAGTTTGATCTTAAAAAGAATGAGCTTCCAGCACACAGTTTCTGAGCCATTCTATGCTATCACTAAGCAAAGGATGATGGACAACCACATTAAAAGTCCTGTATTTTCACTTTCATTTTACTACAGTACGTACTGGCAGAATTCATGAAGAAGGTCACATTTAAGCTTATATCAGATAAAAAATAATAGGTAGCATTAGTTCAACAGAAATGGGAACCAAAGAAGCTACTGGCTTTTATTTAGAAACACACTGATGCAATCATGGAAAGAGTCCAGGTCTGCATTCCAACTAGGAGATAAGCCTTAGTAAATGGAAAGATTTAATTCACTTACCTGAATATCTTCGAGGGTCATTGCCCTGACTACAAAGCCCTTCAACTGCCGCATTCTTACAAGAGCCAGCCGAAGCCTGTTGCTGACCATTGTCGTTTTGCCTAGGACGTTAGGCCAATAGCGCTGGCATTTGATTTTTTCCCCTTCTACTTCTTGGGTCATCATGGCTATCACTGTGGATTTTTGTTCCCAAATCATCTGCCAGAAATCTCCAACAGTTGTAGGGAGGGGCCCTTGGCAGGCAATATAAACGAACTCTTCTTTCCCCACTGGGATCTTAATGAAGCTGGCATTGATATATCCACCTTCATCTCCAAGAGGCACTCTTGTAGCATCATCTGTGAATTTCCCACCACAAAACAGAGCCATCTATATATCATGCATTTTTAAACAAGAGCTTTATAAAGAGGCGAGTCAAAGATTATGAGAAATTCCTCCTAACCATAGATGAAAACACAAACACTTTTTTTTTTTAAGGAGGGCACAGCTTTTTTTTTAAGAAAGGCTTGTACGGGGATCAAACCAGCAGCCTTGGTGTTATTAGCACCACGCTCTAACCAACTGAGCTAACCAGCCACTACCACAAATACATTTCAATAAAAGCATACTTTCAAATGGTAGTAGTCAAGTCACTTTATATTTACTCATTTCACTCATGTTACAAGTATATCCTTTTTTTTTTTAAATTAAAGTTTATTGGGGTAACAATTGTTAGTAAAGTTACATAGATTACAGGTATACAATTCTGTAAATACATCATCTATATATATATGTTATAAGTATATCTAAGATGTCAACTCAGTGAGTTTATGACAGAAAATTCTATATTATTTACACAGATTTGATTGAAGAAATTAAAATAAATTAATAAAATGCATTTAGAAGTTAATAAGTAACTAGAGAAATACAACTTGGCTACTTCTTTTCCATTGGTATTTTAATGATGACTAATGAAATTAACAATGAATGATAATGCCAAAATATTATTTCTTAAAAATGAGTATTACAGTGAAACTATTAAAGTACTTATGACAAATATAATTGGTATAATTAATTCTTGCTCATTTGTTATAGTCTTTTTAATATGCAGCCAAAATAATACACTAACAAAATAAATAAAAAGGTAGCTCCCTTTATTCTTCAGGTATATAGATTCCTGTCTTTGTTTAACTGTAATTTAAAATAGTCCAAATATAAATTTTCAAAGCAGGCTGCCCCAGTGAAAAGTATATGTAAGTCATTTTATCGAAGAGAATTTGTATGCATTTATACATTAGGAGTCATTTCTATTTCAAATATTTATAAATTTAACTGGTAATTTCTGTGATTATCAAATTATGCCTTTAGTAATAGATTTCAAAATCCTCCATCAGTTGCCCTTCTATTACTTGATTTCTCTCTTTTACTTCACAGAAACAAGCCCACTCAGTAGTTTTGGATTTATGGCTTATCCTACCCTGATTTTGAGATACTAGTCTGGCCTTTTTTTTGGCCTGACTTAATTCCCACCTACTTTATGCCAAACCATGATCTATTCCATTTTAAAAATGCTAAAATACACTTCCAATAAGTTTTCCAAAATATGTTTTGTGTCTTCCATCTTGATTGAAAAAAAATGCAATTATATTATTTTTTGTTGCATGATTTGTCACTACTGGTTTTGTTATTTATCTTTGGATTTCTGACTTCTTGGTAAAGACAGGGTCAGTGTGTCATATAGTGTAATCCAACGTGCTAAAAAAAACCATATACACATTTTAAGAAATGTTATCTATGCTCCAATACTTCTAATGAGTTTTCCGAACTAGCAGTAGTTCGCCATAATCAAAAGTGTCTGGATGCTGATGGTAACCACTTTGAGCACCTCTTGTAATTGCAGAAGTCACACGTGACTTATATTCATCTTCAGTTATCGGTACATCTTGAGTATTACAATTAATAGTTTTTTCCTTTCTTAAAATGTGTATACATTTTTTTTGGCACCCACTGTACATATCAATATGGCTGACACTTTCTATAAGAAGTTGCTAGACACTATTATTTTGGCTATATATATAATTCATGTGTAATTATAAAAAAACATGTCGACTGGTGAAATGGTTAAAACATGGGTAAAATTAATTGCTTTTTTTCCCTTCTGGAACCTGAAACAATTCAAAGTATAATGCAACCTGTGGTACTATTGTAGCAACATGTATGTACACAGCTGCTATGTACCACAAACATTTCTCTAAACTTACAATGAGTGGAAGGGCCCAGCTCACAGTGGCCCATGTGGGGATCGAACCGGCAGCCTTGTTGTTAAGAGCACCACACTCTAACCAACTGAGCTAACCAGCTGCCCCCAACAATCCATATTTTTAAAAAGACTTTAAAATTACTGATTTGGCATCACTGATTAATTTCTAACACTACGCTAATAAAAATTCATGCATGCCCGAAGAAATATTTAAGATTCCTCTGATTGGTTTTCAGAATACACAGATATTTTAAAAAGAATTCACATTGTATATCTAAATTTGTTACTGATATAAATCTCTGAATGTGTGTGCATGCACTATATGAGAGAAAGATAGGGTAAATTAAGCACAAAAGTTTTAAATCCATTCAAATTATATATTTGATTTGAAACCAAATTGGAACTTACAGGGAAGTATATTTTTATATCGGTTCTTCCTTCTGTTTTCCTTAGTTTGTCCAATTAGACACTGATCCAAAGGTTTTAATTCTTGAAGATTCTGTAAGTAAAAATGGAAATAAAGTTAAATTTGTTGAGATAAGCAGCAATTCAGTAATAATTGCAAATGCTTTAAATATGCAGGGTGCAAAATTGGCTATTGATCAGGGCAGACTTTGAATGTTAAGAAAAAGATTATGCCTTATCAAGATAAGTAAGCCTAAAATTAAAATACTAATTTGATACATGAGTTGTTAAAACATATTATTGCAAATATGTTTAACATGTTGTAGTCAACTAACTTTGCGAGGTGGCACTTTGTATGTACCTTAATTTTAAGTTCAGTTTAAAGATGTCTATAATTATATTTAAGAAAAAAGTACAACTTATAAAGCCAACTTTGGCTTAAATCAATGAGCTGGAGCAGAATTTCTTGACAATATTATCCGTGGGGTCATAGATAGGCATTAAATGAATATATACTGAAAATACCTACTATATGCAAAGCACTGTAATAAGTGCTAGCAATAGTGGTGGAAAAAAAAAAAAAGATATGATTCTGGCTTACCTGGAACTTACAGTCTATTGGGAGGAAAAGACAATAAAGAAATAAACAAACAAATATTATACGTGCTTTGAAGAAATTAACAAACTGCTGTGAAAAATAAAGACCTACTTTATAAAGGGTAATGATGGAAGGTCTCTGAGATGGTGACATTTAAACTTAAGACCTTAATGAAGAATTAATTCTGCAAAATGGAGGGGGAGAGTACACCTTAACAACTGTAACCTTATTTGCAAATCTATATAATGGGATTTATAATATTTTGAGTATTAAATACAAAGCAGCTAGCACATTGCATATGCTCTCAGTAGAAGTTAGCTCCTTTCACTTCAGTGGCTATGAAAAACTCAGGAAGTGGTCAAACAGATGGTTTGAGGGAGATGGGCCAAATTTCTCTTTTGCTTAGTGACAAATATGGATGGTGTCAGCAAGACCTCAGGAGTAAGGGCTCCGAACCACTGCAGCTTTCAACTGAAGGCAAGTTCTTAGAGCTGTATTAAATTAGAAATTATTGCTAATGATGAACCACATCTGCATGTATTAATTAAGAAGTTTTGTGGATAGTTGGAATTGATACTTGAATTAAAAAAAACACCACCTCTTTATCCCTACATGTGAGGCAGGGAGGATAATCTTCAGGGAGATTTGTCAGGCTCCAAAGTGGCTAAAGAGATCCCTTTAAATCAATACTATGTACTAGGATCCTAATTAGAAAAATTAATTTACTGCTAGATATGACAAGATGGTGCTTTTATAGTTGGAAATAAAGTAGTAAAGTGATAGACATTTTCAAAATTTTCAAAATGTCTCCTAGCTTTGCAGCAGGAGCTACTTACCTCCAGCTCCTTAGAAGGAATTCCTTGATCTAGTAAACCTCGCAGCATTCGAATGACTGATTTCAACTTGGTACCAGTGTATCTACCAGAGGGAAGCACTTGGACGATGGGGAGTGCAGCAAGCTCCTCGTGTGTCAGAAAGGGATGATCTAACAAGAAGACAGGGATTGATTTTTTTTTTTAAATTTCCCCCAGAACCGATTTAGTCAATAAGGGAACTAATTTGAGCCTTTGAGCCTATTTTCACCTCATCTATTTTTACAAAAGTGAGAGTCTTTAGAATTAATAAGGCAATAGAATTGATAAGTAGGCAGGTAAGTACAACCAATACAGGAAAATCTCGGCCACAAAGCCCTTTTAACCACCTTTCAAGGAAATACTTCACTGACTGCAGAGGTTCTTGAGGCTGTTGGTTTTCATTTACTTACAGTTTCTAAAGGAGTTTAAATGGTTTTTTTTTGCTTCTCTTCACTCAAATGGCACTGTTTTCTTGATGAAAATGTATCTAGGCCTACTGTTACTCTTCATTTAAATTAGCCACCAAGCACATGGGGAAATAGGACGGGAGACGCTTCAGAAACTCCTTACAATGGGACAATGCAGAGAAACACCGGTCTCTCCCTTCTCCACCCACCCTTGGTACTCAGTACCAGTGTCTCTGGCATTTGATAGTTTTTTCCATGCAGATGAAACCGTTGGGGTCTTCAGGAGGTGGTCAAACAAGTGATGTCAGTGTCTTAGAAGAGATATGTGTCTAATTTAGTACCTGCTTTATGGAAACTGCTGATTACAGAAGGCAACTGTTCGTATCCTGGACAGAAAGGAGAGGTATCCTGCTATACAGTCTGTGCGAGTGTAGCTCTAATGATCTCAATCAGTTGATTAAAGTAATTTGGTGACGCAGCTACTACTTAGGCAACAATACTGCTAGGCACTGTGGGGGATACAAAGCTGTGTAAGGTCCCTCCACTCAAGAAGCTTAACTTTCGTCTGGAGAGAAGAGCATGGGCCACAGGAGCTGATAACAGCACTGGCACTGGCAACAGTCTACTGACATCCAAAAGTGTTAATGCAACTTCTCTGATGTCTTTTAACAACTGAGACTTCAAATTATACAACCATGTTCTTTCATTGCATTAGTATAACATTTCCTTATTGAAAAAAGAGAAACACCGGATAAGACTTCATTTTTCTATGGGCTCAGCTATAAAATGAGAGAAGCAATACTAGGGAAGCTAGGCCAGCTGGCTCTTGCTCTTAAAAAATTAGGTTGAGATTTAAGTGTAGTAATTTCCTATCTTTGAGCTATTCTACCCATTTTTACTGTAAGTGAAATGAGCTCCTTGACTTCTCATTCCAGAATGGAAAAACTGTATTTCCATTTAAAGTATTTACACGCTTATTTGCATGTTTTATCCAAGCTACTGAGAATTTCACACTACAACTGTAAGAACATTTGGTTACATAAATGAATGGAGATGTTTGTCTATGTCATTTAACTTTATATATAGAACCAAATAAAGTAAACATATGATGAAATAACATATCCATATATTCTGAAAATTATAATTTTCAAACCCTTATTTTCTCTATCCATTGTTTTTGATCAAAAACTTGATAATAAATTTCTTGCCTTTATTGGAATCTTCGTGGTTTGTTGTTTCTATTGGCAATTCATCACTTCTCCATGTTATTTCATCATCATCAATCTTCCTTTCTTGTGACTTTTGAATTAAACTATGAAAACAAAAACATTTGTAATATTTTCTTCAGTTTTGTCCCCAAATAAATTTAAATATTATGTCCTTGAACCACTTATTTCCTCTCTAATTATTACCGCATTTGAAAATAGACCATCTGGTTAAAAAAATCAGAATCCACAATTCTTAAAATTTATTGGTGGATGTAAATTCTGAGGTACAGAATTATTTAATATCATTTAAAATTTATCCTCAAACAAATTCCAAGTCTTTGGACCTTAGACTGAAAGAATCCTCTTGGGGATGGAGAAGGTGGTGGTTTGTTTCCACCCTTCAACAAGGATGACTGATTACAATTGGGTCAGTATACTTCTCTTATTTTTTAAACAGCTGCCCACTGTATGGATGTATATTAATTTATTTACAGAAGTCCCTATTGGTGAACATCAGCATGGGCCAGGGAGCTGTGTCCTACACAACTAGACTGAGAAACAACAGCTTAAACTGGAGACGGGGGGTGGGGAGGTGGAAGAAAGGGGAAAGAAAAAAAGAATTAGTAATATGCAAATAAAGTTTATATGTTAACAGTGTTTCCAAATTCCACCTGAAGAAAGTACACTAATTTACCCTTCCTCCTTCCTCCCATTCCCCTGCCCAATAGGGTAGATCTGGTATCTTTACAATTACTGGCAGCTGGCCCAGATATTTGCTAATCTTTTAAGTAGAGAACTACATGCATTTCTATATTAACATGTGTCCTCTTGTCTAACTTAGTGAAAAATTCACTGCCAATTTGCTTTTTGAATAAAATGCAAATAGCTCTCTTTGGCTGTTTGGTTATCTAACATGAAGCAAAATTTATGTACAACCATTTAGTTGGCCAACAATATATATAACTTTTCTTGACCCATCATTTAGTGTTACAAAAGAATCTTATTTCATATTAGAAACTGTTTTCAAAAAGCAAAAAAATTAGTGGAATTTTAAAATGTTTCTTCTTTGGTTTTATTTTCTTATTAAAGAAAAAAATTTGTATGGAAAAATAGAGAAACAGAAAAATAAGTTACCTATAATCCTACCAGGAGAAGATAATCACTATCCTCAGTGTCGACACATTCCTTTTAGACCTTTCTTCCATTTTTTTCCCATGCTCATGAGAATACTGCTTTTTTGGAGCAACATTATAACAAATACACTGTCATATGTTACTAGAATCTTCTTGTAACAATATTTTTAAAACACTGTTAATATTCAGCCATAGTTCCATAATTTACTCACCAATTCTATTTTATTGGAAAAGAACAAATTAATTTTAAAATTAACATCTAAAAGGAAATCTTCAGAGCACTTCTAAAAACAGAATGGAATTGTTATAAATACTTTAAAAGCTATTTTCTTACCTTTCATCTTTTACTTTTTCTTCACAATATTCTTCACAGCCATTCATTTTGGTAGACTACAATAGAGAGAAATCAAAATCAAATTAGCCCATGGTAAAAAATAAAAAAACAAAAAAAAACGCAAATGTTCATTTTTTTCCTGTGAATTATTTCCTATATGTACTGTTATTGTTAAACTTCATATTATAAATACACATATTTTGAGTGATGGTATACTTTTCAAGATTTAACAATCTAGTTTATTTTTTTCTTAAAATTATTTTGTTTCTTTCCCTTCCTCTCTGATTCAATTGCTGTTTTTCCCAAGGTTACATGCATACCACGTTAATCTGGTTAATCGCCAGAACACTGACTTGAAAGAAATTGTTTCAGCCCTTAGACCTCTGGACACCGATAACCAGGCTGCAACTCCCTTGAAATTTTCCACCAGGTGACACATGTATTGCCCTTCCGACTGGGTTCGGGATAACATTATCTTGAAGCAAACTAGATTCCCACCCCCAACTCCGGGGTGTTTTTCTGGCATTTTTTTTGGACATCAACACCTGGGAATAGCCTAACTCCCCCTGTTCTGTTCCTTCTTATGCACCTGTAAAATCTTCTGGCTGTTCTTTTTTTTCTTTTCTAATTTTTTTATTTATTAAATGTATTGGGGTAACATTGGTTAGTAATACTATATAGGTTTCAAGTGTACACACCTATAATACATCATCTACATATTGCATTGTGTGTTCACCACCAAAAGTCATATCTCCTTCTGGTCAGTCTAGGAACAGGTGAGACGGCCTTTGAGACAGAAGTCCACCATCTTCCTGGAATGCTAGTATTTTGAATAAACTCACTTTTCTTTCCACCAACTCTTTTCTCTTGATCAGTGACTCATGAGTGGCAAGCAGCCGAACGTGAGTTTGGTACCGATATGACATTTGATTAATACATGCCGAACTGTGGCTGAGGCATCTTCAGTGGCCCAAGAGTTTCTGCTGGTTCCACTTATTCACTACTTCAATTTTAAAATCTGTAAAATGGTCTCTCCAGAAAAATCTCGGTAATTTTCAATGTGTTAAATTATCCTGCCCTTATATTATTAAAGTGAGTGGTCTCTTCATAAGGAACACAGATCAAGCATCCCATACTTTACCTGAATTGGTGTCTGAGAGAGTCAAACACTGCAAGGGCAGTCTGATACAATTAGAAGGAGATGCGAAGCTGCATTTTTACATGGATAACAAATCTCACATTTCAATCTTTATCAGGACAAGTTATCGTAACAAATGGGAAATTCCTTTCAAGATCCTGAATTATCTGGCCTCTGTCTAATTCTACCAACCATCCAGTTGTACTCTTCCCTTCACTTAGTAAGATTCAAACCCATGGGGTCTTTTAGTTCTTCAAAACTGCTCATCTCTTTTCACCACAAAGCTCTTCCGATGGAAGTTACTTTTTCTTTATTCGGTGTATCTTTTCCTTCTGAGACTGTTCCCTAACCACTCTAAAGTAGGTCTCCTTGGTCTCTCTTTTGTACCACTTTACAAAAAAATAAAAAAAATTCATAGACCATATAACAACTTATAATTGCATGTTTATCTGTATGTTTATTTGATCATTCTCTTTTCCTCTCCATTAGACTGTAAGCTCCATGAGAGCGGGAATCATGTCTGTTTAACACTGTGTGCCCACTCATGTTTCTGCCTAAGCCATAGAAGGTTGTCTCACTTATTTAATAAAAATATTTTAAAAAACTTTAATATGACCTGTCAGTTACAGACTTGGTAGAGTTAAAAAGTATCTATAATTGTTATTTTGATATTAATTTCAATTTATTTGAGGGAAACGCAAAACTTCTATGGAGAAAGAAAAAAAGTAGGTTGTTATCCACTGACAATTAAAAGGACGCGTCAGTCCTCATGAAGTTGATTCTTTTTGTTTTGAGAAGTTGATAATTTTTTCTGGGTTAAGTTTTTTCCCCCAAGTACAGTCATTTGGATTTCTGATTCCCCATCATAATCCTGGTCTACGAATCTACTGTGTGTGCAATGATTTTGAAAAGAATACAGCCTTTTATAAGAATCAAGTGCTATTAACATTCAAATGGTGAGATAAAGCCCAACTGAAAAACAAACTATAGAGCTACTTGTAGTAGTAACCAATTTCTCACTATTTTTGCCAAGTTCACCTATGTATGGGATAGAGTGGGGTTAGAGTCTGACCTTCAGTCTCTCTTCTCATTCGGTCATTCTGGATTGCAGGCTCTTTGGAAGAGGCAGCTGTAGTATTGCCTCAAGGAAAATATTTAAGATTTTTATCATGGCCAGCTCTGGATTCTGCTGAAAGAATCCAGATCCAGCAACGTGGAAAAGCTGAGGAGATATCACCTAGATCCAGGACTGGCTATATTATTTACAGTGCCCAGTGCCAAATGAAATTATAGTATTTCTTGTTAAAAACTATTAAGAATTTTAAGATGGTGATAGCACAGCATTATTTTATAAATAAGTGTGGAGCTCTTCTAAGCACAGGGCTCTCTCTCTGTGACTGCACTGGTTGAAGGACCATAAAGCCAATCCTTCCTGGATCAAGCATGATTACCTTATAGGTGATGGGAAGCCATTGAGTTTTGTATTAATTTTTTTGCTATCTTGATTGGGTGTTTTGTGCTACCTTATCTTCTAAATCGCTGACTCGATCCTCTGCTTCATCAAATCTACTGTTGATTCCCTGTAATGTAGTCTTCATTTCCATTATTATATTCTTTATTTCTGATTCGCTCTTTTATGTTCTCTATCTCCATTTTCATGTTTCCCATCTCTTTGTTGAAGTTCTCTGAGATCATTGAGCATCCTTATAACCAATGTTTGGAACTCTGCATCTGGTAGATTGCTTGTCTCTATTTTGTTTAGTTCTTTTCCTGGAGGTTTGCTCTGTTCTTTTATTTGGGACATGTTTCTTTGTCTCCCCATGTTGGTTGTTTCCCTGTGCTTGTTTCTATGCATTAGGTAGGGCAGCTATGTCTCCCAGTCTTAGTAGATTGGCCTTATGTAGTAGGTGTGCTGTGGGGCGGTTTTCCTGGTCCCCTGAGCACATACTCCAGGTGTGTCCCTTGTGTCGGTTGTATGTGCCCTCCTGTTATAGTTGAGCCTTGGGTGCTTTATGTACGTCAATGTGACTCTTTGGGCTCATTGGTGTCAGGACTGGCTGTGACTACAGCGGAGAAGCTGTTGTGCAGGGCCTGACCCTATAGAGCAGGATCTGCCTCCGCAGGGCTCTAGTGCCTGTCCAATCCTTCCTTTGGGTGTGTTGTCCTTGGAGGCAGCTGGGTGATGCTCCAGCTCATTTCAAAGCTGGCCACTGCACATACCAGCCCCGCCAAGGGCCACCAAGGAGGGGACCTGCTGCAGGCCAAGTTCAGCTGTAGTCCGTACCCTGCCCAGAGCTACTGGTAGGAGACACAAAGCAATCTTCAGATGGCCACTGCCTGCACCGTGCTAGGAACTTCTCTCTCTGGCACTGGAACCCTGGGTGGCATTGGACCCCTTGCTCCTTCTGGGGGAACCTCCGCATCAGGAGATACCCTTCCCGATGTTTAATGGTCACACGAGGGTGTGGGACCAACTCCTTTCACATCTCTGCCCTTTCTACCAGTCTCGAGGTGGCTTCTTCTCTGCCTGTAGTTGCAGGGCTTCTTTTCAGCAAGACTTCAGGCAATTCTCAATGATGGTTGTTTTGTAGTTTAATTGTAATTCTCTCTCTTTTTTTTTAAAAGATTTTATTGCGGAAGGGGAATAGGACTTTTTTATTGGGGAACAGTGTGTACTTCCAGGACTTTTTTCCAAGTCAAGTTGTTGTCCTTTGAATCTTAGTTGTGGAGGGCCATTCAGCTTCAAGTTGTTGTCCTTTCAGTCTTAGTTGTGGAGGGCGCAGCTCAGCTCCAAGTCCAGTTGCTGTTGCTTGTTGCAGGGAGTGCAGCCCACCATCCCTTGTGGGAGTCAAGCTGGCAACCTTGTGGTTGAGAGGACGCGCTCCAACCAACTGAGCCATCCGGGAGCTCAGTGGCAGCTCAGCTCAAGGTGTTGTGTTCAATTTTAGTTGCAGGGGGCACTGCCCATCATCCCTTGCGGGAGTTGAGGAATCGAACTGGCAACCTTGTGGTTGAGAGCCCGCACTCCAACCAACAACTGAGCCATCTGGGAGGCAGCTCAGCTCAAGATGCAGTGTTCAATCTTAGTTGCAGGGGGTGGAGCCCACCATCCCTTGCG
This sequence comes from Rhinolophus sinicus, assembly GCF_036562045.2. Classification (NCBI taxonomy): domain Eukaryota; kingdom Metazoa; phylum Chordata; class Mammalia; order Chiroptera; family Rhinolophidae; genus Rhinolophus; species Rhinolophus sinicus. The sequence continues at coordinate 46,451,495 of NC_133752.1, forward strand.
GGACTCGAATTGAACTGGCAACCTTGTGGTTAAGCAGCCACTGGCCCATGTGGGAATCGAACCGGCAGCCTTCAGAGTTAGGAGCATGGAGCTCTAACCGCCTGAGCCACCAGGCTGGCCCTAGTTTAGTTGTAATTCTGATGTGGTTGTGACAGAAGGTAAGCACTGCATTTCCTTACTTTGTCATCGTGCCCAAAATATTTGGTCTTACACATCTTGAATTCTCAAGGCACAAATCTGTGGAGTCTATCTGTACTTTGGTGGCAGGACAACTTACATAATATTTCCAAATAACTGACAAGAATATTCTCCCTCAACGAATCTTAATTTTTAGAATTTTCCTGGATATTTTTCCATCTCAATTCTCCATGTGAACTTTAGAATCCTTTTACCAAGCCACCCAGCTTCTCATTAAAAAAAAAAAAAAAAAAAAGTCAAAATATTTTATGAGGTCATATTTAATTTAGGGGTAAATCTAGAAAGAATTTAAATTTAGGTTTTTCTATAAACCAACAAGGAATGTTTTTCTTTTCTTTTTAAAAAATTTTTATTGGGGAACAGCGTATTTCTTCAGGTCCCATCAGCTCCAAGTCGTCCTTCAATCTAGTTGTGGAGGTAGCAGCTCAGCTCCAAGTCCAGTCACTGTTTTCAATCTTTAGTCGCAGGGGGCACAGCCCACCATCCCATGGAGGGAATTGAACCAGCAACCTTGTTGTTAAGAGCTCGCGCTCTAACCAACTGAGCCATCTGGCCACCCTGAATGTTTTTCTTTAGTGCTTCTTATGCTTCTTTGCAAAGTTTTAAAATTTTAATAATGTAGATCTTGTACATTTTTGGTTGAAGTTATGCCTAGAGCTTTTATTTGTTTTGTAACTATTCTGAATGAAAACTCAATTGTATTTTATAACTGGTTAAAGCAAAGACTGTGTTATAGACTGAATTGTATCCCCCCAAAATTCACAGGTTGAGGCCTTAACCCCCTATGTGATTATATTTGGAGATAGGGCCTTCATGGAGGTAATTAAGGCTAAATGAGGTCACAAAGATGGGGCTCTAATCCAAAAGGACTGGTGTCCTTTGAAGAAGAGGAAGATACACTAGGAGAGCATGAACACAGAGGAATGGCCGTGTGTGTGCAGTAAGAAGGCGGCTGTCTGCAAGCCAAGGTGGTCATCTCACAAGAAACCAGCCCTCTTGGCACCTTGATCTTGGACCTCTGGCCTCCAGAACAGTGAAAAAAGAAATTTCTGTTTTTTAAGCCATGCAGTTTGTGGTATTTTGTTATGGCTGCACAAGCAGAATAGGGAAGACTTAAAACTCAAATGCCTGCACGAATCAGACGAATAACAAATTTAAATTTAGTAAAATTAATTATTGTAAATCCTAAGAGTTCACAGTATAAAAAAATAGAAATCTTTGTTGCATTGTTGTTTATAACAAACACGAAATTTAAAATTCATTAACAGATAGCCAATTTAATAACTCATGGTATATCTGTGAAACAGAATAGGAAGGCATTAGAAAGTATGAGGCAGACTTTTATGTACTCATGTGGAAAGAGGGTATGATCAATTGTAAAGTGAGAACCAAATTTAGAACCATGTTATAAAGCTTATATTTTTAAAAAAATCACATATGCATATAAATATCTGTTTTCATTTGCATAATGGGAAGGTAAAAATCAAAATTTTAATAATAGCTACATCAGATGAAGATGAGGAATGGGGAATAAAAGGAATTTGTATTTTTAGATGGTTCTGTTTGAAAAATTTTTTACAATGAGGATGTAATATTTTCATATTGAAATAACAAAAAAGCAATTTGAATGAAATTTCTGCTATAAACTTGTTTTTTTATTATAGCTCAGTATAAATGAGAATCTATATATATTTTTTTTTTTTTAAAGAAAAGGCATTGGATATGACATTTTTAAATGGAGATTAAAGGTTTTTATTTATTCTCTTAGTTAACAGAGCCTTCAGAATATACACTTTAAATGGCATTTTTAATATTAAGAAAAATGTAATTAGAGTTAGCATAATTTAACATGTTCAGAAAGCCTTTTTCAAAGAGCTTATTGTTGTTATAACTATTAATATTCTGATGGTATGAAAGAACGACATCTTAAGTAAAATCACTACTATTTTGAGATATTCAATATTTATGTAATCACTTTTTTAGATTTAGAAATATGTATTCAACAGATATAAGCTTTCTTGTAATTACACATATTATTTATAAGTGTTTAATGAACATAATCATGTGTGTATGAAATTGTGTACGGGCACATGCATGGTAACTATTGTAAGAATACAAACCAGCTTAGTTTTGACAATTTTGAAGATGTTCAGTAGGAAGAATAAGAAGAATAGTGAGGGAAATTATCCTAGAATACTGAGCAAGATCAGATTCACACAAATAGGATGATACTTAGTTTGAGCAGCCTTACATATAATTTATCTACTATTTCATGCTTTTTCTTAGCACAACATCTCAGAAAATGTGAAGTTTCATTAAACTTTTTTTCGGGGAGGAGGGGAATAACAGTTTATTCCTTTACAAACAAATATCACTTTCAACAAAATTTTAAAAATTTTAATATGTTGGAAGAACATTTAAGAAAACACTATACTTAGAAATGTTTTCCAGCTTCATTAAACACACTCAAATTATTTTTTCACCTTCTTAAGGATTCAGAATTGTTATGGTAAACATCAAGTTGTAAATGTGTTCTAAAACACGCATCTTCAGGGCTGTTGGAATTTATAGGACTGTACCCCTGGACCATATGCTCCCAAACCATACCAGTATGTGTAAACCACATGACATTCTAATGTCGAAATAAAACCTATTATACAAAATATGGGTCATGGGCAGTCACAAAAAACTGTCTTAAAAGCCAGGATAATCGACTTTATTAAAGTCTTAAAGTCTTATATAAGAATTTGTAAACTCTGTCATTGTTTTTGAAAACTACTCCATTCTTTTTCTTTTTCTTTTGATTTGAGGAACTTCAGTAATGATTCTTTCACTGGGATAGGATAACTCCTAAATGTAACAAATAAAATTAACCTCCATTTCCACCCTAATTGTAATGTTTCAGTAAAACAGGCAATAATCTCAGATGATGCCAACTTCCTTTTAATTTCAACAAATTTTTATAATTTTTATAATACACACACAGAGATCTATCCATACAGCTTATTTCTACTAGTTTAGATCCAACTATTTCAATGTATTACGAACCAGTCATCTATCCAAGTCTTTTAAAACAAATCACAACTGAAATCTCAAAGTAATAATAGCAAAAGCCATGGAATAACTGGAGGAATTAGCTGTTTCCATGATACTTATCCATGAGGGGCAGGAGGAAGCATCCAAGGATAAAAGCCAAGTTTTCTTTTTTTTTTTAAAAGCCAAATTTTCTGCCTAGGTTAGATATTAACTGGAAGAGGATCTTGGAATTCCCAAGTTTAATTTGGTGTAAAAATAATGAAGATTAAAAAAAAACCCAAACAAACAAACAAACAAATTTTTTGGACTTTTTTTTCTTGAATGGAAACTTTCACCAAAAGAAGTTAGATGATTTAAAGGCAAGTTCTTTCTCCAAAATGAGTAAGTGACATCAGTTCTAATTCTTACTGAGGTTACTAACCAGCCATCAGGATATTATCTTTAACTCCTGTCTAGGGGGAAATTGGGAGATAGGGCGAAGGTCTCAGCGGAGAAAGCAAGTTTTCAAGTAAGGAGATATATAATTCTAACAAGATACAGCATCCTAGAGTGTTTACCTAGGTATTTTCCTTACCTCTGTAAAATCTTTGGGTAAAGGTGATCCATCACAGTCTATATCTTCTGCTCTCTCTTCAGATAACTTCCCATTGGTTTCTAGTGCACCTGGAAGAGAAATAAAGAGGCCAAGAGGAGTTAAAATGCTCCTTAGAGACCTTCTTATACTCCTTAGTGTAACAACTTATTCGTTCTGGTTCATCTACCTGGACCACAGGCATCTCCTGTCGCATTATTTTGGTTTAAAAGGTTCTGGGCTTCCTCATCCACAACATCCAGCAGAGACTGGATAACCTCAGCTTCTTGAGGATCATCATAAATATCATCTTCTTGTACATCAGATTCTTGAAAAACAGTAATTTACATGGGGTTTTACTTTAAAAATACTGATATGAGCAAAGGACAATGTGTCAAAGAGAATACAGCAGGTCTTTCAAATTTTATGCATAAACTTTGGACAAGTAGTTTACACTAATGGGGCCTAGTCATTTTTAGTTCTAGAACTACTTTGGCTTCTACCTGACAAAAGACCATACAAATGCAACTTACAAAGAATAAACCAAAATCAATAATTTAACGCTATTTTCCTAAATGACTCCCAAATTGTTAATCCATGAAAGAAACTCGACTGAACAAATTATATTATAAAGATTAAGAATATAATAGGGCAGCCCAAACATCCCCAAGAAAAATTTTCTAAATTATTAGGTAGCCTGTGAATTGTTCCTTCAAAGAATACAAGAAACACTATAAAAAACAAACAAACCCAGTTATCTTTTCAATCATTAACAATAGTTGTAATCTTATACATGAGAATGAACACAGGACATCTGTACAGTAATGCAGCTAACAATTAATTTTACATTGTTCTTTTATTTCTTTGAACAACAATCTTTCCTTTTAAACTAGGAACATGTAAGGCGAATAAGAAAGGATACCTAATAATTCTTTATTACCTGAGTTATTAGGGCATTTAGAGTAACTGAATGACTGATTTGGAAAACTACCTTTGGACAGAATCAAATTTGCTGATCCCTTCATCTGATAAGTGGAACATTTTCCTTCAGGGTACAAAACTTCAACGATTTCTTCCCCATTAACCTAAAGTATAAAACCAAAGCAAATCATTAGTTTACCATTTTATTAACTTCCAGGATTAGTGAGGGATTGCATAATGTCTCTCCATGCCCTTCTCCCCTTCTTTCTTAGTATATAAAATCCATTTTATATCTCCCTACCTAAGATGTGTTTCTAGAAAATACCAGTGCAATAAAATGTTCAAAGGAGATGGCATTTTCCATCATCAAATATGTCTGGAAACCCTAGATTAAACATTGAATCAATATTTTTATCCTAAGAATTCTTCCAATGCTTACTAATATAAATTGAGTTGTCAAAAGAGAAATCTATTATGTAGTATTTCCTAAACTTATTTGACTGCAAAAACCTCTTTTATGAGGCATATTTTATGGGGCTTGTCTTCTATAGAACCTTTTAGGAAAGTTTCATAGGACTACTAAACTTAGAAGTTGAGGGAAAGGGGGAAAAAAGTATTTGTGAAGCAGTTACATGGACATAGATTCCAGTTTAGCAACCCAATCAACTGTTAGGTATAAAGATTTTCAACTCTTATATCAAGTTAAGAAAAATAACCACAGGTTTACAACTATAAAGTAATTATGGAATAGAATGTAACTTTCTAATTTAATAGTAAACTGTGAAGTACTTCATGGTGCATAGCCTATTGAAAGAAAAAAATGATTTGGGCAAAGATGCAGAATTAAATAATGAGAATAAATTTTAAAAATTATGCAAATAAAAGGTGTTTGCTTTGAAGATTTTACTATTTTTATTACTATAGTAGAGATGGTAGAAGCAATAGAATTATTTTTTCATAAATAGTGGTTACAAAATGCATTGTGAAAACTCCAATCTTTCTGAGAAATTCACAGTACAGACAACAGTATTCGAGGCCAACATACTGTTTGAGTGACTTATTGGAAGTGTTTAACCAAGAATGTTTGCAACTAAGAATAAGAAAAGTCCTACTTTCTAAGGTTTTCTGTTAATTCAAACAGAAACTCTCCCCTTCTCCCTTTCAACAATATGCTGATATTTAAAGAGAAAAGAAGCGCTACATAGTGTGACTAACACTCGATACACATGAAAATTCAGTCGCTTCAGCTCTATGAAATGAAAGGTCTTGTGAATAAACAGAATAGTGTGTGTTGCTGTATCTCAATCCACAAACGTACAAATACCAAGAATTTTATTGTGCCCAAATGATTCTTCCAAATAATTCTTCTGCTGTGATATCTTTTCAGGACTTGCTAAACTATGTCACAAGTTTGAGATAACATAGTGAGACGAAAGGCATAGATTTTTGGGCTTATGTTCATTAAATTCATTTTTTCCTCTTACACTAAATCCAGCTCATGTCCAGAAATCTTATTGAGATGATGAGATTTTCAGATTACTATGTAGGAGACCAACGACTCGGCTTAGATGGAAAGACATTCAAATAGTGAGGTTCAGAATAGATTGTACGGGATGTGCGTGGGATTAAACAATCACGCAAAATGAAGATCCAGCTGTAATCATTTTAGAATGTACATTATGTGCCAAAAGAAAATCATAAAATGAAATGTTAAGCAAACAAACGGGCCGACATGTAGTCTTAAAGAGAGACCCTAAAACAATTTTCTTAAATCTCCCCCAGATTTCTCTAATCTGTGCTAATCTTAAGTGATTTAGGTGCTTTCATTTTATTAAAGTATTTTCTATGTTTTTCTAAAAGCAAGTAAGCCTATTTCTATTGACAATACTTTTCTTCCTCACTTACAGCACATCTGTCATTTGAGTCACTGCTGGTATACATTAACCTGAAGGACCAATTCTACTCTTAATTACATTCTTCTCTTCTGGGTGTCTAAGAATTGTGCACATTGATATAAAAATTCCAGCATCAAACCAATGTACTTAAGTAATAAGCTTATTTAAGAGTTGAGTAGGCGACAAATGAAGTAAGGTTACTTGTGTGTGAGTTTTATGTTGTGTGGTTTACTTGGCAAGGCCTGTTAGTTCACTAAAAAAATATTCCTACCATCAACACATATATCTATAAAGGGCAAATATTTAAATGTGAAATCAGTTTGGTTCAAGACACAAACAAGCTGTTTATTTAGATAAGGAAGTAGGGCAGGAAGGAGGTGGCTTTTCACTTACCTTGGAGAACGAATTGTTAGGAGTGAGGGCAGACTCCACAGTGTGATGGCCTGAAAGGGACAATGTAGAAAGGAAGGAGTGAGGCAGTCAGAACCACAAGAGGGACATCAAAGTACTGGAGGAAAAGCCACACTTCTGTGCATTCTCTTACTTTCATTAATATATTAATATATTAAAAGTCGTGTCCCAAAGTGATTTAAAACCGACTACTTGTAATCAAATATTAGAGAAGGTTTTATCCCAAAGAAAAAGCCAATTTCTTAAAAGAAAATAGTTTGCACAAAAAAGCTCAGTTCAGGCTGAATGATTCTAGTGTGATTCTAGTGTGAGGTACTGAATATAAATTATCCCAACCAAATTGGAGAGCCATCACAGGTGCTACACTAGATTTCTTTTACTGTTTCAGAAACAATAACAAGCCTTTAGAGTATCAACTTAACACAGTAAAGACAGTTATAGATATAACTGGAAAGGAACTTTTAATATATGTCTAAACCAAATGTTAATTTTAACTCTTAGCCATCACTATAAAAATTCAATATATATATTAAAATGAGATTATGTTTCTCTTACAGTGAAAAAAGCCATTTAAAAAATAATTTGATTCATTAGTTATATTTTCAAGAGATTTTGAAAGATATGGTAGAGTTTGGAAAAGTTAAAAAGAAAACGAGGAAAGAAAAAATGAAAGAATTCAGGCAAGTGTATTCAAGGACTTCTATTTGCAAATGACCTAAAAATAATTACACCTAGAAAGAAAGTTGAAATGGAATTTTTAGGGTTAAATTTCTATAATTATGTGGATGATGTTACAAAGAACCTAAGAATGCCTTTCAATGTTACTTCCAGGAGATATAATACATTATTAAATTTTTAGGAAAAATAACGAAAAAGTATACCAAAAATAAACTATATTAGAATAATATAAAACACAATAGTTTATTGTTTGTAATTTGTCCCTCCTGTTTCCTGAACTACCCCTCTCCTTCTTTGTCTCCAAGCAACCACTGATTTGCTTTCTGTCACTATAAATTGATTTGCATTTTCTATAATTTTGAATAATGCATTATGAACTCTTTTTTGTCAGGCTTCTTTGACTCAGGAGACTTTTATTTTTAATTTATTTTTAAAATTTATTGGGGTGACAATTGTTAGTAAAATCACATAGATTTCAGGTGTACAATTCTGTATTACATCATCTATAAATCCCATTGTGTGTTCACCACCCAGAGTCAGTTCTCCTTCCATCACCATATATTTGATCCGCCTTACCCTCATCTCCCACCCCCCACCCTCCACCCCCTTACCCTCTGGTGGAGACTTATTTTGAGGTTATTTTAATTATGATGTTATGTGTATCAATAGACCATTTTTATTGCAGAGTAGTATTCTGTTGCTTGAATATATTACAATTGGTTTATTTATTCAACAGTTTTTGGATATTTGAGTGGTTTCTGATTTTGGCTATTACAAACGAAGCTTCTAAAAACATTCGTGTACAAGTTTTTGTTTATGGATAAATGTTTTCTTTTGAGTGAACAAACAGGAGGGAATGGTTGGGTCACATGGTAGGTGTATGTTTACATTTTTAAGAAACAGTCAAAATATTTTCCAATATGGTTGTACCATTTTACATTCCCATCACTATGAGAGAGTTCCTATTATTGATAGTATATAATTTTCAGAACTCATAAAAAAATTAGTTCTACGGGAGCCAAGTCAGAGAGCCCCATAAAGACAGATGGATGGGCAGCTTCTACAAGGGGGGCAGGGCACAGCTACTCTTCTTAGCTTTGAAAGTTACAAACAAGAGTCTTCCCCAAAGTCGTGAGAAAAACGCTGTTGTTGCTTGTTCTGTGAGATAGTCTGACTCTAATGTGAACTGGAACTATGAGAGAGAAGCAAGAAGGACCCCTGAGGCATTCAAGATAACAACAGAGGAGGCAGTAACAGATCTGGTTTAGCTTTCAGAAGATAATCAAACCACAACTGCAATCTCAGTGAGGTTTCTTTTAGCTACTTTTGGCATTTAGATATTACTGCCTGATAACCTCAAAGTTTAGTTATTAATGAAGTACTGAATTTACATTTCAAATACACTAATTTCAACCACATTCCCTGTGTGTAACATTCTTATTACATGAATACCAGCATGAAAAGCTACAGTTACTGAGCCCAGTTTATGTAAACGAGAGCATGGAGTCAGACATCCTAGATTTAAATTCTAGCGCTACCATTTATCAACTCTGTGAGCTTGGGCAAGTTATGACACTTTTTTGTGCCTCAGTCTCCCCTTCTCTAAGAGGAGGATAATAGTAATACGAGTGTCACAGGGTGTTGTCCTGAGGACTGAAGCACTTAGAAGAATACTCAGTTCTGAGTAAGCATTAACTTAAGGTTAACTGCGGTCACAATACTAATACTACAATTTCCATGATTATGCTAGAATGTAAGAAGCATACTTTATTCACTCATTGCCGTATTCACAATGCCCAGAACAGTGCCAGTACAGATAAGAAATTCAATGACTGAATAAATAATGTGATAATCATTGCGGTAAGTGTTTCATATATAGTATTGTATTTATGCCTTATTATAATCTTACGAGGTAGATTCTAACAATATTCTTATGTTACTGGTAGGAAGTAAAGGCTTAGCTATGGATCAAACAGCTTACTAAGGTCACACAGGACTTATACATTCAGATCTATCTGGTTCTAAATCCCATGGTCCATGCTGCTCTATTTCCTATTATACCCTGAATTTTAGAGATGCTTTTACTTAAATGTAATTTTTTTCCACGTAGGAAGATCCTGTAAAACATGTTGGAAGGGCAATAAAAACATTTTAGTGATAGTCCCCATACTCGCTTTTGGAAAAATAGTTACCTCTCCATAACCACTTGTGTCATAAAATGAATATATCCTTACCATTAGCTTTGGTTGACTTTGGAGTTGAAACAGCAGACTTCTTAGGACTGGGGACCACTGGATGACCATCTCTGTGTTGTAAAAAAACGAAAAGGCAATTGCAAATTCCATAGGATGTTTGTTTAAATACCCTTCGGACCATCTGTTAACTAGCCTCAGGAGTTTTATTTTGAATGGGCTTCAGGGGGGTCTAGGCTCCCCCTAAAGCTGCAGACAAAATTTCATCAGACTTCATATAAGTAACTTCTGGAAGGAGATATTCTTGACCCCAAAATGATTAAGAATCGCTTCTTTACATAATCTTTCTTTGGGTTTCAGTTCAACACAGCACCATGTTTCCACTCTGATTGAAAATACTGGTAAAAGTCACAATCAGTAACTTAGTTCACTATTCCTCAGGCGATAGTTCAAAATCACAGATCACTAAGTTTTATAAATCTAAAGCCCTTGATATGTGTTTTTCCTTTTAAGTTAAAGTGAAAATCTACCAAAATATATAGTACATTCAAAGGATTATAAGAAGAATAGTACCAACCAATATGAAGAACAGTAAAAAAGACAACACCTTGGAAACAGAGGCTTGGTCTGCAATCTTATTGTTGCTAATACTTGAGAGAAACTGGAGGTTGCCTAAGGTATACAGTGTTGGGAGGGACAATTCACCACTGGCCCTAAGCACCCCTGCACAGTCTTCCTTGGTACCTCAGAAATGCAAGGCCATGACCACTTTTCATCTGGGTCAATTCTCAAGGCTATGTTTGTGGGGAACAAGCTTGAAGGATGAGGTAATCTCTCTTTCCAAATAAAGAGCAGGTTTTCTTGCAGGTTGCTATAAAGGTGTGGGTTCCCGGGCTCTTCTTATAGTATTCCTCTCCTGTAATACACCGCACCCCAATGCATGTGCAGGAATCCACTCGGCCCACATATGTCACGTCCACAGGACTCAGAGGACATGTAGAACTGACACCAATACCATGATTATGCTGCATGTGTTGTCATTTGGAATAAAGTATTTTGTCTCTGAGCCAGGAGTTTCACACCTTCTACCAGCATCCAAGAAACAATAATAACTGGCTAACTTACTAGCTTGCAAGTAGGGTAAATTCACAGACCCTTCACAGTTCTTGACATACAGATAATTACCACAGATCAACACCCCTCCATTACTGCTAGCTACCCTGCAGACATTAAAGACAAGCAGGTATGTACAACAGTGGGGAGAGAACTGGAAGAAGAATGAAGAGGAAAGTAAGTGTGACTACCATTACTATACCTTTAGTGACTACAGAAAAGATAGAAAGTAGAAAGAAAAAAGAAAGTGATTTCAGGGCTAGGGTAAAGGGTGCTCTACTGATTTGGAGGCAAAAAAAAAAAAATATTTAGCTAGATCTATGGTTAACAGAGATGTTAATTTTCAGAAAAATATTTTCCAGGTTATTTGGACACTTTCATCCCCCCACTAATTAACATTCAGTTACATCTATGAAAATAACTGCATGCCAAATCTAATTTTTAGAAATATATATGAAGGAAATTGGACAGGGATTACATTCAAGGAAAAAAGTACACGATTCAATTTAAAGGTTTAGAAGGAACAAATAAGTTTATGACCGAACGGTTTAATTAATAGTTCCTGTATTTTGAAAGACACACTATGTAACACTCACCATGTATCACAAATATAAATGTGAAGTTTCCTTTTATGTAATATAAGCTTGTAATATAGAAAGCCTGGATTTATGTACATTATGGTAGACAGAATAATGCCCCCCCAACCCCACATGTTTACACTGTAATCCTCAGAAACTGTGAATATGATACCTTACATGGTAAAAGGGATTTTGCAGATCCCTTTTTAATTTGTAAGTAAATTAAGCATCTAAAATTGAGGAAATTGTTTTGGACTATCTGATTGGGCCCAATAGGGATCCTTGGAAAGCTTGAAGATGGAAGCAAGCCATGAGCCAAGAAGATGGGGAATCTCTAGAAGGCAGAAAAGCCAAGGACATGGATTTTCTCTCGGATCCTACAAAAGGAATGTAGCCCTGCCTTGATTTTAGCCCACTAAGACCAATTTTGTATTTCTGACCTCCACAACTATTCAGACAATAAACTTATGTTATTTTAAGCCACTATATTTGTAGTAATGTATAGCCATTTGAAACTAATATATATTTTCCCAATTTATTTCCATGATTAAGTGAAAGAAAAGTTGTCAGCATTTCTTGTAACGTGAACTTGTAACGAGGTACAGTGAGTATGGTACTTCTACGCCTCATCAGCTGTAGACACGAGGTTTGGAAGGACTAATGGTCTCAGCACTGGGAATGGGCCAGGCCTGTCCTAGGCCAATCGATATGTTTTTATCCCTTTGCTTCACTTCAGGGACTGGCCTTCACCTAGGTCTAAGGCAATCAGTACACAGTCCTTGCTTTACCATGGTGATTGGTGAGACTTTTGATTGAAGATTGCTCTGGATGGCGTAGTGTGCAGGTGTGAGGCATGAAACTGACACAGCCATTTGACTGTCACGAAAGAAACACATACACAGAGGAGAGAATAACTGAAAATAACAAAGACATGGAGCCGGAGGCCTGATCCAATTTCACCTGATGACCACCTCATCTTTTTAAACCATATAAGGCAGTAAATTCCCTTTATTGTTTAAACCAAGTTGAATGGTATTTTCTGTGCCTCACAAATGAAAACATCCTAACAAATGTGGTACCCACTCTGTTAATAACTGCAAACATGTATCCAAACACTAATCCACTGAGAGCTCTCAGAGTCTCCCATCAGGAAGTTTGTTTAATTTTATTAAATTCTTCCAGTTTAGCCTGTGAATTACTAATTTAGGAATAGCTTTTTAAGAGAACATAGGTAAAATCAACAGCCTGCATGCACAAACAAAACTCACAAAAAAAGCAGAGTACCTTGTTGCTTTCAGCACCACTGAAGGAAGTGACACGTCTAAAGCTCTCTTAGCTTCTTCCAAGGTCATGCCTTGCGTGCTGACTCCATTCACATAGTGGATGATGTCTAACAGCTGGAGATTACCCTCCGTGGCTGCAACTGACCTCGGATTGATATCACTAACATACACCACTTGATGAAGGCTGTCGTGACCTCCAGATAAGGTAAAACCTTCAGGGAATAGAAAAATATTTGTTTCCATAGCTTTAAGATACTTACTTTTAAGCTAGCTAAGAGAATCACAGCTCACAAAGCCTGAATTTGTATTACCCAACTCCTCCTTGTTGCACGTTAACGTAATGTCAGGCAGTAAATGAGGCAGCACTGGCATCCTGGGTAATTCTAGGACTCGACCAAGCACTAATCTGACTGTCTTGGGTGCAGCTCGGAGCAGGTTCACTGCATCTGTGTGAGTCATGTTTGTAACGTCTGTATCATTAACCTACAGTAATGAGAGAGGGGAAAAGTAGGATTACAATTTTTGGAACAGAGAAGTTGACAAGAAAACAGTAATCTCCTTAACTTTTTATATAAGATATATTAGCCAGTAAAGGATTCACAATAAAGAATGGTCTCTAATTTATTGGTAATTCCCTGTACGGTGGAAACCATAAACACAAAGATCAAATAATTATAAGTGAAACACCGTATTTTGCTGTGTATAATGTGCACCCATATTTTTGGCCCAAATTTTCAGGGGAAAAAAAATCTTTCATTTTAATTTTTTAATTCAATTTTTTATTTGTTTACATTTAGGTACTTGTGTTTTGTATTATAAAGGAATTTCAGCATTTATTTTTAACATACTATGTATAAGAAATTTTATGTAACAAATAATTAGAAAACACAAGAATAGATACAAGGTACATGAAATTTTATGTACCAGTAACAAATTTACAATATTTACGCATCATGAAAGCCAAAAATTCTTCGTCGTTGGAAGTACATTGTAAGTTCAACGATTATCGTATTCCAGGGTATTATTTTGCATATAGATGTCGTCATTGATTTCTAGAGTTACACTTTTAACTCCTAAGCATATATCAAATAATTAAAAACATTTAGGGGCAGCTGGTTAGCTCAGTTGGTTAGAGCGTGATGCTTGTAACATCAGGGTTGCGGTTTGATCCCCACATGGGCCAGTGTGAGCTGCACCCTCCACAACTAGATTGAAACCACTATTTGACATGGAGCTGATGGGTCCTGGAAAAACACACTTAAAGTAAATAAAAGTTAAAAAAAAAAGTTTATATAGAAATGGAATTAGTATTACCCATGTATAATGCACATCCTTATTTTTCCCTCATAAATTTGGGCAAAAATGTACACATTATACACGGCAAAATATGGTAATAATGTCAAATATTTAACAAATGCATCATTATTTTGCCCATATAGGAAATTTATCCTCTAAGTGATTTCAGAAACTTTGTCCCTGAAATCCAAGATAGCTTGCTTAATGTTTTAACTGATATTAGGGAGACTTCCAAATTAAAAAGGGAACTTTAAGCGTTTTACAAACTGTTAACTCTATAAAGGCCTTTACTTTTAAGAGGTGGAAAAGGAAAACATAAACCAAACACAGAAACAGTGTTATATTAACTCAACCTTCTTGTTCTTCCTTCTCCAGCCCTGGCTTGCTCTTTGTCTGCATGTGCACGAATCCATTCCACATAATGTCTCACCTTTATCAACCGGTCCCCAGGTTTTAGCCTTCCATCACTTTTGGCTGGATCCTGAATGACATCATGAACATAACAACCAATACTTTGATTGCCTTTGGTTACTGTAAAACCCAGGCTTCCTTTTTCCGATTTAATTAGGGTAATGATGAGTTCTACTTCCTAAGGGAAGAAAACAGTGATTCCTTTAGGTTGTCTAGTTTGCCCTATAGACAAACAGAAAGATGACTGTTATTTCCATTGAATAACAGAGGAGGAAACGAAAACTTAAAAGGTTATTTATCTTGCCTAAGTGAAGAAGCCAGGTCTTTCTAACTCTAGATAGAATGTCCCCCATGTAAAAGTTGGGTTTAAATACATTATGTGCTTGTCTAGAGATATCTGAGACAGAACTTACTCAAGCTTCAATTCATATGTTTTCAGGGTAAACAAGGACACATTTGTGGTTATGCTTTGATGACGAGAGAATACTTTTGAAGGGAAAGTTCAGAAAATTCTTCACCTATTTCTAAAAATCCAAGATGGCAAGAGCCACAAAAGAAAGTTTTTAATTTAAAAAAAATTTTTTTTAAAATATGAAGTATTTGGGTAATTAAATATCACAACTTCACACATTTAGCTATGTAAAAAGTCTTTTTTTTTTTTACTATTTCAATTGAGACATAAAGGTTGCTCACAGGTTACAGGGGTAATGGCAAATTTCTAAGGAAATCATTCACAGATTATTTCCATTCTATTGCTGAGAATGAAACCGAAGCTATACATGCTACACACACAACACAAAATTATAGGCAAAGTATCTGGAAAGATTAACTCCCAAATATTGATGGTTTTTGGGAGGTAAGGGTATAGGTAGTTTTAATCTTTTTCTTTGTTTTCTAATTTTCCTACAATAAATATTACTTGGATAATAAAAACAGTACTGAAAATGTGGACTTTCAATCAATGCAAAGGATATTATTCTTGGAAATTTGGCTTCCAAACTGAATTTATAGGTTTAGAAGTTTTAGGGCCATTAGTATAATGTAAAGGCACAACAACAAAAAAAGTCTGCAGAAAAAAATTACATTCAAAATGAATTAAAAATTAAATAGGTTACTCATCAGAATTTGGGAAACAGTAGGTACTATATTATAGTAGGTACTGTTTATATGCTGTTTCATTTAATCCTCACCACAATCCTGTGAGGTTACTAACTTATTTTATAGCCAAAGAACTAAGACTCAGAGAGTTAAGTAATTATGTCCACAGGCCATCTGCCAAATTGCAGCAAGTCAGTAGGACAGTCAGGATTGTACCCAGGTCTTTTTACTTTCTTCCCTAACTCCCAGCAGAGAAACACATCAGATATGTTATCTATTTATTGGACACAAATATGAAGCTACTCTAAAAGACAGCCTTTTCCCTAAGGGGAAACTGTGTGAGACGACATTTTACTTGAGAAAATATGGAATTCTCTCTCTCTTTTTTTTTGTTTTGGAATTTTTTTTATATAGAACAAACAACTCACCAATTCAAAGTCTTCAAGGTGGTTTTCCAAGTCATTTTTCAAAGATGGTAGGCTTTCCTGTTGGGTTGATTCAGAAGTGTGACGTATATGATATGTAGTTGTTGAATTAGTGGAAGCAGATTCTGTCTGGGGTTGCCCAGGAGTCACATCCGTTGGGAAAGGGGAAGGAGGATTACTACAGAGACAAAGAAGCAAGACTTTTTTTTCAAATACATTTCAATGTCAATATAGTAAATTAGTGCCACAAAGAGCAAATGTTTAACAAATATTCATGTCTGCTTTTGATTGAGATCCTAGCTACTTTTAATCTGACTCTGGACTATGAATTTATTTCACATCTGTTACATGCTTACATTACCAATTTTTATTCTTTGTCCAGGTTCTATTTTGAAGCTCTCTTAAGCTGCATAAATTAGTAAGACAGGCTAAATAAATACACATTTAATTCCTAGTTGTTAATTCAAGGCTGAACCTAATGTTATCAGAAAATTAACATGTGTGTCAACATAATGAAAAAGAAGAAATACCGTGTTTCCCCGAAAATAAGACCTAGACAGACCATCAGCTCTAATGCGTCTTTTGGAGCAAAAATTAATATAAGACCTGGTTTTATTTTACTATAATATAAGACCAGGTGTGATGATGTGATGAGATGTGATGTGATGTGATACTGGGTCTTATATTAATATTTGCTCCAAAAGACGCATTAGAGCTGATGGTCCGGCTAGGTCTTATTTTTGGGGAAACACGGTAAGAAAAGAATGAAAGTCTTATTCCTGGGGTTATTTTGGAGGATACAGTAGGGGAAAAAAAAACTTGAACAAATATGGTTGGACTTGGATATACACAAAAACATAACCAAACAGCAAAATGCATGAATAACTAGTAGAGGTATAGATGTAGTCTTTCGCTTTTTATGCCTCTATATTTTCAATCATTTCTTCTTTCTCCGTCTTCTGTACTTTTATATCTTACCTTTTGCAACCTCTCTAACCCCTTATATTCCCCACCATTTCCCTTTATATTTCTACTCCCTACGCTCCCACTCCAACATTATCTAAACAGGTTTCTTCTCTTTCTGTTAAGTAATATGAATGATGGTGCAATATAAACAACTTTCCCAGTTTTTAGAAAATACGCTCACGTGAGCAGTGAGGCTCAGGTCAAATGGGTAGAGAGCTTACTGGTTTTCTAACTAAAACTGTCAGTCACAATACGTAGTTAGATATCCAGTAGAGTCATCCTATGCCTAACCATTGTGAAGTTCACAGACAGACACATTTCAATCTTAGAGAAATGTAGGTTGCTGCTCCTATTACTAACAACCAGTTGCTTTGAGTGCTATGTACATATAGTATTGACAATACCTGTCCTCAAGTGCTGGTTTATTGGGTGTTTTCTGAGGATAATAAAACATGGTACAAATGGTATCTTCTTGACTCTTGGTCGCCTCATGTTGTTTCTGTGCCTGTGAAACCATGTTGCTTAGAGTCTGATGCAAAGCTGAACTCCAGTTCATGTTTGGTATCTTTGCAGGAACTTTCACCAAGTCTTCTTCTCCACTCCCACTGCTGTCACTGTAACTGTTTCTCCTGGATTGGGATGTGCACTGTTTCTTGCTTTTGTCAGACATTTCATTTTCATCTGAGCTGGTGCCTGGCTCCACACATGCTGGTTGAGAAGCGTCTTTACTGTTGTTTGGAAGTTCTTGTGCTGGCGAATGCAGTGGGGTCTGTAATGGACACATTTAAAGAGATCAGAGTGCGACAACTTACATTAACTTTAGAATACGTACTTGAAAATGAACATGTTGAATAACAGCACTTTTTAATACTGTATTCAATTAATTGTTTAATAAAATACTTTTGCTCATTATAGAAAAAGAATTATAAAAATAACAACTGTTAATATTGTACAACTTCTACTTTAAATCAGAATTACAGTTATGCTATATATTGTACTTTGTATCCTACTTTCAAAATTTAGGTTTCTGCATTTTATGAGGTTCTTAAATATGCTTTGAAAACAACTGCATAAAAATCGTGTAATAATCCTACAGATGGCTATGCCTTTAATTTATTTCAGAATTCTCCTTTTATTGGATACAGAGTTGTTTCTAGCTTTCTACTATTAATGGAAATCTAGGAGAACTTCTTTGTATGTAGATTTTTCACCTGAGTTTCTCATTATTTCCTTGTAATTTTCTATAAAACAGAAATAGAATTTTCTGTAATCAGCACATAGGATGTTTTAAAAGGCTTTGTTAAATATTTCCAGATTGTTCTCCAGAAAGATTGTATCAATTTACGTACTCATCAAGAGAATTCCACCAGTTCCTAACTGGTGTCCTAAATCACTGTAATTTCTTAAAATGCTATTTATAATACGCCTTACAGAAATGTTATTCCTACTAATGTCTTTCTGAAACTGCCCTTTTCCCTGATATAAGGGTTAAATTTGCTGGGGCCAGACACTCCTGCCTTTCATGTTCACTTGTAATGGAACATTATTTTAAGTACATAGGACAAAGGCTATCTTTTTTCAGTTGTATTATTATTCATCTATGTATGGGTTCCTACCAATTAGTATGCAATTTAAAAATAACCATCAAAATAGATTTTGGATCCTTTAGCTATTCCTTGATATAAGAAAATGAAATGGACAAACATACCGCTTACTCTGTGATTTCTACTATTAAAAGGCAAAAAAAAAAAAATCTTAAATAATTCTCATTTTTATCTAAGCTAGTTTAGAATGAGGATTATGTTCTCCAATTTGGTTCAATGAAGAAATAAAAGGTTTTTGTAGCCACTACTTTATGTCTTTTTCTATTTATGCTTAGAAAACAACTTCCTAATTCCTAGAATTCTAGAATTGGAAGGGCGTGAAGAGAAAGTGAATTAAATTTCTTTATATTAGAAAGATAGAATGCACTCAGAAGTGACATACTCCTAACTGAAGAAGTAACTAGGATAAAACCCAGGAGATTAAGCAATGATGAAACCACTAAAGCTGAATTCATCACTCAATTGATATTCTATAAAAATATAAATTACTTTTCATAGGTCTCACCAAAAGAGCAGGGTCGATTTCCGGTAGGACACCAGGTGGAGGTCTACAGAGAAGCAAAGACACTTCTGGGGATGTTCCCCTGAGAGCAGATATAACTTCCTGTGGTACCATGAATGACAAATGAATACAGTTAAACCAGCATTATGAAATCATTCTGAAAGGCCAATCCACATCATCATTAAAAATGATGCACTCCACATGCCAGGGGCTCACCTGCTGAGATAGTCCTTTCAAAGAGGCTCCATTCACTTTCAAGATAACATCTCCCACTTCGATTTTTCCACTTTCTGCTGCTGGCTGTCCAGGAAAGAGCTTTTTAACCCTTACTATGCTGGTATTCATTTGGTCGGGTATAACATTATCTTCTCGAGAAAAACTGAATCCTAGGCCTGAGCTATTTTTAAACAATTTTACCTCAAATGTATTCTCTGGAGAAAAAAAGATAAAAATTTTAAAGACTCTTAATATGCTATGTATACATAGGAACATACAAACAAATACACTTTTAGACACATTTTTAAAAAGCCCATTTCCACCATATTTATAGCTTTATATACACTTATTGAATTCTTATTCTATACTCAAATCTTATTTCATATTCTCTATCAATAAGAAAAGTGAACTAAGATGAGTGAACTAACTGCTTGAACAGAAAGGACGCTCTAAAATCAGGATTCTGAAAATGAAATTATGCTTAAATCCCATGTGTTTTCAGACTGTAGAATAACAGAAAAAAAGAAGAAAAAAAATTCAGAGAAGAATGAGAGAAATTCAGGTATACAGTAGGAGAGAGATAGTAACAAGAGCAAAACAAACGTTAGAGAAGGGCATGGGGAAATAAGATGACATTCTTTCTAATGTTTTGGTGCGATATGACGTAATCCAGTAAAGTGCGATGACATTATAAAATTCTCATCAAGAAAAGAAATAAAAAGAACAACCAGAAGAGAATGAAAAAAAGTACTTAAAGAAAGAATGATGGAATAAATAAAGAATACAGGGCAGTGAGATAAAGTGAGTACATTAATTTTACTTTCATAATCAGAAAAAATATAGGCTGGGTTACTTTTTCTCCTTATTTTTGGGACTAAATTCAGAATTGTAACATTTTTGTAATCAATAATGATTTAAAATAAAAGACAAAATAATGACTCTCTACCCTTACCATCACTTATAAAGGACATTCATGCCCCTTAAAAGGACGATAAATGGAATCTCAGAATAAAGGGTACTTCTGGATTATGAACACATTTAGTCTTAGGAAAAGCTCATTACTACATCAATCTTAATTTTCTTATTTTACTATCAATTAGTGGTATGTCCAAAGGCTGTCAAAGTTTTTAGGAAAGATATACCTGTAACTAATAAAAAAAAAAAAGAAAAAAAAAGTTTGTAGGAAAGACCAGTATCTGGGAACTATTAAGATAATTTCTATCCAGGGTTAACTTGACAAATCTATAAAATTAAATGGAAACATAGAAAACATAAGATTCAAGGTTTCATATGGGTTTGAAGATAGTCTCAGCAATTATTTATATTTATTTTTTTGCCTTGTAAATATCATTTTGAATTTTACAACTAATTAAGGTACTATTAAGTGACCAAAATCTATTTTACGCCTGACTTCATTATCTAGTCTTTCAGACACTAAGAGCTGCAAATATGTGTGTTTTGTTTTTTTAAAATTCACTATAGTGCTGTGTCAGATTATTATTTAAAACTTGACAAGGATAATTAAAGAGACTCAGGCATGAATTGTGATTCAACATGCAAAAGTCAAATTTTGAATAAGCCAGGATAAGTTAAAGGTGAGATGACAGTCTCGTGTGGCCTGACCTTCAGTGACAAAGCTGTAGTCTTTGACCGATGTCATTTTCTTCATCATTTTTTCTGGGCCTTGACCTTGGGCATCTGGATCCGGCAGGGTGCACTGTGGGGTTACGGGAACATGTTCTTTGGATGCTGGAGACTGTCCCTTTTCTAACAGCAGATGAACCAACTGGACAAATTAAAAGTACTTCATTAACTAAAAAGAATTATAGGTAGATAAAATTTCAGGACTTTGTTTAGTTGATAATATAAAACAATTTAAAGTAAATACCTGGTTTACCAAAATATAGGTAGAGAGAGAAAAAAAATATAAGGACAAAAGCAAGGGATTGAAAATTTCAAAATCAGGATTTTATTACTTTCTACATGAAAAAGACAAATGATTAAAAATAAAAAATCTATTATAAAAATAACGTAACCATGTTATAGAAAATTTGAGCATTTGAATAAAATCACCACTGTACTATAATATAAAGATCATTATAAAGAATTCGGTAAGCGCCCTGACTGAAAATATATTAGACGGAAGTGAAGTTATCCTTTGGGCTGAAGAAGGACTAGAAGTGAAAATCACTTAGATGTTTATGAAAAATTTTAAAAATGCAATCTCCACCATTCCTCCTATCAGATATCTGGTTATATTTGGGCTAAATGTGATATGATATGGAAAGCCAGTTTCCTCAGCAAAAAACGTCTTTGTCATTCATAATACTTGCTTCCCAATTTGGAGGAAACAAAAATACCAGAATGTTTATATAAATCAGGTTCGGTTTCTCGACTAACAAATTTGGAGATCTCAATGAGATTGATATTATTCACAATTATGTTCTTCTAAGGTATCTTAAAAATTTGGTATACGATCTATTACCTGTCCTGTATTTCTCAGTGTTTCCACAGCTTGCTTATGGGTAGCTCCTTCCAGACTAACTCCATTGACAGCTAGGACACGATCACCTATAAATTAGGCAGTCATTTAAAAAGAAGCAAATAATAAAATATCATCATGCTCTTTAATATCTTGGGTATTGTTTTACACTAATTTGTTTGAGAAGAGACTCAGAGTCTGGGCAAAACTGTCACAGTTTCTTTAATAAGAATTTAATTTATTTCCCAATTCTATGGCTAATCCTATTTTAGAACAAAATACTGTATAAACTATAAAATCAATTTAAATTATGGAAAAAGATAAACTGAACTATAAATATAGAGCAACTGGAGGGAACCAACTTAGTTAGCTCTTATTAGAAACGTAGATGTCAGTGTTTTTACAAGGGCACTCTCCCTTTCTTATTCTCTGGCAATTTGTTTACAAGACACGAATTAAAACACTGTTAAAATATTTTCTGATACGAGAGAATAAACTAGAGAATAAGAAAGGAGATACTAGCAAATAAGAAAGGAGAGTTTTTTGGAATGACATCAAAGAGGTTTGTAATACTGAAGTCTTAATTCTGTATGTTCTTATGTTATGAATAATTTGAAAGTCTACATCAACTTTTCAATTTCTTATTTATTTGTTAAAGTGATAATCCTATATGTAATTCCCATATACACACAAATACTCTACCTTTGTGAATTCTACCATCGAACTCTGCTGCTCCCTTGGGAATAACAGCTTTCACGTATATACCACCATGTCTGACACTCGTATTCACACCTCCCTAAGTGGAAAGAGACAAATGAAGTAACATTGTGTAATATGAAAAATTTCACACTCCATTTTTCAAAGCTGAGACCTAGAACGCATCAGCCAAAGCAGCCACATAACGTCAGCACATGCAATTACTTCAATACGCAAGAATATTCCTAACTAAGTTTTCCAAATATTAAAGCAGTTACTTTTAGGAAAAACTCTTTATTCAAAAAGTAACAACATGCCAGATCCTGACAATATGAAGAATTGCTCTTCCTTTGTAAGTCTACACCATGCATTATGAGCAAGCAGAAAGGAAAATCCATCTACGTAAAATTAGTGTGAGAACATAACTGTCAGAAAAAACAACATGTGGAATAATATACTTCAGATCATATTTGCTAATCTGAAAGCAAATCTCATGAGTCAAAGAAAATTATTTTTTCATTTTCAAAGGTTTTGGGAGATAAGTTTATAGTGTAGATGAGATATAACGAGTAGATTCTCCATCTCTTGTGGATATACAGCTTTTATTTCTCTTCACAATAGGAGCATAATAAAATTCTAAAGAAGTTAAAAGCAAAAGGAAAAGGGTTATAATATTTTAAAAAGTGGTAGAAAATTAGATATTCTTTTTGATATCTGTATATTAATAGTGCTATTTCTACCATGTTTCTAAATGGCTTTTCATACAATACCCTTTAAATATCATAAATGATAATTTAGGGTATAGTGTATTCATTAATAGAATCCTAAAGTAATTTTATCAAGTAGCCTATGTTCATATTTTAATTACCTTAAAAGTACAAATATTCCTTGGGAATCTGTAATTTGAAGATACTAATTATGCTTACAAGTTATATTACGGAGAGAAAGGGCATAAAAGCATACATTAGACTTTAATTTATGATGTAGTTTAAAATGCATTGTCTCACATTCATGCAGAAGCTTTCAAATGTATACAAAGCATACTTATTAATTTTGTACTTTCTAAGTCTTGTACTAGATTAAGCAAGTATGAAATCTATGGGGGGAAAAGGTAGCATTTGTCTAACTTTTTTTAAAACCACAGGAAAAGTGACTAGTACACTCAAGTTTTTAAAAAATTTTAAGGTATTATTCAAGTTTTAATTTTGGAAGTATTTGACAAGTTTCCTTTTTGAAGAAAAATAATTTAATTAATAAATTGGCATACAATAGGCTGCTGGAAATGGAGAAGAGAAAACAGTTGAAAACCTTGTCAAACAGTACCGTGACACTTATCCCCAAGCTGTTATCATTTTTAGCCAGTTCAACCTCAAAGATATCTCCAGGTTTAGGAGGTGATGAAGGAAAGGTTTTACAATTCATTTTGTTGGATGTATTCACTGAGGAAGATTCCTTAACAAAGAAAAACAGACAAAAGGATTTCTTGTTAGACTCAAAATGAATTGCTACTGGAAGATTGATATGTTTTTTGGAAAAATTAAGAAGAAGCAAGATACTATGGGATAGAGTGGATTCAAAGATCATGAGGGCTGGAAGAGATCTTAGAGATCATCTAATCCAATGCCTTCATATTTTATAGTTGAGGAAATTGAAGTCCAGAGACTAAAGGGCTTGCTTCAGATCAAACAGCCAGATATGGCAGAGAGAAGCCCGGAACCCAGTTCAAACCTGGCTTTCACATAATCCTTTGCAATGCTTTTTATACTCCCAAATTTAGAAATTATTTCCATTTCCTTTAAAAAAACAGTATATTAAGTGTGATTAAAAAATACGGTGTTTAAATTAAAAAAATATTTTGTTACAGTAAAAGACACATTGCCATTAATTCCCCTCAAAATACTCCTCCTCGCTTGGAACACATTTATCTCATCATTCTTTCCACTTTCTTAAGTATTTCTTGAAGTCCTCTTTCGCGAGTGTCTTTATTTGTCCTGTCGTGGCTGCCTCAATGTCCTGAATCATATTGACTTTGAGGAAGAGCCAGAAGTCGCACAGTGCCAGATCTGGTAAATAAGGTAGATAAGGACACACCGTAATGTTTTTATTTGATAGAAATTACTGTACCAGAAGCAATGTGTGACACAGAGCCTTTCCATTGTGATCACAAAATACGGTCAATGCTGCTGCCGAGTGCCATCCAATGGCAAGGCAGGGATCTTCAATACAGGAAGTGGTGCGATGAAACTTAGTGTGTGACAAGTTTCAACTTGTTCGATGCAGTCAGTGGGGTGTGAGCTACGGTTGAGAGGTGTTTGAAGTGTGCTATAAATCATCCCACATTATAACAACATTCCGTGTCACACATTGCTTCCAGTACGACAATTTCTGTCAAATAAAAACATTATGGTGTGTCCTCATCCATCTTATTCACTGGATCTGGCACTGTGAGACTTCTGGCTCTTCCCCAAAGTCAAAAAGATTCAAGACATTGAGGCAGCCATGACAGCACAACTGAAAACACTCACAAAAGAGGACTTCCAGAACTGCTTCAGAAAGTGGCAAGAACGATGGAATAAGTGTGTTCGAAGCGAGAAGGAGTATTTTGAAGGGGGATAATGGTGAGATGTCTTTTAGTGTAATAAATTTTTTTATTTAAACATTCACTGTACTGTTTGATCACACCTCATATATCAAGCTGTAGCTTTTAAGTTAGAAGTTTCTAAGATGAGTTGGCTTCATGCTTACTTTACTTATGTTTACAAATCCAATATAAACATAGGCACAACAGCTGATGCCCATTTATAAGGGCATAAGCCTCTTATGAGGAATGTTGGTTTTTCAGTGAACAAAGGGCTTAAGGTTCTTTTCTGAATCTGCTTTGAATGTGAGTTTAAATTTGTATCATTTCTAGGAATTGAGCAATTCTCTGTGTTGTTGTTCTTATTGTTATCATACATTCAGAACCTCAGAAGAATTTAAGTTATCAATAATAAAATCAAATGCCCATTACAAGAGCTATTTAGGAACAATTTTTTTTCAGATAATAAATTCTCTTATAAACATTAAGTATGCAAGAGATAAACAACTTGTAGAAAAAAAAATATTATTCATTCTGTTGTATTATCAGGTAGCAAGTTCCCAGAATAGCTGTTCTAGAGTTAGTATTGAAAGCTGGTAATTTCTCTGAAAGTTAGCATTAAATGCAGTAGCAGTTAGTAGCGTAATATATAAATTATTCCTCCTTTCCAGAATAATGTAAGCAGTTTATAGCAGGTTATTCTGTTCTGTAATATATTTGCTGTAGTTTGCTTTGTTAAATGAAAAAACAAAGATTCAAATTAAACTATGCCTTTTTTGGCGTTTGATGATCCTGACTGCTGGAATAAGTGGCTTCATCCATGTCTGAATCTCCACGGTCAGAGTAATCTGTTGCATCAGAATTGCCTGGTTTTTTCACTTTGCTTTGGTTACTGTCAGTAGAAGTCCTCTTTTTCTCAGCAGCTTTGGATATCACAGATGGGGAGGGGCTGCCATGTTGTGATTCCTGCCAGGTTCGGTCACCTACATGGCTGGCAAAGAAACCATTGACCTGGCTCTGGGACAAGCTGGCACTCTCGGTCCTGGAATCTTGAGAACTCAGGCTCCCTTCCCGCAGGCCCCCAGGCAGCCCAAAAGGGCTTTCTGAGATGTGCCTCGGGGTAGCACGTGGCCAGCGGTGCTCCTCAGAAGAATCTATAGTACCGTCTTGCATGTAGAGAGGCGTCTTCATATAATTTTTCATGCCATTGGCAATGTGCACAGGAGTAGAAGGCACTAAAAGTCAAAAATCCATCAATGAAAATAACAGGTTAGTGACACACATGTCTGTGCTTACACACATGCACAATGTTCCCTGATGACTGCTGGGAGGATCTTACATGGGATAATACATGACCTGGGACCTGGAACCATGACAAGGACGCAACAAATACAGAAGGTGATTTCTGTTTCCTCTGCTCCCTCCTTTGTTCATTCTTGAGGAGGCAACTTCTATTGAAATGCATACCCCCTTCACCTTAACTCCCCATTTCCATTCTCTAAGAACTATTTCAAATGAGTTTCCTCTGTGAAGAATTTCTTGATTCCCTAACTAGATAGAGATAATTTGGGTCTCCAAAAATCCTTGATTTTATTTAATGGTTATTTACATATTTGTTTTATACTGTCCTATTAGATTGCATTTTTTGGACTCCAAGTAATTATCAAGAAATGTAACTCCAGGAAGCATTTGAGATCTTGCTCTCTGGCACATGTCATCACTTTGTCTCAAATAATCTCATAAAAATTCAAAAAAAGGAAAAAAGAAAAAAAGAAAGGTAACTAAATTTTTTATATAGCTCTTATCAAAAGCTACTTAAGGAAGTTTTCTTAAGACACAAACCACAGAAGACACATGCAAAAGAATTAAAAATGCAAATTTAGAAGAAATTCAGTTTTATGTAGCAAGGAAAGTCAAGGAGAACTTAAAAGAGTAATGAGCAACTGGAGAGAAAATATTTGGAACAATAACAAAAAATAATCAAAGAGTAAAAATCTCTAATATACAAAAGAGTTTCTAAAAGTCAATAAGAAAGAGTTTTAAAAGCCTATGGAACCAGGGCATGATATATAGACTGGAAATTCAGAGTAAAATCATCGAAACTAATAAATACAATGGTATGTAAACAAGTGTATTTATTGGAGCAACTTTTGTAATAGAATTATAGCTAACCTGGATGCACAACAAAAGAAAAAATTAAATAGATTTTGATATACATAAACATAAAATATAATGCCACATTAAATGGGTATATATTCATGGATGTCCAGAATATATTGAGTAAGCAAGTTACAGATTGATATTCAGAGTATAATAATTGTGGTTTTAGTGAAAAACAGTGTATGTATACACACATGCATTATTATTTTTAAAAATTTATCTATAAGATACACAAGGCTACATACATACCAAATAGTTACCCTAGGAAACAGGGTAAGGGTACTTTTAGTTTTTACTTCATAGGTTTCTGTATAAATTAGATTCATTTAAATAAACTAGTACACATTCTATAACTTCAAACAAATTAGTGAACAAAAAGCCTTAGACTTCTTTCTAACACTTATCATATAGTGTTTAGTTGTTCAATACTTGTCCTCTCTGGCAGTTGATAATTGAGGCTAGCCCGAGATACACACTGATAATGTTCTAGGTTTTTTGAGCTTTATCTCTTTTCAAGTTACGCTACAGTATAGCTACACACCACCATTAATCTAGCTTTCTAAAAAATAATTTCATAGAACTGTACCTTATCAATAATTTCACAGAACTATACCTTATGCTTTTAACTTTTCTTGCAGCTGGATAGTAAAAGATAAAATAACCACATGAAAGTCTGCTGGGGAGAAAGCTTTATCGATCCCCATACCAGGTAAAGTTCTACTGTTACATGCTCGCTCAGCACCTTGGACTTCTTTCTAACACTTATCATATAGTGTTTAGTTGTTCAATACTTGTCACCCCCACTAAAGTGTAAGTTCCATGAGACTAGGGGTTCAGTGTCTTGTACATTACAGGCCTTCAACTGAACAAATGAATCAATTTTCTATAAAACATCTATTGAAAACAAAATTGAGAATCACTTAGAGCATTATTCAGGGAGAAAATCAGTTTCTTTGAATTCATATGCTACTTTTGCCAAAATAATGGTGAGGAATGGAACCCAATGTTCTGGTTTTTTTTGGTTCTAGTTGCTTGAAACCCAGAAGTATGCCACACCATTTTCAACTGCTATCGCCTTCCTTTCCCTAGACAACAATTAGATCATAAGGCTCTTTTGGGCAGTGGTGGTGTTTTCTCTGTTATGTCTGTTCATAGTAAACAAGTGCTGAAAATATAATTTATATAGGTATATATTATATATACACCCCCCCCAAAAAAATATATATAGTATTTAGTGAAAAAAAGAAGAAACCACAGTCATCGGTATAAAATGCAAGAGATTTTTACAATGTATGATTCACCTGTATAAAATTTAAGAAATTTTTTTCACACCATATGGCATGAAAATTTGGTTTTTGTTTCTATTTTATAATTGTTTAAAGTTATGCCTAAAATTCACTATCTAAACCATCTATGAACTAATTCTTTTACATATTTCCCAGTATCTTTGGGATGAAAGTAATTTACATGTACCAGCACATCAATGTTTTTGAAAAATACTGTTAACAATGACAGCTAAAACTCACATTTAAGTGCTTAATAGATACCAGATAATGTGCCAATCTCTTCACATGCATTATCTTATTTAATTTTCACAATTTACAAGATAAGCACTTTTATATTCACCATTTGATAGGTGAGAAGAATGAGGCTTAGCAAGTTCAAGTGACTCACTCAAGGTACAGAGTATTAAGCGGCAGAGACAGAATCTAACCCCAGGCTCTGGAGCCCTGCCCACTGTCCACTGCAGTGCCCGTGTAGTGTGGGCTTCTTTCACAAACACTGTCCTACCACTTGAACCTCCTAACTACTCTGTGCAAGGCAGACAAGGCAGACTTGAGACCCTTTCCTCTTTATAGAAAGGAAAACTGTGGCTCAAGAGGACTTAAGTCACACAGCTAATAAGTGGCCCAGGAATGGCTCAACCTCAAGTCGTCTGATCTCTTCCAGTGCCTTTTCTCCCACCGCATGCCAATGGCAGATGATCAGATAAAATGATATGGTCTTGTTTTTAAATTTCCGGTAATCTGATTCAGGACAGGACTTCATCAATAAGTATTATGTCACTGTATTAATTAGGCAATGATAAAACATTTTATTTCTGATTTGGCTTAAGAAATGATGGAAAACACCAAGTACTCAGGAGGATTTACTTAAGTGACATCAGTTTTGCACAACAAATCTATTTTAATGCATGTACAGTTGACCCTTGAACCACACAGGTTTGAACTGCATGGGTCCACCTATACACAATTTTTTTTCAATAAATACCTGTACTGTTTTCGATCTGCGGTTGGGAGTCTGTGGATGTAGAGGGCCGACTGTGTGTGCTGATCTAAGCCATATTATACAGGGGATTTCAGCATTCATGAATTTTGGTATTCACGGGGGGCCCTGGAACCAATCCCCTACTGGGAGACAACTGAAGTGTTTGGGGAGTCAAAAGACATACAAGAAATTTCAACTGCGTGGGGGGAAGGGGTCAGCATCCTTAACTCCTGGGTTGTTGAAGGGTCAACTGCATTACTAAAGAAGAAGGAGATAGAAAATCTTTGAAGTAATGAATGAAAGAGTTATACTGATGCATAAAATTAAAACAATCAAAACTATACATTTAAAATTTCCAGAAAGCAAATAGGAGCTGAAATCTAATTTATTGGGCCAAAGTATTAAAGCTCCTGTGAAAAGTGAAACAGAACACACAGCTAAGAGACATTTACAACATTACCTTTGGATATCTTTTCTTTTGGCTGAGAGATAACCAGTGTCACATCTTCAGGTGCATTTTGCAGAATTTCAATTGCAGCATGGTGGCTGACCCCCTCTAGGCTCACGCTATTTACAGATATCAAACGGTCTCCTGTAAAAATAGACAATCCAGTATTTTCAATGACAAAGAGAAATCCATGCTAAACCTTAGAAATGTCATGCTCCCCTCATTATTTTTGTTTTGCCTAAGTTCCACTTTTAACATCTCTGCAAATTCCTGCCTATCAATACATAAGGACTTAGGAAATTACCTAAAATGTAAAGTACCTGGCTTTAAGCATCCATCCAAGTCAGCTGGTCCTCCAGGGGTAACTGAACTAATAAATACACCTAGATCCAGTCTTCCGATCTTCTCTCCACCAATAATTTGAAATCCTGTGAAACAGCACATTTTAAAAAGATCTTCATGATACTGGTACTTTCAATGACTAATGATTAGCCTATTTAACACACACTATTATAGCAAATATGACTAATAGGTAACACACATGAGATGGGACTGTTAAATTTGGTGGAAGTACTGCTTGTAAGTACTTGGTAAAGCACTTCACCTTTGACATT
Organism: Rhinolophus sinicus; assembly: GCF_036562045.2. Classification (NCBI taxonomy): domain Eukaryota; kingdom Metazoa; phylum Chordata; class Mammalia; order Chiroptera; family Rhinolophidae; genus Rhinolophus; species Rhinolophus sinicus. The sequence goes on from NC_133752.1 coordinate 46,482,135, forward strand.
TCCTGGTTGGGCGGGTGGTGTAGGGGTTGTGGGTGGGCAGCCAGTATCCTGATCAGAAGCAGGTTGGTGCCTCAATGCCAATGCTATGCCATAGACTTTAAGAATCTCACAGTGACTTACCTAAGCCACACTTTGCATCTTTTTTCAGGTTCACCAAGGTGATCTCCCTTTCTGGTGAAGTTACTATGCTCCATCGTTTGTGTAGCACATCTATTGAAAATGTATAATTTTAAGATAAAATAAATATAACATGCTGATGCATTAAGACTGTCTGCTTAACATAGCTCATTAATAGATTTCTTGGTCACTATAAAATTACATTTTAAGTAATGTACCATCATTTTGTGTTTGATAGTGATTTATAGTTCACAAAATGACTGTATGTTATCACATTTATTCCTTATAAATGATTCCCTGTGAAATAAGTATATTTCAGTTAGAAATGAGTAAATAAATATTAAGAGGTTTAATAATTTGAGAAGGTTTACTCAGCTAGTACTGGCAAGAGCCAAATCTTTTTTTTTCAATCTTAAATTTAGGTTTTCTGACTCCATGTCTTTCTGTTGCATCACAGTTGACTTCCTGAATTTGACAATGCTCAATGTGTTAAGAGTTTCCTACTAAGGAGTGGTTGACATTTTTATTTATCATGAGTAAAATATTCATGGTAAGTTCTGGAGTTAAACAGCAATAAGAAAAAATGATTTATTTTTTAAAATGTCATTAATAATGACTTGGCTAGCATATTTACATTCTCAGAGGACTTCCATTTATTTCTTATTTTATTTGTGGAACAATCTTATGAGATAGGTAAAGAGATTTTTTAATCATTGTTTCGTAAATGAGAAATCACAGTTCATGACTTATTCAACATTACAGCTAGTAGCACTGTCCAGCAAAATGTTGTAAGTCAGTACTTGGCTATGCTGGTTAAATACTACAATTAATTTTTTTCTTATTTCCACTTGGGTTTTTATTTTTATTTTTATTGGTTAATCATTCCAAGTGTCTCCTAAATTAAACCAATAAATATGTCATTTAATTGTCATTTTAATAACATTACTTCATTTACATAGCAATCTGATCATTTGAAAAACACACACTCTCTTGTTATGACTGAAACACACCGCTTCTTCCCACCCACCCCTCAATGTATATGTTGAAGCCCCAACTCCCAGCACCTCAGAATTTGACCGTATTTGGACATAGGTTTTGAAAGAGACAATTAAGTTACAATAAAGTCTTTAGGGCAGGCCCTCATCCAGTATGACTGTTGTCTTTTGTAAGAGAGATCTGGATACAGACATGTGTGCACAGAGGGAAGACCATGCGACGACAGAGGGAAGACTGCCACCTACAAGCCATGGAGAGGCCTCAGAAGAAATCAGTGTTGCTGACAACTTGATCTCGGACTAACCTCCAGAACTGTGAGACAATACATTTCTGTTGTTTATGCCACCTAACCTGTGGGACCTTGTGGTGGCAGCCCTAGCAAATCAATACACTTCTTAACATCAATTACAATTTGATAGTTCAAACTGGTCTGTGTGTGAGGTGGTGGTAGTGGTGGTGAGTGAGTTCAGCAAATTCAGATACTTTTGTAAACTATATCTTCAAATTCATCTCTACATAGCTCTTAAGCACGTTGAAGCTTTTTGAAAATTAGGGGTTATTTGCCAACAGATGACTCCCCAAGGATTTAAGATTGTATTAATTTGTTGTAAGACAAGTAGTAACTTTGTTGTACATGTATTAATGCTTAAATGATGTATATGTGAAATAAGCTCCTTTATTTTCAGAAAATGAAAACAATCATTTGCTCTCTGGAGTGAATTCATCTTGTCCCTTAAAAATCAAGTATTGCTGCAAGTTTGCTAGTTCCCTGTAGTATGCATGTCCCTAATTTGTTGTCTCTTTTTGACCAAAACTCAGTTATAAACTTAGTTATAATTAACGAGAGTAACAGTAATTCAGTATTCCTAATTATTGAGATGCCCCCAAAATCACTGGACAGTGGCGTGAAGAGCCTTATACATTAGGTATATATGTATAAGTATAAACTCCAGGAATTAGATAATGCCTCGCTTACTTAGTATTATCATCTAAGCATCCAAGATGGTTTTATCCTAAAGTAGATAATTAACTCTAGTTTTCAGCTAGAACCAAATATAAAATACAACCGAATAAAATCCATAAAATAAAATAAAACAAATAAGGGAGTGAGGTCACATAGGTATTAAATATAAACTTTTGTCACCATCGTGAAGACAATATCCATTTGCTTTTTACACTGTTTTTGCCTGATACTCTTAACATTCCCAAGGATTATCTGCTAGAAGTCAAAGGTATTGATTCAAAGAATAAAACTACCATTTTCTTTATTTTCATTTCCAACATACACACTAACAAGATTGGTTATTTATATTACTTATTTGGCTATTAAATGTCTATTAAGATATATCCTCGGTAAACACTATTGGAATGCGCGCGCGCACCCTCCCCCCCCCCCACACACACAATGCAATATTTTTGCGTATTCCCTAACTGGAAGCAACAGATTAAGCTCTCTATATTCAAGGATTCACCAGTGAGATTTGAGCATTCACTTAATTATTCTTTCATCCTTCAAATGTCTACTGAACAATTTTCCTGTCCATGTCCCTCACTAGGCAATTAAGAAAAATAAAACGAGATAACGTGTATGAAAGCTGCTAGCATAGTAAATGTGAGCTGAATCAGACCAGGCTAGATGAGCAAAGATCTAGCTGGAACTTCGGTGAAACAGCTGCATTGTAAAGACAAGTGTCAGACCTATCAGAGAGGAGAAGCATCTTCCTGACAGAAATAAAGAAGACTTCCAGGAAATGGGGTAGGATTTTAATAAGCGGATTATGGAAAATGGTTACACAGCAACAAGTAAGGCATTAAGCAAAAGCTGAGATGGAAGGAAGGCAGAAAGGGTTCTGGGGAAATGTCATAGATTAGTTTAGCTAGAGAACAAGATTTGAGTAAGGTGGAGTGGAATATTCTTTTGGAAGGGGAAGCTTTGCTAGCCCACTCTTTTTAATAGTGATGCCTCCCCAAAGCTCCCTGCCTGTACAAAACGAGTTATTAATGTGAGGACAGAAGGAAGGATGGATGTTGATATGCAACTATATGTTGTTACTAGATAGTACTCTGCATACACCAAGTTTCTATTTATCTTTGTATTCTAGTCACATAGATGTTCAAATATTTATCCACTGATTTTTTAAAAAGGGGGGGTCGAGTATCTGAGGGTATATAATACATGACAACCCAAGTAAACTAAAAAGATATTTACAGAATTCAATGAGGATTGAATAGAATATGAATCTCTGAAAGTGAGGCTGCTAGATATTTCAAGGACCGAGATATTTCTGAGTTATATTTTAATTGTATGGAAACAGCATTAGTATTCAAGGAGTACATGTCTATAAATCCTTAAAAGAATTTTCTTTTCCCATTAATGTACTCATGACCCAGCAAATTCTGCAAACATTTTAAAGTGAAAAAGAACCTCAACTTGAAATTCCTACTTCACTGAGTGACACGTGCTGTAGTATCATGTCAGTAACTATTAGTGTCATTTCCAATCATTTTTACCTGGGCAATATCTTAAGAATAATTGATAGCTGTATAATTTAGAAGTTAAATGTATAGCCTCTCTGCTTTACTGTTGCGCCAACGCTGCCTTTCCCGTCTCTCGTAAGGTACGTGTGGCTATAGATAGCTCCCAACTAGAATAACAGTAGATTCTAGTGATAGATGTATCTGTGAGTAAACTAACTGAACTTCCCACTGAGAGCATATTTCTGGTAAAGCCAAGCCACATAATCAATCTAAGGATGAACAATTTTTTTTTGACAAGAAAAACTAATTTCTTGGTTAGAGATATAGACACTTGTTAAGTATAGGGCAGCTCGATGCCACTGATTCTAAGATGGACTGGTCTAGAAGTAAAGGAGGCACTGGATAAATCCATCACTCACTCTAGGGAAAAAAACCCATTTCAAACCCTGGGGATGGTGGGTCAGTATAAAACCGAAGAGAAATATTTTTCATTGTTATACTACCTAATATATCAACTGCTGTGGTGGTAGGAAAAGGGGATCATAACGGAAACCTTGGTGTTTTCTGTGCCAGCACTAATTGACTGAGTGAATTGGGTCCACATAACATCTCAGGGACTCATTTAACTCATCCATAGAATGAAAAGGCTTGGTTTGTATACACTTTTAAGTTCCTTTCAGTCCTCAATTTAGTTGACTCTTTTGCTTCTGGTTAATTCTCATATCTGAATCCTATGGGCTTTTTAATTATAATTTTCAACTTTGTACATATTGTAATTAAACCTTATGTGGAAAAAAACTAGCATTTAAAATTATATTGGTCATTGACATCTGAATAAACAAAAGTATGTTATAAAATCTCACTTCTGTTTGCGCAACATTTTATTACTTGGAATTAAGACTGCTCATAAAGACAATAATCAGTTTTAATATTGGGAAGAAAAGCTTATTTTACTGTCTGTACCAAGTTACTTTCAACCAGAATAACTTATTACATGACCTTTTGTTTGCTTTTTGCATTTTGTTTTTGTTAAGAGTATTTGACCCAATTTTTGTGGTTTGGAGAGGAAGGAAGGTGACAAATCTAGCTAAAAGTTACTTTTCAATTGTATAGTAATTCTGAATTATAGTAAAACAAGAAATATTGAAAAACAACTTTACATAATTCTTATACAAGTTCTACTTTTTTTTTTTTGGTTTTACTTTCTTAGGTAGAAATTAGAAATATGTCTTTTGAAAGGTTAAGCAACCTTTTTTGAAATCACAGTAAAAAAACAGGAATCCTTTCCATATCTCTGTTTCGTGAGATTAGAAGATTAATGCCTTTTCCCCCTTAACTTCTCTTTCAAGTTTCACATTCTTTAAGGGTCTCTGAAAGTCATAAAAGGTTAAGATTGAATTGTATTCATTGGTTCTTGTATTAAATGACAAATACTTCAATACTAACTGATGGTCATTTCTAATTTTTTAATAATCTTGACCAGCAAGAAAGACATTGAAATTAAAACAAGAAGTCCCATATTTGACTCAGGGGCAAGTACTAAATTTTTTGATCCTTAGTTACCTTATTTGGAAAAATATGTTTGACCTGCTCTACTGTGTGAAAACTGATTTCTCAACACAGCAGTAATTCGGGGCTACTTGGACAGATTCAAAAATAATTTTGAAGAAAACATAGACTTGTCTGCAAGCCAGGTGGGGTACACGTCCACAAGAAGGTGGATCACTCCTTCCTCTATAGGGGGGAGGTGGGAAGATGACATTTCTAAAGGTTTAAACAGAGAAACTACCCTGCACACGCTGCTCATGTGGTGTCTAATGTAAATTCATATTCTTTTCCATCAGAGACTAGGTTAAAACACACTTCAAGTTCTCATCCTTGAATAGATTATTATGCAGCGTCTTTCAAAAGTTTAGCTGGGAGAAATAGTATCTATGATTAATTAGGCATTATGATGCTAGGAGACGGCCTAAAGAATGGAATAGAGTGTGGGCTCTGGAAACAGACTTCCTACATTCAAATCATAGCTCAGGCACTTGCCAGCTCCATGACCTTCTGCACAACTCAACCTCTGCATCCTTTGGTTTCTCATTTGTGAAAAGGAAATAACATTAGCTTGGGATTCATAGGATTGCTGTGGAGGCTAAGTGAGAGATAAATACAAAGTGTTTAGAACAGTGTTTGGCACATAGTAAGCACTCAATAACTGTTAGTCAATAATTATTACCATTATGGATACGTTACTGAGTTATTTTAAGCACAGTGATATTCTAAATTCATCCATGTAAGATATTTAATCATCATAAAGCTATATACCAGGGTCTTAATAAGTTAGGCCCAAGTATAAGTTCATTAACTTTTTGTTTGATGATATGCCCTGAGATTTTTCAGAATTGATGCCTTTTATTTAAAAATGAGATGAAAAAAAATTCTACATTTACTGTGAGTATTTAAGACACTTTATGTATTTTTACTTTGATACAATTTCACCTCCAAGAAAAATTTTCCTCTCACGAAGAACTAGTATGTGTATATCTAGTAGAGAATGAGAATTATACAAAGTAGCTCCCTGGTGTTTGACAGTGTGACCTGCAAAAACAGATGTATATGGTTCAGCCTATTCTTATGTCTTCACTTTTGCTTTGGCTCTCGGGTAAATGAGAACTAAACTTAAAGTTTCATCAAGTTTAACTATATTAACACATTTGATTAGCATTCCTTCTCATTAGACTTCTGATGTTTGAGGGTAAGACTTAAAACTTTTTTGGAAGAAAGTACTGTATGCATAGTGATAAAACATTCTTCTACCCATGAAAGGTGTTAGAAAGATCAAATAAGATAATGTGCATGCAAGTATTTTGTAATCAGAATTCTAAAAATTTTGAAACTACTGTCAAGTTACTCTACAAAGTGTATTCCTACAACTTTGTTTCTTCCTAGACTTTTTTAAAACTATAAACCTCAACATTTTCAGTCTTCAAATTCTTCCCATAATATTTAAGATAAGACTCAAAGCTAGTCCCGATTAGTCTTGAGCTCCACCCTTGCACGTACATGCCTCCATACTGAGATTCTTGCAGTTCCCTGAACCTGTTATCTTCCCACGGCTCCATACCTCTGATCACATTACGTCCTTGGTCTGGAATGCTTATCCACACCATTCTGCCCACAAAATCCTTTTTATTTCAAGATTCAGCTCAAGCATCCCTTTAAAATAACTCATCAGTTAAAACTCTTTTTAATCAAAATTCTCTCTCACCTGAACTACTGGCTTAGCTTCCCAATTAGTGTCCTTACCTTCGTCATTTCTCTAGTTCATCAACACTAGCCTAAATTACAGGTCCCATCACATCACTGTGATGCTGCAAAATACAATTCTCCTTTGCCTCCAGTGTAAGGCCTGAAATCCTTGGCATGGAATTGAAGCCTCTTCATTACTAGGTCTAAGACTGTCTCATAAGGTACAAGAGAAAAGATATGATGGAAATGAGGGGAAAAATATTTTATAAACCTACCATTTTCTTTTAAGGGTACTTGGGATGAAGAATTTCCAGAACTATGCAAAGTCATTCCTGTGGTATAAATTAAATTAATTAGACAGTTTATAAAATAGTTAGATACTAGATATTGAATTTTTTTCTGATAAATTCATAAAAAGCAATAAAACATTAAGGCAGCAACATTTTCTCTTATTTATACTCAGAAAAATATGTCTTCCCACATGGGCTTACTTACTATTGCTAATGTTCAAGTTAAGCATATTAACTTGTTTTGCAGAAAAAATTTAAACACAAATGTATTGTTTCTGACAATGACGTTTTGATATGCCAAATATGAAATGATGAACTGAAATGAATTTTGAAAACATTTGTTCAAATGTTAAATGAAAATACAATATTCAATAAGAATGAATAATTTTAATCAAAACACAAATGCAGAAAATAAATTTTCAAGGGTGAGTTGTAGTTCACCTGTGTTTTTCTACGGAATATTTGCTACTCTACATCTGATATGTGATGGATTTTTATGTAGACCAAAGCCTTCCTAATGAAAATAGCTTAGACTATATAAGAAATCCCATTATAGTGAACATATTTTGAAAAGTGTTTTCTGAAAGATTGAATCAGTATCTTCTTGGGCTATTTTTAACATACAAGGTGACCTGTAGAATGAAATCTTGCCTTTTATCTGTTTAATTTTTTTTAAATCAATTCAATTTAAATTGATGACAGTATAATCTCTGAAAGTTGTGGAAGCCTACAATAAAGTAACATTGCTTTCTATAAATATTTATCAACTATAGTGTAGAGTTCTCTTTTGACTTCATTTACTCCACATATCCTCAATCCAATTACAGGATGAGAAAATACTACTTTCTAACTTTGTATAATTAGAATTCAATGATCAAACTGTGGTCAAAGGGAAAGTTAATTAGTATTATTTGGTTAAACAAGAGCAGAAGAGGGTTATCCTCCTTTCCTTTTTTGTCTCCCTAGCTGTTTCCTATTTTGAGTTATTGTTCAGACCTCTGTGCTTAAATATCTACTCTTCTGAAAGTTGCATACAGCAGTAGGATACCCGAACTATTTATCGTATAAGGTAGTGTGTGTTTACAAACACACACAACTTCTATACTTAAATAATTAAGAGGCCCTGCAAGCTGGGAAAAATGTGAAAAACTTAACTAAGAATTTCTACCTATCAGCTATAGCACATTCATAAAATTATCCATTTTTAGCGATAATTCAATTCACGTTAAGCTGCAAGTACCCTAAATAAACCTTTCTGCAAAAAACAAAGCATTAGTGGAGTCTACTCTCACAGGCTTGTAAGGAAAATCCAAAGGAAGGATATCCAAAGCCACGGTACCAGCCTGTGCAGGTTCTCTTGTTGAGACTATTAAAGCTTTTAACTGCCATTAAGAGAAAGCTAAGCAACAGTCTGTGCCATGAAACAATCACATGTTGTCAATTTTTTATTGGACTTGGTGCATTTTAAGCAGCCTAAAATTTTATATTCACAGTTTTTGCAATTAGGACACAGAGCCAAAAATAATTTCTTGGTAAATTACATTATCTCGTTCACTTCACTATGAGCACGAGGTACGGGAGAAAGAAGGTAAGCTTGTTTATGCTGACCTATAACATATGCTTGACCGGGGTCTTCAAAAGATGAGGAGTCTGATTCATGTTTCCTCCTTTCAGGACTTCTATTTAAACTTGCAACAGACTTTGCACTAAAGAGGGAAAAGGAAGGTAGGAGGGGCAGGTGTCAATGTAAAAAAAAAAAAAAAAAGATGAAAATAATAAAACGTCAAGGCAAAAACAAATGTATGAAATGCAGAATTTACAAATATGTAGTTTGGGTTAGTTCGTTATGTTCTTACTTATTAAGTTTTGTGAATCCTGCCAAAGATTCTGTATCAGATCTTGCCATCTGGTGAAATGGTTTTCCTACCAACTCCGCAATGGTTTGTGGTGGTGTGTCCACGTTAGCAATGACATTTTTCCGATGAGGGTAGAGAGAGGCCTGACTGAGATCGTGATATGATTTACTCATCCCTCTAGGCTTTTCCTCCCAGGAAGCTTTGTCACTCTTCTCTTTTGCACTGTTTTGCAGTGGCTGGTAAAGCGACAGCTCTGAGCAGGACAGCCTCTTCAGAATCTCAGCTTGAACTGACAGAGGTCGAACGGCAAGTTTGTTCAGGGTGCTGCTGGCCAGACTGCCAGTGCTGATGGCTCGTCCCAGATTAAATCCTCTAACGGACTCTGCTTGGAGATTCAGGCTCCTAAACGAAGCTCTCTCTACAAGGAAATAGGATTGCTTTACACGATGGAAACACCGCAGTACCTTTATGAGAAGAGTTATTTCAATAAATAAAATACAGCATGCAGTTTTTTATTGTTCTGACTGCCAGTGTAAGTAGGTAGCTTTCAGAGTGTGGCAATTAAGGACTTTACAAAAAGGTTGGAAGATCTTGGTTTTCATACCATCTCTCCATCCTTGTAGCTTTCTCACATCCAGGGCCTGGTCAGCATTTCCTACTTCATCTAATGATTCCCTTGGCGTCAATAATGTTTGGGGGCTTCATGCTTGCTGACCCCAAGTTCCCAATTACGAGTTTCAGTTAGAAATGATAATGATATTTGAAAGAGAAATGTTCAACCCCAGTAGTGTATCTGCTAAAATACCAGCAAACCAAGGATGGGGAGAGTGAGAGATGAAACCTCGATAGGCCGACATGGTGAGATCATGCCTAACAAAGAAGCTGTGCAGAGTTCTGCTCAGAGGAAAAGTTTCTGATTAACACGTTGCGTACGGATCACAAGAATCTTCACCAGGGATTTAAACCCCGCCGTACGCAACATGTTAATAACATTTTTAAAAGCTGATGGTAGATTGTGGTGATGGTTGCAAAACTCTGTGAATATACTAAAAACCACTGAATTGTACACTTTAAGTGGTTGCATTATATGGTATGTGAATTATATCTCAATAATACCATAACCAAAAAATAGAAAAAAAAGACCTTTTAGGAAAATTATTTATTTTGTTATTTCATTACTGTGTCTATCCCACCATCCCACCTTGGTTACTTCTCATGATTTAACTGAGGCACAGGAGCCATGGGAGAATCAAATATTACTTGTCTTCTTTCTCTTGGTTTCTGGTAATTAACATGATCAAGGAGTTGGGGTTCTCTTCATGCTTAAATCGTTTTTCCTCCTAACCATACATCCCAGGTTTTCTTTTAGAGGCTAAGTTTAAAGACACTTTATAACAAGTGCTTGACTATTCTATTTTGGAGAACCAATGTCATGGCAGTATTTGAACATTTGAGGCGATTAACAAAAAAGCATTGCATCACACAATTTTAGCATAAAAATCTTTTCATGTAAATAAAGGACCAGGAGCACAGAATTTCAAACAATTTAGTTGTTCATGCATTAGTAATCCACATCACAAGCCACCCATTTGCCGCCGCTCCACGGAGAGTATCAACCTTTCCTGTGTTACACTAAGGAACACAGTTTGACCACTATATAAAACAGCTGCGAAAACAGTCTTTTGAAAAGAAAATGTCAATTGTTGCTGACTCAGGTTTTTAGATTCTGTTTCATTATCTTCTAATTCCTAAGATTAATAAACAATATTTCATCTCAGGCATAAACAGATAGGAAAACATTGAAGGATTTTAATATTCATGCATCAAGATGAAGTTTAAATAAACATGTCTCACTGTCACCAGGAATATTCAATGTTCTTTCTCTGAGGCAGAAGTGGACACAAGTTAAAACACGATTAGGAAAAAAACAAAAAAGACTATGGTTTAAAAATTCCCTGAATGATCTTTAGCCTAAAATACAGTTTTTATTAGAGCAGATAACATTATTTCTATTTTTACTTTGATAACAGATTTTACTAAAAGATGCAAAACTGAGTCTTACACAGATTCAGTTACGAGGAAATACCTTCACACCCACTAGATTCTTCACCCTTAAGGAAAAGGTAGACCAAACTTGGGCAGGAATAGGGCAGCTAGTTCAGTTTAGGATGTAGCTGCTGTTTAATTAAACATCAAGGATTATGCTATTCAAATCCATTCAAAACTTACTACTGGGTAGGACTTAAAATATTGCCTATATTCATGGGATGGGATCATAAACCTGGAAAGGACTCCAACATAGCCAGGATGTGGAAAAACATTAGAATGAGCTTACACCCTAACACTAATGTTTCAAATGTGAACTCAAAGCCTCGCTAGTTCCACATCGCCTGCACTCCACACTCCCTAATCTCCATTTGTGTAAAAGTCCCTTGTACTATTTTGTAGTTCCTTGTATCATCAAGTTAATGGTACGCTCTTTTGAGGAGAGGGACTTCATTTTTGTTATCCCACAGCACCCAGCATGGTGTCTTACAAGTAGTTAGTGCGCAATAAATGATTATTAATCTTAATTTAATTCCATGAAAATCAGTTTTCAGGGAACTCATCAAATAGAAAGTACTGGATTAGGGCTTAAGAGATTAAGGTTCTAACTCTCCTTGTTTGACCTCTAACTCTATGGTTAGGTGAAACACTCTCTTCTCTGAACCTGTTTACTCATCAGAAAAAATTTGGACTTACTGGCTTCTAAGGTTCTTTCTAGCACCAACACTCTATGACTCTAAAGAAGTAACATACATTTGTTAGCCCATTAAGTTCCTATCGATAACAACAGTTATCTTCCCTTGTCTAATACAGATAGTTAAGTAGGCAGTCAGTTACTTCTAAGCCGATTCTAAGCAGAAAATAATTCCTTTGAAAATTTAACGAAATCTGGGGAAAAAGTGTAAATACCATCTGAAAGTGCTTTCACATATGAGTTCAGGATACACAGCTAATGGGTTCCTAGGGGCAAACCTGTGACACACTAGAGACCATTCCCACTTTGTGGATGAAGAAAATGAGACTCCAAAAAGGCAGTTATTTTCCCAAGGTCATTCCACTACTATTGCCACTGCTACTGCGACTACTACTGGTGATAGCAGAGTTAAAACCATATTGATGATGGTGATGATAGTATTTATTCAATACTTATGTTATGCCAGGCACTTTTAAAGTACTCTACAGTATGAATTCATTTCACGTTCACAACAATCTTATGATGTACGTATTATCATTATGATCATCATTGTACAGATGGGGAACTAAAGCAGAGTTAAGTTTAAGTAGCCTGCCCAAAGTTTCAGAGCTTGTAAGTGAGAGAGCCATGTTTGAACACTGGCAGTCTGGATCGTATCTTGTGCCACACTAGTGACTCTTTTCACTACAGCACACTATGCCATCTCTATAATGATGTAACCTTTAGTTTTTCAATTCTCGTTTGTACTGAACAGAATATTAAGCCAAATAAGAATACTGATAGCTTTAATAAGGTTGCTATTTCACTGTACTTTGAAAATATATAAGATCACACACATTTTTTAGCAGAGCAAAGCAGAGAAAGAAAAGAATAATGAGATTACTTTATAGCAATAGTTACCGTATCTTAGCATGCATTAACATCATTACTAAGAAAAGCCTATTAAAATGCAGATTCCAGGGACCAGATGCCCAAACACTGGGATTCACCAAGTTTCAGGTAGGTTTCTGGAACCTTCATTTTTAATAAGCATACAGCCCCTACCGTCATGATTTTGAAAGGCTGACAAACATCTATTCATAGGTTGCCATCACCCCATTCTGATCCTACGGGGAATATATTTTCTGTAAGATTGCAGCACGTGAAAAAGTTCAGATAAAGAATTCATAGAGCTCTGTTGCACAAGGTCGTCAGTGATATGCCATTAAATTTGTTAAACAAATTCTTCAGAGTGTTTCACTGAAGTCTATAAGAATTTATTAGGCAGAACTAGATTTTGTGTAACTTTAATCTCTACATAAATATTTCAGAGTAACTTCTAAATATTTCAGTTCTGATTGAGACATTTTTTTCATAGCTGAATTAGTTTCTTCTGCTTGTTCCTTTTCAAACGGAACTGAAACCACTCACCTGACCATTTACATGATACTGTGGTTATTTATCTCAGTCTCCGAATAACTAACAGGTGGGAAATCTGTCACTCCTAAAACTATTAGGGTATGTAACTTCACCATGCTGGATGCGTAATCCCCTTGCTCCCTGCCTGTTTCCTATGTTCTTTCCCTCATCTGGAAAGCCTTTCCATTTATGTTCAAGCTACTTAATTATTTTTGTCCTTCAAATTCCAATTCAAGTGCCACCACTCCAGTACTCCAGCCTCTGATCTCCCTTTCCTCTTGTAGTGTAGACCATTGAACCTGTATGATATAATCTGTTATTAAAATCTTGACGCTCCATTGTGTATTACTGTTTCATGTACGTTGGTCTTACCTTCCCAAATAGTATGTAAGTGTACTACGGGTAGAAAAATCTGATCCAAACTTTTATAATAGTCACATCAACTAGCCTAACGATAAGAACAAAACAGACATTTCAACAGGTATTCCCTGACTGATCTGCGGTGCTGTTTTCAAAATGAACATGAAGTTGAAATGTTGGCTTCATACACTTAACTTGGGCATTTAACGTCTTTATACCTTGTAATTTTCATCCTAAAGAGGCAAATTAAAATTTCTTTTCAAATTTGTGGCGAAAATCATGCACATACCCTGGAGTCATCTATCAGTTTGCTTCTCCTTACCAATGTCTTGTGCGTCTTGGTTGCTCTGTCTTGCTCTCATCTGCAGCTGGAACTTATGCTGGGAAGAGCAGAGGTGCAGCAGGTACTGGCACACCTTACTGTTGTCCGTCTGGAAGGCATGCTTTATTCCATCTGATGTATTTTGCAATGTGATTTTCTTTTTCTAGAATATTTAGCAGGGGTATGAATAATTAGGATGTTTTCCTATGACTTTTATTACATGACCAAATTCTATAAACAACAATGAATAAGTAGATATTATTTTTATTTCATATTATTAGGCCTGACTATTCCTTGACCTACATTTAATATCAACATAGAACAGCCCTGTATTATTACAAATTCAGGAAATGAAATTAATATCATTTGCCACTTTTCAGAAATTACTGCCTGCATTTGACTGTACACCAGCCACAAGGGAAACAGTTTCCTTTAATGAGATTATTGATATTTTGAGTTACTGCAATGTTTACAAATACCAAATCTATTTGAAAAGAAATTACAAGAAATATATGGTCTACTCCCTTGGGTAAAGAAAAGAAGTTAAACAAAAATTAATTTATTAATATATAATAATAAGAGCTGAGACTCAGTCAAGAAGAATTTTGGTGGCATGAAGGCTGGGATGGAAGTTGTGGGAAAAGAAAATGTGGGAATGGAGAAGCAATGGGTAATGTAATGGCTGGGCTGAAAGATGAACACATCAGTATTTAGACACTGTAATACTTGCCAAATTCAGGGAAAGGAGGAGAACCACAAATCAGTCTCATCTCCCTGATGTTTCTTGAAAAACAAATGTCTCTAATGTAAGAGGGCATCCCAAAATGTCATGACCCATGTGGTGGGGCTGGCAGGTGATCTCTATTCCTTAAAAGACCAGCATTCAACATGCTGGGGATCTAAGACGAACATCGCTGGAGAATTGCTTAAGTCCAGTTAGATTTTACTCTAGTGCTTGGCTTCTTCTACTGTGCAAATTATTCTCTCTACTTCATGTCCCTTGTCTTAACTTCAAATGCAGAAATAGCACAGAAAAGTCAAATTTGATAGGCTCACAAAAGGCACAATAACAGTATTACTCAAACTTCATTCAAACAGGTGCCACCTTCATAATTTCTGGTTTGTTTATTTATAAATATTTTAAATTGACTTTGCTTACTTACAAAAATTCACTTAAAGAAACCTTGTATCACAACTGTAAATATAAAACCCGTACAATTTGCCATGAATAGAATCCAGCTATAAAAATACATAATCAATGTAATAAAAACAAAATTCAGTTGTGAGAAATGAGAAGGGCGAAGGGCGACGTTTCCATCTTCCCAGAGGCTAGTGGAAGAAAAAACGGAGGGTTAAAAAGGAGAGCTCTGTGTGAAAGAAAGCACTTCGGATAAACAAGTTAAACACAGGAAGAGTTTGCACTGGAATGTGGTCTATTGTCCATTACTGGAGATCTTTCAAAATGAGTTAATCACAGCTAGTTCTATATATGGCAGGGCTGGTGTGATAGCTTAGCAGGTGACAGAGAGCTGAATGCTGGATGATTATCTGATTTGTTGACTTTCAAGACTGGTCTAAATTCGAACTGTATTTAATTAATCTTGGTTTCCTCCAGATACTTGCTCTGCTAGCATTTCCACTGGGGAAGGTAAATTAAATCCAGGTAAGTTCCTGGTCTTGACACTCTTGAGAAGATGAGGAAGGTCTGGCTTTCCTTAGAGAACATACTATTACCTGGTAATCTTAGTGGTGCCTCTGGGTTTCATAGGACACCATCCAATTAACCAATAAGTCTAGAACTGATTTCAAAAGACTCTATATTGAAAATGATCCACTCAGTTGGGACCTTGATATTGATATCCTTATGAACACTGTTCTAGTGAGACCATATTTCAGCCCAAATATATAAACTAAAGATGTCTGTAGTCTCTGAATACCAGGAGAACAATACCAGGAGTCTCTGAGACCAGTTGATCTCTGGGTCTGTCAATTGCATTTCAATGCTCAGATACTCCAATTATGTCTAGAATCAAAATATATCTTTATAGCTCACGATCTTTTATACACATGATTTTCTAAAAATCACTTGTCTAAACTTTACGTCCATAAAGAGTATACACTAAAACTTGAAACTGCAGAAAGTTCTGGGACTAGCTCATAAAATGCAGTTGATCTCTGGACCACTGAAATTCGAAACAGTCACTGTGAGGGACTTATTACTGAACAAGACAAAGTTCACTGGGGTTCAGATAATTATCTACCTTAAATACATTAGAGACTTTTCTCCATGTGAGAAGTGAATACCTAGAATAAGTTCTGAATTAACAGAGAAGTCAAGTTGGTTGTAATTTAACTGAAGTTAATTGAGCATATAACCAGCTAGGAATGTACAATATTCTTTTAAAATCACCTCCTGAGAACACCAAAAGCAAATACAACCTCAATAATACTTCCTACAGCTAAGAAAGAAGACTGAAATAGTCTTAAGACATATTAGCCCTACTGAATGATAAGGCCTACAGTTCACTTAAGAAAAGTCAATTAGTATGTTACATTTGAAATTGATCACACCTGTTTTAAAAATATAATCAAAAGGGGTTAAAGTGGACATACCGAAAAAGAAATCTTCTTGGTTTCCCTCCAGGGAAAGCGAAGGACCAGTGTGCGAACTCCATTGTGGACCTCAAACACAAGGACACCTTTAGAACAGACTCCAAGTAATATTCCAGTTTGTGACTTTTTCTCAGGGTGCACCCGGTGAAAATGAACTCCATATTCTGTCAGTCTTTGGCACACCTAGTGGATTAATACCATACACCTTGGTAAAAGGTGATATAAACATACAGAAGTTCCACCCATGTAGTTTAATATAGAAAGGATAGTATTTTCAACAAATGTTGCTGGAGCAACTGGAAAGTCACGTGTCAGGAAAATGAATCTCAACCCTTACTTCACCCAATATAAGGATGAACCTCAAAAGTATTATTCTAAGTGAAAAGAGCAAGACATAGAAGATTACATAATATATGATCTTATATGAAATTCTAGAAAAGAAAAAAAAACACAAAAACTGGTGATAGAACACAGATCAGTAGTTGCCAGGGGCTAGGGGTAGTGGGAGGGGATTTACTACAAAAGGACAGGAGGGAAATTTTTAGCATTAGAAATACCGTGTTACCCCGAAAATAAGACCTAGCCAGATAATCAGCTGTAATGCATCTTTTGGAGCAAAAATTAATATAAGATCGGGTATTATATTACATTATATTATATCATATCATATCACATTATATTAGACTCAGTATTATATTATGTTATCATATCATATCATGTCATATCACATCATATCATATATCATATCATATCATATCATATCATACCCGGTCTTATATTACAGTAAAATAAGACTGGGTCTTATATTAATTTTTGCTCCAAAAGACGCATTAGAGCTGATGGTCCGGCTAGGTCTTATTTTCAGGAAAACACAGCACTTATGGGGGAAAACTGAAGCTCAGAGGGTAAGTACATTGTACAAGTTCACTCAAGTGGTTGAAACAAGAATTCAAATGCAAGACTGTCTGACTGCAAATCCCCTTGAAAATACTTTCCACTCTGTTAATCTGCCTTCTTTAATAAAGATATAAAAACATATCTTTTTAATATATATTTTAATATATTATATATTAAAATATATATTAATAGATATATATTAAACTATATATATATTAATAGATATACATATTAAGATATATATTGATATATCTTTGTTAATAAAAATGTAACTTGATATTTACTTCTCACAAGTATAAACATGTAATAACTGAGGAAAAATGTAAGTATGTAATTTAACGTCTTTAAATGTATACTCATCTTAACCAAAACAAACCACCTTGCCTTTCTTACCATGAATCCTAGGTTAAGGGTGGTGTAAGTCTGTGAATGAAACCCCTTCATAGATTTTGGTAGGCCTGAGAAACCTGGCTCCCTTCAATGTGAAGCAGCAAATGGAAGGCATACTGTTACGTCCTAGGGAGCTGGAACAGGATATTGTTCTGAAAGTTTCTCTTTCCAATAGAATATTATCTTATATTTGTTATTTGCATTGGAATTTTACACAGTGCCATCTTTCCTGTTCATAAATGCACTATTTATTTGAGGTCTCATAGGAAGCTGGTGGCAGGAAGGGGAACCAAATTTTTCTGACCCCCTTCCCCTATGTGAATTACTTGGGATTAGTAGAAAGACCAGTTTTAGAGGATGTAATTGAATTTTAAGGCTTTTGAGAAAAAAAAAAGAAGCAAAACAATTCAAGGATCAGTATGAACTTGCCTCTCATATCCAGATAGTCACAAAATTCAATGGTTTCATTTTTGTAATCTATCTTGATTTCAAGAGTATGGAACAGGATAAAAATATGGAAGCCATAGGCCAGAGAGATATGAGTTCAAATCATACTTTTGCACCATATAACAGTCCTTGACTGTGGGAACGTTACATTTCCTCTTTGAGCCTCAGTTCCCTCTTTTACAAAATGAGAATTTAAGCACCGTGGTTTTAGTCAGGAATAAATGAAATGAGAACTTTTAGATGTATGCCCTCCAACACTTCATTCTTGCTTTGAAAAATATACAAAGTTTATCATTTGTAATCTTGCATGCTTACCTTTAAAAATTCTAACTCTGTCTCTTTTTCAGAAGCTCCCACATAGGTATTATGCAATTTGGGTAACTCTTCTTTAACATAGGATAAATCAAGTTTCTCCATCACTCTGGGAGGCAAATAATGCTCCAGTCTAAAATAAGATACACCATGAACCTAGAAAGGAAAATGTTTTTTATAAGCAATTTTGTTTGCCTTCTTCCTCTAATCTTAAAGTTCTTGGCTTGACCAAGAGATAAACTACTTCAATTTATACTTCTCTCTGAGGAGTGAGCTTTGGAGAAAATGCATCAGTCTTTCTCTTTTATTCAGTGAGGGAGAATGACTGAACTGATTGGCAAGTTTGAGGAGAGACTAACAATCAAGGTCCAAATGTCACTATGTTAAGGATTAATGCTGTGAAGGATGCTGCTTAATTGGTATAGTCTCTTGCCCTTTGCTTAGACCCACTTATATTCAGAAACATTTGACCTTGAACATCTGCTCTTCATACTGTGAGCTAGGTTCTTAGCCCATCACTGCATGGATCCGTAGGGAAGGTTTCAGAAGATCCCTTTGATTAGATTTGGCTGGTAACCTTGTGTCTATATCTATTAGTTAGAAATTGGGAGAAGGAAGGATAAGTGCTAGATAGCCCCAAACTCTGAAACAGGACAATTGAAAGAAAAAAGAAAAAAAAAAAGAAAGAAAGAAAACAGAAGAAATCCCATACTGCATGATTTTATAAAATCAATGCACGTGGGGAACTTGGTGATTTTGAGGCATCAAATTAGTCTCAAAAATCTCCAGATCTAGACAGTAAACACCTCAACTAGGTTTAGTCTTTAACTATGCTGAGGATCAGAACAGCATGCAAAAGTGGTTCTGGAGAAAAAAATAAATGACACCTCTGGTTGATAATCCCCATATTCCGCCTGGAGAGCCAAGGACGCCAGCAATAAAGAAGTCTTGTCATCACAGTGCGTCCTCTCCTCCAAGATATCTTTTCGCAGCTGAAGATAATACTGATGACAAGTCAGAGCATGTCTGCAAAAATAAGTACACACACAAAACATCTAGGCTTTTGACTTGAATCTTGGGGTGATTTTTATCATTGGCATATAAGTTTAGTTTCCAAGATGGTTTATCATTAAGCTTGAAAGGCCCAATATTGAATAAACTATACTGAAGGAAATAATTCTTTTATGATACAGAAGACACTATCATTGATCAGCATCAAATAATTCACTATCAGTAAAATAAAGGGGCAAAAGACCAGAGGTCAAAAACAGAAAAACAGAAACTCTTTTGTACTTACTGTATCAGACTAACATCATCCATGAAAAATTTAATTCGGAAAAACAAAGTAAAATTAACAGTGGCTTTGTTCTTTTTCTTTGGTTCCTCTTTCCATCCCTCTGGGGCCACTTTGGTTAATTTTAAATCAGGATCAACAAAAAAATATTCATTATCTAAAACAGAATGATAAAAAGATTCAGATAAAATAAAAATACTTCAATGTTTTCTTCTAATTTCTTTCTTTTTTTTTTGTCAGACTTGCATAAAATAGTTTCATACAAGAATAAAACAAGATTGTTAACAAATACAGTGGGGAGCTCTGAGGCACCGCCTGTACATGAGAGGCAATATGGCTCAGTCTTTTAAGAATGAGGGCTCTGTAGACCCACAGACCTGGATTCAACTCATGGCCACATCATTTACTATCTGTGTGACACTGAATAAATTTAACCCTTATAGATATCAATTTTCTTTCTTGTAAAATGAGGATAGTGCTAATTTCTGCAACTCCTGTTTTATAAGGTTATTGTAGGGATCAAATAACATGATAGATATAAAATACTTTGGTGAAGTATGTGGCACATAGTAAGCATTCAATAGATATCAGCCATTATTTATTCTTATTGAGTTACCAGCTGAAACCTAGAAGGAACAATAGTCATCATTTTATTTTTATTTTTTAATGTGATCATTTAAATATTGACTCTCCAAATAAAAGATTATTCAGTAAAATTTGACTTATTCAGAATGTTTAAGAAATTAGGTGTATTATAAATAGAAATTCTGTTTAATTGAATATTTTCATATAGGTACTATTACTGGCTTAATCTATGATTGTAATTAGTAAAGTGACAGAATATCAGTAGGCAATAATTGAATATTTATTGGATGACTCTATAAAATGAATTATTAGTTTTTAAAGAACAAGAATTCAATAAATTAAACGGAAAGAAATATTTCTCTTATGACAAAGAAGACATTATCCATGTCTTGTAGGGTTTTAGTATGATTTGATCCTTCAGTTATAATTAGTAGTATTTGGTTGTCTAAGGTTTCTAAGTTAAATTTTGAGATAAACAGGAATCTGAAACACTGAAGAATAATTTATAAATATAATGATTTATTAAAGAAAGATTTACTAAAGTTCAATTCCAAAGAGTTTCCTACCGCTATGGCAATTGTAATTGATAAATGGGAGTGGCTTCTACTGAAGCTGTGCTCTGAAACCACTGTGGTTGCAAACATCACAGATTTCAGTGCGTGTATGCTTAAAAAAATCTTGTCAGTCATCAACTGACATTTTAAAAAGACACTGTATTTTTGGAATACTAGGCTAAAGAAGTTGATGTGAAGATTCAGAAACAGTGTCCTGCTATATATTCAAACAGGATACTAATTTCTGAAGTACATATATAGGAAGTTGACATATATAATGGTCCCCAAAATGATAACAGTTAAAACTCTATTTTTAGATAGCCAGAGCCAAAGGGAAATCTTTATGGTCAGGTGGAGAAGATGCTAAAAGCTATTAAAAAGATTCTAAAAAGCTATTAAAACAATGCATCTAGTTAGAAGGAAGGGAGTTCCTAACTCCTACATCTCGATGCTGAATGTTCATGTAGTTACTATTTCTCAGAACAAGGTTGGATGGTGGGCATAATATGTATATAGAAAGTCAACTTGTTGCCAAGTTTCCATTCTGTACCCTGAATTTAAAATGTCTTGGTACCTTTGAGGGTAGCTAAAGCAAACAAATGATGTTCCACTAAACCAATATGGGCCACAACCATATCAAACACGTCTTTACATATAGTTTTGGTATCACAAGTCATTTCCAGTCTCTGCCCACTCAGAAGCATTATGTTTACTTTTCTTCGGTTATCCTCATTCTTCCCTTTCTTGGTCTACATTGAAAAAAAAAAGTGGCATCTATTAAAGTAAGCTTTATAAGAATTTCAGGTGTTTTTAAAAAATATTACAACTGAAATTATTTTCTAAGAGCGACACAAATTGGTTTTATTACTTACAAGGATAGACCGTGGTAAATCCAAAGATATAAATGGTTCAACAGTCATTTTCACAAACTCAGGACCAAAGAAATTCTGCAAATCACATAAGTAGAATTAACAGCTTTTACTCGTTATTCTAGTTATTTCCTTGAAAGGAAAATAATATAACAATAATAATAAAAAAAAAAATAATAAATTACATATAAACCAAACCCAGCTGATTAGAACTAGGTGATCTGAAACAAATGTAGAAACTTTCACTTAAGAAATACAGTGGAATTTACCAAGAACAGGAATGGAATGTGTTGTACCAGTGATGTCAAATGTAAAGGCCTGCTTTATATTGTTTTATAAGTTTTTCATTATTTGGCCTCCAGATAGACTCAGACTCTCAAAAATACCAAACAAACAAACAAACAAACAAAAACCAATAGTAGGTTTAATTGTTGAAATAATATAATTATCAAGCTCATATAAGGATTTGGTTTAATATTGCTAATGTGTGAACACAATCATTGTTTTAGAGTAATATTCATTTTCTGCTAAAACAAGTCATAGTTAAAGAACAAAAATATGTATATTCATCTGTAATCATGTTCTCGGAACACTGTGACACCGTATTCTTTTGTTCTAAATGGCAACTAGAGATAGTAGAGGTA
Organism: Rhinolophus sinicus; assembly: GCF_036562045.2. NCBI lineage: Eukaryota > Metazoa > Chordata > Mammalia > Chiroptera > Rhinolophidae > Rhinolophus > Rhinolophus sinicus. Next base: position 46,504,537 of record NC_133752.1, read on the forward strand.
TTACAGTTTCTGCCCACCACCAATGCCTCCAGTATGAAAATAGTATTTCAGGAGGTGGGGGGACTTGGGATTGGGGAAAAGTGGAGTCTACACACTGCATTTACTGTTTTTCAATCTACTCTTCCCCTTGACCTCTTGTATATCCAGGGGGTTCTTCCAAGAGGGGAGAACTGTGTGAGGAGGTAACTTAAAACAAGTTAGACTCTAGGTGGGAACAGGATCAGAATAGATCGGAAGATAATGTCCAAATGGGCAAGAAGTAGAATGAAAGCAGGGCAAACCTTGAGGCCAAAGGTAGTGAGAGAGTGTGTGTGTGTGTGTGTGTTTGAATTAATGGAAGCTATGGAAGATTTGTTTTGCTAATTTAGTTTCTTCTTTGCATTTGGCTGTCCAGCTCATTTGGTTCGTTGGTGTGGGAATTCTATCCAATTAACAGTGTGGAACATGTGACAGATGCCATTTAAAGTTTAACATTAAGCGTTTGTTAATACTCAACGAACCAACAGGACACATATTAAACGAGAATAGAAATAGAGTAGAAACAATGAAAATGGTCTGCCATGGGAAATAAAGAATCTGTTATAGATCAACTAAGGCGACAGGGTATGAACAAGTTCAAATATATCTGCACCAAAGTACAGAAAAAAATTAACTAAACATTTATGCTTTGGGAAAGACCATAAATTCAATTGTGAAACTTCTTCCAAATACTAGTCTTTTTCAGCTTCAAGAACATACCCTTCCTGCTCTTTTCAGAAAAAACACTACTTGAGCCTTAAATGACCAGCAGTTCAAATTGTCTAGTCATTGATATAGCATGTCTCTGATGAAGAAATGATTGTTTTTGAAATGGCCAGAAACTGCCTTAAAGGAAACACAGGATTTTTTGAGATGACACATAAGAGTGGCACTGTTAAGATATAGAGTATCATTTATGAAACTTTAATGAGCCAACATTCTGCATTAACTCTGAAACTATACTTTAGGGAAAAGATGTGTATATATGTCTGTGTGTCCTTTACGCTTTGTGTGTGCCATTAATTACTGGAAGCCCAGGCTATTTTGTATGATATCCTACCTGTAAGATTAATTTTGACAGAGGTATTGTTTATAATGACAAATTGATGAAGCCTTGAGTTTCATCCTTTCAGCTTAAAATAAATTCAGTTATATTTTAGTAGGATCTAATAACTTTGATATTGGACAGTGTCTGATAAATTACGAGCCAATTCCACATTTAAGAAATTAGCACAATGAGGCACAAAGAGGTTTAAAAATTTAAATGAAGTCATATAACAGCAATATTAGCAGTAGAATCCAAGTCTTCTAATTTGTAGTTCAATGGAGTTTTCAATACTGTTTTTTCTCCTCCGAAAATAATGAAGGAAAGTTGTCTATCAACTTCAGGGCATACAAATATGCTTTAAAGATAATTCTTTGAAATCAGCAGCAAAAACCAAAACAGAATGGTGTAATATACTTCCTTAGCACAAAACTAAAAAGGAAAAAATTCAATACAGATTTTATCACTTTTACTGGTATATGTATTTTGCTTTTCAAGAATTATTTGTAAAGGAACAATACAAATGAGATACTGTCTCACCTACCAAATTGGTGATGGTATAAAAAAGCATGATAATATATAGAATAAGTATGAATATGGTGAAATAGGCATGATCATAAAAGCATAAATTGGTACAAACTTTTTTAATGGCAATTTGACAATTATGTATCAAATGTCTTAAAAGGTATTTGCCTTTGACGTGGCTCTTCTACTTGGAAGGAGTAATCTGCAAAGATTTAGCTACTGGGATGTTCATTAGTGCACTGCTTGCAATAGCAACAAATTAGAAAAATTTTAAATGTCTCATAATTGGAAACTGATTAAAAAAATTATGGTACATGGTAAATTCACATAATGGAGTACTTTACAGGTCTTAACAATATTAAGAGTATAGAGGTTTATAAAAGATTCAAGGTATTTTACATGAGAAAAGATTGTTCATTTTGAGCGTATATTTATATGTTAAAACAAAAATAAACCAAGCACACACATAAAAAATATTGTCCACACATACAAGATGCAGATTTGTTCCTTCTTGTGCTTGGATATTGTAATATGAGGATATGATGCTTGAAGCTAACATGGTCATCTTTGGAGTAAAAAGTGAATTACTGTCAAAATTCTGAGAATGGCAGAGCAGAAAGATGGAATGTACTTCATAACATTCTTGAGCTACTGAACCAACCTTGAATGTCTGTATTTAATATTCTTGGTATGTGGGATAATACATTTCTTAATATCAAAAAATAATTCCCCATAATACTGACAAAAGCCAGTTAACTTTAAGGATTATAAATATACTTTAAAAATATACAATTATATTCTAAATCCATCTAATGTAAAAACGAAATCATGAGAACAGCTAATTATTTATTTTAATATCAACCCACAAGATATTAAACACCTATGGATACTAATATGAAATTTCAATTTCATCTACAGGCAACTTTAGGATATCTACAGAATTTTTAAAAGGACTTTGCGAAACATTTCCCTGTGAGACCAAGTTTAGATGCTGTAACCTGAGAATCAACATACCCTCAGTTTTCTTTGGGTCATAGCTGTCTCTAGGGCCATTTCTCTTAAAGGGTCCCTGGTGATGTCAAGCATAGAAGCTTTGATTGTGTCTCCTGGATATAGGCTGAGTCGAGATTGTCTGAGGGCCATTCTGGCTTGGAGCTGCATCATTTCTTCTTCTTGACGTTTTAGCATGATCTCTTGATTTATTAAGTTGCCTTCAAGGGGTGTTTCATATTGTCTGCTATGTAAAAAAGATTTTGAGAAAAGTAAGGGCTGGAAGAAAACAATTATTTTAAATCTAATCAAGAAAAAAATCATGTTAAGTAAGGTATTGATAATTTATATATATATATATATATATATATATATATATGTATGTATATATATATATATATATACATATATATAAATACACACACACACACACACACACACACATATATATATATATATATATATATATATATATATATATATATATATATATATTCATCTCAGAAGAATCCTTGCAGTAACATTTCTGTTCTGCTATTAATGTGCGGACATAGTATGCTGTCCTGTTTTCAGTGGATAGATCTATACCCTCCATCTCTTTGAATATTCAGCATCCTCTGAAAAGTGCTTCCCCTGCAGTTCTCTCATATTGGGGCAGGTTTATTCATCCCAAATCACTGGGCCCGGAGATAGGATAGAGATTCCCCTTAATTCTTATTTCAGCTTCCAGATGATTGTTGACCCTTTCTCCAACAGACCCTCGGCCCCCTGAAGTACATGCTATGAAATCATACCATCCACTGCTCTGCTTTGCTCTAGACATTTGTTGTTCCATTGGTTGACTCCCCCTGACTCATTAACGATTTAAATGCCTGACTCAGTCTTCTTCTTCACCACAACTGTTACCATTCATGGTGGTGTTTTATACATAGACTGAGGAGTCCTCCAACACTCAGGCCCCCTCCATTTTAGCCAACAATCTACTCCCATGGTCATGCTGGCTATTAACAATAACCACACCACCTCTAAAATTTCCTATTTCTATCCTCTAATACCCTCTCAATATAATCTCCTTATTTGTTCTAGCTTATTTCCTCTAATATTCTTCTTCAAATAACTCATTGACTCTTTCAAAAATTTTATGATTTTTCTATTTGCAAGGTACTATTCTTTTCAAAAGTTTTTAAAAAGATTTTTATTAAAATATAGCTAACATACAATATTACATTAGTCTCAGGTGTACACAATTCATATTCAACATTTATATACCTAAAGAAGTGATCACCATGATAAGTCCAGCAATCATCTGATACTGTACCATGTTATCACAATATTATTGACTATATTCCCTATGCTGTACATTACATCCCTGTGACTTATTTGTTTTATACCTGGAAATTTGAACCTCTTATTCCCCTTCATCTTTTCCCCTCTTTAACTTTTCAGTTACAGTTGACATTCAATATTATCTTATATTAATTTCAGGTGTACACCATAGTGGTTGCACATTTATGTAATTTAAGAAGTGATCCCCCTGACTAGTATAGTGCCCACCTGGCACCATACATAGTTATTACCATATTATTGACTATGTTCCCTGTGCTTTATTACTTTACACCTTCATGATTATTTCATAACTATTCATTGGTACTTCTTAATCCCTTTCCCTTTCTCGTCCCCTCTCCCATCTGGCATGTACTGAAATGTTGTCTGTATCTATGAGTTTGTTTCTATTCTGTTTTTTTAATTTTGTTCTTTAGATTCCACTTGTAAGTGAAATCACATTGCATCTGTTTTTCTCTGTCTGACACTCCACTCAGCACAATACCCTCCAGGTCCATCCATGCTACCGCAGATGGTGAGAACCCATTACCTTCCCTGGCCGAACAGCATTTCATTGTACATATGAACCACCTACTCTATCCACTCATCCATCAACAGACACTCAGGCTGCCTCCACATCTTGGCCATTGTAAACAGTGCTGCAATGAACATATGGATGCACACATCCCCTCGAAGTAGCATTTTGGGTTTCTTCAGATGAATACCCATAAGTGGGATTACTGAGTCCTTCTTTGCCTCGTTATAGCCTTTGTTTTAAAGTTTATCTTGTCTGGAATAAGTATTGCTACGCCACCTTTTTTGTTTATTTGTTTGTTTCTATTTTCATGAAATATCTTTTTCCCATACTTTACTTTCAGTTTGCGTGTCTTTCAATCTGAAGTGAGTCTCTTGTAGGCAGCATATGTAAGGGTCTTGTTTTCTTATCCATTCAGCCAGTCTATCTTTGATTGGGGCATTTAATCCATTTGTATTTAAAGTAATTGTTGATAGATATGTAGTTATTGCCATTTTATTATTCACATTTTTTATCTTTCTTTTCTTTTCTTTTTTTTTTCACTTTAAAGAAGTCCCTCTAAGATTCCTTGTAAGTCTGGTTTGGTTTGAACTCCTTTAGTTTTTTTCTTGTCTGGAAAGCTCTTTATCTGTCCTTTGATTCTAAATGATAGCCTTGCAGCTTGGGTGTGCCTGAAAGTTGGGTGTGGTGGTGTCTCAGGGAATCAGGGCGAACGAATGGTGCCAGTGAGTTTGATGGAGACTGAGATATAGCAGTCGCCTGCATCTGCAACCTGGGAAGGGGAAGGGCTCAACAAAGAAAAAACGGATTCTGCCTGTTCCTCCATCTGGCAGAAAGCTGCTCCTCCAGCCTTCGCCCTGGAGCTAATTCAGTTCCTCCATGTATGTACGTCCCTGGTGACTTTTGAGGTGCTGCCCCAGCGCTGGCGTTCAGAGCAAGTGAGCCCATCAGCGAGTAAGTCCTAGCACGGGCCTTTTAAGAGGAGTGCCTGGGACTGCAGCCACCCTCTGTCTCACTCAGCCCCAATCTCTGCTGGTTTTCACAGCCAGAAGTTATGGGGACTTCTCTCCCCAGCACTGGAACCGTGGCCTGGGGAGCCTGGTGTGGCGCTGGGACCCCTCGCTCCTGCCAGGGGACTTAGGAGTGCAGCTATCACTCCAGATTTTTAATGGTCCACACGGGTGTGGGACCAGCTTGTTCCGGGTCACTGCTCCTCCTACCAGTCTCAAAGTGGCTTCTTCTGTATGTACCTAGTTGTAGGGCTTCAGTTCAGCTAGACTTCAGGCGATTCTCAATGATGGTTGTTCTGTAGTTTAGTAGTAATTTTGATGTGGTCATGAGAGGAGGTGAGCACAGCGTTTACTTACTCTGCCATCTTGACCAGATCTTTCTTTCAGGAATTTTAATCCATTGTCTCCACCACTTTCTCTCTGGCCCTACATTGCTTGAAATCTAAGGCCCATCATTAAAATCATTTCTTTGCATGCAGCCTTAACTCTTATGAAACTGTAGAATAATGCTGATTTATCTCACTGGACTCTCAGCATTGCCTGGTTACTCATTTTCTTAGAGAACCGTTTTATTTCTTCTTCTTTCTCTTGTCTTTTCAAAGCTCCAGTACTCTCCCCCTCTTCCTCTCTGAACTGATAACTTTTTCTTAGTTTTCTTTGTGAAACAAGAAGCAATCAGGAAATAACTTCTCATCCTTCTGCCAGACTTTCCAAATCTACATCCATATGTTCTGCCTTCTCTTCTGTTTCCATGGATGAATCTCCTGCCCACTTATATAGGCCTCACACCTCTACTGTGCATGGGATTCCACCCCTCTCTCCTACACAAAGACGTTGCTCCTACAATTTATCCTCCCACACGCCTCAATAATCGTGTACACTAGTTTTTCTCATCAGCATATAAACATGCTGTACTATTTCCTACTCAGAACAAAACATCCTTTGGTTCCATATCCTCTTTTAGACACCATCCTATTTTTCTGCTGTCGTTGAGAGTAAATCTCTCAAAACTGTCATTTAAATTTTATCTCTATTCCATTTCCCATTCTCTCGGACTCTCACCAACAGTTTTAATCCAGATTATTCTACCAAAACTGGTCACAAAATGACTGACCTCTGTTATCAAAGCAAAAGAATAATTCCCAATTTTTATTTCACCTGACAGCTAAGCACCATGTGACATGATTGTTCAGTCCTCCCCCTTCCTGAAACGTTTGACATCTGGGAAACCACGAGCTTTTTATTTCCTTTCTACTCCACTGTCTTCCCCTTCTTCATCTCTTGTGCTGGATCCTCCTTCATTTCCAATCTCTTAATATTGACTATATCAATGCTCAGATCTCCAGATTTTTCTAGTCTCCATATATACTCCATCCCTACATGATCTCATCTAGTCACCTGGCCTTAATAGTTTTGTATGTTCCTATAACTCCAGTCTCTCCCCTGAATTCTAATTCTATTTACCTACCTACTTGGATATTAATATACATTTGAAGCCTAATATGTCTACAACAAAATTCTTGATACGTTTTCCCTCACGTTCACCCTTCTCTCAATCATGCATTCTCTGGTTGCTTAGTAAACAACGTGGAGTCATTCATGACTGCTTTTTCTTGCAAATTCCTGAGAGGGCACCAATTCCTGAAGGCACAACCTTAAAGACATCTATATCCGACTCCACTCTATCACTAACAACCTGTGCTGTATCTATCTCAAACTGAGTAACTGCCTCCTAACGGGTCTTGTATTCCTGTAATTTGTTCTTCACAGAACAAACCTGCATTAATTCCATTAAAATGTAAATTAGATGCTGGCTCCCTACGCTGTCAACCATCCAATGGCTTCCCATTATACTTGAATAACATCTGAAATGCTCAGCTTAGCTTCTGAGCTCTGACATGTTTTGGGTCCTGGTTATCATCACTCATTCTGCTGCAGCCACACTGCCTTTCTTGCTATTCCTCTACCAGGCAACACATTTCCCATATCTCAGGGCCTCTGCTTTTTCTGTTCCTTTTGTCTGCAATCCTCTTCCTCCTGATACCTGCATGTTTCACTCCTCACTTCAAATAGTTTTCTGTTCAATATCACTGTCATGTAGGGTGTCGTGCGGGGTTTCAGCTCCCGCTCCCCACATAAGAAAGCAGGACATGGTGAGGCCAAAAAGGAACACCCATGGAGCCATAGATAGGGGAGTCATACCACTATATTCTCGCTGGCGGCTGGGTTGGAGATACAAAAGCAAACATCCGCCAGTACCCAACAAGGGGTGTTTCTGCACCCCAGTCTCTCTGGAGGCCTGGTGAGATGCAAGAAGTAGGATCCACATGATCCGCAATCCATCATCCAATTTTCTGCCTGCCAACCAACCAACCAACCAATGCGACCACAGCAGGCAGTTATATCAGTGGCTAACTGGCTAACTGGTTACAGCTGACGGCCAACTAGTCACAGCTGATGGCCATCTACTACCCGAGCCAGAACCTTTCCACATGAGGCCGAGAGCCTGGAGACTGCTCTCTGGGACTCTGTCCCCACATCACCCTTTGGGAGAGGCTTCCTCTGATAATCCTCCCTATGTAAAATAGAATTTGGACACCACACACCTGTGCTCTCTATCCCTTTAGCCTGCTTTATTTTTCTTCAAAGCACCATCACTATCTGATGGTGCATCCCTTACTTCTTTTTTAATGGCTATCTCTCAGCCCTAGAAAGACCCTTGAGGGACTTTTTTTTAAAATCTTGTTCATGAATCTATGCCCAGTACCGAAAAGTACCCAGTACATGGTAGGTGCTCAATAACCATTTGTTGATCAAATCATTGAATATAATTTTATGGCTCATGAATCTCACTTAATGGGACTCAAGGATAATGACAAGAATAGAGTCTACATATTTTAATCCACACTTGTTATTTTCACCAAATATATTAGCTGTCTTGTTCAAATCATTTTATATCAGAGCTACAAACAGGTAGTAAAGAAGACTGATTATCACTTTTCTCTCACCCAGTACGGTATCTAGTAAAAGTACCTTAAAGGCCAAACAACTTGAGAGACAAAATAACAAACAAACAAAAAACTCAGAAACCTGAATCATTTTGCAATGAATAAATAGGTTGTTCTGAGTCAGAAAAAAAGGTTATCTTGTCAAACAGATAGGTACAGAACCAGTGGGAACTGTGCTATATACAAATTGTATTTCAAAAGTTAGTACAGAAAACAACTTAGTGATGCTCTTTGGAAAACAGCTTTGAATACCCTTTTTGATCACTGAAAGATACTTTTGATAGCTCAGAATCCAAAAATTACTCATTCTGCTGCATCTGACTCATGATTTCCTGTTCATCTCCCCCCACCCCCTGTGATACAAATCAATAGTACTGTCTGGATCTGTTTTTCCACTTCATTCTAGCTAAAGAGAATGGAAATTCTTATAAAGAAGCATGCAACATGTTTAAATACAGCACTATTTATAGATCTCACAAATATGTGATCTAAAGAACAAAACAGGACCTCCTGACTGTATACCAGCATGTTAAGAATATTATCAAAAACTTTTGTACACATTCAGAAAATTTTGCATTTGAATACGGAATTTAGACAGTATTTCAGTTACAGTGTTTTCCTGTGGGCAGAAAAAGGAGATGAGATTAGAGCAAAGGTCGAATTTTGCATCTTACATTAGATATAATATATGCACAGACCTAACAATTTACTTCTTGAAATATTTTACTTTCACCTATACCTTTTATCTAATGCAGATAACCATGAACACCACATTGTTTTATTTTACCCTCTTAAAGTGTGAAATAAAAGATAGTTTATCACTAAAACATGATTTGATGACCTTAATGTTAATGTTTCCTATAGTAAAACTTGAAAACAGTCAAAACTAAGATTCTCTCATAATCTTGGTATTCTTGAGGTACCTTATCAATAAAATTGAAATAAGACACACAAAATGGTTTAATTTTATTTGGAAGAATATGTTTCTAAATGACTAACAAACTGACTACAACAATCAATCAATTTTAATATATAATCCCAATAATTCTTCCAGTTGTTTCCTTTATTCCTACTTTTGATCAAGTTAAAAGGATATCATATTAACTATTTATTAAGTTTTCTCCAAATTATATAGAGGAGTGACTCCCTCAATTCAACATATAGCTTAGTGCAATTCAATTATTTGCTCTTTATTCTGTTCATTTCCAAACACTTTTGCTTCTTTAAGAAAACTGTGTAATATCAAGCATAGATCTGTCTTTGTCTCTTACCTCTTTGCTCAAAATTACCAAAATGGGGTCATCACAATTACTATTACCACAATGTAGTTATAGTAATATAAAATGCTATTAAGCAAATATAACATCATTTTAGGTAACTGAATACTTATTAGAACTTTCCTTAAAGAAAATAAAATATGGACTATTTTAAAAGGCAAAAGAGATAAGAGAAAAAGACATAAATTTAACAAAAACTGGAACATGAAGGATAATTTTAGTGCAATGTATTTAATTACTTGGAGTCCAGACCTTGAATAAATTGTCTGCTTTAATCACATGGCTAGGGTTACCTGGTCTATTAACAGTTGACGGGTGTGAAACAATGTCTGCCAGAATTAATTAGCTAAGGTGCAAGTTTTTGTTAATTTCCAAATGATTCTTTTGTATATGGTGGCACCTGAAGATACAAACTGAGATACTGAATTTAAAAGGATTCCCACAGTTTGGGAGTAAATTCTGAAGCAACCTCTGGTTCTTTAATATCACATTATAAATTTCAAATTAATGCTTAACATTAACAATATGCTTTTGCTCATGTAAGGGACCTGTGCTCACATGAAAAGGATACACATCAATATATTCATTACCAATCTGACACTTTTCAATTTAAACAAAGTAAATCAATACACAGCTAGAATACCACTATCCTAAGCCTGGCACAAGAATAATACCTAACACTATATAAGAAAGCTAAGCATTTCAGTATGAAAATGAACTCTAAACAGCCCGAATTGGGTTTAAAAAAAATACAAGATAACCCCTTTTAAAGCTGGAAAGATGTAGCGAATAATTAACTTTTCAAGTAATAGGTTACTTAGTAGTAACCTACTCATTATTCATTCAACAAATAGTAATCACTGAAAGCCTGCTCATTGAGCCTGTTCAACCTTTTGAAAGGGTATTATTTCTTAGAAATCAAGGTTTACTGTCTTCTCACAGATGTTTAATGCCATGCCTTCGTAATTTCCTAACTATTAATAACTTATATTATATTTACAGTGACAATTTCAGATTTCAGGTACAAATTATAAATAATCTGAGCAAGGGGCCAGCCTGGTGGCTCAGGCAGTTAGAGCTCCATGCTCCTAACTCCGAAGGCTGCCAGTTCGATTCCCACATGGGCCAGTGCGCTGTCAACCACAAGGTTGCCAGTTCAATTCCTCGACTCCCGCAAGGGATGGGGGGCTCTGCCCCCTGCCACTAAGATTGAACACGGCACCATGAGCTGAGCTGCCGCTGAGCTCCAAGATGGCTCAGTTGGTTGGAGCGCGTCCTCTCAAACACAAGGTTGCAGGTTTTGATTCCCACAAGGGATGGTGGTCTGTGCCCCCTGCAACTAGCAATGGCAACTGGACCTGGAGCTGAGCTGCGCCCTCCACAACTAAGACTGAAAGGACAACAACTTGACTTGGAAAAAAAAAAAAGTCCTGGAAGTACACACTCTTCCCCAATAAAGTCCTGTTCCCCTTCCCCAATAAAATCTTAAAAAAAAAAAAAAAAAAAAAAGTCAGAGCCAATTCTAATTTTAGAAGATTCCAATAACTCAAACTACTACCATGTCTTTCACATAACTGAGTAAATTTGTGAGAACTTAGGAAGGAAAGGAAAAGGAAAATGGAGAAAACAGAGGAAAAAGGGTAATTTAAAATAATCCTACTTGATTCAAATTAAAAGAAAATAACTTGTCACTCTAAATATAGTATTACTCTTTTTTCATATCACATACCTTGGTCTGTGTGACTGGCCTTGACTTGAATTTTCATCTACTCCTGGGAGACCACTGTTGGATTCAAACCTCTTTGAAGTTTCACTTTTTCTCACTAATTACGAATGAAAAAGGAGCAATAGCACAGATGATAATAATATCAAGTAATCTTATTTAAAACTTAAGCATTTAGCAGACATATAATTTTTACAAATAATGTTCATATAATCCAATGACTGACATCTTTAGCACTAAGTCATGTTATTTTTTAAGACAATGAATTATTTTCTTTATTATGAAAATGACTACATTGTTGTTTGATGAAACTTCTATTAAGCGCCTATAATACTGTTAAAATGAGAAACTGGCAGCTTTTTATAATTCTTAAATTTTATGAAGAATTATTCTTTTGACACCTCGTATCTCAACACTACTGAAAAAGAACAATCATGGTTTCTTAAAAACATTTTGCTTGTTGAGATGCCTCTCACCTTGTCTGAAATCTGATTCAGAGGAAATAATAGATGGACTTTCACTGGAGGTACTAAAGATATCGCTGTGGTAAGTTTTGTATCTTTGAATTGGTTCTAAAAGGATTAAAACAAAAACATTAGAAAGCAGACTCATTAGCTGTTCCACACAAATCAAATCAAACATGTTTACTCTTGTGAGACTAGAACATTTTATACATTGCTTCAAATTTACCAATTGTTGGCTGGCATTCAAACACAATTCCAATTTTGAGGCAGTTTGGCATACTAGTTATGAGCATGGACTTTGACACCAGATTGTGTGGGTTTGAATCTCAGCTCCACTAATTGTTAGGTGTGTGACCTTATGAAGGTAATTTAACCTTCATGTGACTCATCTTCAGTTGAAAAGAGGGTATAATAATACCATGTTTCCCCGAAAATGAAACCTAGCCAGACAATCAACTCTAAGGTGTCTTTTGGAGCAAAAATTAATATAAGACCCAGTCTTATACTATATTACATTATATTATATTATTATATTATAAGACCGGGTCTTATATTAATTTTTGCTCCAAAAGACGCATTAGAGCTGATTGTCCGGCTAGGTCTTATTTTCGGGGAAACATGGTAGTGTACACCGCAAACCTCACACAGTTGTTGTGAGCATTAAATGAATATGCACAAAGCTCTTCAAACAGAGAGGATGCTGTATAAAAATAATCATTAACAAGCAGTTTTTGAATGCTTCATATGTGTAATTCTCTGCGTTAGGTGCTATAAGCGATAGAAAATCCAAAGACACAGTCCTAAGCTCAAGTAATTTTAAATGTAGAAATGTAAAATACTTAATTCAAGACAGGGTGTTTAGTGCCAGCAGAATGAGATGTGTAAGCATGAGGTGTGGGACAGACGGTGAAGGGTTGTGCGATGTGTGCCCTGTAGGAGTGGGGGCAGGGCCCCACTAAATCTAAATTCTACTTTCTAGATGTTTCTGCCTTGCCTCTTCATACTCACCGTAGTGATCACAGATCACTATTCATCTCATGCCTGGACTACTTCATGTGTCCTGATTCCCGTTTCTGAAGTCTTGCTCATCGTGTAGCATAATTCACATTATAGACAGTGAACTTTTCAGAAACAAAAATCTGAGCATATTGCCATATTTCTTAAACTTCTTCAAACTAGAGTCTTCAAGATACAGTTTACAAGTTCCTTAGCTTGATATTCCAATTCAAAGCCTTTTATAACCTGACCTCTGACTACATTTATAGCTGTGGCTCTTGATACTGTCAAGTTACAGATTTATACGTTAGAAACAGGTGGAAAGTACAGACCTCTTTCTTCGCACACCCCAAAACATACATATATACAGTCATTTAAATAAAACTTTAAAAACTCAATGCAGGCAAAACCCTTGTTCCATGGCCTTATTGCCATCTGCTTCCCCAAATTTTGCAATCTTGTTCCAAATTTGCAAATTTATAACCCAACACATATAAACTTTTAGGTTCCTTCATGAAAGATACTCTCTCTGTTAGAAATGCTTGCCCCCCCACAACTTTTTTACCTGAATACTTTTTCTTTTTTCCTTTAAGAGAAACCTGAACTTCAACAAAAGCTTTCATGACCACCTAGAGGTGTTAGACACTGCTTCTCTGACTCTTATACTGCCTTATGCTTAACTACTGTGTTTCCCCGAAAATAAGACCCTAGCCGGACAATCAGCTCTAATACGTCTTTTGGGGCGAAAATCAATATAAGACCTGGTCTTATTTTACTATGAAACTGGGTATAATATAATATAATATAATACCAGGTCTTATATTAAGTTTTGCTCCAAAAGACGCATTAGAGCTGATTGTCCGTCCGACTAGGTCATATTTTCAGGGAAACACGGTATTTGCAACTCTTCCACTGCCTAATAATTCTCTACTTGTTTGTTTCCTCTGCCTAAATTATAAACTGTCTGACTAAAAGGATTGTCTTTTTTTGTTGTTGTTGACTTTTCTCTCAGTATTTTTAGATGTACCTATAGTACGTACCAAGTGTCTGGAGCACACTAGCACAAAATCAGTTATTTTCTGAATGAATAAGAATGGATGCATGAACAAACAGATGAATACAGTGTTACACAAAGGTCACTGATGACCTTTAAGAGGACTATTTCCATTGCACAGACAACTCAGAGTTCAAATCAGAAAGGTTTAAAGAAGGACTAGTGGTACGAAATTGAGAAAATGGATATAAACTATTCTTTCAATAAGTTTAAAGGTTTGAAAGAGGAAAAAGATTTTTTAAAAATAGATTGAATGAGTTATCAGCATCTTTTTGGCAGAGTGGAATGTCTGGGCATAATTTTAGCCAGTGGATATTAAGTCTGTATATTGGAGGAGATTGAAGTTGTAAATGATCGTGGGGAAAACAGATAAAAAAATGTGCTGAGGGAAGCAGAAGATTAAAAAAAGAATTCAACATGCATGAGGTGGATAGTTTGGCAAGGAGAATCTTTTCCTCTTAAGAGAAAGAAATGATGGACAAGGGAAAGAGTGAAAATACTAAGGGAATTCAAGATATTCATGTAAGAAAGTTGCCTTACTCCTGGTAATAAAAAGTGAATCACTTTCTGGGACCCAGTTTAGCTGGGAGCTTGAAAAGAGTAAAGAAATTCTGCTGTGAAGAATGTGGTAAGTCAGCAAAAACCACATGAAAGGTTTCATGTAGCCATGAGAGTTCAGAGTGGGCTAGAATGCATGAATTGTATTGGAACCAATCAGAATGGTTTTGTGGCTTTTTTTGGCACTAGAAAACGCAGACCATGGGAAATACCTAGAACTGAGAAGTGACATGGGATGATGGCAACAGATAATTAAAGTATGTAAGGAATTATTTTTTACATGATTGCAAATTTAAGAACAGGGACTTTACACAATGAATACTCCTTGTGCTAGTAGTTACTCAACAGAGATTGTTAAAAGAAAAAGAGATGAATGAATGAATGAATAAGTTAAATGGCATCACAGGAATCAGGCTTGTAGAACCAGGATGGAAATAATGCCTGGGAGAATTAGGAGATCATGATGAGACAAAGCTTTAAATAAATGAAAGGAGTGAATAGAAGGATAAATGACCAGCCATGGACTTGATGGAGGGAAGTTGTATATTGTTCTATGACAATGTTTACCTGGAGAAGTAGGTAAGTATAATACATAAGAAGTATAATACATGAGATTCTTCCTTTGTCCAACTCCGTATACAGCGAACATGACTATCAAAATAATACTATAATTAATCAGAAGAGTTTTGGAATTGAAAATCCATGTATTTATGTATTTTAAAAAATGATTCCATTCAACCACATGTAAATCTTATGGTAAAATAAATACGATAGTTTAAAAAAAATTCTCTGGTTTGAGATGAAAGTGATTTGACAGGATTGCAGATGTCAAACAATAGTTTTATCAAATACTGTTTAATGAACATAGTTAAATGACTACTTAAGAATAACGGCTATTTTCAACGGGCACCAAAGAATTTTTTGTATTTTTTGTTACAGAACCCCCATGCTAAAATTTTTGAGGAATTTTCCCAAGGTAACTTGATCATATTACAAACCTAGCACTGCAACGTACAGAACAGTAAAACCAACAATGCCAAAGAGAGGACCCAAATGCACAGGGTCAAGATAGTTCTATCTTACAAAGAAAAGTAGAAAGTCACAATAAGCCTGTTTTATGACTGAAGTAGAGAACTTAGATGTTATGCCATGCAATAATAATGTCACAACCCATATTAAATGAACTTTGTGTTTCATCACTATTTCTTTAAAGTGGCTGTAAGATAGTAAATAAGTTTTAATTTTAATTTCCATTCTTTGGTAGTGCTTTATAATTGTTCTTATTTTACATGCCCATATTCTCTCTCTCTCTAGCCTCCCTTCCCTTCCCTTCCTTTTTAAAGCTTACTCCGAAAACTTTTTACTTCCTGTGTTTCTTCTGTAATGTAACTTGGATGAACTCCTCTTAAAATTATAACAATAAATCATCTTTCCTTGATGATCTATTAGTCTTGCAATATTCTCAGAACTACACCTGAGGAGGGTCGGGGGAGAAAGGGAACTTATGATGCTTGACTGCTTTGTGGTTAATAGGGTACTAGCACTCCATATACATGAAAAGAATAATTAAAATGGCAGGATTATCAGGGGATAAGAAGAGATTATTTTTTCCCTATAACTGGGGTAGGGGTGGATATCTATATTAATTAAAACAGTAGGAATTTTTTTTGTGAGCTTCTTATGTGTTGGAATATATCTTTTAAACGTTCCTTTCACATAATGACACGGCAGATATAACCAGATTCAAGTTCCCAGGCAATACTGACTCCTTGGTCACACTTAAAGAGTTATAATCAGATTAAGTTCTCAGCCAAACTTTACTACTTACTCATGCTTACAAGAAAGGTTAACTCTTGTAAGTATGGGCTTTGAATTAAGTAATAAATGTCACCGTTTGGGGGATTATAAAATTACAGGTCCTTCACCAGGAGTATCTTGCATTATTATTGGTGTAAACAGAGGGCCACATTTTCCATGCTGACAGATCATTTGGGCAGGAACATTTATTGGCTTTCTGAGATGACCTGCATAAAGGCATCCTACAGACACTAACGAGATAGAGAACAGCTGTCCTCCTCTGTTCTGGTCTGCAGAAGGGTACTCCCTAATTTTCCATAAGCTGTCCTAACATTATTAACAACTTTTCTTTTTGACGGATCCAGACACCACAAATGTTTTCTATCTATATTCAAATGTATAATATTAGCACATTAGATTTGGTCCAGATCCTAGAAATGTGGTATTAACGGAATGATTTAGAAAACAACAACAACAACTTTTTATTATGAAAACTTCAAACAGACAAGAAAACAGAGCACATTAAGACCTCATGCACCCACATCCCAGCATCAACAAAATCTAGTGATGTTATTTTAATTAGAGAGTGTCGGACTATTTTTTTTTAAACAAAGAGATGTTCCTAAGAATTTATATAATATGACAAAGTTTTCTGAATGCTGAAATTCTTGAATTCTTGAATGGACCTATCAAAAATATTCAAATACACACTTTATAAAACACACATGTGGCTGCTTTCATTGCAATGTTAAAACTGTAATAATAAAAATTTAAGCTTTCACTATTAACAATTGTAAGACTGAATTTGCCTTTTGTTGGATGAAATTAGATTCAATATCTAGTTTGTTTGTTGGCAAATTTCTTTTTTCAGCTAGTAAATATTTAAATGAAGCCTACATTGTACAAATCAGTGTACTAGGGCCCATTTAGGGTCACAAAGAGTCCTTACTCACTAGACAATTTCCTTCTCTGACTTCCTATGAGTACATAGTTTGCTGATGTGGAAAATGAATTTGTAGTCAAGAATCCTAGTGTAGAAATACTAATGAGTGCAAAAAACAAATGGGAGAAGAAAATAAAATCAGCCTGCACACATGTCACCAAATGAGAAGCATCAAATAGGGTGTGTGTGAATATATGTATATAAACATATAAAACATATAGGAATACATTCTCTCTAAAATACATTCTGCAGATAGTGGTGAGAAAATGAAAAGAACAGGAACTACAGAAGAAGGGCTTAAAGAATTAACATTTAGAGAGAAGTCTAGTTATAGAGACTTCATAATCATACATACTCTGACATTTGAAGATATCTTTTAATTTCTAGTACTATTTTACCATAACTCAGAGTATACTAATTTTTTTTTTTTTTTTTTGGTGAGACTACAAGGTATAAAAACCTGAGAAACATTTTATTATGCTTTAACGGTGATCTGATTTTCTAAACAAAATTCACTCTTACTCTAATATCATATTGACTCCACTTACACAGTAACAATAAAAAGCAGCTTTTCAATAGGTTAGAATATTTGGTCATATGTTCTTGGCAACTAAGAGTCACAATTTCCACCACCATTTAACATACTTAACACTTTAAACACATAAAGTTGTGGCACGTGATCATGAATGCTATAATGGTTTTAATAGTTAGGAGATTATGAAGATTTGCATGGTATTCTGAGTTTACATAAAATTATTTCAGATAAAATATTCAAATCTACAATCTCCACATTAAAAAAAAATCTAAGTCAGCACAAACTGTAATCTAAAAACACAATTTACAAATGACACACATTCAAGTTCAGACAAACACCACGTAGAAAGTAAGACTCAGCCAATTGCAACATCAGGAATTAAATAACCACTTTAAGGTTGGTATTTCTTTACCTTTAAATAAATGACTCAAATTACAGATACAAGTTTCAGAGAGAAATGCACAAAATGACTGGTTTCGTAGCTGAGAACTATAAATTTTAAAAACCCTGCATTGTTAAGGTTATGGACCCTAACAAATAAAATATTTCAATTTTCAAATAGAGCAGAGAAAAATAATAACATTATGTATTCATGTATGAAGTGTTCTTCTCTATGTTTTCTTTTCAAGGGATTAATCTCTGGAGATTATATGTTGCACTTTTTATATGTTCACTGGAGTCCACCGCATTCTGTATTATACCATGCTGCATGATATAGGAATAGAATATATTCTAAAATCCCATGAGAGCTACACATGATCAATAAAAATTTTAACCAGTAACAGAACTCATGCAAGTATGAATACATATAAATGAGGAAGAATATATATGGAGAAATGCTTAGTGAACCATAAATTAATTTAAAGATATAAAATTTGTGCAGAGGAGGAATGGCACAAAGAATGAATCATCTGCAATTCCCTCTGTGGGGGTCCTGTGTAATGTACTAGCACAAATCTGGGCTATGACTTGCACCTGGACTGGCTGTACCACTCTTCTAGCATCTTCTAGGATCCTCTGGATCCTCTGTTAGGACTTCCCCAGCCCTTCTAAAGCTCTCAAGTAGTACAGTTCTAAAGGAAATTGATCACATTTGCTGTTGGTTGGTTAGGCTATGACTGACAAAATATTGCGATATTCAGCGTAGGTTGAAAATTATGAGTATCTGTTAGAATAGGCCAAATAACTGATGTCTACAACAGGAGAAACAAGCTTTTCAAAACAAGTGATTTCAGTGAAAAACATAGGCCATCATCCTAAACTGGGAAGGTGAGAGAAAGCTTCCTGAACCATGCAATGCCTAAAAGCTTTGATAGTCTTAAGGCAGAAAGCTGCAGGAATAAAGATATGGAAATATAACATGGCCTGCATGAATGGAGGGAAGGAGGGAGAGACACAGACAGAGAATGTGTACCTAGTGTTGGAGTGAGGTGTGAGATGGGACATGCTACAGGGAGACACGGAGACATACAGTTGTGGAGAGCCTCAAATATGATCTAAGGAGCTAGAATTTTATCCTGAGCGGATGATAGGAAGTTATTAAGCGACTGAAGGCAGAGAAGAAATGTGTTCAAATTTGCATGGCAGGGAAATGGAGGACAAATTGTAACTGTGAGATCAATTTAGAAAGCTATCTCCATGGTCCATGAACATTAGAAGGAATTGACTGGGTCTACGGCCATACCACCCTGAACGCGCCCGATCTCGTCTGATCTCAGAAGGAATTGACTGGGATGGATTTAAGAAATATTTTGGAGATTAAAATTGGTGGGTCTTAAAAACTGCAATGATACTCATTGCTAGTAAGATCCATTTTAAATCTTTATTAAAACATATCAATCCATGCTTCTGAGAAGGTGTCTGTGTCAAAGCCAAATTGGGTTTACGTTAACTGTGTATGAGTTTGATTTAAATTAGGTCACTAGTTTCTGATAAAGTAGCCTGTGATTTCTGTGGACTCCGAAATTAATATTTTCTTACTATGAATAGAGACAATGAAATATTTGTACTGGTTTCATCTTTAACTTTCCTTACTGCTTACAAATGAAATTTCATTTTTTCTACTTGCATAAATCAAAATGAGAAATGTCTCTTCTCAGCTGTATTTTAACTAAAGAAAAAGCAACTCCCCTTTCCCCCCACCTCTGCTCAAACCAATCTTGCTCAATTGAAGATTAGTATTTTATACTGGACTAACTTTACATGAGAATGGTCTGAAGCTGCACTATTGTAATGTAGTAGCCACTAGCCACATGAAGCTATGTATTAAGTTGGTGCAAAAGTAATTGCGGTTTAAAAGGTTAAAAATTGCAAAAACCGCAATTACTTTTGCACCAACCTAGTAAGTTTAAATATTCATTTCCTCAGTTGCACTAGCCAAAATGTAACACTCAATAGTCACATGTGGCTTATAACTACTGAGTTGGACTTTGTAGAGATATAACACACCCTCCATTGAAGAAGTTCTATTGGATAATGCTGGTCTAAAATAGGGATCTTTTTACAATTCAGCCCTGGAAACATAGTAGGCACTTGATTCTTTCTGGCTAAAATGTTCAATCCATCTATAAAAGCGTGCTCTTCAGAGATTTGAAATATATTTTCAACTTAGTAGCATAATAATAAAGTCATTAATACCTGAAGTACATGTGCTATCTGACCAATACCACATAAAATCCCTGCTTATTTATATTTACTTCTGTGGAACTAATAGGAGTGAAACAGAAACTGAGTATTAAAATTATTTAATTTAGTTCTGGGAGTAATCCAGATAACAATCATATCATTTTTAATTATTCTATTCAAAGGGAAATAAATGGGAGACATAAAAACTGAATAGTTCATCTTGACCAGTTTTGGATTTTAGAAAAGGGAGGTAAGTTTTGAAAAAAAATTCATTTCCATAAAATGTTTCTAAAAGTATCTTACATGATAAACCCATCCCTTGCTTTCCTGACATGTAGCTATAAAAATGTATGAACTTTTAAATAAAATCTTCTCACACAAACGAAACATTAAGGTGTTTCAATAATGAGAACAGGCTCACATACTTGAGTGTTTACATATTCCAGTTGCACAACAGAGTTTAAGCTGTATTCACAGGGCAATCACAGAAAGCAAAACTCGGCTAGACCAGCGGTCACAGCATTGAAAGAAAGGAAACAATTATTTAATTTTGATATATAGTAGATTGACTTAAAACTCCCTAAATAAGTCACGTTTAACCAGTCACTTTTGTAGGAGTAATTATATCTGTTCTTCTCCCTTTCCCTTCTAGTATATTATACAGAATGCCGAGGAGTTTTGACTGTTGGAAACAGAATACTATTTATGGTCCCCACCCAGGGTGTGGAGTGCTGTTCATACTATACTCACAGTACTGGTTCCAAGTCAATCTCTCACAATCAGGAATGTGCTGCCAACCCACGGAGCAATGGATACGGGGTGTGTGGTAATTACTTCACAAGAGAGATGGCAACAAATACTCCTATTAGAAAACAGACAATTTCTCAGATGCTAAGATGAAGTACAGAGAGGTGGAAAAGAAAATACTGGGAACAGGAAGAAATGAAAAGAGCAGAATAGGACAGTCCTATGCTGAGGTGAAAAAAGTGAAATGAAAAGAATAAAGCTATTTTTCCCTGTATGAAGGCAAAGAAAGGCCTTTCTGTGTGGATTTTGGATGTCTGAAACTCAGTTAAAAAACAATAATAAGGGGGCAGCCGGTTAGCTCAGTTGGTTAGTGTGGTGCTCTTTTTTTTGGGGGGTGGGGGAGGATATTAGGGAACAGTGTGCCTCTCCAGGGCCCGTCAGCTCCAAGTCATTATGCTTCAATCTAGTTGTGGAGGGCGCAGGCCAGCCCCAATGCCAGTCGCTGTTTTCAATCTTTAGTTGCAGGGGGCACAGCCCACCATCCCATGCGGGTGTCGAACCAGCAACCTTGTTGAGAGCTTGCGCTCTAACTAACTGAGTCATCTGGCTGTCCCTCCGGCAGCTCAACGGCAGCTTGTTTGGCTTCAATCTAGTTGTGGAGGGTGCAGCTCACTGGCCCATGTGGGAATCGAACCCGCAACCCTGTTGTTCAGAGCTCACGCTCTTAACCAACTGAGCCATCCAGACACCCCAGAGTGTAGTGCTCTTACAAACAGTGTTGCCAGTTTGATCCCCACATGGGCCACTGTGAGCTGTGGCCTCCACAACTAGATTGAAACAACTGCTTGACTTGGAGCTGATGGGTCCTGGAAAAACACACTTAAATAAATTAAAAAGTTTTAAAAAACAAAACCAAACAAAAAAAATAACAATAATAAAACAAAGAAGACTTAAAAAAAATTAAGCAATAAAATAGGCATTAAATTTTAAAACTAGTTTTCACAAGAAAAACCTGTTATGTTTCTTCCTGCCCCGTCCCTACTGCTTTATGTATGTAGAGAATTACCAGAAAGGTTAAGTGTTAACATAATAATCATAGTAATAATCTTATATTAATAATTTTTAAACTTCAACTAGTTTCTTTCTTGGGATCTTTTTGGTTCTTAACTTTCCTATTTAGTTCCCAAAGAAATCAGAGCACTTAGTGCCAACCACCGTGTTTTTGATAGTTTACTGCCTTATCTTGTCAGCTACAGGATAACCATCTTACAGATCCTTCCTTAGTAAAGCCCCAACAAAACACTATCTACCACAGAGCATGTGACACAGAGCTCCATCTTAACCCCCATCTAGTGTGGTTTACTATAGAAAGAACCCAAAGTGCCTCAGTTTGAGCCTTTCTTTCATAACACTATTTTGTTTTATTGTATTACAAAATTACATAACTTTATTAGATTTGGAAAAGACTGAAGGGGTTTGTTAGGCGGTTAGTTGAATGTCCAACTTCCCAGGCAGTAAAAAAGTTTTCCTGACAATATATCTGTAATATACGTGGTTTCTGCTTGAAATCAGAATAGCAGTGGAAAAAATCTTATTCTGGGGCTCAAGAGACCTAGATTCTAAATACAACTCTGTTATGAATTATGCATCTCCTTTGGCAAACTAGTTTACTCTGGTCCTCTGAAATTGAGATATTTGGTGTAAATGGTATCCATTTCCCTTCCAGTACCAAACTCCATGATTTTAAGGTCTGGTCTCCCTGTGCTGTTCGCTGGTTGATGTTTTTAGCAGAGGAGATGTTGTGCAGGCAATTTAGATAAAGGCTTCTTTCAAGAGGATGAGGCCTGGGCTAAGGAAAGGGCTATATGAGTCCATCTGAGATTGAAGGGCTATATATCTATCTTTTCTATTAGTTCAATGAACCTCCTTGAACATGTGCAAGGACAAATAGAAATTTACCAATTTCTTTTCTTCTGATTGTTACATTAACCCAATCAATACTGGAACACATCTTTTTTAAAAATTAGGAAGTAATATGTGGTGGGAAATCCTTAGGCTGGAATGCTGAAGTTTGTGATGGAAATCTGCAATCTCCCATAATGATGAAAATTCTATCATTACCTAGTTATGTAATATTGGGTATGTTAGTTAATTTTCAGAAGCCCAAGAACGTGTGCTCTAAGGCTTCTTCTAATTCTAAAATTGCTGATACCCAGCAGCAACTGCCAAATTTAAAGATCACAAAAATTGCACAGAGCATTAGTAATATTTTTAAATGATTTAAAACAAGAATATTTTAAAAGAAAGAAATGTGTATAAGAAAATGTATACATTAGTAACATCCACTGTTCTGCTTGATTTATCACACTGAAAAGGGATCTGGGGAGCCTACTTTTCACAAGAATTAAATGAGATAAATGGTATTTATATTATTTTCTAGTCTCTTTTCTTCTTTGTATACTAGCTAAAATCTTCTATTAGCAATCTGCACTTTTGTTTGCACAGCTAACATAAATTATCTCACCTTTAGAAAATGACAGCACAGCATAAAACCAACAAATTACTCAACTAAATAACTAATAAGAATTATTGCTTTTGAATTCCAAACATCAAACATTCTTTTTAAATAATGCTTTTAGTCTAAAGCAAATATAATTTATTACTACTTGCAAGCTACTATATAATAATGGAGTTTATTTAAGGCGGTGTAAGCATTTTCCATAATAAACCAACATTTCAAGGTATTTATTTAACTTGGTTATAAAATAAACTCTGGGAAAAAAATGAGTATGTTCTTTGTGGGAGCAAATGCTTTTGAAAACTCTTTAATAGCACAGAAAGATTTCAGAATGGAAATTGTCCTGTGTCAAACAATTCAAAGCACATTTTATTTTTAAAAAGAAATTTTTTTCTCTTCTTGTATCTCTTGTAATGAACCTAAAATTTCTAAATATGGAAATTGTTTCATAACAAGTTACCGTTTTTAACAAATGAGGATCTACAAAGATTATATATTATCTTTGCATATATATATATACATAATATGTATATAGTATGTATATATATATATAATATACAGAGGGTGCCAAGAAAAGTGTACACCTTTTAAGAAAGGAAAACTGTATTAAAATTATAATACTCAATATATACCGATAACAAAAGATGAATACAAGTCACGTTTGACTTCTGCAATTACAAGAGGTGCTCAAAGTGGTTACCATCAGTATCTAGACACTTCTGATTATGGCGAACGACCGCTTGAGCAACATTGACCAAAGTGCCCACTTGTATAGATTGTTTGGGCACCCCAGGTATGTGTGTATGTGCATGCGTGTGTGTATATGCACATGCGCTTGCACGTGGGAGCGATTTAGTCTATTTGAGTTTCCTTAACTCACATGCATACACACATTACCTGAGAAAATAAAAGGCAGATATGCAAATATGCAAACTAGGACATAATTTGGCTTAATATTCACTTTTATAGGTAATCAAAACATCACCTATTAAAACAAAATATATTAAATAGACCATTGTAGCAAAATTTAACAGATTACATATATTTTCATTGATGCTTGAGACTATAAAGAGACTGAACTAAGCATATTTAGTAGGGATGACTTTGTGGAAGCAGTGTATTTTGAATGGGGTTTTGGTGGAAGGGAGAAGAGAAATTGATAGAGAAGTAAGACTAACCTGGGTAAAAGGTTTGGCAGTGGAAATAAGACTTGTGGAATGGTTTAGTAACCCTTCTTTATTTCAAGACACAATTGTAAATATTTTAATTCAATTCTCTCTCAAACACACAAAATTACTAACCTTCTACATTCATGGCTTCTCTCAGAACCTGAAGTTTCTTTTGTCTCTCTCGGATTCGGTCCAAAGCACTTGATATTGCTGAGGAGCTGGGCAATTCTCGCATGTGAAATGTAGGATCCATCTTCTGAGGGCCAAAGATATCCAAGGCTATGCTTCCATCTGAGTATCTTCCTTCCTTTTTCCTAGGAGTCGTTGAAGTCCGCACTGTTACTGCCTCAGGGAGACAGTGTCGGTATCTGCCAGTCTCCCCAGAAGGGAAATCTCTGTCAGTTGTGCAAAGCAAGTCCATGGATGAAGCCCATATCTTCTTCTTGGGAAGCACATCAATGCCAGGGATAGCTTTTTTTTCTGGGTCACTAGTTTTGAACTGGTAAGGAGAGCAGGCATTTTCAGAATCTTCAAGTCCAGAATTATGATCTGATGAAATGTCCTTGAAATAATCTTCCTCATCTTGTGTGTCTCTGATGGACAGAAATCCCATAGATTTACTAAGCCCTTTGTTAAGAAAGGTCTGATGAGAGAATGGAGACTTGTGTATGTCTAGTACATCAGAAGTAGAGCTTCTTCCTGGAATGATAAGAATCTATCATGTATGCATAAGTTTTAGAAAATAACTGGAATGTAACCTTACTATTGACAATGAAAGTGGTAGCAATTTTCTAAATTCTGCAAACGGAGGATCAAAGATGGAATAGAATGGTGGTGGTGGTGGTGGTGATGATGGAAGTGAAAAAAGATGCTATGTTTGTATAACTTTTCATAGTCCAATGTTTCTTAGCTAATGAAATCAATAATATTTTCAACTTACTTTTTTGAGTAGTATCATTTTATATTCATCAACGGTGAATTATTGGATTTAAAAAATTGATAAAAATTCTGACACTATTCAGTTTGGGAAGATGTTAATTATCTATGAAATGATTTGGGGTAATAACAGAATAAATAGTTAACTCCTTCAACTTCTAACGGTATAATTCAAACATGTATTACTTCTATATAAAGCCCTGGTATTTTCTGGTCATTTACATAAATATGTTTAAAGAAACAAAGAATTCTTGTATATTCTGGATGGAAAAAAGAGTGTTGCATTTGGAATTTGTAAGTATCAAAGTTTAATTACAATTAGATATATTTTCAGAAAATTTGAATGTGTTTGAAATCCAGATAATTTAATTGTGTGTAAATTATGTAAAAAACCTAATTTTTTTCATGAACTAACATAGTTTTTCCCCTCAAACATTATGTATCAATATTTGTCAGCTGGAATAAAGTACCAATTCTTATTTATTCTTTAGTCCTTGATGTAGTTAAAATCAGTAAGCTGTTCTAAGTTTTTTTTAGAATACCCAACCACAAATTAATTTTTTGAATGCATAGTTCAACAACAAAAAAATGATATATATGACTTGGTTATTAAAAAAAAACACACAGAAGAAAGACTACTTTATAGTTACTAACCCAATAGCCCATAAACACTGAAGATTTTCTGTGTGGCCTTCTGTGATTCCTCCATGATTACCTTTTTGCTATGTATACAATATAAAGTAACGACTAAAACCTTTCTAGAAATAATAAATTGCTTATTAATTCATCTGAAGAAGTCAATAGCCTCTTTAGGGTAACGCTTTAAGCTTTAATTCCCTGATCACAAAATTCACCTTAAAAATCTTAGAAAGTGAATTCATTTCAGAACGCCAACAAGTAACTTGCTTACTTGAGGATTAGATTCAAACGTTTTGCTTTTCTTGCAACTCATCCTTCCCTAAACATGGATTCAGTTAAGTGCAAAAAAGGATAACAATATTTGGGACATGTCATGTAAAGAATACTGAGAAACATACCACACCACATCCAGACACACAGATTGTCACAGACTCCAGTTTCTAACCTAATTTAAAAATTATGAACAGAAGTCTATGTTGCAGTATTTTAGGGATAAATTATATTCTTAAACAAACTACATATTGAAACTCATTAATTTAAAATTTTATTATAAAATAGAAACATATTCTTGAAAAATGATGGAATACATTAGATAAAAAATAAGAATTGAAAGGATTTAAGGATCATACAACCATAGATACACTCAACAATCTCCTCTTTAACTACTTTGACTATCAGCAAGTAGTCACAACTTGGAGAAAATCAAATAAGTAATTATTTTGGCAACACCATAAATTCATGGTCAACCACTGTGGACAGTTAACATCATGAGTTAACTGTAAATTCACTCAATTTCCACAATGACTGCTGCATTTTTCCTCCTTCAAATTTCTCACCTTCACTCCCTCTTCTCTTTTACCTGACGATCTTGTCTCATATTCCACCAAGAAAATAGAAGCTATCAGAAGAGAGCATTCCATTTGTCCATGACTAATTCTACACATCTACCCAGGTCTGCAAATCTTTTTCCTGTTGTCTCAAAGGATGAACGCCAATTCCCAACACGTGTTCAATTCCTCCCTCCTTTAACGTTATCAAAGATTTTACTTTTTTGGTTAACTTCTGCCCTCTCTGCTTATATCTTTATTACACCCCCTTTCTATTGAGTCATTCTCATTAGTATAAAAACATGCTTTAATATCCTCATAATAAAAACGAAACTAAACAAAGCTTGTCCCTATGTTATTCTATGTTACAGTATTTCCCTTTAGTCATTACATTTCCCTATAATTACTGTTGTCTCCAATTTCTCAGTTTCCATTAATTATTCTACCTACTTTAGTTAACTTCCAACTCCTCCACACGCTGGCAACTCTCCTCATGTATCACTAATGACCTCCATATTGCCAAATATAATGGGCACTTTTGTATCCATATCTTACTTACCACTCAGCAACAACATTCGTTGTTCACAATCCCTTAATGAATCACTTTTCTCTCATTACAAGTCTGGGTTCCCCCTCCTCCTCCTCAGACTGCTCATTCTTACTCTTTTATTTTTTCCTCTTCCTCTACTGGATATGCAAATGTTGGATTTCCTCAGATACCAGAGAACCCTATCTTTTCACTTTTTCCTTAAAGAATTTCATCTATTAACAAGGCTATGTACTGACAATTCCCAAATTTATATTCTCAGCACTGACCTCTTCTGAGAGCTCCAATCTTATATAATTGGAACTGCTACTAGTATATCTCAGAACACCTCAAATTGAACATGCTTAAAACTAATCCGTTACTTCCTGCATCTAGAGATGTCCATTCTACCCTAGTCTTTCCAATTTCAGTAAGTGGCCCAATGCTCAAATAACTGCTCAAAACAGAAATATGGGCACCATCCTGAAATCCTTCATCTTCCTTATTCCCCATAACAAATAGATCAGAGTGTGCTGGCTATTAAAATCTCAAAGCCCAACTAGAGGTAGACAAAATATGTATAGTATCACATATAGCAATATAGTACGATGGTTGTTTCATGTTGCTAAAGTACTAGCAGAAAAAAATTCACTAATCTGAAAACTTAAAAATGAGAGTTTAAATAAATAATCTGGCCATACGAATGAGGAGAAACATGGAATTCTAAGCTCATTTATTAGATGCTATGTCTCTAGACCAGTAAAAACAATGTAGTGTTGTAAACCAGTGCCACTTAATAACAGTATTTAAGACTAAATAAAATGCAATTTCTTCAACTGCTTTCCAGATATTTCTAAACCCGACGCAGGCCATTAAAATTATTTTTATCTGACAGGCAATATATAGCACTGAAATCATTAATTAAGTACATCTGATGGCTGTGCTCATTACACATTTTGATCACAGGAAATTAAACTAATGTTGTTTCTGAAAGCAATGCCATTGGAGCTACTCTTAAAAGATTTCAGATGGAAACTTCTTTGATATTTCCCCATCCTGGTATAGTAGCTCCTTCCACAATACTCACAGAGCAAGCTGGATCTGTATTGGGACATTTCTTTCACTGTATTAAAATGATCCATTATATTATATATCCATCATCACTCCTACTCATTTCCCCACCCTTGCCCCCAACTGGAACAGTAACATAAGGACCATTTCTTATTTGTTTTTGTATTTCCAGTTCTTGATAAAAGAGATTTCAAAAGAATGCTTGTAGAATGGATTGATTACATAACTTTTTGAAACATTTTAAAGCCAATTTAGGTCGCATAATCCACCAGAAAAATTACTGTCAAAAAACCTGGCTTTAAATTCTAGCTTTACCATTCAATCTACGAGCTTGGACAAGCCACTTAATTTCCATGTTTCCCACTTACTTCATCTACAAAAATGTGGATATAATTTGTTATGCCTTCTTCTTAGACATGAAAGGATAAATGAACTAACCCGTATGAACTATTATGAGCTCTTCTGACCAAGAGCAACATAAAATAATAAATTTTGCCTCCTTTTTGTTTCTGCTTTATTTTCCACAGCATATAACTATGCACTGAGGGAGAATATGAAAGTTCTTTTGAGAGGAAATCATGAAACCAGAAATCAAAATATTTCCTATAAAAGTTTTAGGTTTACTCTAAAATTTAAAAAATAAAAATCAATTATTCAATAGAGTAAGTGGTAATTATAGGTGGATTTTCTATATCTTGAGGAGGCTCTGAGTTCAGAGAGAATTTACAAACAACATTAAATTACATACAGTTATCCAAATTTAAAATGAAACCGTAAACATTTTCCTTTTGGATACTGCAGTTTGCTAAAAACTAAACGGGGAATAAACGTTTAAGAGCTATGAATAGAAGATTTTAAGAACATAAAAAGTCTTCATAATATAACATGTTCCATTTATTTTAGTTAAGTTGAAAAAAATTCTTCCTAGTAAATTACATTGTATTTAAACTATTAATATTTTTGTTATAAATGACTAACATTATCCTCAATTGGATATTATCACTTACTTTTCCCCTTACACACAGACTCAAAAAATTCACAGCATCTCTTAGAAGCTAACTGCAGCATGACATTTCAGTATTAAAAGAGGCTCCTCGATTCCCCATCTGTTCTCACAAACGTGTTCAAGTACAATAAAAAAAGAAACATGATATTATCAATACGCCCAAGTTCTGAAGCTCTATCGTGCTGATCTGATCATGGTGTAGGTTTCCACCTTGAGCTTGGCAGGAAATGTTTGCTTTCTTTCTGCTTAGTGAAGCCTTTTTATCAGCATTGGCAGTATTAAATAACAAAGTTGGGGAAGACAGCCCACGAGTTGGGGCCTTAGCTTCTGTGACAGATCTCAGAGATAAGATGTAAGGGGGGACCTTTTAAGGTCATTTACTCATAGATGAAAAATTTTGTTAAGTTTTAGTTGAACAATCAAATCATGTAGTTACAAGGCATTATCCCTAAAATTGTTTACTTCTTTTAATCTAAATCTGTATCTCACTGCCCATCTTGACATTTTCTTTATGGAAAACTGGGGTCAGGAGCCTAATAAACTGAAGCTATCACCACATATAGGTGTTAGGTTGGTTGGCATCAAAAAGAATGCTTTACTACTAATGTAGTTTGACAAAATTGCTTTGCTGCAAGTGACCTTGGATAGTTGAGAACTGGCACTGCCCAAAAGTAATCCCAGTGTCCTAGAAGAATATTTCTTCATGAGGTAATTTTATTTTTTAAACTTAAAAGCTTTTATATTACTATATGCCACTGACTATTAGCTGCTAACTGCTTCTGTCTGGTAATGGCTATAATTAGTATATTATTTTGATTCTGTTTTTGAGATGTGGTTTTATAAATTTGTTAATGGTAAATGAAGAAAGCCCTTGAGCTCTATGGCTGAGACAGACTGAGGCGTCCTCTTCCATTACACTTGATCTAAAAAAAACCCCTTAAAAAAAACCCCCACCCTATTGTTTAAGCATAAGGACCTCTAATTTCTACTCAAAATATAAACATAAATAAAATTTGGTTTACCCTGAGTAACAAACTAATTCCTTACAAATTCTCATGAGGTTAGATATAGGAAAGATTTTATTCTTCAATAGAGATAGGATTAACAGAGAATAAAATCAGTGACAGTCTAAAGGTTTCTGTTAATTTTTTAAAGTCACTAGTGTTAATCCTAGATTATTTGTATTTGGACAGTATATAAGAACTATTAGAAAATAATACTAACTCTTTCTCGATATTATAAAAACAAATCACAAATCAAAGGCATTAATAATTTGGTTTAAAACTTCTGATATATTTGTTGTTAGAATAAGAAAATAGTTTATAAATTTGAGTCAAGATAGTTAACTACAGTTTTTCTTTTTACTTTACATAGAACTTAATGTTTAAAATAAGTTACTTAAAAAAATAAATCAGTCATATATATTTCTTTATGGAACCATTAAAAATTGTGTTACAAATGTATTATTATATCTAATACTTTTATGAAACTTTTTCATACCCATTCAATCAACAAATATTCATTAAACACCTAAAAAAACCCTAATGTACTCAACATATGAGGTTTTCCCTATGCCTACCATGTACATATGTAGTACGCTTAATTTTTACATATGACTTTTACTAAAAAATATGTCTAAATGTAAATGACAATAACTTGGTATTTAAGCTATGTTACAGAGTAGGTATAGATTCATTTCAATCTCTAATTACTACCTTTAACATATTATGTAATAATTAATGTCTGTAACAATAAGACTGAATCATTGAAAATAATATAATCTAAACTATGTTAACACTTTAGTCTTTAAAATTTGTTAAATTAAATATAGCAGAGTGGGGTGGTCTGGTGGCTCAGGCGGTTAGAGCTCCATGCTCCTGACTCCGAAGGCTGCCGGTTCAATTGCCACATGGGCCAGTGGGCTCTCAACCACAAGGTTGCCAGTTCAATTCTTCAAGTCCCACAAGGGATGGTGGGCAGCAGCCCGTGCAACTAAGATTGAACAGGGCACCTTGAACTGAGCTGCAGCTGAGCTCCAGATGGCTCAGTTGGTTGGAGCACAGCCTGACCTCAACCACAAGGTTGCCGGTTCGATTCATTCAGGGGATGGTGGGCTGCGCCCCCTGCAACTAGCAATGGCAACTAGACCTGGAGCTGAGCTGCGCCCTCCACAACTAAGACTGAAAGGACAACAACTTGAAGTTGAACTGCACTCTCCACAACTAAGATTGAAAGGACAACAACTTGACTTGGAAAAAAGTCCTGGAAGTGCACACTGTTCCCCAATAAAGTCCTGTTCCCCTTCCCTAATAAAATCTTTTATAAAAAAATATATGGCAGAGTGATCTTTTCTATAGATTCATAATTGACAGTGATAAAATTAGGTTCTCATATATGTGGGAACATTTTTTATTCTTAAAAAGAAACAAACTATCTTTAAAAATTAATAATTAATAATATAACATATTTACAAAGTCAACAAATAAACAAGCAAACAAACTTCAATTTCATAACATGGCCACTTAATTATAGTAGATGATACAGGGGAGTTCCAGAAAAAGACTAAAGAAACAACAGAAAAGAGAAACAAGGAAGCAAGGAGGAAGGAAGAGAGGGAGGGAGAGGACAGAGAGAGGGAGAAAGAGAAAGGGAGGGAGGGAGGATGGAAGGGAGAGAGAGGGACAAACTGGAAAGATGATAAATAAGAGAAATAGAAAATTGTTTCTTTTAAATCTAATGTTTCAATTATTAAAGTATTCATTATGTCCCTTGAAAAACTCTTTCAGCTTGCTATTGACATTCACCCCTAAATTTCTGCTAACTCAGTTCTAAAACAAGAGACTGACTGAAAATTTGATGAATTAACAAAGTGCTGCTATTCTTAGCACCAAGGTTCACACTATATCATATTTCAAATCCTACTATAGTTTTAAAATAAAGGGAAACAGATTTTTACCTACAAAAAAGGTGTGTGTCTATATGTGGGAACATAAGTGCATTAAGGAAACACAAGAAAGGGTTAAAAATACTTTAAATATTGCCCTGAAAGCATTGTAAAAACAAAGTTAAACAAAGTCTGCTTTCTGTTTTTGTTTGTTTTGACTTCCACTTAAACTAATAATACATATATTAGAAAAGGAATCTTATGTAACCAGAAATAAACTGATTATGTTGACGATATGAAAGCTACGACACGTTTTCAGATAAATTGTCCTTATTCACAATATGTAACACGGAAGTACCAAAACAGACATTTAACTAACTGCATCACTAGAGAATCACTCCTATGGAAACGATTTTATTGGAAGCTATTCTTTGACTTCTCAATATCAACAG
Source organism: Rhinolophus sinicus (assembly GCF_036562045.2). Lineage (NCBI taxonomy): Eukaryota > Metazoa > Chordata > Mammalia > Chiroptera > Rhinolophidae > Rhinolophus > Rhinolophus sinicus. Next base: position 46,537,738 of record NC_133752.1, read on the forward strand.
TACTCTTCCTTAGGACACACTCTTCCCTCTCAGATATGAAAGTTCTGAATTCTGCAAAACATTTGGTCCAGATAATCAAGAATCTATATTTATTTTCACATTGAGAGTTTCTCATAGATTTGAAATAAGATAACTGTGCTCTGACTATCTGATTAAATTGAAAAGTTAGGCATCTTAGCTTTATAATCTGACTATATCGATTAGAATGTGCTTTATTAGAATATATTTAAGCCATCTTTACATTTACTTCTCCCCAATCACAATAAGACAATTAAGCGTTTCACTCACAAAATATGTTTAATGTTTAGATTATCATAATTATCAATATTGCTTGATGAGAGGAAAAGAGAACAAAGATAATAAAAAAAACAGAAGTACATTTATAAATAAGCCAAACCTAAAACTTAACTTTCATTTCACATTTGGAATTTCTATTCATTTCCTTTAAAAAATCAACTTAATGATTATATAGAACCCATAATTACCTAATGCTATTGGCAAATAGTAAAATCATTCTTTATCAGTTTTTATTTACTAAGCATCATATATCCTAAGACAGTATTTATAATTGCAAGTCATGAAATCAGTTGGTCATGAAATCAATTTAGTGGGTTGAGACTAATATTAAAAAAAGAAATAGAATAGAAAAAAAAAGTGGAGTAAGAATAATGTTGCTTTCTGAAACTTTAGTTTCAGTAGCATTTATGTTCATAAACGTGTTGTGTTTATGTGTTTGTTTCACTTTGCTTTAAAATGCATTTTTAATATAAAATACCACAATAAATAAATAATTGATATTATTGCTATAATAACAATATTGTAAAGGAAATGGTTTATTGTGGGAGTCTTGATTATATCAATGACATTTCTGCATAACTTTAATGGATTGACACATTAATACAGCTAGTGTTCCTGTCTGTTCCCTGCCTCTACTTTGCATAATTAGTTTTTAATTATGGTCACAATCTTGGATCACAAGATTTCAAGCCAGATAAGTCAAGGAAACAATGAAATAAGCTTAAAGCCTAAAAATTTCCGGGTGGGGGGTGGGGGGTGGGAGATGAAGATAAGGGGGATCAAATATATGGTGATGGAAGGAGAACTGACTCTGGGTGATGAACATACAATGGGATTTATAGATGATGTAATACAGAATTCTACACCTGAAATCTATGTAATTTTACTAACAATTGTCACCCCAATAAATTTAATAAAAAAAAAAAAGCCTAAAAATTTCCTATTAATATACTCTTACCTGTTGGTAATCCTTTTCCTCTCAATCGGTCTCGAATAGCCTGGCTTCGATCAGGCTTTTGTTCACTGTTACAGGAAAGTTGATCCGTCTGTACATAGGTAATCAAAAATCAAGTTTGACAAAAGAATCTCCTTTGTTTTCATGGTAATTGGCTACAGAATGACACTAGATAGACAATTTTTGGAGGGTATAGCATTAGGTAAAGACACTCCATTCCTTGGATAAGATTTACATAGCTCAGTTCTGGCCAATTCATCTTCAAGAAATAAAAGGCAAGAGACAGTTATCAAAGAGTAATCTGCTAACTATGGAACTACCTTAGCCAAATTAAAGTAGGTATAACGAGTTCAATTTGAAAACAGTTACTTGAAGTGTCCTTTTTTTTGGAATTGTTAACTACTTTCATCTCTCAAGTTAGATGATAATTTTAAAAGCATGTTAATTCTGGTATAATAAAACTTTCACCTAATTGTAACTATGCATTGAGGGTACTGATTTAAATTATTTTCAAAAATAATTTTCTAGATTTTCCCCTGCCAGTAATGGCATTTGAGAAATGGTTTAAACTAAATGGACATATGGAGGCATGACAATTAAATTTAAATAAATAGTCTTTTGTGTTCCCCTTTATAATAATATGTTTAAGAAGTCTTTAACTTTAATAACTTTTACCAAGGGTACCTGTTTAAAATAAAGCACGTCAAATTGGATCAAAGTCCATATTATAAAGGATGAAAAATTAGAATACTGGGTTTATTCAGATAATTATTAAGAGTGGAAATTTCAAGAAATAAGTGGAAGGAGAGAATGGTGAAGAGAAATTACTTAAATCTGGCACCAAGAGCACGTATACACGTCTGTTTACTCTCTCTCTCTTGCTCTCTCTCTCTCTCTCTCTCTCTCCCTCCCTAATATTCCTCCTTTTGTGAAAACTGAGTATGGATTAAAAATTTGTTTAAGGTGGTATATTCAAGGCATTATATTTTCTAGCTATAAGACTGAAATGGAAATATTTCTGAAATGATGTTATCATTTAAATTACATAAATGATACAACTCCAGATTGCACTATATTGTCAGTAACTGAAGAGATAAAGAACATCCGACATCTTTGGGAATCCCTGCATTGACACTACTGTTAATAACAGCTGTTATCATTGAGCAATTACTATAAGGCAGACACTGTCTTAAGTGCTTTCATACTTTATGTTATTTAGTCCTCAAAACAACCTCATGTGGTAGAGGTTTTTTGAGGATTGTTATCCTCTTATTACAAATAAAGGGAGAAATAACAGAGAAACTTCTAAGAACCTTGAAGCAGCTCATCACCACTGAAGCAATATGGGTGGATGACGGTATGTACTACTTTTCTTATTTTACAGGTAAGTAAAATTGAGGTAAAAAATGTTATAACATCAAACCAGTGGAAGAACCAGGACAAGTAAGCCAGCCTGCTGACTTTTACTCTATGATAATTAATTTTAGGAAAAGTAAGAATTATGGCCACTTACAATGAATTTCACACTGAGTGAAAGACGAACTCATTCTACCAGCTACTGGAGGTAACGACAGCTGCAGAGGAATGTAACAGCTAACAGCACAGACTTGGGGGTCAGACAGATCCAGGTTCCAACTGTGTCTCTGTCATTTACCATGCGTGTGGCCATGGGCAAGTTATTTAATCTTTCTGAGCCTTAGCTTCATTACTAAAATGAGGATCAAATTAAAATGATCGCTTGTAACCTGGGGTTGTTATGAACATGTGTGAAAAAGCACATAAGCGTGGCACAAATTAAACACCAGAAAAACGGTAGCTGTCAAAGAGTTACTTCTGTCCAGTGATGTCCAGGAAACTAGCAAGAGCAATGGAAAGATGAAGGGGAGCATTATTATCTCTACCTTAGTACAAATCTGCCTCTGGAAAGGCAGGCTGTCTATATACTGATTGCAGTTGACCCCTCTATTCTCTCTCATTAAACAACCCCACAACACGTCCCATACCAGACTTATTGTTCCTTAAACACACCTGCTCTTTCCCGTTTCACAGCATTTATTCAAGTTCACTTCCTTCTGCCTCTTTCTGTCTAGTTCTTAGGATCTAGTTCAAAGTGCTATTTTTCTTTTCAAAGATTAATATTTCTTTTTATTAAAATTTTTTTTCCCAATTACAGTTGATATTCAGTATTATATTAGTTTCAAGTGTACAGCATAGTGGTTAGACATTTCTACAACTTACAAAGTGATCCCCCAATAAGTCTTGTGCCCACCTGGCACCATACAGTGATTACTGACAATATTCCTTATGCTGTACTTCACATGGCAGACATGGGAGGGAAAAGGAGAATGAGACTGCATGCTTGGGCGCGCTCTCTAGTGTCTCCTCTTATAAGGGCACTAATTCCCATCAGAACGGCTTCATCCTCATGATCTCATCCAACCCTAGTCACATCCCCAAGGCCCTGTCTTCAAATATCATCACACTGGGAGTTAGAGCTTCGACATGAATTTTGGGAGGACACAAAAATTCAAGTTATTAACAGGAAAAGTCAGGGAGGAGAGAAAATGGGGCAGTAGCATCATCAGATTTTTACTTTAAAGGGTCATTCTGGCTGTGGTGTGGGGACTAGATGGGGAGAGGAAGGGTAGAGTTGGGGAGCCAGTTAGGCCACAACTGGTGGAGTCCAAAGGATGGCTGTTTAGAACAGAGGGGGAGGTGGTTTAGTCAATTAGCTTTGGCCTAATCAGTGTCTCTTTGTCTTCTTCCTACCCACTCACGATGTGCTAGTCTGTAAAATTTATTTCCTTTTCACATTTTAATACTTCCTCCTAACTTTCTTATGTATATGAAGGGACCTAATGTTCTTTTCCTTCCTCCTTATAAGTTCTAGGATTCCATTTCTGGTAGGTGAGATAAAAGTTATCCACCACTCACAAATATCAAATACTCTGATCTATGAAGGAAGTGGTAAATACTTAAAACATTAACAGAGCCAGGAAATTAGTGAGACTTGTGTGCTAGAGAGTCTAAAATGCTTATAATGTGGAGTATTTTTTTTCAATTACAGTTGACATTCAATATTATTTTGTACTACTTTGAGGTGTATAGCATAGTAATTAAACATCTATAATTTGCAAAACGAGCTATTTTTCAATGTGGTCATAACTGTATCCTTTCCCCTCAAACTCTCATAGATTTGAAAATTTTACTAAGTTATTTTTTATACCTTTACATTTTATAATTAAGCAAAGGGTTGTAGAACACTTCAAATAAGAGCTCTTAGAACGTACAGCATATTTTATTCAAATTTTTATCTCCTACAGTATCTAGCACAGGTTTCATATGTTGATGAGCAATGTATAGCTACTGCAATAAACTGAAGTAAATACTAAAAGAGATAGAGATCTTTTATCTAATATTTACAATTATTGGATGGATAATAGAATTTCACGGAGAAATATTTCTTCATGGAAAGACAGAAAATATTTCCAGCAATTTTACTACCTGAGTAAAATTAGCAAACAGGACAAAAGTCTTAGAGGGGGTGTGGTATGATAGAAAGATCCCTGGATTAATAGAAAACATAAATCTCATAAGCTGCCTGAGTCTCAGGTGTCTTATTTATAAAGTGAAGGCATTAGTATAGATCAACATTTTTCAAAGGGAATTTTATATAACATTAGTATTATGAGAAGATCTGTGAAAAAAGACCCAAATAAGTTTGGGAAATATTTCACCTATTTCATGCCTCTCTCTCTTGAAGGTTATAGTAATATATATAGTCAAGTGTAATAAGGCTCTGAGAAGTTCTGCATCGAAAATATACTTAATTTCCCTTAAATAGTTTTTCCTCAAGCTTATTTAATCATAGAAGGGATTTTTTCAAAAATAAAAATGTATTTGAATATATGTAGGAAAGTTTGGTTTGGATAGAGGGCTTTCATAGATTTTTAGTGGCTTTACCATTTTCCACACAAAAAAAAAAGTCATATGCAGGAATATAAACAAATAAATCAAAGAAGAGCAGAGCAGCTCTAGTTAGGAGGGAGAATAAGCAGCCAAGAACCCCATTCACTCAGCCTCTACTACCTGCATTCCCCTCACTACAAAATTGCAAAGGCTCCATGGGGTACAGTTTACAAACCATTTGCATAGAAGAATCTCTGAGCCTGTTTCTATAAAGTGTATGGAATTTGGACATACCCCTGACAGCCATATGGCATCCTGGTTAAGATGGCAGAAGTCAAACTCTAGGGATGAAGAAGCCAGCAAGAGCATTGTGTGACGGGGTAAATTTGTAGCCCACACAAAGGAGAGTGACCACTACTAAGGGAACATAACCGTAAAGGGTAAGAACAAAGTTTAGGTCTAGGTCAGATATCCAACCTCAAGGTGTATCCAAAGTTGGGCAAATAGGGCAGAATATAGGTTAAGAAATGCAGAGGTGGGACTATTAGATACAGAGTTTGCCATTCTTGGGATTCTTCATATCCAAGACAAGTGAGAAAGTTGAAGAGTCCGGGTTTGAGGCAATATGGTAGTGATACATACATACAGGGACCCCCCTTGCCCCCCCATATACACCAGGTGCCAGTGTCCAGAGAGGGTGGGAAGGGTTTGGGGAACACCTAAGGGGCTCAGACAAATAAGAGGCCAAGAAAGAAATAAAAAGCAGCAGAAAGAACATTTAATAATTCTAAAATTCCTTTTGCATTGTCAATGCATTTTTCACAAACAATAGAACCATTAGGCAAGGGCAGATATTTTCACTTCAAATATGCTGTGATCCTGTGACACTTGCTGGAATAAAGGTCTGAAAAAAGACTAAGTCTTACAAAATCTGGGAGACTAAGTTACTGCATTGGGCTTGTAAATTTTAAGTATTTTTTCAAATAAACAATTAGCATTAGAACAAGGAATTCAATCTCCTGTTCCCAGTTTTCACTGAGAACATGCTACCTGTATATTTTCTTTAAAGGAAATTTTGCGATATGCTACTAAATTGAAAAATATGACTATATGTACCAATTGGAACTGTAGCTTACCCCAGAAAGATTTCCCAGAACCAGTTTTACCAACTGTTTCACGTAGGAAAACGAAGGTGCACAGTTGCTGTTCCTGATGTGGGCACTGCAAGCATCCAAGACAGTCCGAACAGAAACCCGGGCGTAAATAACGTCCTCACACATTCCGAGCAGTATGCTGTTGAGATGATCTCCCAGCTTGATAGGCTGAGTATAAGTAAAGGAGAAGCCATGTTGATAGTGTGGGTAAATTTTCCCATGAGGTAAGTCATTCTGCAAGTCACGGGGACCACACCAAACACACTTCAAATACTTGAAGGAAACTAATTCCTTCTCTAGTAGTATATATATATTTTACTGCATTTTGCCTTTTTATTATATATATATATATACATATATATATATATATGTATGTATGCAGAAGACGGTTAATATACATCTCCTTAGATAAAGAGTATTATAGAAAAACTCTGGGTTTTTCTGTATGATAATGAAATGGAATTCATTGCTTATTCTAATATTTTGATAAGCAGTTTCTATATATATATATATACCATTTGGGGAGAATAAACAATTTCCAGACATAGTGAGAGCTGGTATTTCCCCCAGTTTTTGCATCAAAAACGGTTATCACTTTCAGTACAAGAATGAATCACCAAAGACATTTACAATCCTGTTTCATCAGTCATTAAATTAGAAGAAATAAGTACATTCCCATTTCTCTTGCTATAATTTTGTAAGAGGCTGCTACATCTCACAGACTAAATTGGTGAAACCTGGGTAGCGACTGTTATTATTCTAAGAAAAAAATTTCGTTAGTACTCTGTTATTTCACTCTGAGAGTGAATTAATGTGAACAAATGGCACAGAAATGCCGGTATGTGGAAGAGGTTTTTAAAAAGTGTAAAGTTGTACAAATGTGACAACTGGACTTACTTGGCTCTGAGGTACTTCATGATCAGCTCCCCAGTACAATGTCATTCCAAGAGAATAAATATGGATCTAGAAATAGAATTTTTTAAAAAGTCATTTGATGGTAAAACAAAATAAAACAATTTTGCAAGTACTATTTAGTCATGCTCTTTGGTTCTAAAGAAAGTATTAACACGATTTGCAAAAATCATTATTTCGTATTTTTCATAAAAGTGAGAACGTAAAAGGGAAAATAAGGCTAGAAATTATTAGAACAGATCTTTTTATCTCCCAATTTCCCAGCCCACTCTCTATGAGCAACTATTTTTATTAGTTCTTATTTAAAATTTCTTTATGGAAGCTCAAGCAAATATGAATATCTATCCTTTTCATCTTTTACAAAAAGTTAGAAACTTTAAAACTTATTTGCATTTTTAATTTAACAAGAGAGATCTTTCCATATCAATGCTTAGAGATCTTATCCTTTTTTAGTAGTGCATAGAACTCCGTTTTTCTGGCTGTAGTAGTTTATTTAGCCAATCTGTTATTAATGGGCAAGTAGGATTTCCCCAAACTTTTGCTATTATAAATAATGTTTCAGCAAACAGTCTTGTGATACCTCGTTTTGCACATACAGGTATTTCTCTTGAAGTGATTCTCTGAGATTATGGATAAAGGGTAAATCATCTGTAGTCTTGATACATATTGTCAGATTCCCCTACATAGAAGTTGTATTATTTTGAGTTTCTACCAGCAACACAGATGTTTTTCACACACCTTGTCCACAGAATGTGTTACAAATATCTGACAATCTGGAATGGGAGAAATAAATCTCATTGCAGCTTTGAGTAGCATGTTTTGTTTTACTATGTGAATGCCTGGGGTGGTAGATGGAGAATGAAGCTGGGTCAAAAAAGACTTTTCTGTGTTGTTTGCTGCTTAAAAACTGTAAAAATAACAGCCAATGTTTATGCTAGTAGAACTAACCCAACAGGGAAAACTAGAGCTGCAGGAGAGAGTGGAGATTGTTGGGAGAACACTGTTGGTAGGTAGGAGAAAGTAGATGCTGATGTACAAACGGAGGACTGAGCTTTACAGGAGCACAGACAGTTCGTCTGTAGGAAGCAGAAAGAGAAGACGGGGATTTATCGCGGGTAATCTGGCACCGTGACCCTGGGAAAAAATATCTGACCTGATTGCTTCTACTTTTTTCCCTGTGAAACAGGAAGCAAGATTATCAGCTGAAAATGAGGACAGTGAATCTTTTAAGAAATCATTTTCCATTCCTCCCCCCCCGTTATTAAGAGATTCAGGGCTTATATAATACCGTCTGGTACCTAGTTATAGAGAAACGTTGTTTTACAGAATACCAAGAAAAATGCTTCCTTTGTCATTTATTCCAAAACAACCTATAGAGTAAAAGTGGGTCATATTTCCACATATGTTATTCATAAGCTAAGAGTTTCTACTGTTGGTGCAGCCTGAAAAGACACAGGCATATAGAAGAGCAATGATAGCAGACTGTAATTAACTTAATGCAGTAACACTGACAGCACTGGTTGATAAATGGCACTGATGGGTCATAGTCTGCATATATAGACATTGTGTAGAAAGTAGGAAGGTCATGTAAGGAAGGATTATTCAACAACAGGCAAGTATTTGGTCTTCATGTTGTCCTTTGCTTTTTATTTAATAAGAAAAAAAGACTACAATGGCTCACATAGTCCAACTAACAAACAAAGACCTCTATTAGTACAGTAATATAGCAGGCCTGGATGGTTTCTTATAGAGGTGAGTGCTGTTTTGTTTTTTAGACCCCACATATAAGTGAGATCATATGGTTTTTGTCTTTCTCTGTCTGACTTATTTCACTTAGCATCGTTATGTTCCATTCATGTTCCATTCAAGTTCCATTCATGTCACAAATAGCAAGATTTCATTCTTTTCATGGTTAAATAATATTAATATTCCATTATACATACACCACATTTTCTTTATGTACTAATTCATCAATGGATATCTATGTTGTTTCCATATCTTGACTAAATATTCCTCTGTGTGTGTGTGTGTGTGTGTGTGTGTGTGTGTAGTTTTTTCTTTATCCAGTCATCCATTGGACAGTTAGATTGTTTCCAAAAAAGCCATTTGATTTCCTTTTTATTGTGGTAAAAAACATGACATTCAATTTTACCATCTTAACCATTTTTAAGTATACAATTCAGTAGTGTTGAGTATATTCACATTGTTGTGTACCAGATCTCTAGAACTTTGTCATTTTGAAGAACTGAAACTCTATACCTATTAAACACTAACTCCTTCACCCTGTCACCAGCCTTGGGTAACTACCTTTATAATTTTCTGTTTCTATGATTTGACTACTTTAGATACTTCATATGAGTATAACCATGCAGTACCCTTTGCGATTGGCTTATTTGCCTAGCATAATGTTCTTAAGAGTCATCCATGTTGTAGCATGTGACAAGATTTCCTTCTTTTTTAAAGTCTGTGTAATATTCCATTGTATGCATACACCATAGTCTCTTTTCCATTCATCCACTGATGGACATTCGGGTTGCTTCCACATCTTGGCTATTGAGAATTATGGGGCCATGCTCTCTTTGAGATACTTGTATGCAAATATCTCTTTTGAGAACCTGCTTTGAATTCTTTGGATACACACCCAGAAGTGAGATTGCTGAGTCACACAGTAATTCTATTTTTGACTTTTTGAGGAACCTCCATGCTGTTTTCCATAATGGCTGCAGAATTGTACATTTTTACCAACAGTGTACAAAGGTTCCAATTTCTCTGCTGCTGTGTCAATATTTATTATTTTCTGTTCTTTTGACAGTGGCCATCTTAATAGGTGTGAGGTGACATCTCCATGACCCCAGCATTTAAAATTCTCAATTTAATTATGTAACTACATGTTGGACTCAAGCACTGGATAGTCCTGGAGTTTCTTCTTCAGTGACTCACAGAGTGCCAGCATATAACAACCATACTTGTCAAATTTACTGAGGAGTGAATGAACGAATGGGAAGGAGGGGAGAAAGGATGGACTAATAAGATTTAACAAAGAGTAAGTATAGTACAGTGTGGTTAAGGGTATTTGGTCTTTTTCTGACAAGTTCAGTTGAAGCTTCTGCTAAGGTCGGAGAAGTAGATGTACTAGTATGTGCTTCTAAAGATGACCCTCGATTTTCAAGAAGCACAGAGATGGTAGGAGCCATACTTCTTGATATTTAGACTGTGAGTTAGTGGCAATGGACACTTTAACCAATATTCCTTTAGTTTATCAGGAATATAGTATAAATTCCTGGTGCATATCAATGTTCTTTTTATTTTAAAGATTTTATTGGGGAAGGGGAACAGGACTTTATTGGGGAACAGTGTGTACTTCCAGGACTTTTTTCCAAGTCAAGTTGTTGTCCTTTTAATCTTAGTTGTGGACGGTGCTGTTCAGCTTCAAGTTGTTGTCCTTTCAGTCTTAGTTGTGGAGGGCGCAGCTCAGCTTCAGGTCCAGTTGCCATTGCTAGTTGCAGGGGGCGCAGCCCACCGTCCCTTGCATGAGTCGAACCAGCAACCTTGTGGTTGAGGTCAGGATGCTCTCCAACCAACTGAGCCATCCGGGAGCTCAGTGGCAGCTCAGCTCAAGGTGCTGTGTTCAACCTTAGTTGCAGGGGGCGCTGCCCACCATCCTTTGCGGGACTCGAGGAATTGAACCGGCAACCTTGTGGTTGAGAGCCCACTGGCCCATGTGGGAATCAAACCGGTAGCCTTCTGAGTTAGGAGCACGGAGCTCTAACCTCCTGAGCCACCAGGCCGGCCCCATACCAATATTCTTGAAGAGAAATCACAAGAATTTGATTCAGGTTCCAATCCCATCAGTGACTTCAAAATAATTGTCAAATAAGCACACCATGTGACAAGCAAGGAGGAAGTAGATGATTACTCAGTAAAAGGAAAAAGCCAGAGGATTAAAAAGCTTAGTGTGACCTACATTAACTTGTCTAATTATTTAAAGAGGCATATTATCTTGAAAAGTAAAAATTATAAGGCAGGTAAATGAAAGAGCTTATTTATATAGCAGGTAGAAGGTAAATTTTTCTATGTAATGATGTGTATACAGTTTATAAAACAAGTTTCACTGACTGAAGGGAACAATTTCATGGTCAAGATCTTACTAAGCACTCAACTATTATTTGTTTGTTTATTACTTACAATACTGGGCTAGGCAGGCATTGAGTTTTTTTATTTTTTTATTTATTTTTTTAAGTTTTATATACCATCAATAGCAACCATTTACTGGGCGCTGGTTAATGGCATATCCTTAACTCATGAAAGTCATGAGATGCAGTTACCATCTTCTTTTTCAAAAGATCCATCCCACATTAAAATCAGAATGTTAGAATATATGGCTATTCCTTTGACCTTTGCTTTATGTTTACATTGCAAACAGTAATGGGATCAAAAAACTTGCCTTTCGTATTCTTTGTATTTAGAATTGCACCGGACTTTTAGGGTAAGCTAGAAGTCCCCATTATTCTAAAAGAAATCAACTTTAGAACAGTAATGGCAACAATCCACACCCATCCCATCCACAGTAATAGAGAGACTTCAATCACTTTCCCAAACATGTGACATAACAGTTGTTCTTAAACAGAGGGTTTATTTGTTTGGGTATCTTGACACCTCAGGGCAAACTGGGAAAGCCCTCAGCAAATCAGAAAAGCACTTGTGCACCTGAGATTTCCACTAAGTGGTTTTTTCCTTTTCATTGTGGATTTTAAATGTCTTGTAGAAAGAATTCACAAACTCCTGTGCAAATTTTTTCATAATTAGAGAAAACTCTCCTATAATTCAGTAGAACTTTTTAAAATTAAAACATTCATGGCTTTAGTCTATTGCAGTACTTCTTAATTTTTCTGAAGTCACCAGACCCACATGAGATGGATAAAGTTATAGACACCCTGCCCCAAAAGTCCTCAGACACACAAAACGTAGTATGCCATTTCATCGGTTTGTCGACACCCAAAGAAGCTCAGTTAAGATCCAGAATTCTCAAGGGTTAAATAATTTGCACATACGACATACTTATTTCCAATGTTTTAATTAATTACCCTCTATCTTTTAAAAGTTCATTATTAAATGAATAATACACAATGTACAGAATAAAGGCATACTGTTTAAACAATAAAAATGAATAACTATGTATAAACTATCCAGCTTAATAAAACACTACCAGTGCCTTTGAATATCTTCATGATATATTTATATAAAACAATGACCAACATTGTATATATACACTCTGTGGCACACTAAGTCCTTTTCAAATACCTCATGGGAAACTTCTTAGGGCTAATGACTTAAGCATTACCTCTACCTCATAGCATTTATCTCCTTTCATGGTTGTTTGTGCCTCCCAACATTCTTAAGCAGCTCATGGAATATAAAATGTAAACTTAAACCTGGATTCTCTACCAATTCTTGTCAGTCTTTTTTCAGATACACACCAATGGCTCATATCAAGGTACCTTCCTGTAGCTTAATCAACACACACACACACACACACACACACACACTCATTCATTCATTCATTCATTTTCTCTCTCTCTCTCTCTGTGTCTCTCTCTCTCAACCCCTACTCCCCCCACCCCCTTCTTTCTCTGTCCCTTTCTGAAGGGGGAAACATTGTTACTGTCAGTGAAGGATAAATTAGTACAATTCCTTTAGATGGCAATTATTCAATGTATAGCAAAATTTAAGGTCCACATACTTTTTGATTTAACAACTTTACTCTTAGGAAATTATTAGGTTAATTTTCATAATTCTGTGGAATGTTATATAGGAAATGATATTCATCGCCAATACTGAATTCTCCAAAGTTCTATATATAAGCTATCACAGCCTGCTACATACACAATACACATTTGTTCCAATTTTTTTTCATAGGCTTGACAATGAGATTAGATCTTCTGATGTCAATGGCATCACCATCCTCAGACTAAATATTTCTGTCATAAACTTTTCCTTCTTCATTGTTCCTTCAAATGAATTGTCAAACTCTGTCAGCTTTGCTTTCACTGTATACTGTATTCAGTTATTTTTCCTAAATTATTAAGCTCTCCAGTTATATTCCTACACCATCTTTCATCTCACCTAGTTATCCGCTTTTGCCAAAGTTACGGTCTGAAATCACAAATCTCATTGTATCATTCTCTTAAAAACATGACAGATCCCCACTGCCTGACAATAGAGTCTCACGTTCTGGCATTCAAAATCTTCTTCAGCATGAACTGTAGTTTCCTTTTCTTTCCCTAACCACCGGTTTCCAGGTAGCTAATGCTCTAGCCTCGTTGGTCTAGCCAAACATTCACCCATCATAGTGGACAATTTCTTACCTACCATTCCACATACTAATAACCCTGTGTGAAATGCTCATTTCTACTTTGCGAAATTCTACTCATTTTACAACGCTCAACATAAATGCTACCTTCTCTGTAATATTGTTCCACACTAAAATTAAATGTTCCTCTTCTAGACTCCCCAAATATTTTATACCTCTGTATATAGTATTGACTTCTTTCTGTCATATACTAAAGATTGTCATATACATGCTGACCAGGATCAATTTTCTAGTTATTTTTGTATCTTCCTTATGAGCACAATGCTTTATACACAGCAGGCATTTAGTAAGTATTTGTAAGCATCAATTAATAATGGCTTACATTTTTTCATATCTTTTCTTAGATCCATACATTTTTATAAGACTTTGAATTATTAAATAACATAAATATGAACAATCATTTTAAATTCAATGCATTTTTTTCAAGCAAAAAAGACGGAACAGTTACCTTTTCAACATCTGAGAGGGAAGTGAGTGATTGACTTTGAAGAACCTCTGGTGCAGTAAATGCTCGAAGATCCTGATTGGAAATATTTTCATCTGTAAATGACACACTACCAGATGGCAGCAACAGCAGAGACCACGGAGAAATGATGAAGCCCAGGGCAGCAGGATCAGCGATGCTCACTGGTTTGTAACCGCACAGAATAAAAAGGAAAAAGGAAAGAGAACTGCTTAGAATTATAATCTGAGGAACTGGATTTAAAGGAATATCCAAGCCCATTCATACCTGTGGTGAGTGTGCAGTTACATACATTAAATCAACATGCTACGACAGACGGTTTCATACATCTACGACTGTTAGCATTATTAACAACAATGCCTTCATTTGGCTTCATCTTTCAAAACCTAGATGGTAGATCTTAGAAACTGTAGTGAAACACACACACACACACACACACACACACACACACACACACAGATCAGTAGTTCTTAAACTACTGGGGGACTCATGGATTCCTTGGAGAATCTGGTGAAAGCTATGATCTTTCTTTCAATAAAACTGCCTATAGAAACAAAACTCTGTATACAAAAGGCGATTGTGTATCTTTTCATAGCCCGTTTATGAACTCCAGGTGAAGATTCCCTGATTTAGACTATAGTGCTCTGAAACTGATAGAAAATAATTCCGTTTGATAATTCATCAGATTTGGAATTAGTAAAATTTCCAACTACCGTGAAAGCCATTTTTGTGTGTGTGTCAAAGGTATATTTGTCTGAACTTGGATTTGTCTTGTTTGCATACGCTCATTATTTCACTAGAAATTCAGGCAGATTCTATGTTATCAGATGAGATCATTGAGGTCTCTGATTTTATTCTGTTTGCCTGTATGGGTGCTGAAGAACTCACATTTAATTAAGAATATTAAAAAAATTCCCTAAGATCTCAGCAGTTCTCCTTCCCAAAGTAAAGCTATATACATTACACTCAACAAAACAGACTTATTAGAGGGAACTTTATTTTGTCCCCCCCAATTTCAAAAAGAAGTTAATATAGGTTTTAAGGTAAATGCTAAGTGAATTGGATTATAGACTCTGGAAACTGCTATAGAAGAGTCAAAAAAGGCCTGTGACTGCCAAGGCCATTATTATTCAATCTGAATGGGTTATACTGATATCTCTCTAAGTCAAATCCTAAGAAATTAACAAAAGTCTATAAAACAGTTTATCAAACACAGTATTTATGTGTTTCTGAAAACTACTTTTATTAGAACCAATTCATCCATCCTTTCTGACTTATTAACCTCTACCTAAGACCAAGATTCTGATCATCAGAATTTGATTTCTATTAATAAAAAGTAAATTGTTAACATTCATTCCTCCTTTGAAGACTAAAAAATCAACTATATGTTCTCCTGCATTTTTATGAATCTGAAACATGTCTTTAATATAACTGTGTCTAAGAAAAAAGTGTTTAAATGCATCTTTTAATCAGTCAGCATATCGGATGTTGCACTGAAGCTGAGTTACAGACCAGTGGTTTTCACAATACAACTTATCCACACATCAGGCTGCTAAAAACATGACTCACAATTCTTATGGCAAAATATGTTTCAATGGAGCAGAGACTGTTGCAGGTGAAAGCAATCCCTAATTGCTTATCACTCTGAAATTACTAAGAGATTTATTCGCTTACTTACCAGAACAACCAAAGTCAGCAAAACTACAACTGTACTTTTTAACTTTTGCTTTATATAACAGGTTTGCGTTTGTGTTTGTCTTTACTGCACATCTCACAGTACACCACAATCTAAGCTCTATACATATGCAGAGATAATCTTCCCAACATTACAGGTCATTTGCTCATAGTCTATAGTACTATTGGGGAGATAAAATGTATACATAAATAAATTGTACACAAAAATAAATACAAGATAGAAAGTATAGGTATCCAACAGAGTAACAGAGAATACAAAAGGGATTCAGAAGACAGAAAAGGAATTCACCTACAGAGAAGAGAATTAATTTCTTTTTTCATATGTGGCCCTTTAGATGAGTAAGATTTGACCAGGGTTTTAAAGGGGAGATTCCAAAAAAAAACAAACAGCCAAAGCAAGAGCATGTGGACAGGAAATTATTAAATTTGTACATGAAACAGCAGAAATTTTGGACAGAGGAATGGTGGAGGACAGTAAGAAACAGAATTACTAAGGTGGGCCATATGCTTATTGAAAACAGAATTATTAACGTGGGTCATATGCTTGTTGAAACACACACACACACACACACACACACACTCACACACACACACACACTCCCCACAGAAAAGACGCAAATTATTTTCATTGTTTTCAAGTGTGATTTTTAAATGTCTTGTAATAAAGCTAAAGCAGCTGTGACAACAAACTACATTGCTGTCAAATTCCCCAAACACACACGACACTTAAGTACTAGATTCTTTAGAAAACAGTCAAACCACAAAATATACTTTTAAATAATTGTAAAGTGCTATGCAAACATACAAGTGAGGAAATGTAGAATCATGGCTAGAATCAGTCTAATTCAATCTCATCATCTAACTAAAAGGAATTTAAAGCAAATGTATTCAAAATCCTTCAAAGAATACTAACAAAAGAATATTTAAAAATGGAACTCCAGAAGCTTGTAATTTTATGTCGCATAATGTTTTAGTTGTGTGATGATTATCCTCAAGAATGCTATTATGAGAGTAAATCTGATGTGAACTGATTATAGTAGTCAAATAATTCTATTTTTAGACTTTACCAACATTCCACAGAAAAAGTTGCTTAAACTGAATTTCAAACAGCTAGTGGCAGTTAGAAATAAACAGAAATTTGATATGCAAAGAAACATCTTAGAGCTTCTTTACAATTTTCCCTTAAACTAAAACCTATCTCCACACTTTTTTTCCCTGAGAGATCTTGCCATTTCCTTTAAATTGTCCCCTTCATTTCATTTTCTGGCCTTCCAGTCATGGTATAAAAATTAGGGAAATGATCAGAACTGGGTAACAAATATGATAAAGGAACACTAATCCAAAGTATCAGGAAATCATCTAAAGACTTAGAACAACGACCCCATTTTGACCTGAAAACTTCCTTTGCCTATTTAGGCACATATAGGGAAATGGTAGTCTTCCCATTTTATTTGTGTTATTAGCGTTCTTTGCAAAAATCTACCCAGAGGCAACCGTTCCAAACTCCAAAGGATTTGATGAAGTTACAATATAACACAGAAGTCTCTCAAAAATTCAGTTCATATGTGCATAAAAATATGTACATTGTTAAATCAATTATCTGATATAACAATGTACAAAAAAATAAGTGGTTGAGAATATTTCCCCTGTATTTTAACATTTTCTTGATAGTAAAGCTTTGTGATAAATTATTTAAGGCTCACTGGAAATGACAGTACATGCTACAGATTGATTCCCAATTAAAATTTTATTAATGCCTCCTAAATTTTGTTACTACTTTTAAAAACTTTACTTTTTCTAATATGAAACAGAATAGCAATCCCTTTTTGACAATAAAATTGTGTCGAGGGTTGGAATTAAGACATCCATATAATGTAAACTGATAATGATAGTCTCTTCAAAGACATTTTACATCATGTAAATTTTCTTGATATAGCCAATCATTCAACAGCATTTCATAAACTCCTACAAGCCTCTGGTCCTCAAGAACTTATGTTCTGGTGTAGTAGGTCCCAGACCTTGCTAATCATACAGATCTCTAAACTCTGATTTAGAGATTTGGAAAGATTATTAAACTGTCAGCTTCACTTCATTCCTTTTAATATCTGACTTCATTAATTTAGTATGTAGTCTCATTTAATTAAGAGAGGCAGTATCGTACAACGGTTAGAAGTACAGACTGAACCCAGAGTCCCTGCATTCGAATTCCTAGGTTTGACATTTATAACGTATACTACAATCTTAAGTAAGTTAGCTTCTCTGTGCCTCAATTTACTCTTCTGTAAAAATAGTTCTTACACCATACCTAAGATTGTTGTAAGGATTAATGGAAAAATCACTTAGAATAGTTCCTGGCACACTGTAAGTGCCATACAAAAGTGATAGCTATTACTATTTAATAACACTTTTCTCTAAAGATACCAGATGTACAAAATACACCAAATAAAGGTCACTGCTTAAGTTCATCCTCAGTCACTTACTTAACTTTTATCCCTCAATAGAAGACAAGGAGCATACAATACATAACAAACACTGTAAGTTTCAGAATGTTAGATCAAATTCTCAAACTACTCTATTTTAAATCTCCAGGAATTTTTTTTTTTGGGAAAGCATCTCTTACCTAGAAGTCATATTATAAATACAGATGATTTAATGTACAAAATATCCTGAAATAGCAGTAATTTTTCTTCTTTAATTCCTTGGGTAATATATCTTCTATAAGTGTTCTATTTATTAAGTAGTATTCCTAGTTAGCACGGATTCCTAGTTAGAAAAATTGGGTAAAAATTTTCTAATCAAGCCAATTAATGTGTACTTATTGAGTAACTAACTACACATACGAAGTAGGTTTTTTAGCGTAGCTAGTCATTATCTTTAGGTACGACACAAATTATCAAATGACGATATTTATTTGTTTCAGCTAAATTATAATAAAGTCATTTTGTGACTATCAGAAATTATTGTAAACGAGTAGTGAGACCTGAAGAGCTCGTCTCTATTTATAAGAAGGAAGCTGAATAAATGACACCAAACGCAGGATGTCGACTGTGCATTAGAAATAAATTGCCTTACCCACCTAAAAAAATTTATCTTTATTTGGCTTTTTTATCTTACTCCCAAAGTAAAGCAAGCTACAAATGAACTTCCTACACATTTTGTTTCTTCTCTGACTCTTTCTATAAAACCTATTGTATCTCCTGAAGCTTTGGGGTGAGTATCTTTGATCTCTTCCACCCTAAGTGGTATATGACTATGTCACTAAGCATATGACCAGTATCTAGAAAAGATTCTGGGATTAATACCAATTTCCATTTCCCCAAGGGAGGTCCAAACTTTGAAAGCAAAACTATTCCACATGTATGTAGTGTCTTAGGATGCAGACTTTTTTTTTTTTTTTTAAGGATTTTATTGGGGAAGGGGAACAGGACTTTACTGGGGAACAGTGTGTACTTCCAGGCCTTTTTTTCCAAGTCAAGTTGTTGTCCTTTTCAATCTTAGTTGTGGAGGGTTCTGTTCAGCTTCAAGTTGTTCTTTCAGTCTTAGTTGTGGAGGGCACAGCTCAGCTCCAGGTCCAGTTTCCATTGCTAGTTGCAGGGGGCGCAGCCCACCATCCCTTGTGGGAGTCGAACCGGCAACCTTGTGGTTGAGAGGACGCACTCCAACCAACTGAGCCATCCGAGAACTCAGCAGCAGCTCAGCTCAAGGTGCTGTGTTCAATTTTAGTTGCAGGGGGTGCTGCCCACCATCCCTTGTGGGACTCAAGGAATAGAACTGGCAACCTCGTGGTTGAGAGCCCACTGGCCCATGTGGGAATCGAACCGGCAGCCTTCGGCGTTAGGAGCATGGAGCTCTAACCGCCTGAGCCACTGGGCCGGCCCAGGATGCAGACTTTTAACAGACAAATTTGCTCGAAGGTGGTTTCTTTCTTAAAATACAAACAGTCATATCTTATTTGACCAACCTATTTCAAGCCGTTGGAAAAATGTTAATCTTGAATGGTAAAGTCTATTTAAAAACGTGGTTTTATTGCTAGCTTAACCATTTTTTCTAAGCAATGTTGGACCCAAGTGCTAAGCTTCTTAAAGCAGTGGCATCTCTTTTGCCACCTAACAACTTCCTAACAGCCTCTTTAGGTCACACAGCTGCCACATTATATTTTGCCAGACAAAATAAACTATAATTGGGGTAATTAGCAATAAAATTAAATTTCATGTAAAGGCCCTTTATGAAGCAGCAGGTTTTTGTGGGTCTTTTTCCCCCAATACAGACAAAGCTTCAAGTTAAAAGAGATCATTTTTCACCTCTGCTATCTGCATAAAGCCAGGGGGAAAAAAGAGCACAAAATTTAAAATGACCTCAGCAACTTCTCTTTACTTTCAAGGGTCTGGAATCTATACAAAGCGTAAAAAACTAATAATATCAAGGGTGATTGGCGTTCATTTCATTTTTGGAGAGTTGTATGAAAAGGTCAATAAAAATTAGTATATATTTTCAATTTCCAGAGGAAGAAGGAAATATATAGTTTTCTACAAAGGAACTTGCTTTATTTTTGACAGCATGATTCCATATAACCCTCATCTGCAGCTACATATGAAAAAAATTGGGGGATCACTAATGGCATTCTCTCCTACTCTTCAGGTAACACTCCCCTATTTACATTGTAAAGAACTTTTCTTCTCAAAGAATAAAAATGGGGATGAGGCTTATTTGAATGGTAAACTATTTCATTTTTCAAAAAGAAACATTAAGGACACATTTCTTGTAAACATGTTAACCATGACTGATGCACATCGCCCTAAGAGAGTAAAAGTCTTGCAACACCATTTACAGTAGCCCAGATACGGAAGCAACCTGAGTGTCCACTGATAGGGGACTGGTTAAAGAAGATGTGGTACCTATATACCATGGAATATTATTCTGCCAGAAAAAAGAATGAAATCTTACCATTTGCGACAACATGGTTTGTGAAACTAGAGGGTATTATGCTAAGTCAAGTAAGTCTGACTGAGAAAGACAAATACCATATGATGTCACTTATATGTGGAATCTAAAAAAAACAAAATAAATGAACAAATAGAAACAGTTACAGATACAGAGAACAAACTGATGGTTGCCAGACAGAAGGGGAATTGGAGGGCTGGGTGAAAAAGTTGAAGGGATTAAGAAGTACAAATTGGTAGTTACAAAACAGTCATGGGGATGTAAAGTACAGCATAGAGAATATAGTCAGTAATATTGTAATAACTATGTATGGTGCCAGGTAGGTACTAGACTTATTGGGAGATGACTTTGTAAATTATATAAATGTCTAACCACTATGCTGTACACCTGTAACTAACATAAAATAATACTGAAGGTCGACTGTAATTGAAAAACAAAAATTAAAAAAAGTAAAAATCTTAACTTGTTACTAAATCATTCAAGGCATAAAGCCACCTCTTAATTTCTATATTTGAGAAAAAAGAGTGAAGTAATTGTAAAGCATTTTTTTTTAAAAACCTTAGTTATATGTGAAAAACAATCTTAGAATGTTGAGTAAAAGAAAGCAGACACAAAAGAGTTCACATTGTATGATCCTATCTGTAAGATGTTTAAAATCAAGTAAAACTTAATCTATGTGATACGTCATAATAATGATTGCCGTTGGTAACCCAGAATTGACTGACTACAAGGAAGCATGAGGGAGCCTTCCTGGGTGCTGGAAATGTTCGAGCACCCAGTGGTGGTGACGGTGGTGGGGATGTGGGTGTATACATTCATAAACTTCATTGGGCTGTACAATTAAGAATAAAGCTCTTTACTGTATACATTATACCTCAGTATTTTTTTTAAATCCCTATCAATACATAAATTAAAACAATAAATATAGTGAGTAAAATTACATGTATCAGCAAGTATGGAGCTAGGGAGCATGACCTGTAGCAACTTTCCCTTCTAAATGTATGATTTTAAATTTATAAAATGGTCTGTTTGTAACATCTAGAGCCAAAATAATTTCAAATTAAAACACAGTGTATTGACTGGGTATTGGTGGGACAGGAGAGGTTTACTCTAAGTGCTTCATACACTTGTTAAACAGCCCACGTTATTCATTTTAAGAATGCTAGATATTAAATTAATTTCATGTTTTATAGTTTGTTTCCAGGGAACAAATAGGGCAATTTTATCAGTTCAAACACATTTAACTTGAAGGACCAGTTAATTCTGGCCTTGTGAATGCAGGGCAAGATGTAGCGTGTCAAAGACAACTGATGCACCCTGTTAATCAACAAAATCATGATTGTAGATAATTAGGAATGTAATATAGTCTAGTTAGGTTTTGGTCTTTTAAAAGCTGCATATACTGTACAAATATTTACGCAAAAGCTTTTAATCCATAAAAACTTTCTATATTTCCTATAAAGGCTTAAAAAAACAAATCAGGAATTAAATTTGAAGTTCAGTGCTTTGTCTTCCTTCTCACGCATTGAGTTACTTATTTTCCTGTGGTTCCACCCGATTGGAAGTTTTACATTTTCCCTCTTTTGGTTCTGTGATTATTCTTACCCATTTTAAGAATATTTGACTATGCTAACTCTAAAGTCAATATCCCTACCATTCTCATGAACAAAATCAAACCCTTAAACTGTTCTAAATCCTATCATTTGCGTGAGTCTAAATGTTATTTTATTTATAATTTTGAAGTTGACATCATTATTAATGTTTTATTCAGCTAACGTGCTTGTTTAGATTTACCACAATGTTGATTAATTCTTTTGCTTATCATTCCTTCTTGAAGCTTTCTTCCTCCTTCTGCGTTAAATTTCCTTCTCCCTGAAATATATCTCTTAGTAATTTCTTCAATGAGGGTTTCCTTGATGGTGATTACTCTGTTTTCATATGAAAATGTTATTGTTTTGACCTTTTTCTTGCACAATTGAGCAAGACATCAAATTCTATCTGCACATTCCAGTGCATAGCCATTAACCACATGTGGCTTTTGAGAACTTGACATGTGGCTAAATATAACTGAGGAACTGAATTTTAAATTTATCTTAAATTTTAAAATGAATACTTAATCAGTTATTGGAAAACTTTTAAATATGCTTGGAACAACTTGAGTACATAAATCTACTTTTTCATCTGTACATTTTATGAAATCAAAGTATTTCTTGATTAAATTTAGAGTTTGGATCAAGATGCGCTGTTACTGTAAAATAGATTTTGACTTAGTACAAAAGGGTGCACACCTTACTAATACTTTTTTATATTGATTACATATTGAAATATTTTTAATGTTAAAATTAATTTCATCTTTTTTTAAAAAATCTTTTTAATGTGGCTATTAGATAATTTTAAACTATATATCTGATACCCATATTTATACTAGACAGTATTGTTCTAGGTTGAGCAATATTTTTTGATGATTTTTCTTTTTCTTTTAAAAATAATTATGAAGCATTCTTGTAGCGGTTTTAAGATGAAATTTTATCAAGTTTTGATTCTATTGCTGCTGTTAAGAAGTCTGCTATTAGCTTGGGTTTCCTTGGTAAGTAATCCATCATTTTTCTGACTGCTTTAAAAATCTTTTTTTTTTTTTCTGTACTTCTAATCCCACAAATCTAAGTGTGGATATACTTTTATTTACTTTGTGACTTCAGTTTCTAGAATCTGAGAATCTATGTACTTCAGCGATTGTAAAACATTACCTACCATTGTATTTTCATTCACTGTTCTGTTCCCATTCTCTCTAGTTTTCCTTCTGGAACTCGCATTAGAGGTATGTTGGAATTCTCATTCAATTCTCCATGAACCTGAACTCCCCTACATTTTTAATATCCAAGTGATCTCCTCAGCGCTATTGTCCAATTTACTAATTTTCTCTTTAAAAAGAAAAGAAAATCTGTGTAATCTGTTAAGCTCTCCACTGAGGTTGTAAACTTCGTCACTATATACTTCGTTTCTAGAAGTTTTATTTCATTTCCCGCCGATTCTGCCTGTATTAATTAATTTGCTAGGGCTGCCATTACAAATACCACAGACTGGGTGGTTTCAACAACACAAATTTATTTTCGCACAATTTTGGAATCTAGAAATCCAAGATCAAGGTGCGAGGAAGGGTTGGTTTTTTCTAAGGCCCCTCTTCTTGGCTTGTAAGTGGCCGTTTTCTCTCTCCCTGTGTCTTCACATGGACCTCCCTCTCTGTATAGCTGTCCTAATTTCCTCTTTTTATCCTTTAAGGACACAGGTCACAATGGATTAGGGCCTACCCTAATAACCTAATTTTAACTTAATTACTTCTTTAAAGACCTTTTCTCCAAATAGTCACATTCTGAGGTACTGGGAGTTAGGATTTCAACATAGGAATTTTAGGAGACACAATTTAGCCTATAACACTGCCTATTTAAAAAATCTTCAGTATCTTGAATTTTTCTTATTTTCTTCAACTATATCAAGTCATTTTAATATACTAAATTCAATATACTAATTTAAACATACTAAAATGATTCTACTATTGGAATTAGGTGATATTTTTTAAATGTGGAGAATCTACGGCTATTTGATTAAAACTAGGAAACTGAATCTCTTGCTCAAGAAAGTCAGGTTAAGCATTTGATTGGAAAACATTTTCTTTTAAAAACAGTTTCAAATTAATAAGGGAAAAGGTCAAGCTCTAAATTTAAAAACTAAACAATTTTTGGGAAATATGTGATCTATTTTTATAAGTAGCTTTACTAAGGCAAAACTGGTACACAACTACTGCACACACTGAAAGAGTACAATCTGAGGTTCTGACATTGGGTAACTACGTATTACCACAATCAAGGCAATAAACATATCCACCACCCACACGTTTTCTCATACACTTTTGTAATCCTGCTTCCTAGCCCTCGCTTACCTCTCATCCCCAAGCAATCACTGATCTGCTTCATCAATACAGTTTAGTTTGCATTTTTTAGAATTTTAGATTAGAATCATCCAATAGGTATTGTTTCCATCTTATTTCCTTCACTGTACAATTCATTATTTTGAAATTAATTCATGGTGCTGCATTTATCAATAGTTCGGTCCTTATTATTGCTGTGTAGTGTTTCATTATATGGATGTGCCACAGTTTGTTTACACATTCAATGTGTTAATAAACATTTTGGTTTGTTTACAGCTTTTGGTTACGGCAAATAAAGCTGCTATGAACATTCACGTACAAGCCTGTGTATGGACATATATTTTCATTTCTTTTGGGTAGGTACCTAGGAGTGCATATGGTAGGTCTATATTTAACTTTTTAAGAAACTGTTAAAGTTTCCAAAATGTAAAATCGTACCATTTTGCATTCTCACTAGCAATGAACGAGTATAAGAGTTCCACTTGCCCCAAGTCCTTGCTAACTCTTGGTACTGTCAGTCTTTTTAATTTTACACATTCTAATTGATGTATGCTAGTATATCTGTAGTTTTCACTTGCATCTTCTTGATGATTAATGATGTGAGGATTTTGTATTTCCGATGACTAATAATTTTGTTAGTATTTGAAATCTGAAACTGTGTATCTTCTTTGGTGAAGTACGTGTTCAAATCTTTTGCCCAATTTTGGGGTATCGTCTGTTTCTTACTACTGAGTTTTGAGAGTTCTTTATATATTCCGGATACAAGTCCTTCATCTGTTACATGAGTTTCTAAGTATTTTCTCCCACCCTTTGATTCCATTTTTCATTCTCTTCACAACGTGTTTAGAAGAGTTTAATTCTGATAAAGTTCAGTTTATAATTTTTTTTCTTTTATAAATCAAGCATTTGGTAGCATATCTAAGAAATCTTTCCCTAACCTAGGGTCACAATTATGGTCTCCTATGCTTTCTTCTAGAACGTTTATAATGTTAAGTTTTATATTTAGATCTATGACCTTTTATGATTTAGTTTTCATACGTGGTATGAGGTAAGAGTCAAAGTTGATATATTTTTTTTTTGTATGTAGATATCCAATCGTTACATCACCATTCAGTTCTACAGGCTTTTTTATAGATTCCACCAAATTTTCTATATAGACATTCATGTCATTTTTCAATAAATACAGTTTCACTGCTTTCTTTCTAATCTGGATTCCTTAATTTCTTTTTCTTGCCTTACTACACTAGTTAGAACTTTAGTACTATGTTGAATATAAGTAATGAGAGCAGACATCCTTATTCTGATCTTAGAGGGAATGAGTCAATGTTTCACTATTAAGTATGAGTTAGCTATAAGTTTTTTCTATCTGCCCTTTATCAGATTGATATAGTTTCTTTTCATTGGCAGGTTTTCTTTTTTTAAGTCAGGAAAGGATGTTGGATTTTATCAAATGTTTTTTCTGTATCTACTGAGATGATTATATAGTTGTGCTTCTATTTAGTTTATAAATATGGTGAATTATACTGATTGATTCGTGAATGTTAAACTAATCTTGTACTCCTAGGACCTATATATTATCACTTTATATATTGTTGGATTCAATTTGTTAAAAATTTGTTAAGAATTGTTCATCAATGTTCATACAGTATATTGGTCTATAGCTCTCCAATGTCTTTGTTTGGTTTTGGTATTATAGTAATGTTGGCCTCACAGAATTAATTAGGAAGTATTTCCTCCTTTTTAATCTTCTTCAAGCATTTAATAGAGAATTGCTGTTATTTCTTCTTTAAATTTAAAAAATTCCATAGTGAAGCAATATGGGCCTGGAATTTTCTTCATGGGACATTTTAAATTATTCAATCATCTTAACATATGTAGGACAATTCAGGTTGTCTACTTTTTCTTGAGTGAGCTTTTAGTAGTTTGTGTCTTTTCAGGTGTCCATTTCATGTAAGTTAAAGTTTTCCAACAACTTTATTGATAATTTTTCCTTATTATTCATTTAACATCTGTAGAACATGAAGTGATGTAACTTTTACCATCTGATACTTTTCTAAACATCAAGTTGCTACATTCATAGGAAAGCTATCAATTTTAAAATTTTATTGCCATGTATACATAATGATTTTACAGCTCTAAACAGGTATTGCTCATAAATACTTTAAAATAGTTATGTTATTTCTGTTCTGCCAATATTAATTCTTACAAGTCATTTAAACTGGACCTTGTTTCCTTATCTGCAAAAATGATTACTTAGGTGAAATGGAATAAGATCATTCCAGCTCAAAGAGTTTAATTCCATAAATAAAAATATACATGTATGTGTTGTTTTAAGTTTACATATTTTTTACATGTTTTTTCCCCTTCCCAAAGCAAGGATATCTCCCTGAAAGTATTTATTCAATGAAAGCAATTCTGTGAAACAAAAACAGGAAGAACTTAATTCTGCTGGTATTTCACTTAATTCTGCTAATAAAGTAATAGATCATGTATTCTCTAGTAAGACTGCTTTTTAAACAGGTGCCTACAAATTCGAATTTTTGAATATTTTTTAATGAGTGAAAAGCAGAGAAGTTTATCTGATTTTGCCCCAGTTATCTGTAGTAATTTGTGGTTTTCACTCATGCATATAACAAGCAAACCTTTATAATGAAATATAGCCAAAGGATTCCATGTGCCCTGCTCTCTGCAACTGTATCCAAATTTGTTTTCCAAAAACAATAAGACATGTGACATGGTCTTCTGAATTTTCCCAGGACACTTGCTGGTAACTCTTTGAATTTTTTTATTTAGACAATGAATTTTGCTTGTTTCTTTAGCAGTTCTTTTTTATCGAAATTCTTTATTCTATTTTCTTTGTGTTTAATTTACTAATTTCATTATTATTTTATTTATTAAGCAGGGAACCAGAAATGACTACACATAAAGGGATTTATATGGGATTTATATCCTTGCCTAAACACAGAAGATTGGGTCTTTTCTCTCATTAGTTCTGAAGAGGCAATTTTCAAAACAACCACTCTAGTATCTTAAAATCCCAAAGATTTAAAAGATCTATTTTCTGCAAAGAGCAACAGTTCTATAACTTAAAACAAACAAAAAAAATCACTCTTTTGGGCAACTATTATAATTGTAAGCTACTTTTTCCAAAGCAGCAATAATTTCCGTTCTAAAGATTATCTAGAATGTATATCACAATGGCATTGTTTTTTATTATCTAGGACCACTGAGCCCATGCATGAGTTTATCCATGATGTAAAAAGCTAAAATCTTAAATGTGTGTTTTTCTCTGACATACGCTATGCTTTCTAATCAGTGAGTAAGATGGACTGAGAAACATATAATTAAGAAGGGAGGATCCCTAATAAAATTCCTCCAGAATTTTTATTTCAATGGCTACATTTAATTTTCAAATTAATAAATAGTATTTCCTCAGCTTGCCAAAAAAGTAAAATCCAGCTATCTACTATTTGTACGAAACACCTAAGTTACAATACATAATTTGAAAATGAAGGAGGAAAGATATTCTAGGTAAATGGCAAGGAAAAAGAAGCAGAGATGGCAATGTTAAAAGCAAACTAGATAGAATGCTTGTTATACCCTAGAAACAGAACATACATTCTTTCCAAATGCCCACAGATTATCTACAAAAACAGACCATGTACAAGGCCACAAGCAAATCTCAAAAAAACTCTAAAAAGTAATCACACAGACTACACATTTTAATAATCACAAGACAATAAAACTAAGAAACTTATAACAAAGAAAACCAATCAGTATCACCACAATCATCTAAATGTTTGGAATTATGTATTTAAAACAGTTTTAAATTTTTCGTCTTCTGAGGAGAAACTCATTTGAATATAATGTCTTTCAACAAAGTCATGCTTAGGTACCATTATTCTATGAATAACAACTACAACAATTTACTTAAAAAAGGTTGAAAGACTTAGATTACTAGGAGGCTCAAAAAGATGAAAAAATAGATTAATTTTCGTGACTTGAGTTCAATAACTCTCCGGTAGAAATGCTTATTTCCAGCCTTTTATTCATAGGAATATCAACTTTCACTTAAAAACTAAAAAAGACACAGAAGCAACATACAAGTTCAAAAAGACAGGAGGAAAAGCCATCCATAAGAACTAAAACAAAGGTTTGTATAACAGACACAAGAAGATAAAACCAAAAGAGGAAAACACATTTTAGAAAACCAAACTTCTTGGAGACCACTGTATTTTACTTACTTTCCCCCCCTAACAATCCTGCCTTATTCAAAAGGGTAGAGAACCAAGACCAACACCATTCATCCACAAAACAAGCAAATATAGGTATCCCCTGCTTTTCGAAAGTCTGCTTTACTCCACGTGGCTTTTTAAAAATATCTACATTAATATTTGCTTTCTGCTAACTAAAATCCAAAGAGGATTTTCGCTTTTACAAAAAAAGGCAAAAAGCGAAAATAGTATTTAGTGTTTGTTTTGCAGGGAGCCATTATAGAGGCAGTGCACCAGAGGCAAAGAAAGTTGCACTGCCAAGCTCCTTTCCTGGAAGCACACTCAGCATCTCAGCATCAAGCTGCCATAGCTTGGAACTGTGTCTGTGAGGATCTGTGCTTTACCTCCATTTATTTTGTGTATCCTGTGTATCCGTTACAAAAATGTACCCTAAGGTATCAGCAAAGCCTGAGAGAGTTTATAAAAGTGTTACTTACGTTTAGCATAAAACTAGATGTACTTAAACGTATCTGGTGTGATTTGGTAGGTTATTTGGGGGGGTCTGGGAACACTCAAAATTTTTTCCATATAAATGAATGGCAATTGCTTCTTCGATTTATGCCATTTCGGCTTAATGAAAGGTTTCATAGGAATGCTCTACTTTCGGATAACAGGGGAACCTGTAATTTTTTAAAATTTCAGTTTGTTACAAGAGTAAGGAGAAAAACCTGTGGCTAAAGGACATTGCACTATCAAATACAAGAAATGAAAAAACATAGACTTCAGATAAACTAAATCAAATAAATAGCAATTTCCAATTGGCAAGCATAAGAGTTGGTAATCTCTAGACTGCCAAAGAACCCAAATTCAATTTCTCTGTATCACTGAGGTTACTCAGTGATACAGAGATGCTGATGCTACTCAGCCAGGGCCCAGACTTTGAGAACTCCTACTATCCTCAGAACCTCATCTATTTCTATGCTTATTGTGCCTGATGTAGTCATTCAAATCAGTTATAAAGATTGATTCTTCCCTCAGATGAAGGCTGGTCTTTACCTACTGTTCTAAATAGGTGTTGATCATGTGGAATGAATGGCAAACATCATCTTCAGGTGGAGCTTTTCTGCGTGATATCATATGTTTTTGGACAACCAAAGGGTGACTCTCACTTTTCCAGCTCCAAAATGCCACACAACCATTTGGGGCAATGACGACCTCCACAGAGAGGCACCAAACCAGTTATTCAGTAACATTATCCCAATTTAGATGTACAGGGATGCACATAATATTCTGCCAGGAAGGCTTTTTCCTCCCTCTTAGCTGGTTAACTTCTCCTTTTTCAGGTCTTAGCTTGTGGGTGACTTATGCAGGGAGGCCTTCCTTTTTTTCCTTCCCGAGGACCACGTCAAATCTTCTTATTATGGGTTCTCATAGAGTCACTGAATCCCCTCCTTTGTAGCCCTTGTCATGGTTGAATTTTTAACAATTGTTTATGTAAATATTTTGTTAATATCTATTTTCTACACTGGACTGTGAGTTCCCGACAGACAGGGAATGTTTTTGGTTTTCATTATCATTATATTTTCAGTCCCTAGCACAGTATCAGTATTAGGGCATATAGAAGATGTTCAAATAAAGGTAGACAACATCTGAGCTATTTTAGCCCTAAGAGAGGTAAGAAAAGCATTCCTCTATACTCTGTTCCTTTATCTATTTTCAGCTACCCAATACTCAAATTAAAAAAAAGGCTTACCTTTCCTGAATAATTCTTGGAGACTTTCAGCACTTTGATTTAATACAGCCCATATTTCTTCCTCCTGCAGTGGTCCACCCCGCACCTCCAGGGCCTCAGCTAGTGACACGTGCATATTACCTAGGAAACAAAGATAACAGATGGTCTGCACACCAACAACTTGACTGCACTTGCAGTAGTGAAAGTTCTACATCAGCGATAAGGGACTATGAGGTCCCTGTCTACCTAATTTCTCAATATTGTCTCCAATCTAAATACTTAAACTCGCAGAGGGTGAAGGAATTGGAGGGGAAAACCCTGAAAACAACCACTTGCCCTAGCACAATAGGGTCAACCACAGAGACAGAACTGCAGAACAGTGGTGCTGACTACTTCATGTGAGGAGACAGAGACCGCAGGGTCCTGGGAGGCCAGAGTGCAGATGATGAAGCCAAAACAGCCAGACTATACTGAAGGCCTTCAGATTATAGTTCCAGGTTTCATCCTATCCATCCAAGTAAACAGAGGAGGAGGAGTAGGGAGGAGACCCTATAGCCATAGTGGGGGTATAGTTGGGAATAAGATGGAATACATCTCTTCTATTCATGGATTGATTTGCACATAATATATATTATATATAATATATATTATATATTATATACGTGTATATTATCTATATCTATATCTATATCTATATAGTTTAACTATAAATTGTGCACTGAACGGACTTAACTATTTCTAGACCCAGCTTTGTTGCTAAAGTGGTTCACAACAGGCCTCTCCAAGATGTGCCACTTTGGCATGGTAATTATTTTGAGCTGATGACAACTGAGACCCTGAGAGCTCATGGAAACTTGTACTTCTCCCTTGAAGAATTTAAATTTGGGGCCTTGTCCATAACAAGAGTTATTACAAAAGACAACTTTTTTTGACCTATCTAGAGAGCAGGACAAACATCAAATTACTGAACATCTGCTCTTCTACTGTCCTTCAAATGACCTTTCCCCCACCCCACCCCGAAGCCTCAAGGAGCCTTACCTAATCCTTAGCTCAGAATGCCATATATACCTCAGTTTCCCTTTCTGTCTCTGAACCTCTCATGTATGTGGGGTTCTCATATGTACCAATGTAATCAAATTTGATTATTTTCTCTTGTTCATCTGTCTCATGTAGGTTTAACTATTAGACCAGCCGAAAGAACCTTGACGAGTAAAGTTTCTTCCTCCACTCCACGGCCAATTTACCATTTGCCTCTGGGAAAGTCATTTCACTTCTAAACCTCAGTTTCCCGTTTGTGACACAGAAATAATAATAGTAATAATAACGCTACTATTAACATGACAAGGAGAGGTTATGCCTATAAACATGCTTTGTAATCTAAGACTCTACAGAAGTTGAATTAATAAAAATTTAAAAAGGTGCCTTTGTGGTTACATTTTTGTAGGGTCGAAGTTTTATAATGCCATTCAATTAAGTAGATGATATACTGATAACATTTAAGGTTTTCTATGGGGCTCAATAAGCCTATTTTCATTTTGGAAGGTTGAAATGCAGCTAGTCAAAACCTCCTATATAGATTTTTTTGCATTGATGTCTTGAAAAGAAAATTGCTCTTTACAGTGATTACTAAGATCTACCCAGACCAAACCAATTTAAGCATAATGTATAATGTATATACCTAATGGTAGGTAGAAGCAGATGGGTTTGGAAAAGAAGCTAGAGGGAGTGGAAATGTTAAATACTTTCTATAGTTATACCTTTCATTAAATTTTAAAATTAACTCACAAAAATACCTGTTTGTCAACTAACAAGAAAAGTTAATACTTTCTTTTAATTAACATTTATGGTAATTTAACTCAGACTGAAAAAAGCAATTCCAGCTTCAAATTAGGTCAGCCTTGTCCTGTTACTTTCCTTCTCAAATGTTTACTACAGCATTCTATGCTTAGAGTCTGCCTTGAGGGGTGTCTACTTAAATGCACAAGGTAGTAGTTAAAAGGGACGATATAAGGTATTACTTTAAAAAAACGACGAGTTTATTAGGTTTGAATAAAAAGTGTGATTATTTATTCAGATCCCTCCCCCCCACTAAAACTCTCTAGGTTTTTCATGTACTTTACTATAAAAAAGAAAAAAATTAAATTTATTAAAGGAAAAAAAATAGAAGCTTCATTCCTTTCTAAGTGATATCTGAGTTATCTTCCAAATACAACACTACATTACAGTATTTTGTCGTATATAATGCTCACTTTTTGCCCAAATTTGTGAGCGAAAAATAAGGATGCACCTTTTACATGGGTAATACTAATCCTGAATCTATATAAATGTTTTTAATTCTTTTATTTATGCTTATGAGTTAAAAGTGTAACACTAGAAATCAATAACGATATCCGTATGCAAAATAATACCCTGGAATACGATAATCGGTTTTGTCGAACTTACAACAGACTTGCAATGACAAAGAGTTCTTGGCCTTCTATGATGCGTCAATATCCTAAATTTGTTACTGGTACATAAAATTTCTTGTACCTGGTATCTTTTCTTGTGTTTTGTAATTATTTGTTACATAAAATTTCTTGTACCATAATATGTTAAAAAAATAAATGCTAAAATTCCTTTATAATACAAAAAAACAAGTACCTAATGTAAACAAATAAACATTTGAATTAAAAAATTAAAACGAAAGAGTTTTTTCCCCTGAAAGTTTGGGCCCAAAACGTGGGTATGCATTATACACAGGAGCACATTATACACGGAAAAATATGGTAAATTGGAAGCTTCAGGAGAGGCACCAATGAAATACCAACATGACTTGTGAGAAACACTATCCTGTTACAAATTTCCGAAGTAATATGTCTGAGAACCAGTTTAGCTCTAAAGCCAACACACACGGTATAAAGAGTAGAGAGAAAATTACATAAGGAGAATTTTGTTAGAGAATTGTGCTGATTTTCTTGCTTCCCCAAAACAGGAGGGGTGTGGGAAGTGTCATCTGTTTTACCTCAAGCCAGTGAAAGAGGCTTCAGGGAGACCCCATGGGAGTGCTCGGTGTGTGTTCTCTGGAGTTAGGGGGGACAGACTGTTGCCTGATACTTCAGGGATCTAAGGCTTCGGCTATCACTCTGAGCAGCGGGCAGCGGGGAGGAGAGGGCACACAGAGAGTCAGCGGGAGACAGCATGCTGAACTGGGAGCTAGTTAGTCTTCCAGTAAGGAGGGTGGTGGGAATGCAGAGGGGACCAGAAGCAGGGCGACACAGGGTCAGCCTGGAGCTAATGAAACCCTATCCAAAAGATAAAAAGCTTCCCCCAATTTATATTGTGGTAATGGTTGTACAACTCTGTGCTTATACTAAAAACCACTGAAGGCATATTTTTAAAGGGTGAATTTTATGATATGTGAATTATATTTCAATAAAGCTGTTAAAAAATAAAAAGTCCTACCAGGTATACCACTTAGAGGTTCCCAGAGTACCACCAGAAGGAGAATGGGCGGGAGGGTGGGGGGAGAAGCGGAGGAAGAAGAATTAGGTATTGGCTGTAAGAAGAAAAAGTTTTTGAAGTGTCACAGGTGCTTTGGTTTCCACTGAAGGACTCTGAAGAACCCACAAAAGTACACACAAGAGAAAGGGTCACCCTTATGCACATATCAAGTTCAAAAAGAGTGAAGCAATTTTACATCAAGAATTAGGCAAAAATTGTTTGCCTCTTTACCTTTCTTCCTGCAGTTTAAATCCTGATGGGGTCAAATACAGCCAACTTACAAGTGGGTGACGAGATGAGGAACAAAAAGAAAGCCAACCCCGCAGCCTATAACTAATCCTAGCTAGGGGAGGAGAAAGTTTTAGCTTTCAGTGGTGATTGAATTGTTGATTAATATACTGACTAGGCACTTTTAATTATGGGATTTACATCGCGTTTTCCAGTGAAGTGACTAGAGTTATTATTATCATCATCAAAGGATAAGGAGAGAATTTTGGACCTGAGTTGTTACCTAGAAGTGTAACATTGAAATGCTCCTTTCTCTGACTCTATCTAATTCCAACCAGCATTTCTCCCATTGCCTTCAAGCTAATAGATCCTGCTACAGATATGCTAATTAACAGGAGGAATTCTGCTTAAGGCTTGTGTATTTGCAAAAAAAAAAAGAGGCCCCTGTCAGAACACGACTCTCCAGAAGAGGTGGGGAAAGATGTACAAAATCTCTTATCAAAGATTTATAGGAGCCTCAGGCTGAGATCACCAGGGGTCAGGGGACCGACTGGGAACAAAGAGATTTAGAGATTTCGTGCTCTTCCTTGGATCCCTGTCAGCGTCTAGCTGTCTACAGTTCTCACCCACCTCTCACCCCGCCCTCCTCCTTTCCCTTGGGTGCCTTAAAGATGGATTTGTAGAAGCGGTAAAGACTCCCCATCTTTTCAAGCCTTCTCGATCAATAAGACTTTATTTCAAACTCTGATGTTCTGAATATTGGACTTTGAAGCTTCGGGCACACAAACCTTGAACCGGTAACAGGCAAGGGGAACACTTCCCCTTCATGAAACAGAGAGAGAGAAAGAAAGAGAGCGAGCAAAATAAGTTGCTTTTGATTATACCTTATGCATTATATTGTAAAGCAAATGATATTTGTATTACACACACAAAGTTTTAAATCTTAAAATACTGGCTTTTACTTATTTTTAAAGAAATTAGTTTTTAAAATATAATTTTTCCTATGAAAAAGTAAAAAAAAGCTTTCAATACAACAGTTTTTTCATGGCTTGATTTTTCTATCGACAAAGTTTACAAATTACACCTCTGTGGCTTAATTCAAGCAGGTCTGAATTACGTTTCATTAATTCTGTAAATTTTTACTAATTTTTTTTTTGGTCTATTCAGTGAAGTATCTCTATGCATCTCTGGTTGGAACTTGTTAGAACTCTGAAACACAGATGGAACATTTGTTTTTGTAAAGCAATGTCATCTAGGTAACAGAATAGATTTGTTATTTTTAATTTATAGCTTTGCTAAAATTGACGTTTAAGATTTTAAAAAATTGCCTCACCTCTGTAATCACCTAAACTCAAGATGTAATGTAATGTTAAAGCAACTTTCTAAAAATCAGACAAACAACAAAACTATAGTTTATAAATTGTCTGCCATCACTATCTTTGGCAAATGCCTACTATTATCATCTCTGTTATTTTTATTCACCTTTACTAGTCTGATCATTAGCTCAGAAAAAAAAAGTAAACAAGGGAATGAAGAAATGCAGAAGTGAAAGAAGGATGCAAGAAAAAGAAAGGAAGTAGAGAAGAAAAAGCTGGATGTCAAACAACAGAAGAACAGATGAGGGAAAAAAATTCTTAAGTTTATTACTTTGTTTCCTTTAGACACACTACTAGATAACTTGGGGTGCAGATACATGACTGGCATGACCTTACCATCAAAATGATCCTGCTTTACAATAAACATAATTATATTATTCACTTTTGTTTCCTTGAAAGTTGTGGGCTACATAATAACTAGACAGTTTTTGGAAAGACTTCCAAATAAGAAAAAAACAATTATATAACCAGAGCCATTATTATGTCTTTGGTTGATACAGGTATTATTGTCATGACCTTAAAACTGTGCCCACAGTTAGACAAAAACCACAAAGGGATTCTAACAGATGTCATTTTAATCCTGAAGGATTTGTGGCACTCACAGATAGGAAGCACACAAGTGATTTGTACAGAATGAAACAGTAAACAGATTAACGGAATCCAATCAAATGATATAACAACCTGTCTAGGGGTGGACTAATGAACTAGAAATGTTTAAACTGATTCTAAGGAAATTGGGCCATAAGAGTACCCTGTTTCAAGAACAAAGCGACTATAAAATAGAACTCTTCTGTGGCCACTAGTTTGGGGCAAAGATCCACACTCAGCATCCTGTCTAAGGATTTCTTTCCTCAGTAAGAAACCACAGTGAGTTGAGAAGGCAACCCACAAAATTGTAAGCATTTTTTATCCAGTAAGATTCACAATGAAGTTTATAAAAGTTTAAGAGAAGCAAACCCATATAAAGTTTTTAAAGAATCTACATGTATTTGGTATTTTAGCTGTTTTATAATGTTTAAGAGAATAAGGTCAGTTAGAGCAACAGCTCAGCCTTGTGATTCCAATTTAAATAATGTTAATTAAGAAAATGGGTTGAGATATTTTACAATGTGTAAAATGCCACTGGAGTATATAAGACACTTAAGCCATAACATGCTTATCCATTTTCATTCATTAGAAGATTTATTTAAGTACTTGGAAAGATTTTTGTCAGACTGCTAAATACTTTAAAAATAGGCTTTAAATTATATAAATGCAATTTTACAATATTTAAGGGAGTTTAATTAACAAAGTTTGAAAATGGGATTATACTCAATCAAAAGGCCCCTTGAAAGTGACTTAAATTTTCTACAGCTACAAAGAAAAATACAACAATGAAATGTACTGTTAACAGCTTAAGAACTAGGTTTAGAATTTTTCATTAAATAAAAATATTCATTTAAAACTAATTTTTAATTAAGCCTTTCTGTGTATGAGAACACCTTGGAGGCCTTTTTGTTTGTTTGTTTTGTTTGTTTTTAAATTAGGAGATAATCATCCTGATATAGACAGTTTTCTTAGATATGACACCAAATGTGATCAATTTACAAGAAAAATAAGGTAAACTGGGCTTCATCAAAATTAAAATATCTAAAAAAATAAAATTAAAATCTCTGCTCTTTGAAAAGAACTGTCAACAGAATGAAAAGACAAGCCACAAATTAAAGGAATATATTTTCAGATAACATAACTGATAAAGGACTTGTATCCAGAATACATAACTCCCAAAACTCAATAATAGGAAAATAAACATTTTTTTAAAAGGACAAAATATTTAAATAGACACTTCATCAAAGAAGACATACAAAGGGTAAACTGAGCACATGAAAAGATGCTCAAC
The DNA here is from genome assembly GCF_036562045.2 of Rhinolophus sinicus. Taxonomy (NCBI): domain Eukaryota; kingdom Metazoa; phylum Chordata; class Mammalia; order Chiroptera; family Rhinolophidae; genus Rhinolophus; species Rhinolophus sinicus. The sequence goes on from NC_133752.1 coordinate 46,575,268, forward strand.
ATCATTAGTCATTAGAGAAATGAAAATGAAAACACTCCTACATAGCAATCAGAATGGTTACAATGAAAAAAGACTGACCATGCTAAGCGTTGACAAGGCCGTGGAGGAACCAGAACTCTCACGCAGTGCTAGTGATCATGTGAAATGGTACTCTTTGGAAAGCTGTTAAAAGAGTTTCTAAAAAAGTTAAATATAAGCCTATAATATGATCTAGCCATTCCACTCCAAGGCATTTTCCCAATAGAAATTAAAGCACATAGTCATACAAAACCTCACACACAAATTTCACAGCAGCTTTATTTGTAACAAACACTGGAAACAAGCAAAGTCTATAAACAAGAGAATGGATAAACAGATTTTAGTATATTCCTACAACGGAATACTAAGCAATAAAAAGGAATAAACAATCACTGATACATGCAAAAATATGGGTCTCAAAATAATTATGCTGAGTAAAGGAAGCTAGATAAGAGTACATGCTTTATGATTGCACTTGTGCCAAATTTTAGAAAATGCAAACTGATGTGTTGTTACAGAAAGCAGATCAGTTGCCTAAGGACGGCAGTGCCCTATAGAGAGGCATATCAGAGTGATGAGAAAACGGGAATAATGGATATGTTCGTTATCATGATTGTGATAATGGTTTCACAGTGCATACATAGAGGTCTGACAATTAAGTTCACGAACGTGTTGCAACGATGTTACTAATCTTTTTTGATATCACAGGGATTATTCATTATAAATTAGTACCAACTATACAAGCAGTTAACCAAGTTTACTATTTGGATGTGATGAAAAGGCTGCATGAAAAAGTTAAACAAAAAAGACCTGAACTTTTCACCAACAATTCACGGCTATTGCATCACAACGCACCAGCTCACAGACCTGTGACAGAGGAGTTTTTAGCCAGTAAACAACTGTTTTGGAACACCCACCCTACTCACCTGATCTGGCCCCCAGTGACTTCTTTCTTTACCAGAAGATAAAGAAAATACTGAAAGACATTTTGATGATATTCAGGACATCAAGGGTAATATGACAACTCTGAGGGCCATTCTAGAAAAAAAGTTACAAAATTGCTTTGAAGGGTGGACTAGGCACTGGCATCGTGCACAGCTTCCCAAGGGGAGTACTTTGAAGGTGACTTTAGTATTAGTCAGCAATGAGGAATGTAGCACTTTTTCTAGGATGAGTTCATGAACTTAATTGTCTGACCTCATACGTCAAAACTTATTAAATTGTACAGTTTAAATAGTATAGTTTATTTTATGCCAACTATGCCTTAATAAAGCTATTAAAAAGAGAAAATAAAAACTAAAACTGAAAGGGAGTCAAATATATGGTGATGGAAATAGAACCGACTCGGGGTAGTAAACACACAATGTTATATGTATATAGATGATGAATTACAGAATTATACATTTGAAATCTATGTAATTTTACTAACCATTGTCACCCTAATAAATTTTAATGAAACAAACAAAGAAAACACCAAAAAAAAACCCAAAAAACTAAAAGTAACCAAAGCCAGGACAACATTGCTTTCCTTTGTCCCATGAAACTGTCTGGATTTTTTTTTTTTTTTTTAAAGATTTTATTGGGGAAGGGGAACAGGACTTTATTGTGTGTACTTCCACGACTTTTTTTTTTTTTCCCCCAAGTCAAGTTGTTGTCCTTCCAGTCTTAGTTGTGGAGGGCACAGCTCAGCTCTAGGTCCAGTTGCCATTGCAAGTTGCAGGGGGCGGAGCCCACCACCCCTTGTGGGATTCGAAGAATTGAACTGGCAACCTTGTGGTTGAGAGCCCACTGGCCCATGGGGGAATCAAACCGGCAGCCTTCGGAATTAGGAGCATGGAGCTCTAACCGCCTGAGCCACCGGGCCACCCCCCACCCCCTTTTTTTTTTTTTAATTTTCAGAAGAAACCAAGCCACAACGCCAGGTAACACGTTTTTGTTTTTTAATTTGTTTTCTAAAAGTTAACTTTTCTCATTGAAAACAAAAAGCTATAAAACTAAAGAAACCAAAACCCAAGGCTAGGTTCTGAGATCTTCTCTCTTAGACAGTCAAAGCATATCTAAGATGCCATGTAACTCATATGTTTATAAAGTCAGAATTTGTGGATTGATAACACGATCATTTTTTAAAAATTCAGTATTAAACATAGCAATCTCTTATTTTTCTCGACTTCTAATTTCCTAAAGAGTTTAAAGTTGAAATGATAACTGCAATTACAGGACAATTTAGATAATGTGAAGTTATTTCTACCTTTTAACTTTTGATACAGAATGGTCAACACAAAGGCATATATATACAAAGCAGAAATAACAAGCGCACTATTAGAGCTCTAGAAGACTAAAAGCGAATCTAATAAAATAAATATATTAATATTTCTTTCCATTAGGGGTAGGTATAGACCAGGTAGAAGAGAAAAAAAACATTATCACCTAATATAGTTAGGAAAGACTAAGAAAGAATTGGGATTTTAAGGAGAAAAAGAGAAAACTGAGTCAATTTTTAACTGGACGTTGCCTCAAGGTAGAAAACAGCATGTGTCTAAACATTTTTATTGAAGTTGGAGCAATGCTTAATATTTGTCAACTTTTCCATTGTACTTTCCCAGTGAGAGAAATGAAACTAAAACAAACACAAGTCTAAATTGCCTTTCTGGGTCTCTGGCTCATGTCAACTACTTATCTAAACAGAAATCATATATGCCTGCTCCCTGCTTTCAAAGGACAGCTTCAAAAAACCAGAAGAAAAACGCTGGAATTCTTCAATCCCTCTCTGTATCATTTAAACTCAAGAAGAAAGTAAACTTTCCAATTTCACATTTGTTGTATTTCTCTTCACCAACTGAAATGTATCAACAGAAAACAATGTTATAGTAGAATTTGGGTTTTGAGTATTGTCTTTCTACATCACCTCTCCTCCATACCCACTGACTTTTATTAAGATCATTGTTACAGGTAATTTGCTGGTCTTCCTCAAGAAATACAGACTTAAATATCTCAAGAGTGGGCAGCCACTAAAGGAAACAAATAGGTAAAAAGGAAGCTCCTGCAAAAATCCAGGAAAGAACCAATGGAAGCTTGGCCCAATGGAAGATGGTAGCTGTGGAATGGGTGGAAAGTGATCAGATTCAGAAACACTTTGAAGGAAGGACCAAAGGGATTTGCTGATTATAGATGCTCTTTGCCCTGAGAAACTGGGAGAGTGAAGTTACCATCAACTAAGATGGAGTGGACTGTGTGAGGAGTCAGTTTGAAAGAGACATGTCAGAGCTCAATTTTGTACAAGTCTGTGATGCTAACTAGACATTCCAGTGAAGATGCCAAGTAGATAGCTAGATATGAGTCTGCAGTTTATGGGAGACATCTGAGATAGAGATAAATATTTAGATATTGTCGGCATATAGATGGTATTTTAAAGCTCTGAAAGTTCATGAGATATCTAAGGCAATACATGCACACACAAGAAACATCCATGGACAGAGAAATAAGGACTAATAAGAAAAAGAGACTGAGCAGGAATGGCTTTGCCCCCAACACACCTCTTTCAGAGATCCTTAATTGCTTCAGAACAGGTTTGGTTTTTAAAAAAATTGTATTTGTTCAAATCAGGATCCAAATAAGGCCCATAATTGTGCGTCTCTTTTACTCTAAAACAGTAATTCCTTTGTTATTTTATGCCATTGATTTGTTGAACACAAATTGGTTATAATTTTAAAATCCATTTTTTCTCTCATGTTAAGCTTTAGATCCCATCACTAGAAACAGATGAACTGAATTCACAGCAAATAAGATTTTTCTAGCCTTCATCTGATTACTTTAAAAAGGATTTTATGTATTTATTTAGTTATTAGCAAAGACTCCGTAAGCCTGCATTCTCTATTCTGTAATTATCTTTCTCAAAATGACAGTGTTTGTTTTATTAACATTACCAGAAAACTCTATGGTAAAGTAAATGATAAACAGTAAAACTTATAATTTGTGTTCAGACTGGTCCATAGGGCATGGAATTGGGCAATGGCCCTATTTTCCAAACTGTATCAGTCTGAAGATAAATTCATTACAATTTCACTGAGTGTAAATTACCTAATGTGCAGTTAGAAGGATGAAAATAAAATGACCCAATGACAAGGTGGCAATATTAACTCAAATGACATCTAGAGACACAAAGCACATAAGATTTTAAGAAAGAACAGTATTTATTTAAGGTTCTGTTAAGGATTGCATAAACAATGAACTTATTAAGGTCAATCAAAATGTTTGAAAGACAACTGTTAGCATTTTTGATATCACTCGTTGAGTTACAGCTACTGACTTTTACGAATAAGGAGGAAGAGATGGAGAAGAAGAGACAGAGAGGGAGAGGGGAAAAAAGAATAAATAAAGGAGCAATAGCAAAAGAATGAGAAAGAGAAAGGGAAAAAAATCTGGCTTCCATTATCTCTTATGTATACTCTTGTTTATATACAGGTTCCCAACCACTTAAGAGAAAGTGGACCAGCTGTGTTTTAGTAGTGAGAAGTTCTCGGGTTTTAGAAGAGTAATGCCATGCTTGCTTATACTGTATCCTATGAAACAACCTCCAGCAGAGGTCAAGGGCTGCATCCAGTAATCTAACACATTAACATTTCTGCAGCAAACTTAGGACTATTGACACTAAGTGGGATGAATAAAAACTATAAACAGCCTCATGTCAGTTCAAGTCAGTTTTGTCACCAAAAAAGCTCAGGTCAAGTTTGCCTTCAAATGAGTTACGAAAACTCTTTTGCTTTTTCAGTCATTTTTGTATTTATTCTGGAATTGCAGATAAGGGAGTGTGAACATATATTTCATTAAAGAGACGCACTAGCTTTATAAGAAATTCTATTATCTTTGGGAGCGCTATGGCATAATTCTAGGCACTTAAGGATGGAATTGAACCCAGTTAAAATTTATATGGTGACATCAAGATTATATTTAAGGGCTGTCTTTTTTAAATGGAGGTTAAAGTTTAAGACAAATATTCCATTGCTTATTATTGTGAATATAAGTTTTCGATCAACTAACTGTTAAAGACATCACATCTTCAACAAAGGACTGAGTCTCCATTCATGGCCTACAGTGTGAACTCCACACAGGTACCCAAGCCAGGGCTTTGCCTTCTGAGTGTAAGGAATTCCAAAAGCCTGTGAGAAACCGGGAACACAAGATTTACTTAGAGGTAAAAGGCAGCTGACATGACAGAGGGTTATGTTGTAAATCTGTGTTTTAGAGAGATATGAGAGGCTTCAAGAGAAACAGAGAAACTGCCAGAAACAACAGCTACCTACACAAAAAGAGAGAAATCTTCCCTATGATCAATTAGTTGTAAACTCGGGTAATTTGAGGGAAAACAGCTGGGGTGCAAAGCAGTAATAGTTATTTGACAAATACTTCTAAAATCACCTCCAGAGCAGTGACTTTATCTATTTGAAAATATCCAAGAGTATATGAAGATGGCTAGGGCTCTAGCAATCTGCATTGTACAAACAAGACTTAAATACTGACATTTAATTAATGAGCATAGTGGTGAGGTAATTATATTCTGTGTTCATTACTCAAGGAGAATGTGGTCCAGTATATATGATTAAAGAATATGATGTTTAACATCTTCTGTTTTCTGTTGTTTACATTACATGTAATGTTAGTGACATCATAGCATAAATGGATGGAACACACTCAAGAAGACCTCGTTGTACTCCAGTAAACAAAAGACTTCATGTATCTAAATGGATGAAATGTCTGGTCATGTTCTCAACATTCAGTACCCGCCTAGTACAGTTTCAATGTTATGTACTCATATGAAAATCCTTACTAAATTTTGGGGGTTTTTTACTCATAACTACAGAATAAGGAACTTGTCAAAAGTGCCAGTAGGAAGCTTTTTCAATATCGCCAAAAACAGAGAAGTATCTTTATTCCCTTCAGTCCTATTGTAAGAACTTTACAAGTTATAGGATATATTTTTCTAATGCCAAACTGCAAATAAAACAAAAGGAAAGAAAAAAGAAAGATTTGGCTTTTGAACTGAGCTAATAATGGGCAGACTGATTTCTTGATCTGAAAAAACGGGGATCACTGAGTTAATATGTGTCTGGAACATAATAACTGCTTAATATATGTTGGTTATTATTGTTAAAGATTAGTGAGAGATTTCAATGAAAAAAATATAATACAAATAACTAGATTTTTCAGTCTTTCTGGCAGCTCAGAGATGGAAATTTGATAAAGGAGAATGCAGGCTGCATTTTGCAAGCACATTAGCCTGAGATAGGCTTAACCTATAGATAAAGAAAATTCAAGCTCTTTGATCTTTTAAAGATCTAATACAAAGGAAAATTTTAACTTAAAAAAGAAAAGGGCACTGCTTGCTGTTTTAGTAAGCAAACATACTGAAACTGCATTAAAATACATAGAGGGAAGAGAGACAATTCTGGAAGCTTTCCACATCCTGAGGCCTTTCATTTCTTAGGAGTAGAAACAGGATGGTGAAGAGACCCAAACTCAACTCTATCACTATATCCCATTTCCATATTCCTAAATTCTTTTCTAACATCTCTGATTATTAAATTTGGCTTGAGGTGGAGTAATACTAGTGGTGAGCGAGAACTTCTGCAGCTAAATTCTAGAAAACTGAATTCCACAATAAGCAAATTACTGTTTTTAATTCTCTTTCAATACTTCTAATTTGGTCATGGAGAAAATTCCAGTTTAGAGCTTGTTTGTTTGTTTACTTGCTCATCTCCCTTTTTAACAAATGGAGACATGTCCCAAGCTTGGAGGACTGCTATACAGGCAGGCCACCCTATTATAGTTTATATTTAATAACATCATTTTGTGTTCACGTATTATAATAACATTGACTTTTGTACTTACCTTCAACTTATGGAACATTTTACTGGTTTTCCATTTTAGGAAATAATATTGATCTAAGATTTCCTTTCTAAATAAATAAATTCAAGCACAAAAATGAGGTATGTTAAAAATATTAATCAAATGGCATTAGGACAACACAAAGATTATGATGGTAGTAGTATGCAAATAAAATATGGGAAAGACAAACTTAAGGAAATTCTATTCTTAAGGAAAAACTTAGCAAGATGGTTTCATTAATGAGCAAGAAAGGAACTGAATTTTTAAATTTTATTTAATTCTAATTTATATTTAAGTGGCTACATGTGACATGTGACTAACGTATTGGGTATTGGACGGTGGAGATCTAGAAAACTATGATGATAGAGTTATAACGAGTCTCTTTGCTTTCTCTCTGGCCCCTTTGTGGTTTATTCCCAAAGCAGTAGCTAGTAAACCTTTTGAAATGTAGATCTAATCATGTCAATCCTGTTTCATGATTTCCCATCACACTTAGAACAAAAATCTCAAATCCCTACTCAGGCTGACAGCTCCCCACATGATTTTTCCCCAGGCTGCCTTTCCACCTCTTCTCACTGTCCCCATCACTGCCAACACACTCAACCTCAGCCCTAGTGACTCTAGCCCTTGTATTTGTCTACAACCCTCGATTCAAATATCTACATGGCTAAGCCTTCTCATTCTATCCAGCCCTGGATCAATTATCACCTAGCAGAAAGGCTTTCCTTGGCCACTCAATCTGAAATAGAGCATGACCCACTTTCTTTCTCTCATACCCTTAATCAATTACATAATACTTCATAGTGTTTATAATTAATCTGACAATACATTATAGATTGAATGTTTTGAATGTCTCTCAGAATGAAATGCAAAACTCAGAAGGGCAGAGTTTGTCTCATTAACTGGTGTATCCCCAAATGTTTAGGACAGTGCCTGGCACACAGCAGATTCTCAATAAATATTTACTGAACGACTAAATAACTTCAATCTCATTTACCCTCTCTCAATTTCACATTTATATAATATTTATTCAGTGCTCATTATTTACATGGTGCTGCATCAATGACAATATCAGTGACAATGTGATGAATTCAAATTGACAGTAGTCTAGACCTTGTAAATCAGATCACAACTATTTTTCATTGGAAATAGCTGGGACTGCTTCTCTTGGGGATGAGAGCAAAGTACATAGAGTGTGCCTATTTTCTAATGTCAAAATATTTGCCCTCTGGAAGTAGTAGTTTTTTTATGGTATTCCAAACAGAATGCAGAATTGAGACAAATGAGTTAAAATTGGGTATTTTCAGTTCAATATACAGACTTTCTAATAATATAGAGGAACTACTGATCTAAAGTTGTCAAACAGAAGGATATAACTATATGTGGGGGATGTCATATTCTCCTATATTTGGTGAATGGGGTGGCCTTAGTCGACCTCTAATATGTTTCCAAGTCTAATATTATACTGTCTGTAAAATACTATAATGAATGCAAGTTAATACATCAGTCATTTTCTGACAAGTTGGTTCCTGCTTGTCACAAGTAATAACTCTCAAGGTTGACAGACAGCAGAGAATGAAAGTGAGAATCAAAATAGAGTTAACTAACAAATAGTCTACTGAATAAGAACACTCTATACCTGTATTGTAGAAATATACCCAACTATGAGGCTGAATCATATGAAACTGATAATATGGACCATTTATATTATTTAACTTGCCAGATTTTATTAGCATAGTCACTATGTAATTTCTGCATCTGTACTATCAGGGAGTCAGTCATAACTTAAAAGTATTTGGTTAGGGAAAACAAATCAATTCAATAGCACATGTCTTCTTCTAAAATCCCACTTAGACCCACAAAACATTAGTTGCTAATTCCAATCAGTGGACCATGACAAAGGCAGTCTTAAAATCTATATGAATAGATCAATTAATCCTTAGGATCTTTTAAAAAAACAGCTAAAATGAAAATGTGTATTAAAATTTATGTTAGTATAATACTAAATACTCGTATATGGTTCAGCCGCAGATTCAAACTTGTTAGTGAATAATCAAAACCTGGATGACAACTTCTTACTCCCATTAGTCATTAGATCTTAGGTAATCAGTGCAATTATATTCCAATCAGGTTTTCTCTTAATTTGAAAACTAAGCATAATTTTTACATATGTTGTTTTATGAAAGGCATTTCAGCTTTCTTAACCTAAGTCTACTTCTTAGTAGTCTAATTTTAGAAGCATTTCCAAAATCAACAATACCTTTTTGGAATTGGCAGCATTCCTTTTGTACTGAGATTTTTGGATAAGCAAGTTTTACATTCTCTATTACAGGACTGTTCTGTTTTAATCCATGGCCAACACAGCCCAACCTTCACACTAGGAAATGAATTCTGATGGCTTCAAAGGCTGAAAGTGGTTACAATTGGTAATTCCAACTGGTTTCTGGCTTGAGTTGACTATTTAACTGACCAACGCAAAAGTATTCTATGAAAAGTAAAGGAAATTCTTAAAAATCAAACCAAGAAATAATAACTTTGGGCCAGCCCGGTGGCTCAGATGGTTGGACTGCTGTACTCTGAACGCTGAGGTCACCAGTTCGATTCCCACATGGGCCAGTAAGCTGCACCCTCTACAGTTAGGATTGTGAACAATGGCTCTCCCTGGAGCTGGGCTCCTGTGAGCAGCCGGAGGTTCGTGTGAGCTGCTTGGGGCTGCCGTGGGCTACTGTGTGCTGCCATGAGCAGCTGGCAGCCATCTTGAGTGGCTAGCAGCCATCATGAGCAGCCGGCAGCCAGCGAGAGCTGCTGTGAGCCACAGCCAGGGCTAGTGCAAGGCTCATAATAGCAGAATGGGCCAGGGAGCTGTGTCCTACACAACTAGACTGAGAAAGAAGGGCTTGAACCAGAGTGGGGCGGGGAGGCGGAAGAAAGGGGAAAAAAAGAAATAATAACTTCACTAAGAAAATTCTTATGATAAATAGGGTGATCCTTTTTGAAGAATAGTATCCCATCAACTTGGGTAATCAACATTATAATAGTGTAGACAAAAACACTTGTGTGACAATAAAATTTCATTATAATAAAGAGCGAGTCCTTTAATGAATCAATTATAAGAGCAATTTAGACTGGAATTATTTTGTTTTCTTTATAAATGGGAGTAATATATAACTTTATTTTCCTGTTAGTTTGATATTTTGTCTTAAATAATTTGTACACAAATCTCTCTTGTATATTAAAATACAACAAAAACTACTCTAAACTGAAAATCTGCTACTATTTTCCTTCATACTAAAAGTAAATGACCACGGTACTCACTTTTCCTAGCCATATACCTTAGTACCTTACTCTTAAAAATACTAGGGTTGGTAATTATTGAGTTAGAAAAACATTCAACTTCCTAACAGACATTCTCCCCCAACTTCCACTTCTCTTTTTCCTTCTTCGCAGAATCTGTCTTCCACTATAAAGGCTGGAAGTGCCAGATATTTAATATCCCAGCCTCGCTGCAGTTAGGATATAGGTAATAACCCAACCTAACTAAAGGTACTGAGACAGAATCTAAAGAGAGGGAAACCAGAGCAGATTTTCCTTCCTAATAAAAATGATACACAAAAGGAAATGTTTTTATTCTTTGTCTTGCTATGCAGAAAACAGTTAACATAGCTGGCCAGCTGACAAAGTTGGCCTTTGGCTGGAGTCTGGAAACTTACATTTCAGGAGGGTTCCCATCATCCCAGAACTCATAAGAGTGTCTCACTATATCTAAACTGTGCACACAATGTGGTTTATGATTAACATCTGCTTTCCTTCTGGGAATATGGGATTTTGGTACACGTTAGTCTGAGTTACCCACATGATCAGACCCCAGTAAAAACCTTGAGCACCGAGTCTCTAATGAGCTTCCCTGGTAGACGTTTCACACATGTTGTAACAACTCATTGCTGAGGGAATTAAGCACATCACATGTGACTCCACTGGGAGAAGTGTCTTGGAAGTTTGCTCCTCGTTTCCTCAAGGCCTCCTCCCGTTGCCTTTTTCCGTTTGTTGATTTTGCTTTGTACCATTTTGTTATAATAAATCTATTGTGCTGACTCCTGTGAGTCCTAGCAAATAATAGAACCTGGGTTGGTCTTGGGGACCACCAACATACTAGCCAGTGGGCAATGTATAGGCGATATCTGGAACTGTGGCGGCCATATTTCTTGCAACCACTAGAAGATAAGCCTTAAGGATGCAAGATAATATTCAGAAAAACAGTAGGGGAAAAAAGTAAGCAAGAGAAAGCTAGAGACCTTATGAAATCCATGACTGAGCCACAAAATAAACCTTTGAACCTCCAGACTTACGTTCAACATTTTAAAATAAGATAGTTTGTCATTTGCAAAGAACCCTTATAAGTACTTCTACAAGGATTCTAAAAAACTGATTATGTACAGTAAAATAGGGTTCTCTGAAGACATAATTCTTGGGGATTTTTAAATTTTATGTTAATTTCTCCAGAAAAGCAAGGGGCGGGGGAAGAACAGGGTCAGAAGATTTTTCATTTCACAACATCTCTTTAAACAGTAATATATAAGGTTGGAGAGTGCCTATATTTCAGTAGGTCATTCAAAGCACTGTCCATTTCATGTAAGTTGTTGAATTTATTGGCATAAAATCATTGATAATATTCCTTTAGCATTCTTTTAATAAGTACAGAATCTGTTGTGATGTCACCGCTCTCATTCCTGATTAGTAATTAGCATCTTCTCTTTTCCCTGATCAGTCTTGCTAGAGATTTATACATTTAATTGCTCCTCTCAAAGAATTACATTTTGGCTTTATTTTCCCTGTCTCCCTTTTTTTGGTTTTCTATTAGATGTCTCCTCTGATCTTTATTCTATCTTTTCTTCTACTTACTTTTCTACTGGTTTCTAATTTGCTCTTTTTCTAGGTGAAACAGGTCTCTGGTTTCAGATATTTAGTGCTATAAATTTTCCCCTAGGTTTTGCTGTAGAAGCTTGCATTCCACATATTTTGATATATTGTCGTTTTATTTCTATCCCAAACAATATGCTTTCTCATTTCCTCTTTGAGCCATGTGTTATTTAGTTTTCAAATATTTGAGGATTTCCCAGAGATGCTTTATATGACTAGAATAGATTTGAATACATTAAAGCTTGCTTTACGGCCCTGAATATGAACTATCTCGGTAAGTATCCTGTATGTACTAGAAAAGAATGTGCATTCTGCTGTTGTTGGATGGCGTGTTCTATAAATGTTAGATCAAATCAGTTGACTGTGTTGTTAAAGTCTTCTATATCTTACTGATTTTCTACTTGTTCTGTCAACTATTGAGAGACACACTGAAATATCCGACATCTGTGGATTTGAAAATGTCTCCTTTGCCATTCTGTTTTTGCTTTGTGTATTTTGAAGCTCTGTTATAGGGGTATAAATACTTAGAATTATACCTTCTTGATGAATTGACCCCATTGTTATAAAATATTTTTTCACCCTGGTAACATTCTTTGTCCTGAGATCTACTTTGTCTTATATAAATACAGCCACTTATTTTTTTAATTAGTGTCAACATGGTATATCTCTTCCATCCTTTTAACCAAGATTGCATATAGTTGAATTTTCATTTTTTAAATGCAATCTGACAAGCCCTGCCATTTAATTGGGATGTTTAAACCATTTACATGAAATATTATTATTGATATAGTTGGGTTTATCATTTTGCTATTTGTTTTTTATTTGTCATCTGATTTTTTCCCTTTTTTTGCCTTTGGAATAACAATAATTTTTATGATTCCATTTTATCTCCTTTGTTGGCTTTTAGCTATTAACTTTTAAATTTTATTTTTGTCATTACTGTATGGTTTACATACAAGTCTTTAATTTAGCACAGTCTACCTTCAAGTGATATTATACCACTTCATATAAAAAGTTACAATGGTATACTTCCATTTCTCCTCACCTAATCTTTGTGCTATTGACATGCATTTTACTTTTACATGTGTTATAACCCAATAATACAATGTTATTTTTTGTTTAAAGACAATTATCTTAAAAAAAAGTTTACTACAAATAAGCAAATATAAGCACATTAAAAAAGTACCAATCTTTACCCATAGGTAGTTTTTAATCCATTACCATGTGACATCGACATTACTAGTTGTAGTACAAGTCAGATTACCCAAACTTTTTTCCCTCAGTTATCTGATCTTGTAAGTAAAGTCATAAAGTATTACAACTGTTAATTAAAAATGAAAGAGAAAAGTTGTTAAATCACTTAGGTCTATAGTCCAACCAATTGGTCAGAGACCTGGCTGAGGTGATGCAAAGGCTGGCTCCCTGAAGAGAGGATTCATCACCTCCCTGAGACAGATGAGGATGATTTCTCCCCATTTCATAACTGTAGGAGGCACATTCTGAACTACATTAAACTGGAAAAGGAGACCTGGATTTGCTGGTTCCCACATCTGTGTAAATTTTGAATTAAAAAAATATTAGATTTAAAAGTGCCAACTTGAGTGACCTTAAGCAACCAACTGGAAACAATCTGTATTATATGTGTGAACAATTGGTGACATCTGCCAAGCTGTCTGTCAACTCCTGTATTCCTTCTTCCTTGACTCTTTACTTGATTCTCTTTGATCTATCATCTGTTCTGTACTATTTCCTACTTCCCTGATGGCAAGGTAGAAAAATGGTAAAGTACCTGAGCTTTAGAGTCAGGTAGAATGAGTTTAAGCCCAGCTTATTTATTTAATAGTTGTGTAATCTTGGACTAGCTACTTCACCTTCCTATAGCTGACTTACCTCATCTGTAATAGAAAAACAATAATGGTACTTATAGAGGATTGTTACATGGATTACTTGAAATGATATAGGTAAAATTGCTTGCCCATAATAAGTGATCAAAATGTTAGTCATTATTTCATTATTGCATTTCAGGACTCTTGTAAAGTAGGCCTATTAATCTAATTTTCTCAGCCAGTAGCAATTCCCTTTTAAAGACATTTAAATAAACAGGAAAAATATATATTTACCAATGTAGTTAGCATTTCCAGTGTTCTTTATTTCATTGTCTAGGTTCTTTTGGTATTATTTCCCTTCTGCCTAAAGGACTTCAATATTTCTTATAGTGCAGATCTCCTGGTGATAAATTCTTTGAGCTACTGTATCTCTGAAAAAAATCTTAATTTCATGTCTTTTTTAAAAGATACTTTCATTGGGTAGAAAATTCTAGGTTGACAGTTTCAGTACTGATGTCGCTGCATTGTTTTCTAGTTTGCATTGATTTTGACAAGAAATATGGTGTCATCCTTATCTTTGTTCTTCTGTACAAAATATCTTTTCTTCTTTGAACTGCCTTTAAGATTTTATCACATGGTGCCTTGGTGTAATTTTTCTTCACTTTCCTTATGCTTGGCATTCACTGAATCTGTGGGTTTATAGTTTTCATCAAATTTAGAAGAGTTTTAGCCATTATTCATTGAAATATTTTTTGCCATCATGTCTTCTTTCTCCTCTCCTCTAGGAACTCAAATACCATGTATAATAGGCCACTTGAAGTTATCCCAAAATTCACTGATGAACTATTTATTTTTCAAATTATTTTTGTTTCATTTTGAATAATTTATGTTAGTATGACTTCAAGTTCACTAATCTTTTCTTCTGTAATAGTTAATCTGCCATTAATCCCATCCAGTGTAATTTTCATCTCAGGCATTACAGTTTTCATCTTTACAAGTTCAAGTGTTCCTACATAACTTTTGAACATTTGGAAAACAATTATAAAAAATAGTTTTAATATACTTATCTGCTAATTCTAATCTCTGTGTTAATTCTGAATCACTTTGACTGATTTATCTTTTAACATAGGTCACATTTTCCTGCTTCTTTGCATATCTGGAAATTTTTAATTTGATGCCACATATTGTGAATTTTATCTTATTGAAGGCTGAATATGTTTATAAATATTCTTGAGTTTGTTCGTGGATGAAGTTAAAATTATTTGAAAACTTGGAAGTTTCATCCTTTAAGATTTGTTAGGCTGGTCCAGACCAATTTTCAGTCTACGGCTAATTATTCCTCACTACTGGGTAAAAATTCTTCTTTATACCCTACCTAGTGTCCCATGAATCTTGAGATTCTCCTGTCTGGTTTGTGGAAACAAGCACTCTCCCTGGTTCTACATACACAGTACTATTCCCTCTAATCCAGCTCAAGAAGTTTCCTCAGACGTCAGTGTTTGAGTACTCAGCTGAATTCTCCAAGGGGACCTCTACAGATCTCGAGTGCTCTCTCAGCAGTTCTCACTTCTCCAGTACTCTGTCTTGTTAACTCTATCTGCCTGTGTCTCCCTAGACTTTAAGGAATATGTCCTGAATTCACGGAGTCTACCATTCTCCACCTGGTTTCCGACACCTTGCATCACAGCCTAGAAATTCTGTTAATTTAGTAAGCTGAGCAATCATAAAGCTCACCTTGTTTTCGACTCTCAGGAATATCACTGTCTTCATCATTGTCTTCATTGTCCAATGTCTTGAAAATTGTTGTTTCACATGCATTGTCCATTTTTAGTTGTTGTGGGCAGGAGGGTAAATTTTGTTCCTCTATCTCGGCTAAAAGCAGAAGTTTTGCTAGCTTATTTTGTTTATTTTTCTGTACTGAACCACTGTAAATGGCATCTCAGTTCAATCATCCCTGATGGACTGGGGTCAGATCTTACATGGTTATGAGGCTGCCCCTCTAGATTGTTTCTGTGTAGGTCTTTTCACTAACTGCCTTAAAGGCAGTCATTCTTCTGTTTAAAAAGCACATTTGAAAGAAACAGTATTAAGGGGAAGGAATTTTAATGCTACAAGGAAGAATGTCTTAAAATTTGTGCAGCTTAGTAAATCACAAAGTGATTTTCATTCTGTAGAGTTTCTGTAAGAAGGATTTTTCTAACTCTTGTAAATGAAAAGAACATTCATGGGCAGAGCCGGGAGATACTGAATGCAGAGGCAGGAGAAAGAAGAATGGCAGATCTTGAGAAGGAAAGGGGTTGAGATTAAAATTTTTCTATGAAAAATCATGGAAACAAAATCTCTGATACACTGACATATCAGGCATTGTCTCTATATATTTTAGGCAATACTCTTGATCTGTTCTTTCTTCCTACCCAAAAATTCTATGTTTACTTAACTAATATGCTACAGTGAAACATTAATCAACGCAGATAGCTGGCAGCATTACCCTTCATAAATGTCGAAACAAAATATAACAAGTTCATGCAAGTGTAAGATAGCTAAGAAAATCTAGAGCATAGGTTGCATACTAGCGGCCCATGGGTTCTATTTGTGCTGCATACATGTTATATTAGAGTAATGGCCCACATTACATTTTACAAAAGTGTGACTTTGTGGCCAGTATTTACAAATTAGAAGATTTCACAAATTGGAGAGATTGCATATAAAAATCTTGGAGCTATGGTAGCACTCAAGGCGGGTAGTAGATGTTCACTCTAGCTTGAGTCCAAACCCTTAGTTCACTAGTGTCCATCATTTACCATGGTTTTCCTCCCTCCCCAAATAGCCCTGGCCTTTTTTGCTCCTAGAGCAGGTAATTAATTACACCTGATCAAGGGTATATACAATAACATCGCAACAAATTAACTTGTATTTTTAAAGTTAGAGAACAAATGTATACAAGCATGACCAAAAAATCTACTTTTTTAAAAGGGGAGATAGGATTCCTAGAAAAATACATTGAAAAGAGTACATTTTCCCCACTTGTAGGAAACCTGTATTTGGAGCACATTTTTTAACTAGATTCCTGGGGGTCTAGGAAGTAATCCCAAAATGTTCACTTTTAACAAATTCATAGGTAATTCAGATATAGCTCAATTTGGAAACCACACTCTATCCTACCTTTTGCCTATATTTCAAAAGGTATACATAAAAGGAAGCATAATTACAAAGAAGTCAAACAATGTTATTAGAAAATTATGCTCTGGCATGCTTTCCCTCACAACGCACTCTATTTAAGCAAGAAAAAACATCTGAACTTAGGTACATAATAAGAGTAACTTCATATTTAGTCTTCAGTATTTGTGCTTAAACCAAAAAAAGGAAATTTGAAAAGCATGTTTTAAAAAACTGTTATACACTAAATTTCTGTACACCAAAAATTTCTGTATATTGAGGTTTCTTTGCACCCCAGTGCTCTATAAAGAGTTGAAATAGATTTCTAAGTTCCCCTTCCAACCATAAAATAATCCAGCTTCAGCTATACCCTGTGCCTGTCAATCTCAGTTAAAAGAAAATTTTCAACTTCACAAACAAAACAGTATAATTAATGGTAAGACACCCACGTTTGATTTTACTAACAGATTTTTTAACTGCTAACAAAAGAATGGAGATTAACAGGTCAAAGTGTGAGAAATGTTTGACTAATGAGGTAATTTGAAAAAAAAAAAGACAACCAGAAAAATGAGAATGTACTTCAATTTATAAAAAGGAGACTGTATAAAGTTTTCAAAAGCAAAGAACATTTTAGCATACAAACAGGGGACTTGTAAAGTTTCACTTTAAGGAAAACTAAAACATCAGTTTGTCACATCATTCATTAATGTTTCTTCCTGGCTTTTTAAATATTATTGAAAACGAAAGCTACATTAGAGCACCCCAGGAAGGGGACCTGGAGGTAGAACTAGAAAGATGGCTTAATCTTGTACAACATACATGTTACCCATTCTAAAAAATATTTAAAAATAAGAAACTTTACTTGATATGGTAATTAAAGTCTGCACAACTCATCCCTTTCTAAAGGCAACAAAACTGTTTACTTAATAAAAGAATTGTATGATCATCTAAATTATTTGAATGCGAATAGTATATGACTCTTAAGTGCAAAAAAGGATGTAAAGACAAGGGAAAGGGTTAATAGTGATTTTAATTTTATGTTGAAAAAACTCTAGAATATAAATTCCACTTCTCCAAATAAGCGCAAATGTCAACCAATTATATTGTGAATGAATTTTAAAACCATATGCTAAACTAAAATTTAGAAACTTTTGTAGTTCTCCTATCAGACACTTTTTATACCACCACATACAAAGCATCCAAGCCTACTGAAAGACTTGATTCAAAGGAGAAGAAAAGAAACTTTGTTAGCAGTCACCAACAGTTTGGGGCTCTGTAAATAACAGCTGTCAACCAAACCAAAGGACATTTTTTAAATGCACTAAGAATGGAATGGAGAGTTGGTTATAAACTATTCACACCTTAATAATATCATTCCTTCTAACCCTGAACTAAAAGTTACAAATGATTTTCACAATTAAAATATATGGTGTGTAGTGCTTAAGTACACAGGGTTTGGGACCAGATAGCATTGCTAGATTTAAAATGTTTGCTCTCAGAGACAGAAGATTGGACAGAAGGAGAAGACAGACATTGGAAGACGCTACACTGGTGTCCTTGAAGATGGGGATAGGAGCTATGATGACCCAGTGAACACAAGTGGCCTACAGAAGCTAGAAAAGGCAAGGAAATGGATTTTTCATTAGTTTCCAGACCCTGCCCTCATCTTGATTTTAGGACTCCTGACCTCAGAAACCGTAAGATAATAAATTTGTGCTGTTTGAAGCCACAAAAAATAAAATTTAAATAAATAAATAAACAAACAAACAAACAAACAAATAAAATGTTTGCTCTCTCACTTAACTATCTGTATTATTTGGGTAAATTAATCTAACTCTACCCGTTTCCTTATCTGTAAAAATGGAGATAATAGTAGTATCTAACTTAAGGCTGTTTTGAGGAATTGAATTTTTACTACATTAAACAGTGCATTTTTATAAGTGTGTATTATCAATATTATCATTGAAACATCCTTGTAAACTAGTAACCCAGCCTCAAGTATAACTTCTAGTTTGTTTAAAGTGTTGGCTAAGATAATGTGATGCATTACAATCAGTAAGGCTTTTCCATAGTAAAAGAAAAAAAAAATCTTCAGGCAAAAAAATCATAATCTGTTCCTCAACTCAACAGAACAGATTCTCTGTCACAAATTCTTCACAATCTAATCATTTCACTTCTCTAAAACAGGTTGGTTTTCCCTATGTATCATCACCATTTGGGGAATTTTCTTTCTTTCTGGCTTTTTTAAAAATGAAAGTTTTCATAAAAAATAAAGCAAGACCAAAATTATGGTTATAATCATGCTTTATTTACTGTTTCATTTTTTTCTGTTTAGTATTATATTTCCATGCTATAAAAAAACCTCTTATCAACCTAGTTGGAAGATTTAGAACACGTTAAACCATTCCTCCTCTGTAAGCTATTTATGTTGTTTCTAATTTTATACCATGACAAATAATGCTGTGGTGAGCATTTAAACATCTTTAAACAATTTCAAAAGGACACTTTATTATCGTTTCTTTACTCAACAGTTTCGAGTAAAATTTGATGATATGAAGACCACAGATTAGTAGAGGGAAACCTTGGGGGGAGGGGGCAGGAGCGGAAAATATACTAGTAAGAACAAGTGTTCAAAAGCTCATGAAAATTTCAAAAATTTCGATTCCAACATAGACTGTGGAGTTCTCTTTCATGTTTTCTATGTAAATTGAGATAATTTTTGCTCCTCTTTGATGCTGCTCATTTTAAAGGATACTATTTACCTGAGAAGTTATGGATAAGATAGCTGACTTCGGATTCAGAGAGACACGGATTCAAAATCCCTGCTCCACCACCCACTAGCTGCGTGACCTGTGGCACCTCACTAAGCCTCTTAGCCTCAGTTTTCTCATCTGAAAAATAATAATAGTATCTCACAGGATTTCTGTAAAGATAAATGGTATTCTATGTGTCAAATTCTTAAAATAGTGCCGAGCACATAGGAAATACATAAATAGTACCTCGTCATTGCTAATGCTCATTGAGGTGGTTTGAAAATAAGACCAGGTTTTATATTAAGTTTTGCTCCAAAAGACGCATTAGGACTTACGTTCAGGGGATGTCATCCTGAAAAATCATGCTAGGGCTTATTTTCCGGTTAGGGCTTATTTTTCGGGAAACACAGTACGTGTGGTTTGTATATAAACTATTGGCTTACTCTATAGATTATGATGGTACAGACGCACATTTATAAACTGCTGCATCATAGCTTTTAAAATATTGTTCAGTCTAAAAAGCTAATTGCCTAAATACAGAGATATGAAAATATAATATCCCTCACTAGGGTTATAAAAGCGGATTTACATATTTAAAAAAAAATAAATAGTTTTAAAGAAATCATAAACATGAATTTTGCTGCTTATAGCATATGTCACTGAAACTGTTTCTCTTGAGATAAAACAAGAAATTCTTGATTAAGGCTTTTTCATATGATGAAGAGGTCAAATATATTAAAAAACATGTCGTCTAAGTGAACTAGGCGTAATTTATAAGCTAGAATAACATTTCCTCTAGATTATTTTATTTTTTTGCTTAGAAATATGTGGTAACATAAAAATTAGCAGAAAAGGAAAATGTACCAGCCACCATTTATACACTTTATCAATCAAGGCAACAACAATTAATCCTTTAGATGATTTGGCCAGATTAAGACACTATTTTTAGAGGCCTACACTGAATTTTGCTGTTTAGGCAATCCACTATTAGCCAAGAAGTTTTGTAATATATTGTTTCAGAAATTAAAAAAAAATAAATCAAGTCCTGAGTTGGTAAAACAGTAAATATATTTTTGAATTGTACTTTTTATACCTCACTAGGTAGAGCAGATAAAACATTTATCTAAATTAAGTATGGAAGGAGAGGGCTCATTTCAAAATCTTTTAGGAGTTGGTATTTACCAAGTATAAGGCTAACTTCTAAGAAGAGAATAAAAAATTCTTTTGTACCCAATGCAATTCTCAGAAAACATTTCCAATTAATTTAAAATTTAAATCCTAGTAATAATCATCATAATAAATAAGTATAAAGGCTGACAGTAAGTTACTCTAGTGGTAAATAAGATAGCCAACTGTCTACCACAACAGAATATTAAACAGGATGAAGTTTTTATTTAAACACTTTTCCTGAATTTATAGTTTAGATGGCTCATTTTAAATACAATCCCCAACTTCAGATTAAGTGAACCAAGCAATAACTAATCCACATAGCATTATCAGTTGAACAAACATGATACACTTTACTTAGAGTCAAGATCCTTTGTCAGCTTGTTCTAACAAAGTGGTAGAAAACATCAAATGATAAATGATCTTTGATTCAATCAATGGCTGGCTTATTGAGTAAATTCAGAAAGTGCTGAATAAAATCACTTTCCATTTCACTCACTCTTTCCAGCCTGGGTGAGGTTTCCTCCTTACTTGAGTCCCCATATTTTACTTGACCATCCCCCTAGACCTTACTCTTCATTTTCTGCAGATACAGATTTAGGCCACCACTGTTCAAATTATTCAACTTCAAATTGATAAGGCCTATAAATCCTTTATCAATATCCAATTACTTCCCCAACAGTGATCATTTACTTCTCTCCTCAAACTTCTAATTCTCCACCAGTAGCCAAAACTGAACAGAAATCTTAATCCCCCATTTCCAAGTTTTCCCACCTTTTTGGATTACATAAACAATGTCATGTCTAACAGATTACAACTTCAGCTTTACAATAAAGGTAGATATTGAAAGCAGATAATCTTGCCTCCTTTGCTAGTATTTTCTGAAGATAACAGCATTAAGCACAAATTCTCTTACAGAACCTTATTTTCATTTCTATCATCAGTAGGCCTTTTTCTATCTTTGTAACCTTCCAACTTCAATCTTACAGAAAAGTATTGCTCTCCTCACCACTAAAGCTAACACCTGTAACCTAGGACTCACTCCTTCCCATCCAGACAGAGCCTCAAAAGATTACTCTTTTTCACTCTTTCTGGTATTTTGAACATCTTAATCTCACAGAAGCTGTTCTTTCATCATCTTTAATCTTAAAAAGAATCTTTTTCTGACCTATGAAATCTTCTGTATCATCGATTTTGCCACCAAATACCATCTTCCATCTCAATTTCTTTTCCTTTTCCCCTCCTTGCCAGTGTAGCAAAATGACTCTTTTGATGGTAATAATAATCAACTGATCACTCTGTTCTGGTTCTTTTACTTTGTTTTTCTTCAGCTCAGCACTATTGGTCACACACTCCTTGACAGACTCTCCTAATGCACTTTCTTTAACATTACACTTTCCTAATTGTTTTCCTTTCCTAATTGTCTGTCCTCCTACTTCTCTCATTTTCACATGCCATCTTCATCACTCATCTCTTATTCTGCTCTATGATACACTACTTGTTATCAGACATCCAATAATGTCTTCAAGACCACTCAAGTTCTACCTGCCAAGTGAATCCTCTGATTAAATCCAGCCACACTTTCTTCCTTAAAAGTGTTATTGCACTTACACATTGTTTCATAATGTATAACGGTTCCCTATCTTTCCTATCTGTGTCTTTTTTAAGCCTAGATTTAAAGTTTTTGGTAGGGACAATTTTCCTTTTATTTTTCAGTATTTCTCAAAATACAGAAAACAAGTCTGAACAGAGTAGTAGTTAGTCAAATACTTTAAGCTGTATAGTTAGCTTAGACAAGAAACAAAAGACATTCAAAACAAAAATAAGTTTACATTGCTGTGAAACATTTCTAATAGTTGCTATTTTAATTATAGTAAATGCTGTGGGGATTTTTTCCTACTAATTTCCATATTTTTCACATTTTCAAGGGGACATAGCAGATTTGCCTATTTTATTACCTTTAAAATGTCAACCAGTTTAGTCTGAAAGTGGCCTATATATAGCTACCATGTCTAAAAAGACCTTACATAAGCATACATAGCAATCTGATAACCAAAGCAGCCAGTTACCTAATCAAAACAATGTATACTAGAGGCTAAAATCTGGTTGATAAAGAGATAAGCCATGCTTTTGTATTAAAAGCTCAGTATTATTAATCATATTTCTTAGGTTGCTATTTCCCTTAATACATACAGCTGAAGAGGGAAGCAAAAGGTAAGTAATTCATACAGACTTAATCACTGGGCTGTGCCCAATCATTTTAAATGTGCAGTTACTCAGGAATAAAGCTCACAAAAGCTGACAGTAGATATTGTTTTTTTCCATTTTACAGATCAGACACAGAAAGATTAAATTACTTATTCAAGATGACTCTAATTACAAAAAGAGATAAAGCCCAAATCAAAGACCATCAAAATTCACAATGTGTGTTTTCTACTACCCTGTACTTCCTAGTTTATATCTGAATGTGAATAAATAAATCATGACACTACCTAGATTTAGTTTTCACAAAAGCTAAACATTCAAGAGCAGATATAAATACAATAATTTTGTCTTGTTAAAGGTTAACAAAAACTCAATTTAGTATTTCAATGATAGGCTGAATACTAATATTTTTTAAATTGTATGAATGAGACATATTACTTCAAGGAATTAAGTATCGGACAAAGCAAAGTATTAAAGTACCAAATAATCTTAATGGCTGTAAATCACCTTCACAGAAAGTGAATCCAGTTTCTTAACTATTCTCTAGGTCAAGACACTTTAATCAGCATTATTTATATGTTAGATATCAAGTGGTAAGCAAGTGAATACAACCCAACCTCCCATCCCCTCCCACACGCACACCAAACCTAGCATGTGGTCTATAATTTATCTATGTGTACTACAGCCAAATTCCACTAAATTGGAAACAAGTAGATATCAGAGGTTAGGAAGTCCAGAGAGAAAATAATTGGATGCCCAGTATCTATTCTCTTTAGTTTTGGGACTGCCCAGTGCCCAGCAAGAAACTTCAATTCCCAGTTTTCCTTGAATGTAGGGGTAGCCAATATAAACAGAAGTCATTGGGCAAGGCTTTCAAGAAAATTCTTTAAAAGGATCTGAATCAGCTGGAAGTCCCACTCTTTTTGCCATTTTCCCAATTTCTTCCATAGTCTGTCTGCCTGGAAAGACAGCATTTTGAATAAAATGTTATCAGCCATTTTGTGACCATGACGTCATCTTGAGAATGAAAACCATGCACTAAGGAGGAGAAGAAAAATAAAAGATGTCTGGATTCATTGCCATGTCTTGAAACTGCCATACTAGCTCTTGAGTTTATGATATGTTAGAAAAAAGAAATCCCTGCCTTCTTTAGTCCATCGTTATGCGCGGTCTCTTATACTAGCAACTCAAATGCAATTTCTAACTGGAAGAAGCTGAACAAACCATTCATTGCAGTAGTCTTGAACAGAGTGAGCACAAAGAATATCTCAGGCAGCATTTCCCAAATCAGTGCTCCTGTGATGAGAGGTGATAAGAGATGCACTATGAATTCTGTAGTTAAATGGTCAAATTAATGAAAAAGGACATATGCGGTACCTTGGAGATTCATAAGGTATATTACATATTGAAAGTTCTACAGTGTGCACAGTATCAGTTGGTAAACAAAAGTTTACTGCCGTATCTTAAAAAATGATTCCTTTTACTTTATTATCATTTTTCATTTTAATTCAAATTATACTCATCCACTCACCTTTCTAAAACATGAATATATATTACTTAGATGAATCAACCTACTCTCAAAGAAGAGATATGCCACTAGGAAGGATATTCAAAACAACACGCCATATGCTCTGAAGTAACTGATACAGGAGATCTAGTGTCCTAAAAATGAGTAATCTGAAGAAGACAACGTTTATTTTTATAAGTTTCACTTACTACATAAAAATTAGGCACATGTTAACAATATCAATGAGCCCAAGTAATGACTAGAAGAAACATGTAGCCCAAGGAACAAAGTAGGGCCCTAACTCTGCAACAAAAAATACATATTTCAGGCCATGTATTAACTTTACCACTGCTAAAAAAACAACAACAAAAAAAGGTTATAAATCAAACATAAATATACCAAAAATAATAATAGCTAATTTATTAAATACTTAGTATGCATTAGTCAGTGCTCTAAGTCTTTACATGTATTAACTCATTTGGTCTTTATAGCAATCCCATAAAAGAGGCCTGGTTATTATCCTCATTTCGCAGATGAGGAAACTAAAGTACAGTGAGGTTAAGAAACTTGCACAAGGGCACAGAGCTAATAAACCATAAAGTCAGAAATCAAAGCCCAGGCAGCCTGGCTCCAGAGTCTATGCTCTAAATACCATGTGATACTGTCTCAATATCAAACAGGAGTGTTCAACGCCATGCACAGCTGCACCTAAAAACAATTCATATACACATATATTCAGATAGTTACCATTGTGTTGGTAAAGTTTTACGAGGAAATTTTGCATGTTAATTTTATCTTCACAGCTGTTCTATATCAATATATCCTGTCAATAGATTTACTTGGCATGAATTCATATAACTAAAGCTATGTGGCCAGACTATTCCATTTATCTGCTGTCTTGGAAATGTGTCCTCTCTGTGTACCACTAGTACCTAGTAGAATGCCTGGAAGAAAATAGGAATTAATTGTATATTTACAGAATACAGAACAATTAAAAAGAGAACTGGGCATCAGAATGTAGATAGATGAGCCCAAATTCATCATTGCTACTACGAAAAAACATTCAATGACCTTGGCTCACCAACAGTGATTCTTTAGTATCCCCTTAATAGTAATATTAAATATCAACAATATTAACCATTTTTCAATTAAATCTTAGTATCACAACACAATCTTAAAATCCCTATGAAGTTAGAAATCTCGATGTACTAACAAAAACACTGAGAAAGATTCAGGGGAAATTTTTTAAAACATAGCTCAGTTTGGTCTTTAGTTACACAATGGGTGTTATATATATATATATATAGTATGTTACCACATTAAAATATTTCCTTCTATTTAAAAGCTGAAGGAAATACTCATTAATTTTTCCCCCCTTCTTCCGCCTCCCCAGCCCCACTCCGGTTCAAGCCTATTTCTCAGTCTAGCTGTGTAGGTCACAGCTCTCTGGCCCATGCTGGTATTATGAGCCTTGTGCTCACCCCGGCTGAGGCAGTTGGTCGCCGGTGGGCTGCTCATGGCAGCTCTCACCAGCTGCCAGCCACTCACACTGGCCACCCGCTGCTCATGGCAGTACGCAGTAGCCACCGCCGCCCAGCTACAGGGAGAGCTGTTGTTCACAATCTTAGCTGTAGAGGGCGCAGCTCACTGGCCCATGTGGACTCGAACCAGTGACCTTGGCATTAGGTGCATGGCGCTCCAACCACCTGAACCACCTGGCTGACCCTCATTCTTTTAATAATAGAGAATGATGTAGTCTAGATTTTTATTGTAACTATAAGAATTATATAACTATGAACAGTGGAAGATATATCAACTTGAATTATATTGCCGGGTACTATGTAATAACACATATCCTCTTTGCTATTCATTTCTATACACTGCAAAGCAGTGCCAGAATTTCAAAGTTCTGATTGAACTCAAGCAAATGGTATGTATCTACAATACAGTTTTATCTAGTTTTGATCTGATAATTGAACATTCCTGAACTAAAGTTTCTATTACACTTGTTGGTGTTTTAATTATTAGGCTTTTTTTGTTTTGTTTTAACAAAACATCTATTCCAGCTTTCATGAAGTGCAGCTATAAGGATATATTTTAGCTTGGGTAAATTTTCACGTGGTACTTAGAAAATTGAGATGTTACATTTGAATCACTGCCTCAAGCTCATTCCTTAACAATAAGGGAAATTCCTATACCAAAATACTGATTATTTCTTTTCACTTGAAAAACTGAATTACATTATATTTTCCAGAAGAGATATTTGACTACACTAAGAACTAAAATAATTAATCATCCCTTAATTGTTTAAATGTTTATTATCAAAATTACACTTGTCTAAAAAAAGTGCTTAAGTAATACTTCAGCAGTGCTAAAATAAACAAATTTCTTAAAAGGGTTCCCTTCTTTTAAAAAATTCCTAGACTATCACTAACTTTGAATATTTTTGCTACATTCTCCCATTATATAATCAATCTAACCTTAATTTAAGTTATTCAACAACAATGCTTCATTTTTGTCCCACAGCCTACATTAGAGCTAGGTAAAAAAGCACTAACACGTGAAAATAATATTATATACCAATCATTCCATCAGGCATCCTTTCAAAAAGAACACACATTCTGGATGCAAATTTGTCTTATCTGAGTAGGTGAAAATGCATGTATTTATGTATAAAGAAATGTACCATCTACCAATAAGGTAAAAACTAAAGAAAGCATACTTTTAACTGAAAATAATTTTGTTTCCATTTCTACTCCGAGTGCACTAAACCAACAGAGAAAACTGAAAATTTTTTAGGTGTGTTAAGGAGTTGCAGGTAAGATGAACTACACGGTACAGTTTCTTCTAAGTTGCGCATCAGTAGTTAATAAGCGGCAACAAACACCATGAAAATTCATGACATATTGTTAGCTTACAACCATCTCAAATTATTTAGAAGCCTCATTTTTTTCTCATATGGGAAAACAAAGTCTCTTATTGTAACTGCATGTTCATGCTAAAGCTAATAAGATGATTTTCTGTTGCAAAATTGAATCATATCGTATGACAACTAAGAATCTATTTGTGAAAGAACATAAGAACTTTCACCAGATAGAAAAACCTTGAATCAAATTCCAACACTTGAGTTGAAATGATGACTTTCTCCGTTTCCAGAAGGGCAACTGTTGTAATACACAAGGGTTAGATTCAGAGCATACTGATATAAATAATAAATATAAGGACACTGGAGTTCCTCCTCTCAGTTAACTTTAAAAAGGAAAACCTTACTAGGTACAACACACTGAGGAAAGAGGTAACATAAGTATAGAAAAATGTGGTATTTCCCCTCATTTAAAAAACAACTATAAAAAATATTATGTATTTTTAAAATTATAAATCCGAAGGAAATGAGTATATATATTCCTTTTCAGATGATGAGAAACTGGAATACAAATTTTAAAACCTCTCGGTGATACAGAACTTTCTGTGATGATAGAAATGTTTCACATCTGAGCTGTCCAATACAGTCGCTACTAGCCACAAGTGGCTACTGAGTATTTTAAATATGGCTAGTGGGAATAAAGAACTGAATTTTAAATTGTATCCAATTAGTTTAAATTTAGCCACTTGTGGCTGGAGTACTACATTGGACAGCGCAATTCTAAGGAACTGGAGGGGAACATTTGTACCTTAAATTCTGATTCAAATAGTAAAAAGTCCTGTAGACAAGCATATACATAGATGCTTCTAAGACATGTTTATTTAAAAAAAAATTGTGATTTATAAAAAGGAAAGGGCTATGATACAATATAAAAACATTGCTGCATTTATGGGAATCAAGTTTTCTATACTGACCTTCTAGAGTGGACTAGAAAGAATACTGGTTCACAAGTTGGCTTCATGTTATAGTATTTTAGGGAGTCTTCAATAATATGGATGCCTGAGTCTCACCCTGCAAAGATTCTGGTTTAATTCGTCTGGATTGAATCCTGGTTATAAAGATATTTGAAAGCCACTCATTATTCTAACATACAGTCACTAAACTAGAAATAAAATAAACTGTTTATTAGGCATAGATGAAGTATTCAGCCAATGACATTTCTGTGCTTGTAGGTATACTCACTAAAATCTATCTTTTAAAAATCCAGTTCCTGATTTGTTCAACTCATCTTAATTTTCAAAGTAAAAGAGAAAGTTCTCTGAGAAAAACTGAAATCCAGAGCAAGAGAACTTCACCCTTCCCACCAGCGCTAATCCTTCTATCCTGAGATCCATTATCTTTTCTCTTTTCCAGGCCCCTACCTTATAAAGTGACATTAACTCAAATGAGTCTCATTTGGCTACATCAGAGACCTTCACCTCACTATTCTAATTAATGGCACAAACTTTTCTCAGAGCATATTCCAAAATAAGATTATGTTGCCAGGAGTAACTCCTAAATGCACTGGCTTAGACTATGGTAGTGTTTCTTTTTTATTTCAAATGGTATTAATTACAATATAATTATACCACAAAAAAATGTTTTGTAGTTTATTTAAAAATCACCAACTCTGTCAAAAAAGCCGAAGCAGAAGCAGCAGCAGCACCAGCTTATCCACGTACTTTTCTCCAGTATGCTTGGGGCTGGGCAATAAGATGAGCTGGAAAAATATACACTCAATTGATACAAAAGCAGTTACAATGCTTTTTCATCCAATCCTTAACCTATTAAAAGTGACGTAAAGCAAGCATTTGACCTATTTTTTTTTAACACATGAATTCCATTCATTTAAAGATTGATACTTGTCATATACCCCAAAACAACTAATGAGCCAATTCTCAAATTACTTTCTGCATTTATGAAGCATACCTCCAGAAGAAGACAATGTAAACATTTATACCTTTTGATTCCTATCAAAGTATCAAAATATATCATTTAAATTGACACTGGTTTCAATGGTTTGTGTATATGGGTGTTACTTGTGATGTGAAAAGCTAATTATAAATATTTTTGGTAATTGCCTTCCAAAAAATAAGTAGCCTTTCCATGCAAGTAAAAATTTTGGTGGGAAAAAGTAAATTCAAAAGACAAACTGACATAATGGTAAAGGAGGTCATAATTCTCCAATTACAAAAGTGAAAGACAATCTAATATCTTTTTCTTAATATCTAACCCTAGATATTTTTCTGTTTTTAATTCCAGTTTCCATTCTAGCCTCTCCCCCACACACTCCCACAAAGTCTCAAGAATATCAAAGTTAGAACACAATGTTATTATGTAAAAGTACAATAAATTTAGGGTTGGATGTTAAAACATTCAATTTGACTCTGAATTTAGTGAATCGATATATGCAAACATTTAATTTAAAATGCTAATGATATTAAAACGAGAAATGATTTGTTTCATAGCACTACCACAAGCAACCAATGAGCGTGAAGCAAGTTTTCACTTGGACCCTGCCAGCCCAAGTCATCAAGAATTTGGGAAAATACCAACGCTTGTTTCATAATACAGCGACTTTTATTTTTCCCCCCATCCTTTAGTCAACTCTGATACATATATTTTTTAAATCTTGCTAATTAGTTACCAGCGTTCTTCAACCCATAGATCAGGTGTCCTACATTTTGTTTAGGTCCCCGCCTTGAAAACAAACCCGATTGCCCCATTTTCTGAGAGGTAAACTCAGCTCGGGGCAGCTCCCTATGAAGTCACCGCGTTTGTTGTTTCAAAGATGCAATTAAACAAAAATGACACAAGGCTGTCGAAGAGATTAATTGCAAGTGTGTGGAGGTGTCGATCATATATGTGTAAGACCAATGAAACCTACGTATATTGCTGTAAATCTACTTTAGAGATAATATTTCTCCCCATTTCCCCTCCTCCAATATATTTACAACAGAAGGAAATTAAACTTCGTAAGCTCTTTCTTGACTTTACCAAACTCCAGCTTTCCAGCTTCCTGTACTACAGTATCCTGTAATGAGCAAAGGGGGGAGGGAGTTTCAACTTGGGCACGAAGAAGAAAAGCAATAATAGAGCCTGCATCAGGCAGTCTCCCTCTCTCTCTCTGTCTCTCTCCCCCCCACCCCCCGTCCCCACCACCCCACCCCTTCTCCGAGCCCTTACATATACATTCTTCTGGGCGGCCTCTAACCACACCATGTCCACAATCATTTACAAAAATTAGAAACAGACTCCGGGAGCCCTTCCCTTAGCACGCACAGAGAGCAAGCTGTACTAGCATGATGGGACAATGTCATTCCCTGTTACACCAGTCGCTTACTCCCCCTCTGGTTTCATCCCAAGAATCAGCTTTCCCCCGCGGAAGAGGGGGATCTACCTAATTCACAATGAAACTTCATCTCATCCTTTCCCACTGCAGGCACCCCACCCCCACTCTAACATACAAAAACACCCCACCAAGGAAAAAAACCAAAAAACACAACGATCTTCCACCCGAGCAACAGAGTTGGTTTCAGGGGCTGGAGCAAAAGCAGAGAGGAGGAAGAGAGCGAGGGCGGTGTACTTTGCTTTGCACTTCTGCACATCCAGCCCAGAGCCCAGGGCCGCTCACGTCCTTCCTTACCCGCTCGTCCGGAGACCAAGTCCTGCTACTGAAGCGCTGGGCGAGGGTTGCGGGTCCCCCAACACGGCGTCGGGGCGGGCAGCGGGCAGCCGCCGCGGGCGCCTAGAACCACCACCTCTTCTCCCCCAAGCGGCTGCGGGCGTGGGCAGAAGAAGCTAGAGAAGGAGCTTGGGGAGGGGGAGAAGAGGAGCAGCATCTCCTCCTCCCTCACCACGCCTCGGAAACGCCCCTCGAGCGGCGACCCCAGCCGACCGCCTGACCCAGGAGCGCTCAAGCAGCCTCTCCGCCCTCCTGTGCTCAGCGCGCCTCCAAGGGCTTCTCCAAACCCCTCTGGCGCGGGGCAGCTCAACTCCTGCAGCCGGCTTCGAGCGCTACCGAGGTGGCTGAGGCGGACGGGGGCACCAGGGCGTGCTGCTCGCCAGCACGATGGTCTCTAGGGGCCGTGATCATGGTGTGTCACCCTCGCCGCGCCGCGGCCGCAGGAGCTGCTTGCACAACTCCAGCTCCACCTCAGGCGGCGGTGCCGGCCCTGCCCCCGTTCCTGTCACTCAACGGTTCCCGGGCTCCTAGAGGACCGCGGATCTTCGACCCTGCTCTCCCCTCGTCCTGATTGGCCCACTAGGCCTCCAGTCCCACCCCCTCTCTGGGGACGAGGTCGCCCGGGAGACCAGCGCTCCAGTTCCCATGACAACCGGTGCCTTGGGCCTGGCTTTTCGTGTTCTTCTGGCTAACCAGACGCTCAGGTTGATGGCCCAGCGGCAAAGTTCTTATCCCCTGCTGTGTGGACTCCTAATTTTAGGCCAAGTTGAAAAAGCTGCAGACCGCCCCCACACTTCCAACTTCAGAAACAGAACTTTAAGGCCCTGGGGAGGGCGAGGGAGAGTGAAAAATGCTTAACTGATAGCTCTTCCCCTATCGGTCTAAAGAACCCCTCCCCCTACTTACCTTCCCTTGCCTGCAGCCTTGTTTCCAAATTCTCACTGGGCGGATTTGGCTTTAAAGAGTGAGAAGAGAGATAGAGAAAGGGCAGGGCTCTGACAGCTCCCTGTAGCAATATAGCAACTTGGAAATGGCGGGGTCAACGAAAGCTGCTCGGTGAGTTTTCCCACAGTTGTAAAGTGATCTTCAAGGTTGTGGTGGGAGCACTTCATCAACCCCAAATGCCCTGTGGAAAACTGAAATTCTCTTATTTTTGAAAAAAAGAAAAAGTATGTAAATTCTTGCACTGTTATTTTTCCTCTGAAACTAAGGTATCCTAAAGTTTAAAATTTATTAAAACGTTTAACATAATCCAATAAAATAAAAAACATCCACTTTTCTATGTAGGAGTGCACGTTACAATTTAGCAAAGGTGTGTCCTAGTAGCAGTTATTTCCCTCCTGCAAGCTAAAATTTGGGTTTCAACAATTTACAAGGAAATCTTGCTGAATTCATGAGCAAATGGAATCTTGTCATTTGAGTTTCAAAACTTTGGGTTTATTCTTAGAGATACAAGTATAAGGTAACCTAGTCCGCTCTGGGAAGGGGACCTAGGGGTAAATTTAATCTTGGACCCCTCGTGTTGGGCCCTAGGTATGTAAATCGAAACTTCTTGATTGAAGTTTCGAAATGGAGAGACCAGAGACAAAGTAAAAGCTGCTATCCTAGGTTCCCAAGCCCCTGAGGCTGCTGTATGTGTATGATGAATGAGGGAATTAGTGGTAATGATTTACCTTTGGCGAGCGCTTGAATTTTCATTATCTCATTTACTAAATGAATAACTATGATGGGTCGTCAGTCAAATATGCCTGGCAAGTATGCATTGAATGTGATTACTCAGTGCTAAACACAATGGGAAATGCACAGCAGAATTTTAAGATAAGGCCCCTGCCCTCAAAAAGCTAACCACAAAGCCTAAAAAAGAAAACTAGCACTCTTGAAACAATTTGAGAACAATGATACCTAGAAAGTGCAGACAAACTTTGAGAACCTTAGCAAATGAAAGTCTGTGGAATGGGCTGGGTTAGTCAGATTATGGAGGAAGGAAATTTAAACAGTTTTGAAGTAGGTAGTGGGATGGATGAATCGAAGATGAGGAAAGATAGTTGAAGGAAACAACATAAAACCAGAGAGCAGCACCAGAAATAGAGTGGTGGGGGTAAATAACAGTGAGAAGATCAACCTAAGGAAACTGGAGACAGAAGTGAAGGATTGGAGCTATTTCCCCAGCCCTTCCCCCATTTTCTGAAATAGGAGTTTTTAAATGCTCTGGTTCACGTATCAGGCTGGTAAGGTAGAGAGAGAGAGAGGCAGATTTTCTGGGAATAAAAACCTTCATGGAACATCTGCCTCTGCCACTGAAAGTTCATGTATTTGTTGTAAAGAAAAGCAGTGTCCATAATACTTGGAACAGCTTGTGAATTCATGTCAGAAAGAAGGTCTAGAAAGAGTATGGTGTTGGAAATTTTCACAAAAGTAGACAAACCACAGTGTTGTTTCTCCCTTCCTTCCTCCCTTCCTCCCTTCCTCCCATCTTTCCTTCCTTTCTTCATTTTTTTTGCATTAAGATCATTTCAAGTGGCTGCCCTCAAGGCTTTTTCATGAGTAATCCTTCTGTTTTGTGTGAGCTGAGAGACTAGTTTTTAAATAAATGGCTGTGATACCAAAACCTGATAACAAGCACATAAAAGAGAAATCTACAGGTTACCTCCTTTTGGATATAATAGAAAATTAAAATACAATATTTACAAATAGAAGCCAGAACTGCATTACAAATAATATGCCTATATAAGAGGATTTTAGCCAGGTATATAAAAAATACTCAACAGTAAAAAACATATTCATACAGTTGACTATGTGAATAAGTCAAAGGAGAAAACTGTGTACTTGTCTTAATTGATGCAAAAGGATTTTGTAAAATCCAGCATCATTCCTAATAAAAACTTTTGAAGAATTTAAAATAGATAATTTAAAAATGTGTGTTTCATACCAAAGCCAGAAACTTGCCTTATAATGAAACATTGTAATTATTCCCATGGTAATCATGAAAGAAATGCCCACCATCATACCATGTAAGGAAATGATAGCCAGTGCAATTACATATGGAATAAAAATAAGAAATTAAGTACTGAAAATAAATTAGGATTGTAATTTGTTTGTAAATGATATGAAAATCCCAAGGATCAATTGAAAAACTTGTAGAATCAATAAAAGATGAGTTAAGGTATCCAGTTATAAAAATTAACTACAAAAATTAAAAACTTTCCTATGTATAAAGCATAACCACTTAGAAAATATAATAAAAATAATTCTATTTATAATAACCACAAAAAAATAGCTGAAAATAAATACTAAAAGAAATTAACAACACTGACTAAAAATTATAAACTTTTGAGACAAAAAAAATGCTTGAATAGAGAAGAGATATACTTTTAGGTTAAATACTAAGATTCCAACATTGTATAATTATAATATCTTTTCAAAGTAATCTTATATCCATTACAATCCTAATCAACTGTGTAACGGAGTATTTTTGGGAATTTGAAGAAATAATTTAAAAGTTAATTTGGACGATTAACCATTCAAAACTATCCAAGAAGTTTCTAAAAAAGAAAATAAATGAGGAATCACACTAAAAAATATTAAAATAAATTATAAATGACAAAGATTCGCAGCAGACTTGACTCCAGGCCAGGTATGATATACTATTAAGTTGTTGACTAGGTATAATATATGATAAGGAAAACGTATCGTTCAGTGAGAAACCTAGCTATTACTAGTGTGTCATTTCCAATACGCACAGAGATACATATCCTTTTTCAAAGAATAGTTAGATCACAAACTCATCTAATACCTTGATATTTTTTATCTTTGTAATTTTTGATCTCTATTATCAGATCTCTAGATGAGCCTGGCTCTTTTGAGTGGCTCCATACTATCTGTTGCGTAGGTGTGTCAACTGCAATAAAAAGGTAAACTTAGACAAGATCAAATTACCAGAAATTGAGTTTATTTGCGAATAGCAATTTAGGAATCTCATGCCTGTAACAAGCTACAAGTGAGTCTGTTGAGGATTTGTGGCGGGCTGTTATTTATAGGCAAGGAATACAAAGAGGGGGAAGTCCAAGCAGTAAATTCATTGGCTTGAGGAGGGGGAGAGATTCTTGGCAGATGTTCATTGGTCAGGAGATAAGTTTCAGTCTTCTGTAAATCAGGCATTTATGGGGAATCAGTTTCTCAGTTCCTAAATTCCGTTATTCTGAAGGTACATGCGTGAGATTTTCCATTTCATATCCTCTAGTTCCATTTTAGATTGAAATCCTTTCACAGATGGAGTATAATTTATTTTTCTACCTTTTAAAGTGGACATGTAAGTCATTCCCAAACATCTGCTATTCCTTACATGTTAAATTACATTTCTTTGTACCTGCTCTTGGCTTATATGTGGAGTAACACTGTAGGTTTATCTTCTAGAAGTGTAATTGCTAGATTAAAGAGTAAACATGTTTTACATTTTGGTAAAGAAAACCAAGCTGCCCTCTGGAAAAGCAGTGCAAGTTACAGTCATCTCAACGCAGTTAGAAAGTTTGATAGCATACCATGTTTCCCCACTCCTCATCAATATAGCATTTGAAACTTTTTCGACCTTTGCCAATCTAACAGGTACAAAATGCCATCTCATTCCAGGTATAATTTTCATTTCTATTATGAGCATCAAGGT
The DNA here is from genome assembly GCF_036562045.2 of Rhinolophus sinicus. Taxonomy (NCBI): domain Eukaryota; kingdom Metazoa; phylum Chordata; class Mammalia; order Chiroptera; family Rhinolophidae; genus Rhinolophus; species Rhinolophus sinicus. Next base: position 46,610,946 of record NC_133752.1, read on the forward strand.
ATTTTATGCTTACAAGATATTTTCTTTTCTTTTACCAAAAACATTCTCCCATGTTTTCTTCGAGAACTTTCATGGCTTTGTTTTTCACATTTTATTCTTTGATCTGTATGGAATTTAGTTTGGTGGTAGCAACAGCTACCCAGTTATCCCCAAAAACTTTAAAAGAATTTGTACGTTTTACTACATAAAATATAAAGATTCTATATAAAAACAATGAGTAAGAAATTTACAAAAGAAGAAATTCAGAAAAGCAATGCATATTTGAAAATAAAACAGGTATGTGAAGAAATTAAAATAACAAAAATGAGCTAGCATATATAACTGTCAAATTGGAGAAATATGTTTAAAGACTTATAATACCTGGTTTTGGTGAAAATATGTAAAATAGGTAATGCCCCATGATTGTTGGTAGGATTATATGTTGGCTTATTTCATTTGGGCGTGCTATTTCAATGTCTTTCATAATTCATAATGTTTATATCCTTTAACTTATTCCATTTTGGAAATTTATCCTAAAGAAATATTTACATTCATAAGCAGAGATATGATCAAGAATATTCATTGAAGTATTTTTGGCAGTTATAAAAATTTAAAAAAATAAAAGTCCGTGATAGTGAAATGACATCATAAACTATAGTCTAGCCACTCATATATTACCTAGTGACAAAACCACGTTGCAGTACTGTATGATCTGATTTCTCTTCAAAAGTACATATATCTATACATGACAATATTCATACTGTTAACAATGGTTTCTCTGAGGATTAGAATTATAGAAAACATTGCATTTCTGAAATGGTTTTATTCGGAATCTTTACAACAAACACGTGTTATTTTTGTTACAAAAAGTTAACATACATTTTTACTACTACTAATAAAGAAATTAGATAGCTGATCATAACAGAAATTTAATTATGCTCCCGGGTGGCCCATGGGCCTCACAATGTTCATCACTTAGGGACCACACTTGTGACATTCTAAGTTAGGAATATTTTATGGGGGATGCATGGATCACCTCATGATGGACCCCTTGAAACTGTATGCCAAGTATGTGTGTTTGTGCATTTTTCTAGGGAAAGCATCTATATGTTTCAAAATTCAGAAAGCGGTTTATATCTCTGCAAAACTTTAAGACTGTGTGCTTTAAATGCTAATGTTTTAAAAATACCAGCTTTTACCTCAAAGGTTGAAATGAATTCTGAGCTAATCTAAATCTGTAAATAGCAGTGTTTTTCCCAGCTGGCTCCTTGTGTTCTTCTCAATGTGAAATATTTGTATTTTGGCTTGTATCAACTATGTTAGTGTTTTCCCCCTTTAAGCCCAGAAACATATTATCCTTTCTTGCTTACAGAGTAAGGACTGTGATGGGAACTTTGCCCAGGTGAGAGTAGAAGCCAGATAAGTAATCCACTAAAACATGAGCAGGTAACTGGAGCACAAACTCTGACGCTGCTTAAGGAAGACTTTGTGAAGCAGTACTAACACTTCCCAGTGGACCAAGAATTAGCTAGGGAAATAATGCAGCAATGGAAACCAGATAGGCCTACAATTACCCTCAGGTTCATTGAATAAACAGGTTATTTCTTTTAGTAGTAGCTGAACTCTCCTTAAAATCTGAGAATTCCCCCAGGATGTAGAGTTACATGACAGCAATGGCACAGATAACTAAATGTTGGGAGGCAGCCTAGTAGCTTAGAACAATGAAAGAGCACACAGCATTTGCACTCAGAAGACCTAAGTACAAATCTTGGCAAGCCACTTAACAACTTCTTTGAGCATCATTTTCCTTATTTATAAAGCGAAGGAAATAAGAATAGCTGGTATGTTCCACACATAATAGCCTGTAATGTGCTTTCAGTATTTAATAGGATTAAATGAAATATGTATATGGAAACTATTTATAAACTTTAAACCACTATTGAAAAAAATCTAATAGCAACAGTAGCTGTACGGATTTTTGGAATTAGTGTTTTAGACTTATTCAGAATTTTTTCTCAAATAATCTCTTATTCTGAAGAGAAACTAGAAAATATTAGATACCAAAGCTAGCTTGTCCTATGGGAGGTTAAGTCCGAGAAATTTAATTGTGCTGCTCCTATAACTTCCACTTTGTTTGCCAACGAGAGATTCTTGGCTCCTTTCCAGTTTCCCCTACTGACCCCAAACTGACCAAGGCTTGGTCAGGGTAAGGACTCTCAACAGGGCTGGCAGCCTGTCAGCCTAAAAGCATTTGCCTACTCCTGCTTCACTTGTCAGGCTGTACCTGAACCAAAATATTTCTCCTGAATGCCTTTGCTGGCAATTCTCACTTTTAGTCACTAATGAGTAAACTCCAAAGGTGTTAACTTTAGAGGGTCAAGGTTAAAATTCACTTTACCTTCCAGCTTTCTCTCTTTGAACTTAGTGTAGATCGGTTTATCAGATTAGGTAGTTGTCACTTTAAACCCTGAGGGTAAGAGACACTGCAGAGGTAAATTTTAATTAGTTAAGGGGAAGGAGGAGAGAGGGGAAGCTAGTTTCGGTGTGAGTGGAAGAGAAAGAGGGAGAGAGAGGCCTTTGGTGGGGGGAGAGGTAATGCGGTTTGAGGGTGACCCCCAGGGCGATGATACCAAGGGAGGGGATCAAGGAAGTGTGTGTAGCACTAAGAGGGTGTGGCACTGAAATCAAACTGCCCAATTCACAATTTTTACTAGGGCTGGTCCTGCCTCTGACTCATTTCTATTACTTGTCCTGGCAAGTTATGTAACCGCCTATTCAATTTGGATGAAGGGAGTATGGCAAATAAGCGTAACCCTTCTGTTGTTTGAAACAGCCATGTTTGAACATACACACAGTAATTTAATATGAATATGCTGTCATCTAAATCTGACCTACAGGGACTTGCCTTAGGGTTCATGACTGCTAATCTTTATTTTTTATTTTTTATTTTTTTTAAGTGTTCTCAGAAATGGAGGCCAAATCAGAAGTTAAGCTTTCTAGTTTATGTTCTGTTTTAAAGAGGGTGATTTCGCACTGTCTGCTGGGAGTGAGTTGCTGTGCAAGAAGGTTGCTCATTAAGGGCTTTGTTAAGTGGAGTTGGAGTGTTTAGTAAAACAAAGCATCACTTCGTGAAAAATTTCTTGAAAGTTGAGTGCCTTGATTTTTGCATTTCTCTCTATAATGTCTAATAGAAAATGTAGAAGGAAGATGGTCTTATCTGCAGAAACTGATGATCAGTTTAGGGCTAAATATTCATGTAAATGGAAGAAGTGCTTTTTATAACCACTTGAAGAGAGGAAATTTATCTTAGAGAGTTGAAGCTGTTAGGATGAATAGTTCTTCAGCTCATCTGAAACGTTAGAGAACTATAAAAAATTATACATATGTAACCTAAGCATTTTGTTTTTACTAAAAACCTATCATTATGCATTTATTAGCCAATCTTTTGATGCTGGGCCAAGTGCCTCTCTGACCATGAATTTGCTGTTGCAAGTTCCAGGTTATCTTTTTTTACATAAACCATTTCCAAATGCAAAATCTACAATGTTCTGTTTTGGTTTTTGTTAAAGGAAACGCAGAAACTGACACGTGTGAAATAATATCGTTTAGAATACTTCCATATTTGTGTAATGTATTCCAGTTTTGCCCATGATAATTTGTAGCAGTGATTTGTCTTTCCACAATATTCAACTCCGTTTTTTAAAAGTTATGGTAAAATATATATAACATAAAATTTATCATTTAGCCATTTTTAAGTTTCAACTTCGTTTTCAATAGGAAAAATATGAATGTTTTGCCCTTATTTTTAATAATTATATAAAAATTAAATTGCCTTATTATATTAGCAAGCATAACTCATATTGAAAGTTTGGGAAACTAAAACGAGTTTTATGTAAGCTTCATAGGGACAGATTTTTGTTTTATTCATTGCTGTGTCCTGTGTCCTAGAACAATGCCTGTCACATAGTAGGCACTCAGACACTATTAAGGGAATAAATGTGTCTTAATAGTTATAACTCAGGTGGAGGGAGCATAAATGTACAGGTGTACAATGATAGAACTCATCAGTAAACATTCAGGGGCCACACATTCATCTGTGTGTTTTAGAGATCGAATGGAGAACATTGGTTAATCTGGTGGATTGACTAAGCGAAGTCATGTACTAGAGCTTCTATTTTATTTTGAAAAATCCCCATATAGTGTTTAACACATCTTATACACAATATATGTCCCATAAATATTAATCTTTGTTGATTGTTGGTGGATCTCTTTATTCTGTTACACTACTGAGGGACGGAGGGAGAGAGCAAGGAGGAGAGAGAGAAGAAAGGACAGGGCAAAGATAAGAGCTTTTAGCATTGCATACATAGTCTTGGAGTGCAGAGGGGAAAAGAGTGTTTTCTACCCTCTCAAAACAGTTACTAAAAAGTATGCCAATAATATGAACTCAAAGAAGAATGAACTCTGTTCCCCTTTGATGAGAGAATATATTCCAATTACTCAGCCTTCAATAAACATTCTCTTGCTTCATTGTTGTTTGAATGATCCTCCTTTCTTTTTTTTTTTTTTGTTTTCTTAAACTTTTATTTATTTATTTTTAAGTGTGTTTTTCCAGGACTCATCACACTTATCTGCAGAAACTGCAGAAACCAAGTCAAGTAGTTGTTTCAATCTAGTTGTGGAGGGTGCAGCTCCTTGGTCCATGTGGGGATCGAACCGGCCACCTTGTTAAGAGCACTGCATTCTAACCAACTGAGCTAACCACTGCCGCTATCTTCCTTTCTCTTGTCTAGCTCTCTTAATGGGAAAGTCTTTTTAGTACCTTTAATGGCAAATTGAATTAGAGGAAGAGTTAAAGCATCTGTCAGCCAAAAACCATAGCTAGCCCAAAATCCCCATCTTTAAAACTCTCACCAGGGGGTGGCTGGTTAGCTCAGTTGGTTAGAGCACAGTGCTGATAACACCAAAGTTGCTGGTTGGATCCCAGCATGGGCCACTGTGAGCTGCCCCCCTCCTTAAAACAAACAAACAAACAAATAAATAACTCTCACCAGCTTGAGCTACAGACTAGATTCCAATTACGTTAGTAACTCAAATTTAGCCTCATCTGCTCTCATAGGACCTTCAGACTCCTGAAAAATTCTCACCTACTTCTCAGATTTCCAAGATTCTCCAAGAGATAGTTCACATGTGTCTTTGTTCTTGTGCTCAAATCTTTTCTGAAAGTCTAATGCCTGAACATAGGGAGCTTGTCACTTCCACTGCTGCTGATATCCTCCACGAGAGAAACAAAATTGGTGTCAAGGGGAGTGTCTCTCAGTGCTCCAAGTTATCCACCAATGAGCCAGAGCTGGGCTGGGCCACTGCCAAAGTGAGGCCATCACTGTGACATACTTTGCTACCTGGTTCTTGAAGCAGTGTTGCTTGTGTTCATTATACCATAAAGTCTCTGATGAAATAAACTATTTTAAGTGGATGGAGGTGAAAGGAAGAGGTCACCATGCCATGCCTTTCCCTTTACTGTCATCACCCCCCACACACACACACACAGACTCGCACACATACTCTTTCCCTGTTCTTCAGCCAAAAATAAAAGCACTTCTATGCATAAACTCATTCAAGTAGATGCTTTGAGAGGTCACCAGCTCTCCCTTTCAGCACAGCCAGACTCTGGTAATCAGAATATTGCAAGCGGAGGCAGTGGGTGATGGGTATATTCTCTTTAAATAAGATAAGAGAGAGATACTTAAAGATAGTCGTTTACTTTGGGCATCGGACCATGTTTTTCTCAGTAGAATATGAACTCTTTGAAGGCAGTACATCGGAAAGGCGATTGGCTCCAAGTACTAGAATATCTGTTAAGCAGCAGCTTAAATAGAAAGGGTTATTTTCTCACATAAGAAATCAGGTGTTAAACCACTGTTTCTGATGTCCATGCCAGAGTTATTGCAATTCTCTTTGTCTTCCTCCTATAATCATAAGAGGACTGCTGTAACTCCAGACATCCGATTCTCTTTCAAGACCCAAAGAAGGATGGAAAAGTGTGGGGCCAGACTTGGCTGTTCATATGTATATATATAATGCGAAAAAATGTATATACATATTAAAAAAGGAAAACTGTATTAAAATTGTAATGGTCAATATATACCGATAATGAAAGGTGAACACAAGTTACGTTTGGCTTCGGCTATTACAGGAGGTGCTCAGAGTGGTTACCATCAGAATCCAGACACTTCCGATCACGACGAACTACTTTTTGAGCAACATTGACCAAAGTGTCCATTTGTATACATTTTTTGGCACCTCCAATATATAAAATTAAAGAACTTTTCTTAAAAGACTTTGTTCCAGTACTCTTTCACCTACATATAATTGGCCAGATTTTTGTCCTTCTACATACAAGGAAAGCAGGGAAGAAAATACTTACCCTTTCTAGCTTCTAGTGAAGGCAGGCACAGGAAACAGGGTTTGGAAATGTGCATTGGTTTATTCAGGCAACCATCACATCCCCAGCATGGGGGTACTACAGGCAGAGTTAAGGTTCAGTGGGTGGTGAGAGTAGGGTGAACGGGTTATAGGCATAACTTTTTCCATAGAATCTTTAAGTAAACAAACAAGAACTTTATGGACTATTTCAATTTAAAACAAATTCTATGAATTATTTAAAAAATAATACAATATTTTCATTAAAAATATATATTTTTAAATATCACCTCAACAGTTGTATTAATAACATGTTCAACTACAGCCACAGTAATAAGATTAAAATATAAATGTAAGTTATCAAGTAAAATGCAAAAATCTTATAAAAAGAGATGAAATTTTATGTAAAATATCATTGGTTTCTCAGTTACTATAGAAAGTTTCCTATCAAATTTCTAGTCTCTTCAAGGTCCATCAGTTTAGTTCTCAATTTCTGTTTGATGGTCGTCAGTGCTAGGCCACTGTCTCTCTCTTCTCGCAGTGTCATATAAATGTTTTTTTTTTTTAGATAACACAGATGATTATTTCAGTCTTTCTCTCATTATAGATTAAGCCAAGTAAAATGTAATAGCTCTAAGGTACAAGAGACCTGTTTCAAAGGGGAAAACAAAGAGCTAAAGTAGTAAATTTGATATGATCATGAATGAGGGTTAAAATTTGTATAGTTTTGGTAAAACCAAAGTTCTGAATTTATATTTGCATGAAATGTGCAAAAACTCTTGCTTAACTCTGTTTCATATTACTATTGTACTCATTGTCTGAAAAGCATGTATTTTATATTAGTAATATGGAGCTAGGCCTTGAAAATAATATAATTGTATACTGTACTTCTAACAATGTAAAGAAAAATGTATTAGCTAATTTGCCTTGGACTTTACATTTCTTCTTCCCAAAAGGGATTATTTTTGACTTTAAAAGAACTAGAGATTACTTTTGGCTTACTTTTTCTATTCTTTCATAAATGGATTTGATATTTATTATTTCATTTTTACAGATGATAAATATTTCTTGTACTTTTGCAGATAAAAAAAAAAGACCATCGATTCACTATGAAGCACCTGAGAATTCCTATTATACCTGGCACGTGATTAATAATATTTTAACAGAAAATAAATTCCTATTTAGGTTATCAATTCTGCAAATCACTTGATTTATATTCCACATCAGTGTTTGAAGATACGTATGAACGACATATTTTCATAATTTCTAGAAACTTGTTAATGCTAGCTAATCACAAGCAAGAACATGCAGTTAAACAGTTACATTGTACTTTTATTCCTATTAATAATTTTTTTAAATTGATAGTCTATTCAAGATGCATGGATATAGATTGTATAAAGAATTTCAAGTTCTTACATGTCATCTTTGTCAAAAAGCAGACATACACACTAACAAACAACTCAAAGAAAGAGGACTTGACTTGGCTGTGCAAAACTGAATAAACATACAGATTTGTTCAGACAGACGCTCACTGGGAGGATTTGATGTGATTGAATTATCATTGGTGGAGTTTTGATAAAGTGCTTACAGTTTTTCTTTGTTTTTTGTATTCCTGCTTGTAAATATACTTAATATTCATGGCAGAATCTTGATTTAACTTTCTTAGAAAGCTGATATAATCTATGTTTGACAGTTTTTCTTCAAGTTTCTAATAGCGCATTGTTATTTTTTAACCTGTGGGTGGTTGGAAGGGGCATATGTGCCTTCTTTGCTTGTGGTAGTTATTTAATAGACACTTAACTTCTTTTAATTCTTTTACAAATGTTGAATTTTTCTCTCTCTTCATTTTGAGGCGTGAACCTGATCTTTCCTTTTCTTTCTGTAGTCTTTTTTGTTTTTGTAGTTGGTTGTGTGACCCTGGACAAATCACTTTAGCCTCTTTGTGCCTCAGTTTCCTCATTTATAAAATGGATGTTATAACAGTACCTATCTTATAGGGTTTTTGTGAGGATGAAATGAAGAAGAGTCTGTAATTTGCCAGGATTCCTGGCAACTTGAACTCTTATAAACTGTTAGCTCTTGGTGTTGCTGCAGCGAACCTTCTAGGAGTTCGCTCTCTGGAAGGGCAGGAAATAATACAGAGAACAATAATTCTAGCTTTGTTTGCTTGGCCTTTCTGTAGTGTTTTATCTGAGACAAGGGTATGGCCGTATGCCTTACGAAATTCAAACAGACATGGTACATTCCCTTCTGACTGTCTGCCTGGTCATCTCCCTACATTCTGGGAAGTAAGTTGAATCCATAACAATTGAAATAATTTCTTTTCTCACAATAGAAGATGGCTAATGAATTTAATATTTACCCCAAAAGATTATATTAGTTTGGAGTAGAGGACCATTCAGTAAAACATCAGTGAATATAGAATAGTGATTTTTCCTGTGGATATAGAGTAGTCTTTTCTCTGGGGAAGAATCTGGAAAGTGCCACAGAGAACCTAAGTGCCCATCCATAGACAATTGGATAAAAATGATGTGGTACATACATACAATGGAATATTACTTGGCCATAAAAAGAATGAAATTTTACCATTTGCGACAACATGTATGGGTCTACAGGATATTATGTTAAGTGAAATAAGTCAGACAGAGAAAGACAAATGTCATATGATTTCACTTATATGTGGAATCTAAAAAACAAAATAAATGAACAAACAAAACACAATCAGACTCACAGATACAGATAACAAAGTGATGGTTGCTGGATGGCAGGGGGTTTGGGGGGCTGGGTGAAAATGATGAAGGGATTAAGAAGTACAAATCGGCAGTTACAAAATAGTCACGGGGATGTAAAGTACAGCATAGGGAATATAGTCAATACTATTGTAATAACTATGTATGGTGTCAGATGGGTACTGGACTTATCAGAGGATGACTTCATAAGTTATATAAAAATCTAACCACTATGCTGTACACGTGATACCAATGTAATATTGAATGTCAACTGTAACTGGGGAAAAAAAAAAAAGGGGACGCAGAGAAACTCACACTCTTCTTTGATTTCACAGTTCCTGGCTAGCGGAACCTGACTGTGAAGCCCTGTTAAGAGGCATAATCCTGGGTTAACTAGGGAGGTGATTGTCACGTGCTGTAGTTTTCTTTCTCTCCTCTACCAAGCCCCCATTCTGAGCTCCCCTCAAATGTTCCCAACTGAATCATCCAGGTAGTAGTATAGGGTTGGAGGATGAGAAATAGGTGGTAGAAAGAAAGGTAGAAGGGTTTAATTATTTACACAATCCCAAGCCTCTTAGCTTACCATTAAAATCTTGTTAAAAATTTTTGATTTCATGTGATTACTTAGACTTTTAGCATTTGTTTTAAGATTTTTTTGACTATATTGAAATATTTTTTTAATATGAGAAATTAAAATATTTGATAAAGCAGGATAGTATTTAAATTTTAACTAATTGCTTTAGCAGTACAGAAAATGATACAAAATTTAGCCAAATTAAAACTACTGATTTATTTTTATACAAGGGATAATGTTAGGTCTCATTATGAATTTCAAACATACTATTTGTTAAAGTACAAATTTTCTTTAAGTTGGCTTTACTACAAACTTTTAAAAACATCCTAAAAACATATAAAGTGTACATGTGATTTAAAAAATATTTTCTTTTAGTGTACTTAAGAAAAACTTAAAAACTTAAAAAAATTATTAAATAATTATTTAATAGTTGTTAAATAATTATTATAGTGGGGCACACACACATAGAGAACCTTAAATAGGAAAAGAGACACCTGAGGAAAGAAAAGAGAGATGTGGGAAAGGAAATACAAGTTGGAAAGATTCTTGCAAATAGATGGCTTTTGTTTTCTCTGAGAGTAAACAGTGAGATGATCTGCTGATTCAATGTATTGCTGTAGTGATGATATGCGCTTGGTATCTTCCTTTTCTCTGCAGTGTATCCTGTTAAAGATGTATTGTTACCGGTTCAAGACATTGGAAGTTGGGTGAGTTTCCAAGTTAGATTTGTATTTTCTATATGGAATTTTAAACACTGGGTGGTGTTTGTGACTTTAAAAAGTTCATAAGAATAACAGTATCCCCCTTATTTCACTTGCTGTCAATGTTTTTAAAAATAACTTAATTGTTACTACAATATGGCTCCTTTAACATATGAATAATAGAGTTGGTAATCTGTCATTATCTAGTAAAGGTATTTTTTTCTTGTTTGCTTATATTAAGGTCTGACATAGCTTTTCTATTAGGAATCTGGATCTTCAAGATTTTTTGTTTGAAATGCTTCATTATGTTGCAAGCTGGAACTTGATGTGCAAGATAGCAATCAAGACAAAAGTTTTCTTTTTGTATATTCTGTCCTTCATGAACATTTTTTCTTCTTTTCATATATTCAACCAAAAATTTCTGAGTCAACTCTTATGAACTGCATTTTATAAACACTTCTAAAATATGGGAAACAGTGATTAAGTTGACAGTATATGATTTGGATGTTCACCGTTATTTTAACATTTAAAAATAAATATAATTCAAATAGTTCTTCTTCAGGTCTTTTAAAAAGAGCAACAAAAACAAAAAACAGCAACAACCAAGAAGGCTCAAAAAACAAACAAACAAAAAGTCCACTGTCCTTTATTCCCCATCCCAGGTTATCGCTCTGTGCAGGCAACTACGTTGAACTTTTCTAGCTCTTTCTTCTGATACTAACCTTCATGTTTCTAAATAACATTTTTAGGCTGCTATTGAGAGGCAGCATAGTAGGATGGTCAAGAGCTGCTAGGATTCAAATCCCAGCTCTGCCACTCACCATTTCTATTTACCTTGGTACTGTTTCTTAACAGGCACAATTGACATTTTGTGCCATGTAATTTTTTATTGTGAGGAGTGTGCATTGTAGGATGCTTAGCAGTAACCCTGGTTCCTGCCCATTAGATGCCAGTAGCACCTCCACCCCAGTTGTGACAATGAAAAATGTTTCCAGTCATTGCCAAATGTTCCCTGGAGGAACAAAATCACTTCCAATTGAGAACCACTGGGGAAGTTATCTAAGTTTTCTATGACTTTGTTCCCTCACCAGCAAATTGGAATTAATAGTAATACCAATTCATAGAGCCAATGTGAGTTTTAAATAAATACCATTTGTGAAACACTCACTGCCTAGCACACAGTTAATATTCTATAAATATTTGCTAAATATATAACAATTATATTTTTAATTTTTCAGTGTTATGTTTTATCCATTAGACCTCTATTTCTCCCATTTCCCGATGCACTTATCACAATTTCTGTGTGTCAATATTCAGCCTTTATGATTATGACCATGTACTTACTCAAAACTGAGTCATATAGGGGCTGGCCTGGTGGCTCAGGCAGTTGGAGCTCCGTGCTCCTAACTCCGAAGGCTGCCGGTTCGATTCCCACATGGGCCAGTGGGCTTTCAACCACAAGGTTGCCGGTTCAACTCCTCGAGTCCCGCAAGGGATGGTGGGCTCTTGCGGGATAGTGGGCTCTGCCCCCTGCAACTAAGATTGAACATGGCACCTTGAGCTGAGCTGCCTCCCGGATGGCTCAGTTGGTTGGAGCGCAGGCTCTCAACCACAAGGTTGCCAGTTCGATTCCTCGAGTTCCACAAGGGATGGTGGGCAGCACCCCCTGCAACTAGCAACGGCAACTGGACCTGGAGCTGAGCTGCGCCCTCCACAACTAAGACTGAAAGGACAACAACTTGAAGCTGAACAGCACCCTCCACAACTAAGATTGAAAGGACAACAACTTGACTTGGAAAAAAATCCTGGAAGTACACACTGTTCCCCAATGAAGTCCTGTTCTCTTCCCCAATAAAATCTTAAAACAAGAAAAACAAAAAACTGAGTCATATAGTATATTAGCATGCGAGGTCTGACAATTAATTCACGAACTTGCCAGAGTGCGCTTACCTTGGCAGCACTGTACAAACAGCTCAGTAAGGTTTCATAACCTTGGTATATCAGTGTCTCACAGCTGTGTTCATGTTGATGTGCAGCAATGTCTTGCTGAGTGGGGTTCATTATTGTTACTGCGTGTTTTTGTTTGCCGTTGCAACAATGTCTGAGCTTGAACTAGAGCAACGAACAAACATTAAATTTCTTGTTAAACTTGGCAAGAGTGGAAGTGAAATCAGGGACATGTTAGTCCAAGTTTATGGGGATAATGCCATGAAGAAAGTGGCAGTATACAAACGGATTCAATGTTTTTCTGAGGGGAGAGACTGCATCACTGATGAAGAGAGGTCAGGGCGGCCAGTAACAAGCAGAACTAATGAAAACATTGTAAAAATTCATCAAATTGTGCGTCAAAATCATCGGCTGACTGTGAGAGGCATAGCAGACCAAGTAAACATCTATAGAGAAACAGTTAGGAAAATCTTCACTGAAAATCTTAGCATGTGAAAGGTGTGTGCAAAAATAGTCCCAAAGGAGCTCTTGCATCACGACAATGTACCAGCTCACACAGCACTCTCTGTGAGGGAGTTTTTAGCCAGTAGACAAATAACTGTATTGGAACACCCTCCCTACTCACCTGATCTGGCCCCCAATGACTTCTTTCTTTATCCAAAGATAAAGAAAATATTGAAGACGTTTTGATGAGATTCAGGACATCAAGGGTAATACGACGACAGCTCTCATGGCCATTCCAGGAAAAGGTTACAACATTGCTTTGAAGGGTGGACTAGGTGCTGGCATCAGTGCATAGCTTCCCTAGGGAAGTACTTCGAAGGTGACCGTAGTGATATTCAGCAATGAGATATGTAGCACTTTTTCTAGAATGAGTTCGCGAATTTAATTGTACAACCTCATATTCATTTATATTCAGTATATTCATTTTCTTTTTCCTCCTAGAGTAAATAATTGCCTCTTTTTTATTTGTTTGCTTAGTTTCTATGTAGCTAACTATTCCTAAACTGTGTGTTAGAAACATGCATCTACTGTCAATAAGATTGGACACATTCAGTAAATTAACATTTTTTTCCCTCCTTGGAGACATTCCTCCTAGAGCTTTGTATTCCCCTGCTCCAATATGGACTCGTTGCTCTCTAGGTCTGCTGCGTAGATTGCATCTGGAGTTTTTTGCACAATTGCCCTGGGATTCCTTTTACTTTTATTGTGTGTTCAATCTTCTATTTCTGGATCTTATGACTTTTTATCTCTAGTTTACTCCCTTGATTCGATGGAATCACCCTCCTATAGACCCTGTGAGTGTCTAAAAGTATATTTATTCAAAATATAATGTTGAAAATTATTTTCCATAAAAATATTAAAGGCATCATTCCATGCTTTTTACCTTTCAGTGTTATAGTTGAAAATTTTTACGTCGTTCCAATTCTTGAGTCTGTATGCAAATTGTTTTTCTTCAGTGGGACATTTAGGATCTTTGTGCATTTTGTCCATGGTGCTCTGAAATTTCACAATAATGAGCATAATATAGGTCTTTTTAATATCATTATGATGACTACTGGAATTCCAGGCGTTTTATTTTAGGGAAATTTTCTTATAATATAATTTCATTAATTCCTCCGCTTGTCCCCCCCACCCTCAATATCTCTGCTCTCTCTTTGTGGAGCTACCATTAATCATCTACTGAATCTCTAATTTTCTGATGCCCCTTCTCTCCACCTTAATTTTTTTTCTCTCTTTGTGTTTTTCCTATATTTTCTGGCAATTTTTAAAATATCATCTTCCTTTTTTTATCTTCTATTTTTAGTTACAGAAGCTGTTTTAAATTCTTTGAATGGCCCTTAAAAAATAGAGTGTTATATTATTTTTCCTAGCGTGCAATATTTTCTCATCTCTCTGAAGGTAACAGTGATACTTTTGAATATTTTCTCTGCTCATTGTTCTGTATTTCCTCCAAGTGCCTCTTTATAAACCTGTTTATTTTGGTCTTGGCTTTCATGTTAGAAGATTCTCTCAAATGTCTTGTGATCCTTTCTTTCCTTTTCCTATCTAAGAGTGATTACTACATCATAACTAGGTGGGGGTTATAAGAGAATACAAAGTTGGTTTGTCATTTGAAAGTGGTCGATTTAATTCACCATATTAATAGACTAGAAAAGAAAAATGATATGATCATCTTAGTATACGAAAAAGTGTTTCAAAAAAATTTAACATCCATTTATGATTAAAAAAACAACAACAGCAACTTATGAAGATAACGCCCTCAATATGACAAACTAGAAAAATACTAGAGCTAAAATCATACTGAATGGTGAAAGATGTTTACGTCTCCCTAAGGGATGAAGAAACAATTTCTGCTCTAACTAGTTCTGTTAAATATTGTATTGGACATGCTGATCAGAGCAATAAGGCAAGAAAACAAAAGGCATATGGAAGAGAAAAGAAAGATAAAGCTATTATTATTTTCAGATGGCATGCTTGTCCCCCCAAATCCCAAGAAAGTCACAAAAACAAACTATTAAAATTAATTAGTGAATACATCCAGGTCATAGGATACAAAATCGTTTATATTTCTATGTACTTGCAATGAACAGTTAGAAATTTAAACCTTAGACTATCACAATACTGTGTTTCCCCAAAAAGAAGACCTAGCAGGACCATCAGCTCTAATGCGTATCTTGGAACAAAAATTAATATAAGAGCAGGTCTTATATTATATTATAGTATAGTATGTTATAATATATTACATAAGACCCAGGATTATATTATATTATATTATATCATATTATATTGTATCATATAAGACTGGGTCTTATATTAAAATACGACTGGGTCTTATATTAATTTTTGCTCTAAAAGATGTATTAGAGCTGATGGTCCGGCTAGTTCTTATTATCAGGGAAACATGGTAGTATGAAAACATTGATATTAAAGAATAGATCTAAGAAAAATGTGGAAGATTTATACACTGAAAACTATAAAACATTGGTGAGAGAATTGAAAAAAGACCTAACAAATGGAGAGATATATCATATTCATGGATGCAAAGACTTGCTCTTTTCAAGATGTCAGTTTATCTCACACTTATCTATAGAATCCATGCAATTCAAATAAAAAAATCTAAGCAGCTCTTTGAGTAGAAATTGGCAGGCATACTTCCAAACTTTATTTGGAAATGCAAAGAACCTAGTACAGGCAAAATTATTTTGTAATAAAACAACAAAGTGGAAGGTCTCACTCTACCTGGCTTCAAGACTTATAAAGTTACAGTGTTCAAGACAGTGTGGTATTGAGGTAAGGATAGACATGTAGATAAAGAGAGTACAGAGAGATGCCCATATATATATATGTATGGTCAAATGATTTGCAACAAATATGACACAGTAATTTAATGGTGTAAAAGAGTTTTAACAAATAGCAGTGGAACAATTCAATATCACATGCAAAACAACAACAACAAAAAAACAAACACAAAAACTAAACCTAAAATGTGCCTCTACTATGTAAAAAAAATTAACTTGAAATGGATCATAGACCAAAATGTGAAACCTAAAACTATAAAAATCTCTAGAAGAAAACAGACGAAAATCTTCGTGACCTTTGATTAGCAAAGATTTCTTAGGTAGGACACAGAAAGCATGAATGATAACAAAAAATTGATAAATTTTATCAAAATTAAGACCTTGTGCCCTTTAAAAGACACTGTTGCAAAAATGAGAAGACAAGCCACAAATTAGAAGAAAATATTTGTTAGGAACGCATCTGATTAAGAACGTATATCCAGTATATGCAAAGAACTCTCAAAACTCAATAATAAGGGGTTGGCCAGATGGCTCAGATGGTTAGAGTGGGAGCTCTGAACAACAAGGTTGCCAGTTCAATTCCCGCATGGGATGGTGCCCTCCGCAATTAGATTGAAGACAACGAGCTGCTGCTGAGCTTCTAGAGGGGCGACTGGATGGTTCACTTGGTTAGAGCGTGAGCTCTCAACAACAAGGTTGCCAGCAGTTCAATTCCCGCATGGGATGGTGGGCTGCGCCCCTGCAACTAAAGATTGAAAACAGCAACTGGACTTGGAGCTGAGCTGCACCCTCCACAACTAGATTGAAGGACAACGACTTGGAGCTGATGGGCCCTGGAGAAACACACTGTTCCCCAATATTCCCCAATAAAATTAAAAAAAAAGAAGTACGTTTCTTAAAAAACAAAACAAAAAAATTCAGTAATAAGAAAACAACTCAATTTTTAAAATCAAAAGATGTAAACAAATATTTCACTAAAGAAAATATGTAGGTGGCAAATAAGCACTTGATTATTCATTAATTATAAATGAATCATTATAATTAATGAATAATTAGCATAATTACTCATTAGGGAAAGGCAAATCAAAAGCAAAATGAGATATCACTATATATCTACCAGGAGGGCTGAATTTAAAAAGTTTGACATAGCCAATGACTAGTAAGGATTCAGCTCCCTGGAACTTTCAAACTTTTCTGATGGAAATGTGATATGGTACTGTATGGGAAAACAACTTGTCACTTTCTTATAAAGTCATACCCAGCTTTATGGAGATAAAACCCGGGTAATGTATAGGACTCATGCTCAGAAAAGTCCCACACTTGCTTAAATGTTTTGCTATTGCTTATTGAAATTCTTAATATTTTTATCTTTGAACTTGGGTTTTGTGATTGAAGTTCGTTGGAACACTGGAACATGCTCAATATGTCTTCTAGTATTTGCTGCCCCATTCACATATAATATTCAAGATGCCCCATGAACACATAATTCCAGGGAACACACGATGCATGAGAGTTTAGTGAGACTCAAAGGTAGTACAAGGTAAGCAAGTTACATCTATGACTGAGTAGGCAGGGACAGACAAACCCTGGAGGCCACATTTTCTGTTTGAACCAGAAATGTTTCTAATGTTGAAAGAGGGCAGAGGCATTCTAAGAAATGCAAACAAATGTACTCCTGTTACTTCCCAGTATTCGCCAACCATTTAAGCTGAAAGTGATGATGCCAATAAACCAAAACTAGAGATTGTTGGTAGAATGTGTGCATATCAAGACTTGAAATAAACAACTGAATTAGTTTTATGTAGCGTTTCTACTATTTTGGTAAGAACCAAGTACATATGCATTCATGAGCTACAAAATGTGAATTGTGTGATTTTATTTTGTATATGAATTAAGTGCTTTCATAATTTGTATTTAAAACTGGCATTGTACAATATAAAGATGAATGGTGAAATTTTGGCAAATAATTTAAATTTTTCCTTTCCTTAGAAAAATATTAAATAGCAAATAAAAAAACTACCATGACAAGTTGTAAGGAAGACTGACGAAGGAAGGAAAAAGCTTTGTATTTTAGTACTTTTTAAAAATTAAGTTTATTGAGATAACTGGTTAATAACATATAATTTTCAGGTGTCCAAGGTTATAATTCAATATCTGTGTACTCTATTGTATGCTTCCCCACCCAAAGTCTGATCTCCTCTCGTTACCATATATTTGACCCCCTTTACCACTTCACACTCACCCCAGACAATTCCCCTCTGGTAACCACATTCTGTTGTCCATATCTATGAGTTTATTTTTGTTTGTTTTGTTAGTTTGTTACTTTTTGTTTTGTATTTAACATATGTGAAATCATATGGTTTTTGTCACTTTTCATCTGACTTATGTTACTTAGTATAATACTCTCAAGATCCATTCATATTTTTTTAATAACACTTTTTCCTGTTTTTTGGACAAGGGTCCTGACATATTATATAGCTGACTCTGTATAAATTAATTATACATTTAAGAATGTATAAATTAAATTACCCTTACCACATGACCAACAAATCAATTGTTGGGCTTCAGTGTAGGGTTACCAAGAGCTATCCAGCCAGATATCCCAAAATGCTACCTACTGCATTCTGGGAGCCAAGTGGGAGAACAGGTTAACTGATCATTCAGAATTAAGACTTTTTTTATTTAATTCATCTGTTTTTAGTATGTTGCTCTAGCCCTTATGCCAGCTTAGTGACCTCAAGTCCTGTGTTCTTCTGGTTTAAAAACTTCAGCGAGTATACCTCCAGTCTTCCGTTGAGTAGGGGGTTGTTGCTTCATGAGGTTGTTAGGAGCTGGGGGATGGAAAGGCCTTATTCAGACTTTTAACCTTGCCTCCTATTTGTAGCTGTGCTGGTAACCCACCTTTTAGTGGTTCTGGGACCCTCCAATTCCTGAGGCTTTCCAAGTTTTGTCGAATTCATTAGTTTGCTTCTTGGCTTTCCCAGTGACAAGCACTTTCAGCTCCTGTGTCTGCTAAGAAGTCAGTTACTACCTACTTGATCATATGCTTTCCAGTTTTCAACTTAATTTTTGATAAGTTTTCTCTGCTATTTTGTCTCCAGTTCTCCTTTTTTTGAGGTTTTATATCTTTAAAAATCCTTTTCCTGCCATTATTTTTGTGATGTTTTGGGAGGGAGAACGGATAAGCATATACATGTGTTCTATTCACTGTTACAGGAAATCTGTATTTAAAATTTGGATGTCACTGCAAAACCTTTTGTTTTTTTAATTAATTTTATTTTCTACAGACTTCAATCACAAAAAAATTAAGTACTTTTTTATATAAAACAATGCAACTTTAAAAAATGAATAGCGAACACACTAAATGCAGGATAGGCCCACAGAAATAAGAGAACATGTAACAAAGACCCATATCCGTAGGAGGAATAGAGGTTATGGTGTCCTCTCAGTAGGGACCTCTACCCCCACTCACAGAGCACCATTGTGGTTATAATTGGACTTGAGTCTACGGTGGGGGTATAGAGTTAAGCGTCATCAACACCTATCTGATCATCTACTTATCTGAGGACCTGAACTGACCATGGGTGACTAAAGTTCCCCCGCCCACTACCCTTGGTGACCCCTCTGCGTGTCCCCCTTGTTTGGTTTACTCCTATTTAGCTTTTTAGACTCAGTCTGATGCCATCTACTTCCAGAAGTCTGCCCTGAAACTGTTACACCACGCTGATTTAGGTGTTACTCCCCAATATTTCTTAATAACTAGAATTCTCAAGTTAGATTCTCTATCACTGTATTGGCCACATTACATTTTAATTATATGTTTACTTATTTCAGGGGTTAGCATACTTTTTCTGTAAAGTTTACAGTTAGTAAATATTGCAGGCCAAGAGGCAAAATAAAAAATATTATGTAGGCGTCTTATTTCATGCACATCATGAGAAGGCAGTGTTCTTTGGAAAGGACAATATTGCTGGGGAAAATAGCAGGCAGCAGGAAAAGAGGAAGACCTAATATGAGATGGACTGACTCCATAAAAGAAGCCATAGGCATAAGTCTACAGGAGCTGAGCAGGGCAGTTGAGGACAGGACATTGTGTTACATCAGTCATTTGTAGGGTGACCAGGAGTCAGAGCTAACTCAATGGCGTGTAACAACAACTTCTTACATAACAAAAGAGAAAACAAATTTCAGTTATTTTTGTTGACAAAATTAAAAATATAATAATAATTTTTTTTGTAATACAGATAAACTTATCAGAAGAATGGAATCCTTTTTTTTTTTTTTTTTAATTGGGGAAGGAGAACAGGACTTTATTGGGGAACAGTGTGTACTGCCAGGCCTTTTTTCCAAGTCAAGTTGTTGTCCTTTCAGTGTTAGCTGTGGAGGGTGCTGTTCAGCTTCACGGTGTTGTCTTTTCAGTCTTAGTTGTGGAGGGCGCAGCTCAGCTCCAGCTCAAGGTGCTGTGTTCAATCTTAGTTGCAGGGACTCGAGGAATTGAACTGGCAACCTTGTGGTTGAAAGGATGCGCTCCAACCAACTGAGCCATCTGGGAGGCAGCTCAGCTCAAGGTGCCGTGTTCAATCTTAGTTGCAGGGGGCAGAGCCCACCATTCCTTGTGGGACTCGAGGAGTTGAACCGGCAACCTTGTGGTTGAGAGCCCACTGGCCCATGTGGGAATCGAACCGGCAGCCTTTGGAGTTAGGAGCATGGAGCTCTAACCGCCTGAGCCACCGGGCCTGCCCAGAATGGAATCCTTTTGGAGGGGATAACTGTGGTCAAAGTTAGTATGCCCATTCATCAAGTTGATTGCAAATGTTTATCTGTAGAAACTGTTCTTAGCTTACAAGGCTTACAAAAACAGGCAGTGTAGCTTGCTGACCTCTGATCTATTTGTTTACCTCTTTGTCTTTACTATATTTTGAGATCTGGGACCTGTTGTGGGTCTTATTTATCTTTGAATTACCAGCCAATGCTTTACGTGGCACATTATGAGTACTTAGTAATTTTCAAAATTTTTTTTTCAAGTAGTGAAGAGATTTGAGTCTTGATTATTTCAGACTTTCCTCTTACTGGATAATACCTTGACTTTATTTTCTATCTTTCCTATAAGGATTTTCAGATTTATTATCTCATATGTATTATCTAATATGCAATAAGAAAAAGGTTGACGTTATTATTTCTATTTTACTGACAGTAAAGTGACAGGGTAGTAGAGCCAACACTAGCATTAAGGAATTCTGATTCTTACCTATAGAGGGTTTTCAAAGGATTATAGAACACATTCTATATGTATGTCTCTTGTCCATACCATTCAGGTATGTATGTCTCTTGTCCATTTCAAGAATTATGAATTATCAGAAAACTCAGAAGTATAAGTAAACCATCATGGGTTGGCATAGATAAGGAAATTACTATAGCACTTAGGGGGGAAAAGCATTAAAAATTTGACTAAAACTTAGATAAAATCCCTAGGAAAAATATTCTTTACTGAGTTTTCAAGTGTGAGACACTCTGCTTTTGAACCATATTTTTATGTATAGTGGGCAGCATGGGTAATTTAAAAATTTTTTTAAGTCTTTAAAGATGTATACCAAACTTAATGAATTAGGAAATAGGTGATTATTGGTCAAAACATAGTGTAAGTTCCTTTTATATCTGGTGAATTTACGAAAGGAACAGGTTGTTTTCAATGAGGTAAACTCATGATTTTCTGTAGCCCAAAATTTCTACCCTAGTCTTTGTTTTCCAAGGTCCATTATCATCGCATCACCATTATTAGCAACAGTATCTAAGTACTTTTTAGTTCTAGTTTCTGGGGATAAAAATAGATGGTAGACACGATCCTTGACCTTGGGAAGATGGAATAAATATATGCATATTGCAATGGATAGAGGTGTGAAGTAAAGACCAAATGGTGGTCCACACACACTTGCCAGAGGAGTACAGGGAAGGGGGTGTTCCACGTGGGTGTGAATGTGTGTGGATCTGTTGGTAGGGAGACGGTTGGGAAAGGCTTCCTGGAAGAGGTAGCACTTAAACTACATCTTCAAGAAAGATAATAGAGAAGTGAGAAAACACTTGGGGAAGGGTTTGAGCAAAATCACGAAGGAAGAAAGAATGTGAATGATGTGTTCAGGAAACATTAAATAGACCAGTTTATGTTAAGCAGGAGTTTTATGTAAGGAAGTACTTGGAGACACATTTGAAGTGTTAGGGAGGAATGTGAAGAGAAAGACCAAGTAAAGCAGCTTGAAAGTTTAATGTAGGAAATAGTGAGCTGTCAAAGAAATTTAAACAGGAGTAAGGGGATGCAATAGGCAACAAATATTGTAGGCAGGCTGAATCTTATCTATTCCTGGGTTGAAGCACTAAATACTGGATTATTTTCTTCAACATAAAGTGTGCTACATAAAAATGTTACATCCATGTACTTGTTTTTCATTGTACTTTATTTCCCTTTAAATTGATTTTCAAAAAACTGAGCACAATTTTATCTCTAATGATTCAAAAGACACTTGAAGATCTTTCAGTGCTTCAACTATGTGTACCATTTATGGATGAATCATATTGTGGATGAGCTGAAGTGCTAACTTTTAGAGAAAATTTGTGTTTGAAAACATCTTTATAATCTCTCATAGTGTTTGGAAGTATTTATTTAGTGTCTCATACATTTAAGATTTGTGTATCCTGTCTACTACTTAAAATCATTACAACATAATAAAAATGACGGGAATTAAAACTTTTAGTTCATTTTAACATGGATTTATTTTTCTGAGCAAAGTGTGAAATGAGTGCATGTGTAATTGGAAAATACACAGTGCTCTGGATTTCATCAAAAAAAGGTATTGTTCTGGACTATTAAAAAAATGAAATTTTTTGTATATAGATGAGTTTGATTTGATTAATGAGTTGTTAGTGTACAGTAGGAGGCCGACCCATCTTCTCTTCTGTCCCTACAACCTCACTCGTGAGTGAACCGGGGGACCATCTGGCTGCCACATGTGTAGCCAGCTGCATTCTCCACAGGAGTGGGAAATGTAAGCGCTCTCACAGAAGCCCATTTGTAGAGTAAGACTTCCTCCCGCTAGTCTGGATAAGTTCTCAGGATGCCAAATCATTAAGCACACTTTCCAGTGTGGGAGGCCCTTGAACCACCCCCACTACCTTCTGCTTAAATAAATGCAGATTGTTCCACAAGCCTAGGCAAATGCTCTATTGTGTTATTCTCCAGAGGAGTTTGACCTTGTATGCTAGAAGAATTCCTCCCCAAGTCTATCTTGTGCTACTGGAAATTCACCCCTTTCAGAGCTTTGAAGCCTAAGTACAACCTAAAGAATATTTGCCAGTTTCATTTCCGTAAAATGGTGGTGGAAGAGGGGAAAGGATATTGTCTCATGGCTCCATACCTGATGGGATCACACAGACTTCTCTTTATTGCAGAGTAGGGAGTGGGAGAATGTGATTCATTTGGTAGTATCTCAGCATTTCTTCATCCATAGGCAAATAAATGCCTTACACAACTGTTTCTTACCTTCTAGCATTCCTTTTGAATCATGTACTATATCTTAAGAGAGGGGAGAAAGGATGTAATGGGGAAGCTGGCAATAGGCTTGGAAACCAGCTACTTTGGGGGGACGGCAACTCCTGTACTACGTCTAACAGTTGCAGTCCCTTTCCTCTTCTCTCTTTGTATTTCTTTCTCAAAACACCATACATCCAACACCTTTTAGTGGTCAGGAGACTTTTCTCTGTGAGCCAGAAGGAAGTACGTGATATGTATCAAGTAATCAGAAAAGTTACTCCAATCCCAAATGGGCTTACTTACCTCAATGACACCATAAACATAAAAGACAAAAGTAAATAGATATTTCAGCACATAAAGTCTGGTCATTTAATTTTAGCACGTAAAATCTGATCATTTAATTTCAGCACATAAAATCTGGTCATTTAATTGTCTGGGTACATACAAATAATGCTGCTACTTGGAACAAGTTCTCTTTCAGATATTCTGAATTTCCTCTTCTGGAATTTTCACAATGATTTTACCCACTGACTTCAACATCTTTTCGTACCTCCCCCATGTTTTGTAAATGAATGAATTGTTTATGTGAGAAACTGGAAATTTCTTGTAAGGAAACTATAAATCAAGATACAATTATGAACAACATTTATTTCTTCAATATTAAAGTTCCACTTCTTTTATTTTTACAAAGCTTTCCATGACATTTATCTCCACCTACGTATTTGCTCTCATCTCTGCACACTTGCTTGTTCCTCTTGCTGTATTCATTCAATACCTCACACATGTTTACCAAGTGCTCAATATATATCACGCATGCCAAGACTTATGTGGTGCTTTTTATATGCTTGTAAGGAAGAAAGAAATAAACAAACATAAGACAGTATTTGGTGCCATAAGAGTGATGCAAAGAAAGAACTTAAAGCATTTAGATGAGATAGAGAGAGAGAGAGAAAGATAGATCAGTTTTGGCTGGAGGAATTCTGAGTAGGCTTTATGGAAGAAGCAGCATAGGAACTTGACAACTTAGATGGGTAGGATTTCAATAGAGGGAATTCTGAACTCTGGGAAAAATGTAATCCAGGATAGAAATATGGAAACGTGTGTGTCAAATATAGGAAACTGAATAGATTGACATCTGATTTTATAAGCATTGAGGCTAAGGCTAGACTAAGAAATTAAAATTTTATTCCAAAGGCATTAATTCTCAAGCTTTATGAGCAGTATTATACAATCCTCTATGAATGCAATCAAAATAGAAGATAGGTTGAATGGTGAATCCAGAATGGTCAAGTGGGTGGATTTACCAGAGGCTGGAAGACCTTGTAGAGAAGACCACTGTAATGATCTAAGCAGGAAGTGGTAAGTGCCCAAACTAGAGTGAGACAAATTTGAATGGGGGGAAATGAATGATTCGTCATGAATTACAAATGAAGAAGCAGTTTCTATTCTAACTAGATTGTCAGTTTTCTGAGAGCAAGGGTTATGTCTACAAGTATGTCTTGTCTCCCCAATGCCCCTAGTACATTACTTGGCACAGAGAAATGTTTTATGAAGAATAAATATCCTCCTTTATTATCTATTTCATCACTTTCATACTGCCTGCTTTCAAATAATTATGTCATATGTGTGTGTGTGTGCGTGTGTGAACAAAATTATGAACAAATATATATATATATATACACACACACCTGTATCTCCAGGACAGCTAGTTTTTCATAAAAACAGACCCCAATGATACCAGAGCAGGTTTTCATTCATTGTAAGTCAACAAGAGAAGCAACAATGAAGACTTGATTCTAGAAGAGGGAGGAGGAGGTTTTGGTGAAGTGCTCTCAGTAAAAAATGAAAGAGCTTTTCAAACTGAGCTCAAATCAGCCCAGAGCCCAAGAAATCTAGTTTATTAAGTCATGATAGAATGAATGATTATTAGAAATACTACGCTACTGCAGTAAGCATTATATTATTTACACTTATCATAAAGCGTCATGATACACAGCAATTGACAGTCATCTAGGAAACTGAACAGGGCTTTTAGTACAATGTGAGAATTTAATGGGTTGAAGTCTATTTTTGACATGAACTCTAAAAGAGCAGAAAGGCTTCATTCCTTGTACAGTTCATTAAATATAGTCTATGATGACCTAAGATTGCACAGGAAAGAATCTATTAACTGTATAAAAATGATTTTAAGACTATTTTGAATTGAAAATAGTTTGCCAAGCATTCTATTCCTAAACTAGTAATGATTATTGCAGGTGTTTTTTGTTCTTGTTTTTTGCAATGAATGCTGGGTTTGTAGCTTGTTGCATCAGTTAAAAGGGGGAATGCCAATGTATTACTACTTAACTTCAGATTAGCTGTTAGAGAGATAAGGGTGATGAATGGTGCTTAGCACCAAATGGTGAATTTGACCCAGTTTTAAGCTACCAGATAGAACAGGCAGGCTCCCTAAAATAAATATTTGGGAGTGTATGACAAATAAGTATAACTGATTCTACCCAAACTCTAGAATAAGAATTCCATTATAATTTGCAATAAACATTGAAAGATGTGTCATTCTTTTGAGGAAAATCAAACATATTCATATTTTAAGAGGAAGAGATTTTGTAACATGTCCAAGCTATATGGGCACTGGTGGACTTTAGAAATAATTAAAATATCCGACACTTGAGATTTGCTTAACAGCTCAATCTGACCCTGAGACTTGGAGTAATTTACTTATTCATATTGAAAAGTCTTGCTATTTTTCTTAATACACACACACACACACACACACACACACATGTAAACTTTGACTTTAATGATTTAATATAGCAGAATTTTAAAACAAAATATTTACTGCTGAAATCATGACTAGTAATACCCTAAACTTAAAAACTGGTGGTTTTTATATAAGGCAGGTGAGTGGGCATGAAAGGTAAAGAATAAAATATTTGAATAGTGTAGTTTCAAAATTACAATGGTGGGGTTTTTTTTGTTTCTTTGTTTTTGTTTTTTGGCCTTTCCTCCCTTTACTTTTTCCAAAAAGCTAAACATTGCATTGTATTTTACATAAATTATCCAAAGTAGAGCCCAGGAAAGAAGTAAGAGTTCATTGTGAAGAGAGAGAGGGTCTGTTTGTTGGTAGCGTGCTCTGATACAATTAGTGGAGTAGCAGGACATTATAAGAAAACCAAACAGCATAAGCAAACCAAACTGGGAATAAATTTATTAGTAGAGATATCTCCCAATAAGCATTTCCCTTTAGACAAGGCAACTTAAATACAGTTTTTAAAATCCCGTGATTAATAATTGTTTTGAAAGATGAGCATTATCTCTTTTAATAAGAGATGCTAGTCACATGAGGGGTAGGAAAGCCAAGCCATTTGATTGGGTTAAGCCTGCAAATAAACTTTTTGGGATGTTTCAATAACAACAACACACACACAAAAAAAGAAAAAAGAAAAAAAATGATAGAAAAGTGTTGGTTTTCTTTTTTCGTTTTGCTTCAGTAGCAGACATTTGCCATTGAACTCTCTCAATCAATGTGAGGCATAATGCAATAGCAGAGAAACTAGTAACTGAGTTTATGGCAGGTCTTCAGTTCACAAAGTGCACAAGCCTGAACTAGCTAACATGAGTCACTTCGTCAGATTGTGTCATAGTAATATTACAATCAAGATTTCTAGGTGGATGGCCTCTGTGGACTCTAAAATGTCCCGATAGGTGATCTGATACTGTACCCTAGACAGTCCCTGAAAGTTTTATATCTAACTGTAAGTAATGCATAATCTAATTTCTTCAGGGTACCAACTTGTACATTTAGTTACAAAATGTCAAAAATCTATTTTATAGCAAAAAGAAAGCAGTAAAATAAATATTCAAAGAGGCAATTTAAGTTTTTCAGAGTGAGAAAGTAATTCAACTTAACTATGTTACTAAATGGGAAACTTTCTCTGTTGAGGATATTAATGCATTGATATTGAGAGGAAGGAGAAAGGAAGAGGCAACAGCGTGGTTGTCTGTAAGGAGTTTTGTACTTCACACTGAATGAGTCCCTGTATTCTGTATTACTGGGCAGATCTCATACTAATCTCGTTTTGTCTTCATTTCCTCAACTATAAAGAGGGGATAATAATACCAACCTGTCTCAGAGGGGTGTGGTGAGAATTAATTAAGGCCCATAAAGGGTTTCAAAGGCCAAAGATGAAAGACTGCACTAAGTATAAAGCCCCATCATTAGTCCTGAAGTTGATAGAATATAAAAACTTGGTTATTGATGGAAAAAAGTCTGAAACATCAAATAAGAAGGCACTCTCCTGGATTTACTCATATGTGACTTAAATTTATGAATTGGTTCATAAATGTTTTATTTAGGTGCTCTATATTTAAATTTTCAACCTAGGCTAATAGATGAATTGAAGAGATTACTGGTTTGAAAATAGAAATTACAGCCAGTTAGAATTTAAAAATACACATTTTATTTACTTTTTGTTTCACCTCTGTATGTCATCAATAAGCTAATCAATCAGGTGTTTGTGTCCAAAGAATGATTGAGTCTAGAAAAGCTCTTAGGGGTACATGAAAGAACAAAACATTTAATTTGTTGCCAACATTTTGCATCAAGGTATTACAATTCAATAAAGATGTTATTAAATTTTACCTGAGTCAGGACATTTAATTGAGGGAAGTATGTTACTCTAAATATCTGAATATAGGAGCCAACAGAAAGCGTATGTGAAAATAGAAATTCCGTTTTTAGAAATATGACTCATATTGTACCCCTCCCCCTATGACATAATTGAGTTTCTTTGGATTTCAAATGACTAATATAAAAACAAAAAACATTGTAATGAATCAGTCACCTCTATGTTCTGTAATAAGAAAAAATATCTGTTGCCTATTTTTGGCTAAAACGAAATAGCATCTTGGTTTCTTTAAATTTCAACAGCTATTGCTGAGTAAATGAACAGTTTTGCCCTTTGAAATATTACCAAGTTTGTCGGTAGTTTGTAAATAATTACAACTAGAGCTAATAATATTCTTGAGATATTATTTCCTAATTAAATAGTTGTTCAGTTGGATGAAATCTGGGATGATATAAGTTAGCAATGAAACTGTCATACATCAGAATTCTACCTTTCTTAGGCTCTTAAACATGTACTACTTTTTAGTGACAGTTTTCCCTTATGTCTGTTCATGGGAACAATTCATTACTAATGTTTATTTTGCTTTGGGTTGGGCTGTAAAACTACTCTACAATAACATAACTTAGGAGGTTGTTATTTTAGAATTATTATATCCTATACTGGTTGTGGTCAAGAAAAAGACAGACTGGAAAACAAGAAGCAATACATCTTTAAAACATTTTCTACTGTCATTAAGAAAAAAAAGATTTAGTTTCACTCTAGTTAGTATTTCATTAATGGTCCACTTCATATTTCTTTTGTTAGAAACTCATATATCTTTTACCCCCAATTTTGAATGTAAACATTAACTGTCAAGATTGCTAGCCATGCAGTTAACCAGCTTAATTTTGGTTGGAAGATGAATGATTTACTGCTTTCTTGTGTCTGATGAGTAGGCAGGGCACTGTGTTTAAAATGGCTCTGTCCCAGAGGGCGAATCTTCTGGGTTTCACTGGGCAGCCCACTCAGAAAAAAATAGAAGTTGTAGAGTTTATGGCTCAGGACAAACTGAGCATGAAATTGTGAGAATATCTTATAACTTGGTTATCTTGCCAGTTTATAAGAATGGTTCTCATTTTTCACATTGTTAAATTAAAAGTTTTAATGATTTTCAGACTTCAGGAGATAGTTTTCAAGTTACTTTTTGGTGTAGTTATTCTTTTTGCATCTCAGACTTAAAAGGGCTCTGTAATAAATAAACACTATAGTTTTGCTTTGCTCAGCATATAATTCTTTTTGCAACCACAGCTCTCTATTTTGTGAAACACAAATATTTCTCCTTTCCCTGGGGTCTGTTTTATGTACTATCTCTTAATTGACAGAAAGAAACTATTTTCATCTCCAATGACTGAATCAGCAATTACTTTGTGGGTTTCTCTGCCCCAAGATTGTCTAAAAATATTACTCTATTTATTTCTGCTAAATATTACATGACAGTAAAAGCAACTCTTTTGATTATTTTGATGCACATGTTATATTTTATTATATCAGACAACCGATGAGTATGCTTTATTAGAATATTATCTACAGTTTTGTAAAGAAAGAGTAAAGCATTCCATTTAATACACTTCTGCAAAGGTGTATTCAGAATGTTTTACCTGGAGAAAAGAGGGATGAATAAAAGCTCTCTGTCCTCAAGGAACTTGTAATTTCCTAGTGTAGCTAATGCAGATAACTCAGATTTCCTCAAGTTACATCAACCTATGTATACAGACCAGGTCACATTAAACAGAACAACACATTTTCCTTGGCATTTTCCCACCCCTCTCTATGAATTGCTTCTTGCCCCTCATTTTCCACTTACATATGGGTGAGATAGCACAGGAGGTATTTGATCAGTTTGATAAAATGACAGATAAAATGCAGTGGACTGCAAAATGGCATGGTGCAAACCAATGAAATCCACACTCTGAACAGAATGTATATAATCTTAGTAGCCAGAATAATCTTTTTGGATCTTCAAATTAAACTCTTTATTTTATTATTGGGGTTTCTGATATTATTAAGCATGATGTGATTAGTAATACATACATTCATATCTCACGTATTGTCACCTAATTGATTTTTCATGACCCTTAGGGACTCAAGGATAATTCATGGGTGCTTTTCATCCTTAATTTAGCTAATAGCTTCAATATTTTCCCTTACCAATCTCAAACTTTTAATGAAGAGCAGAAATTTAAGCTTGTTTTTTTCCTATATGATAGTTCATTATGTATATTTAAATAACCAAAATGGGCTTATCATGGTGCTCATTTGTTATATAAATGTTGAATCATTATGTTGTACACCTGAAACCAATGTAGTATTATATGTCGATTATACTAAAGTTAAAAAAATGTAAACAAAAATAGAAAAGAAAACATAACCAAAATGAGCATCATCAAGAAATGAAGTTTTCAAAGAAAAAAATTATATAATGCAGACTATGGCAAAGATTTAAAGTACCAGCATTTTGTTGCTCAAGATTTGATTCCCCCTCAAGGCATTCATTGGATCCTGACTTGACATGAGAAATTAAGTTATTAAGGCAATTAGTATTTGTTCAGCCATATTCAAGACATTTGCCTAGGCATCCAGGACTCAAAAATGAAAAACCTATGATCTTTACTTTTAAAGTCTAGAGGAAGAAGTAAACACATGAAGAGATAAATCGAAGATACAGAAATAAGTGCTATGGTAGATGCTAGGAATGTCAGGGAAGGCTTGACCGAGGAGGTGAACTCTGTATAGTCTTGAACGGGAATGGGAATTTGCTGTATACAGAAGAGGAAGAAAGGGCATTTCAGGCAAAGAGAATAAAATGTGCAAAGGCATAGAGTTTTGAAAAGATATGTGAGAAGTTCATTGTGGTTTGGAGCTTAGTGTTGTGGTGGGTAGTGGAAGGAAATAAAATTGGACAAGTCTATTGGGGTTACATCATGAAGGCACTGTCCCCAGACACAAGAGCTTGGCTTTTATAGGACAGCTAGTAGGAAATTAGGAGAAATTATTTTTTTTAAAAAGGGAAGGGTGTAATCATATTTATTTGGTAAGAAGATAATGGCGACAGGAGTATAAAAATGGATTGTAGAAGAGATTGATGGGGGAGAGACCAGCGAGGGCACAGTGGTATAGTCTTGCATGGAAGCAATAAGAGCCTGAATTAAATTAGTGGCCATAGAAATGGGGAAGAATGATCATATTTTGGATCTATTTCTAAAAGAAAATGGATAGGATTTGGGTGTGGATGGGTGGTGAAGTAGAGGAAGGACTCCAGAATGAATTTCTTACTGGGGAGATTTGAGGATGTTCATTCCATTAACCATGATGGGAAAGGAGGGAGTGTTTAAGGAGACAGTGATAATTTCAGTTCTTGTAATGCACTAGGTTGACGTGCATTTGGAAACGCTGGTCGAGAACTTGAAGATAGGTTAGCACTGGTGATACAGACTTGGGAACAATAAGCATACAAACAGATTCTAAAATGCAAATGAAATCATGTATCTAAAAGTGTAGAAGGGAAGATCACAAAAGATGAAACTGTGGAAAACGTCAGCACAGTGTCCCTCATTCATTTTCAACCCATGCCTCCTTTTGAAAATACAAATATTTCAGCTTACCTGTAAAGGCCATTTTGAAATTTCCCCTGAAAGGCCTATGACAGCCCCCTAAGCCTAAATTATCCTGCCCTCTATTTCTTTAAAAAATTTATAAGTGAAGAAGTGGTCTGAGAAGAAGAAGCCATTGAAGAAAACCGAAGGCCTCTTAGAGAAGTAGAAGGAAAATCAGGAGTGAATGATGTCTTAGAAGACAAGGTAATATTAGTGTCACATCCCTACTGCAAACCCTGAGTAAATCATCAGAATTGAACCTGGGCACTGCCTTTCCTCTTGGCACTCGGTGGAAAGGGTGACTTGGGTGCCGATACCCAACAAAGCCAGAAAGGTGGAGTCCTTCACCTCCCTTACATTCCCCGGCATACTTGGAAGTGTGCATGTCATTTTTGTTCCCCCTTGGGTCCAGGGAGACCTAAACCCCACCTCCAATTATCTTTCTCTTGAAAGCAGCTGAGGTTGGAGTAGAAGGGATGGAAGGAGGAATCTGGGGGTGTGTAGGGAGATAGTGGCTCCATGCCAGTAATCAAAGTTCATTTACTTTTCATTTTGAGTGACTGAGGGGCTGCTCAGGGCTCAATCAAAACTAAGTTCCATTGTTTTCAGACCACCCAACGCCCTCTATCAAAGGAGTCCTTGACCCTTTCTCTTCCTTCCCAGAGGAAAGTGAGCAACAACTAAAGCACCATTTAGGTGATTTGTTTCTGTTTGTTTGTTTGTTTGTTTTTTAAAAGAGAGGATAGTTTATTGAAAGCAAAGGGTCAGAAATCCCGAGCAGGAGGGAGTTCCAAATGGGGGTGCCCAGTGACTAAGGCAAAAGCTCTTACTTTTATACCTCCCCTTGCCTGTTTGTTTCGATCCTATCTTTTGCCACTCGGACTCTTAAGTGTTCATGACCAGGTAAGAAAGTGGGAGACTCCATCGCCTCCTTCCCATTCCCCCTTTGTCCCCCATTTCCCTTTGCTTACTGCTCGGGCAAGACCTTCACTCCTGGGTCCTGAAGAGTCTTCTCATAATCCCTGACTCAGTTTTCAGGATCCCTTGTCCTTTCTCTTCCAGAAAGACACGTCTGTCAGTATCCCATCCTTGTTGCCAAAAGCTGTCAAGTTAGCTTGCCACACTTTTGCGGGAGCTGGCAAAGATATGAGACTCCTACCGTGTTTCCCTGAAAATAAGCCCGAGTCTTATATTAATTTTTGCTCCAAAAGACACATTAGGGCTTATGTTCAGGGGATGTCATCCGGAAAAATCATACTAGGGTTTATCTTCCGGTTAGGTCTTATTTTCAGGGAAACATGGTAGGTCAGAGAAAAAGGACTTTATTCTCATAGCACGTCAGGCATCGTGCCCTTCATGTTCATGTCACTCGTGCTTCCACGAGTCTCACGGAGGTGATGTGCAGTGACTCAATGAGTGCTACACATGCAGCTGAGGGACCTGAAGCTTAGGAAACCCGAATTAATTATAAGGGGGCTGTAAGCCAGCCTGTCCAACCTCTGCCTCAGAGGGAAACATTGTCTTAATTATACTACGTGGCAAACAAATCTACCCTCTGCTCAAAAGAGATACACTCCTTCTGTCTTCCAAAGTTGTTCTGTATACAAACATCCTTAAAAAGATAATCCAGGAAAAAAGTTCCTCTGCTCGCACGATGTGCAGAATTGTGAGAGACTCATGGAGAATTGTTTTCCAACAAGTAGGTTCTGCGTATTCTTCTTTCTCCCTCTCTTAAGCCATCTTGTTTTGTGTTTCTTATTTCTTCCTCTTTATTCCCTTTTAAGATATAATTTAGTCTATTATAATTATTTTTTAGAAATAGGTGTCCTCTAATGACAAAATTCAGCAGAAATAAAAATCTGTCTTTCAACCTATGAAAATGAAATTCAGGTCCAAACTATTACAGCAGCAAAAATGTACAAGAGAATACTTGAAAAGAGGAAAACTCAGGCTATTTTTTTGAAGTATATATTTTACCAACCTTAATGAAAAATCAAAATCAGGAATGATGTTTTTTTTTTTGAAAGATTTTATTGGGGAAGGGGAATAGGACTTTTTGGGGGGGAACAGTGTGTACTTCCAGGACTTTTTCCAAGTCAAATTGTTGTCCTTTCAATCTTAATTGTAGAGGGTGCAATTCAGCTTCAAGTTGTTGTCCTTTCAGTCTTAGTTGTGGAGGGCACAGCTCAGCTCCAAGCCCAGTTGCCATTGCTAGCTGCAGTGGGGTGCAGCCCACCATCCCTTGCGGGAGTCGAGGAGTTGAACCAGTAACCTTGTGGTTGAGAGCCCACTGGCCCATGTGGGAATCGAACTGGCAGCCTTTGAAGTTAGGAGCATGGAGCTCTAACCACCTGAGCCACTGGGCCGGCCCCAGGGAATGATCTTTTTGACAGAACTTCACTCACTGGTTATGGATAAGCCTAATTATAATTATGCATTAAGTAAAGGCAATTCCTAAAATCACAACAAATTTCTTCTTTCTGGTTTTGCCCAGTTAGAAAGTTCATAGGCAAGAAAGCAAAACAAAATTAGAAATTGACATTAATGCATTCAGAATAAATAATGTGATCATTGAATAGTAAAAAACATAAATTCCTCTAAAATAATACGAATGAAGTAGTTTTATTTGATGGACTAACACATATACATAAAGTTTGTTTAACTACCCATTATTATAAACTTCAGAAGATCAAGGTCAAACTATACAAACTGCCACAAATCTGGATAACTGTTATGCGCTATGGGTAGCATTATTGCTGTTCACTTAGTTCTTCATCTCTGTTTTTTGGCAAAGGAGAGTACTGTACTTATCTGCCTCCTTGAAGTGAGGTGTAGTTATGTGGCTAGCTTTGGCCTGTGAAATGTGTGTAGAAGTGATATGTGTCACTCTCAGGAGGAAGCATTTATTACCGGTGTTATGGAAGCATGGACTGATAAGGAGGTGCCATTATACCAAAACAGCCTAGAAAGTGGACCAACACATAAAGAAAAGCAAGCCTCAAAAGACTTCATGTGAGCAAGAATTAAACTTAATTCTATTTGGGGTTTTACTTTTTTTTTTCAACTGAAGCTCCACGTTATAATGATGCTACTTCGTCTTGTTTATTCTAAAATCTGATGCATCTTGAATGCTCAGTGAGGAGATATAACAGACCGAAAAAAAAAAAAAGTACAACTGCTCATTGTCCTATTTTATGCCATTGGATCTTGGGTCTTGTTGTAAGATCTTGTTTCCTCAGGGTGTATCGATATTAGTTCTATATTAGTGTGTGCTCTTTAGAGCACAGAATGTTTGTGAGAAAGAAACCTTTTAGTATACATTCACATGAAGAAGTTTCTTGTCCTTGAAGCATATGGTAAATCTACACATCAGGCAGTTGTGGTGGCTTGAAAGCTCTCCTTGAAAGGTACTGATAGTAATACATAAATACTTTGTAGATCACTTGTGAGATTTATTTATTTTCTGGCTTGAGAAGTTCTGAGTGGCCTGACTTTTAAGGTATAATATGTCTTTTTTTTTTTTTTAATGTATTTGATGGGGATATGTTTTCAAGGCAGCTATTTTATTTAAATAAACTTGAATGAACTTAAAATGACATGTTATAATGCTTCTGATCCTTTTGTATCTCAAGTATCTAAAATAGAATGTTTACGAATGGGAATAATAAATGAAAATGTGTTAATTCTTTCAACCAATATTTATTGAGTGCTTATTTTCTGCTGAAACCTGTGCTAAACAGTAGTATTATAATAGAGAACAAAACTAGCCTCAGTTCCAATTTTGTTACAGTCAGACATAAATAAATAATCATCATAATAATGAATATACAATTATAAACTGAGATTATAGTCTGAGATAGAAATATACCAGGGATGCCAAAAAAATGTACACAAGTGGACACTTTGGTCAACGTTACTCA
Source organism: Rhinolophus sinicus (assembly GCF_036562045.2). Taxonomy (NCBI): domain Eukaryota; kingdom Metazoa; phylum Chordata; class Mammalia; order Chiroptera; family Rhinolophidae; genus Rhinolophus; species Rhinolophus sinicus. Next base: position 46,646,303 of record NC_133752.1, read on the forward strand.
AGCAGTAGTTCGCAGTAATCAGAAGTGTCTGGTTGCTGATGGTAACCACTTTGAGCATCTCCTGTAATTGCGGACGTCAAATGTGACTTGTATTTATCTTTTGTTATTGGTATTTATTGAGTATTACAATTTTAATACAGTTTTCCTTTCTTAAAATGTATATACATTTTTTGGCACCCTCTGTAGTTCTGTGAGAGCACACAATGAAGAAAATTAACCTAGATTGTAAGTCAGAAAAAATTTTTCAAATTTCCCAAGTGTAAATGAGAGTCAACTAGGAAACAGGATGAAGGAAAGGCATTGAATCACATGCCTGACTGGGAGAACAACATAAGCAAAAGCCCTCTGACAGTGAGGGAACCTGGCACAGGCTGTGTGGCAGGAATACAGGTGGTGAGGCAGGGTGGGCCAGACTCGTAGTGTCAATGGTCTTTTTAATGGAGATTGGTCTCTATCTTAAGAGCAATAAGAAGCCATTGAACGATTTTAAACCTGTGGCTAATGTGACCAGATTAAGGTTTTGAAAAGAATGTTCTGTTGGCAGCATGAAAAATGTATTAGAAGGAGGCCTGGCTGGATGATAAAGGAGATCAGTTAAGAGACTATCGTAGTAGACCAGGGAAGAAATGAAGATGGTTAAGACTAGAGACATGTTTTAGAATCAATTCCTAGGACTTCATGATGCATTGGGAGTTCTGGGTGAGGGAAAGGGGGATATCAAGAAAGACTCCGAGTTCCCTGACTTGCATAACTGGATGGATGGTGATAATTTTCACTTAGGTTACAGTCGGAAAAAACTAGTTTGAATGGGGCGTATGTAGGAAAGGATCACGCATTCAGTCTGAGGCAGGTTTGAGATGCCTTTGAGATATCCAAGGGGAAATTTTAAGTAAACATGTAAGGACATATATCTGGAGTTCAGATGACAAGTTGGAGACTTGAGATAGAATTTTAAAACATGTATTTGTAGCTAATTTGTTAAGATTAAGTTCAACCATGAGCGACAGAAAATCCAAAATAACAAGTGTTTAAGAAAGACTTTTCCCACATAAAAGTTTATACAGTACTGTCCAATAGAAATACAATGTGAGCCACAGATGTAATTTTAAATTTTAAATTAGCCATGTTAAAAAGGTAAAAAGAAACAATTGAAATTAATTTCAATAATGTATTTTACTTTACCCAAAATGCTATAATTGGATGTATAATCAGCTTAAAATTATTAATGAGCTGTTTTACTTTATTTTTATATACTGTCTTCAAAATCTGATGTGTATTTTATGCACTCTAAGCACAGCTCAGTTTGGACTAGTCATATTTCCAATACTCAATACGCACATATGGCTACGGAGTACTATATAGGACAGCATAGGCCTAGAGGCAGGAGGTCCTGGGCTGACAGCACTTCACAGTATTGGAGACCCAGCTTCTTCTGTGTGGCCTCCATTTACAAGGTCACATCTTAGTCTAGAACAGCTGATGCAGCTCCATTCATCAAGTTTGCATCCCAGTTAATAGGGACAAAAGAGAAAAAGGTATGTTTTTTTATTCCTCTGTGAGACTACTTCCTGGAAATATATATACCACTTTTATCTACATTCTCTTGGTCAGAATTTAGTCATGACTTGAAGACCATGTACTTAACTGTAGGGAGGTTGGAAAATGTAGCTTGTAGTTTCAGGTGGCCATGTGATGAGATAGTTTTATCGCTATAGAATATACTGGGTACAAATCGTCAGTCTTTGTTAGTGTCTGCTCTTTAGATGACTGGATATTTCTATACACCTTTCTTCTTACATAAATAAATAATATGTTTGCTGTTGTCTTTCTTTCTTTTTTTAATTAAAGTTTATTGGGGTGACAATTGTGAGTAAAGTTACATAGATTTCAGGTGTACAATTCTGTATTACATCATCTACAAATCCCATTGTGTGTTCATCACCTTCCATCACCATATATTTGATCCCCCTTTACCCTCATCTACCACCCTCCTCCCCCCTTACCCTCTGGTAACCACTAATCTATTGTCTGTGTCTATGAGTTTTTGTTTCTCATTTGTTTGTCTTGTTCTTTTGTTGTTTTTGGTTTATATACCACATATCAGTGAAATCATATGGTTCTCTGCTTTTTCTGTCTGACTTATTTTGCTTAGCATTATAATCTCAAGATCCATCCATGTTGTCACAAATGGTCCTATTTCGTCTTTTCTTATTGCCGAATAGTATTCCATTGTGTATATATACCACAGCTTCTTTATCCATTCATCTATCGAAGGGCATTTTGGTTGTTTCCATGTCTTGGCCACCATAAATAAAGCTGCAATGAACATTGGAACACACGTGTCTTTATGGATAAATGTTTTCAGATGTTTTGGGTAGATACCCAGGAGAGGGATTGCTGGGTCATACTGTAATTCTATTCATAATTTTTTGAGGAACCTCCACACTGCCTTCCATAGCGGCTGCACCAGTCTGCATTCCGACCAACAGTGTATGAGGGTTCCTTTTTCTCCACAGCCTCTCTAACACTTGTTACTATTTGTCTTGTTGATGATAGCCATTCTAACTGGGGTGAGGTGATATCTCAGTGTGGTTTTTATTTGCATTTCTCTGATGATTAGTGATGTTGAGCATTTTTTCATATGTCTATTTGCCATTTGTATGTCCTCTTTGGAGAAGTGTCTCTTAAGGTCCTCTGCCTGTTTTTCAATTGGGTTGTTTGGTTTTTTTTTGTTGTTGAGTTGCATGAGTTCTTTGTATATTTTGAATATTAGTCCCTTATCGGAGGCACTGTTTGCAAAACTCTTCTCCCATTCAGTTGGTTGCCTCTTTTTTTTGTTGATGGTTTCTTTTGCTGTGCAGAAGCTTTTAAGTTTGATATTGTCCCATTCATTTATTTTAGCTTTTACTTCCTTTTGCTTTTGGAGTCAAATTCATAAAATGCTCTTTGAATCCAAGGTCTATAAGTTTAGTACCTATGTTTTCGTCTATGCAGTTTATTGTTTCAGGTCTTATGCTTAAGTCTTTGATACATTTTGTATTAATTTTGGTACATGGTGACAAATAGCAGTCCAGTTTCATTTTTTTGCACATGACTTTCCAATTCTTCCAGCACCGTTTATTGAAGAGGCTGTCTTCTCTCCATTGTATGTTTTTTGCTTCTTTGTCAAAAATTATCTGTCCATATTTATGTGGTTTTATTTCTGAGTTCTCAGTTCTATTCCATTGGTCTATGTGTCTGTTTTTCTGAAAATACCATGCTGTTTTGGTGATTGTTGCCCTGTAGTACAAGCTAAAGTCAGTAAGTGTGATACCTCCAGCATTGTTCTTTTTTCTTAAGATTGCTTTGGCTATTCAGGGTCTTTTGTGGTTCCAAACAAATCTGATGATTTTTTGTTCTATTTCTTTAAAAAATGCCATTGGAATTTTGATGGGGATTGCATTAAATCTGTATATTGCTTTGGGTAATATGGCCATTTTAACTATGTTGATTCTTCCAATACATGAGCACGGAATGTCTTTCTATTTCTTTGTGTCTTCTTCAATTTCTTTTAAAAATGTCTTGTAGTGTTCAGCATATAGGTCTTTCACATCCTTGGTTAAGTTTATTCCTAGGTATTTTATTCTTTTTGCTGCAATTGCAGAAGGAATTGTTTTTTGTATTTCTTTTTCTGAGATTTCATTATTAGTATATAGGAATGCAATGGACTTTTGTATGTTGATTTTGTAGCCGGCAATTTTACAGTATTCGTTGATTGTTTCTAATAGCTTTTTGGTGGAGTCTTTAGGGTTTTCTATATATAGCATCATGTCATCAGCAAAGAGTGACAATTTAACTTCTTCATTCCCAATTTGGATGTCTTTTATTTCTTTCTCTTGCCTGATTGTTCTGGCAAGGACTTCCAACACTTTGTTGAAAAGCAGAGGTGCTAGGGAACAGCCCTGTCGTGTTCCTGAACATAGAGCAAAGGGCTTCAGTTTTTCACCGTTAATTATGAGATTAGCTGAGGGTTTGTCATATATGGCCTTTATTATGTTAAGGTATTTTCCTTCTATACCTATGTTATTAAGTGTTTTAATCATAAATGGATGTTGTATCTTGTCAAATGCTTTTTCTGCATCAAATTGATATCATCATGTGATTTTTGTCCTTTATTTTGTTTATGTGGTGTATCACATTGATGGATTTGCCATATGTTGAACCATCTTTGTGCCCTGGGATGAACCCCACTTGGTCATTATGAATAATATTTTTAATGCATTGTTGCATTCTATTTGCTAGAATTTTGTTTATGATTTTTGCATCTATTCATTAGAGATATTGGTCCGTAGTTCTCTTTTTTTGTGTTGTCCTTACCAGGTTTTAGTATCAGGGTAATGTTGGCCTCATAAAATGAACTAGGGAGTACTGTCTCTTCTTCAATTTTTTGGAAGCGCTGTTGTCTTTCTAAGAGAGACAATTCCAAAGTCTCTGTCATATTAAAGACTCAAAATCTAAGATCTGAATGATGTAGGATAGTCTTTTCTACCAGGTCCAATTTTTCTCCTCTTGGTACAGTAAGTTTTTGCTTCTCCTTTCCGATAGCACAGTAGTAGAGGAACAGGGTAACTGAAACAGAAACCCATTTGGGAAAGGGGAGAATGGGTGATGACCAAATCCCAATGTGCAGAAAGAGAGAAGACTGTCTTCTCTGGGAGTACAGTAAGCTTCCGGGCTAGCCTTTTCTCCTCCCACCCCATATTGGAAGCCCTGGTTCTGCTTCCTTGAGTAAAGTCCCTTGCCCATCATCCTCAGTAGCCCCTGTCACTGCTCTCTGGAGATTCTTCTTTGTCTGTTATTTTCCATGGCCACAACTGAGTTAGGCATTGTACAGTATACTGTATCATGCATTACTTTTTGCTGGTTCAGATGTAGATGTGCAGTGTGCTATAGGAGTTGAATCATCACAGCCTTTTGCAGGCTTGACTTGTGGGAATTCTTTGGTAAAAAAAATATTCTCAATAATTTAGTAGACTTCTAGTCAGTTTGTTGCTGGTCAGTTTCATATGCCAGTAACCACAACCAAAATACTTGTCTAGACATAATTTTTTTGCGTGAAGACTCTGGTCTTTATTGGTAGCTTTTGAGTTCTGCTCATTCCTATAATTCAGCTGAATGGTGGCTATGGAATCAGCTAAAGCAGTGGGCTGGTTGGAGAAGGCAAAATCTTAAGCATCCTTGGTAAGATAGGGCATATGTACTGTTACAATGACGTATTATAGAATTGTACACTTGAAACCTATATAATTTTACTAACTAGTGTCACCCCAATAAATTTAATAAAAAAAATTTAAAAGTCATAGGAAGATAATAGTTTGCAATTTGCTTTGCAGTGTTAACCCTTTTCCCCAACATTCCACAAAAATCTTGAATAAAATTCCCATTTTTTGTTCATTAAAAAAAAAAAGATTGTAGTTTCTAAGATACCGCTTAAAACTACTTCTGTTGGGGGAGAGAAGGCTTGGATTTTTAAATCTTGGGAGGCTCTAGTTCATCAGATTTTCAGTTTCCTTTGATTGTAGGCAGAGGAGGCTTCTCAGCAGGGCTGAAGTTTTTTCCAACTTCGCTTGAAGTCTGGGTAGCTCTAGCTGAAGCCTGTAAGAATTTGATGCAGCCAACAAATACCAGTAATCTGATTTTTTCCAACCATTTCCCAAGTACTGTATTCCCAATTACCAAGTGGTCTACCTTCCATGTTATTGTAGGTAACAGTTTTATTCAATGTTTTGCTAAGACATAAGAAGATTTGCTACCTTTCCAGCTTTTAGGTAAGTATTCCAACCACTTTCATTGAGCTAGTGCCACATATTTCAGGTTCTGTATTTAAAGCAGCCCACTTTGTACAGAGAATTTTGTATGAGCATTACATTTGACTCTGAGTACCAGAAAACTCAAATAATAGGGACCTAAAAATAGTTTTGTCTCTTTTGTAAATGTCTTGAAATAGTATGACCCTGTTTGGCACTCGACAGTATCAGGGATCCAGGGTTCTTCAATCTTGTTCCATTGTGAGCGAACCTCCCTTCTCTAGGTTACCTCATAGTTAGTCCGAGCTGGATGCTGTCAAAAATGAACAATGAGTTGCTGATGGAGAGTTTATGTTATGCTCTTTGTCATAGGGTGCCTGTCTTAAGATGGAAATATTTATTAATTGCTTGCTAATTTGAAATTCCATCATGGTAATTCTAACCTCAAGTTTTTGATACTGCAGAATATCTCTACTTTTATAAAGAGTAATCTTGAAGTTTTCAAAATAAAATGAACTTTTGTGTATGTGAGAAGTTGGATTCCAAAAGCAAATGAACCACAATAATGATGGCAAAACGTTTATGGTACCCTGCTAATTTTCTATGCAGTGATGTTTGTAATCCCCTACATACTGACATCTTTGCTCATGACATACCGTTATTTCATTGTTTAAAAATAATTGATATCTGAATCACTTGTGATTTCATATCAAGATTGATGGCCCAAAATCAATGTATACAGGAAGGTAACTCTTTTTCTAGACAGGTGTATGTTTATGTGAGTCCCAAAAAGCAATCATACTGTATTATTGGAAAGCGTCTATTGTGAAATTAATTCTCACTCCAGTTCAATGACTTTCTGTACAGGTGGAATATGAAAATAATAGTTTAAAAAGTGTTACAGCTAACTCTGCTTGGGAGTATTCATTTATACATGATAAAATTAAACAAAATGGAAATGAACTCCTAATACTTTCTTTTAAAATATTAATAAAACAAAACAATTATTATCAATGAAAACACTGCAGAAAAAAAGCGGGTTGCAAAGTTTATCTCAAAGTTATCAAATAATAGATATTCTTAATTGAAAATGAAGGCCAGAAGAAATTATTTGGACTTGGCACATGTAGTAATTTCTCACTACTCTTCTCAATAATATATAGTCAGAATACTTTTTCAGCAGCTAGGAAAAGTTGCACAAAATTCTGTTCAAGGATTAATCATGACATAATTGATGACTTTGCTTCTATGTTGCATTTAATTAAAAGTCTATTGTTTCTTTTCCAGCTTTTTGTGGTTACCTCAATTATTTTAATTGATAGGTAGTGTTTAACACATTTTTTGAATATTTTATATAATTTCATCTAAGGAAAATTTTTATCACAACGGTCATCAGTTAACATTTATATTTTTATAAATTTGTACTTGATTTTTACAGTATATTTATAAACTTTTATATTTTAACTGTATTAAAGGTTTAGTTTCACTGAATTTTAAATTTTAAAATGAAATACAAGCACTTATACTGGTATTTTAGCATTACATGAAATAAACAGTGAAATTACCAGTCTGTAATATTTTCACTTTGCTCTAGAATGGAAATCACTAAACCATAACAGTGAAAGCATGTTTGTAGATCTAGTTGGGCCTCACAGTGTTACAAGAATAGAAAGATATTTTAAAGGAACCAAACCTATCCAGAACATGTTTTCAGCCTTTTCCACACCTAAGAGCTGTGTGGATGTCCTTTTGAGCTCTCTCATTGTTAATAATGAGTAGGTTGTGCTTTAGTGGACTTGTAAAAATATTAGGACCGGAAGTAGCTATGAGGGCATCTTGTAGAAAGCAGAGGGTAACTGGTTTTTTGACTTCAATAATCAAACTCTCCTGAACTTTTATGGTGGGAATTTACATTTGGTTCCCCCCCCAAATGCTTTATTGAACCCATTTCTGATCTTAATTTTAGGGCTGGGCCAGATTCATAGGCATATGACCTGTGCAGTCACATGGCACCACACTCAGAAGGGGCCTCTTGCCTGGCTTAATGCTCTGCAGTTGCCATTTTGAAATCCTTTTTTTTTTTTTAAGATTTTTTTATTGGGGAAGGGGAACAGGACTTTATTGGGGAACAATGTGTACTTCCAGGCCTTTTTCCCAAGTCAAGTTGTTGTCCTTTTAATCTTAGTGTGGAGGGCGCAGCTCAGCTCCAGGTCCAGTTGCCATTTCTAGTTGCAGGGGGCACAGCCCACCATCCTTTGCCAGAGTCGAACTGGCAACCATCCGGGAGCTCAGCTGCCCACCATCCCTTGCAGGACTCAAGGAATTGAACTGGCAACCTTGTGGTTGAGAGCCAGCGCTCCAACCAACTGAGCCATCTGGGAGGCAGCTCAGCTCAAGGTGCCATGTTCAATCTTAGTTGCAGGGGGCAGAGCCCACCATTCCTTGCGGGACTTGAGGAGTTGAACCGGCAACCTTGTGGTTGAGAGCCCACTGGCCCATGTGGGAATCGAACCGGCAACCTTTGGAGTTAGGAGCATGGAGCTCTAACTGCCTGAGCCATCCAGCAGGCCCTGCATTTTGAAATCCTTAGTAAGTTTTGAACAAGGAGCCTGGCATTTTCATTTTGCACTGGGCCCTGCAAAATTTGTAACCAATTCTGTTACAGTGGTTTGCTTTTACTTGCAAAGGAAGAGTGATATGTTTGTCTAATGTCTGATTACATTTTTTTAAAATGTGAAATTGGTTCTTATTGTATTTGGATGTATTTAGGCACTAAAGCAAAACTCCAGCTGGTCAGAGCTGGAGTAAAACAAATGTTTGAAGTGCTAAGCTGAATTTCTTCTTCCCATTAACGGCTCTCTTCTTCTTCCTGTCCATCAGGGCCTTTATGCTCCTTCCTAGACTCACCTCAGGCCTGCCTGATGTCCCACTATTTCCTGTAATGGAAAGGCCTCAAGCAAATTTATTTATTTATTTATTTGTTTGTTTGTTTATTTTTTCATTTAGAGATGTTCCTATCAAGACATACTTGCTTTCTCTCCCATTACCATGCAACCTCAGATGGTATTTCAGGAATTCTTCTCAGGTCTTTTCATCAGGTCTTAACCACCTGATTTGGAGAAAGTGCCAAGGGGAGAGCACCCCTGCCTCTGGACTGCCCTGGTCCTCACTAAAGTGGTGCCCTTGGTTCCAAAGTCTTTCCAAAGATCCCCTCCTCACCAAGGAGGAGAGAGAAATGAAGGAGACTGGGGAGAAGGTATCCTATTTTTTCATGTACTCATTCCCAAGACAGCCTTTTAGCCTAATACGTGGATTCCACTCCTTAAAAAAGTTTTCAGGGGAATAATGCCTTGCACTCATTTCAAAGCCCTGTATCCTTGGCCTGTGGGCCTTGCCTTGTATTCCTAGTCTATGAGGACACATACATGGGCCTTGTAACATTTTTGGCTCCTTTGTTATATCTCAATATTTTGTAACAGAAAAAAACAAAACAAAAAACGACACTCAGAACATGACCATGCCATTGTTTTCTTGTTTCCTTCCTTTCTTCCTTCCTTCTTACCCTCCCTTTGTTCCTTCCTTCTTTTCCTATTTAACCTCCTTTTTCTGAAGAGCCTAGAGATTTTTGCTTCCTCCTGAAATAGTGAAATTAAAAAAAACACACGAAACCCAACAATTTTCAGTTTTGAAAAACAAAACTTGTGGGCTTGTCTCTGTACCCATGAAGTTACTATGTCAGCAAAAGCCCTTTGTTCACCACAGGAAGCAATCCGGTCATAACAACTTCCTTTCTAGCAATTCAATAGCAGTATTGTTACTGAAGCTTATCAGATAGACCCAGTACAAGCAATCCCCATTGACAAGAAAATACAAACAATCTTTTTTATAATTGCCAAACTAAAGTCTCAGAGTGGCTACGTTTTGTTTTATCTATATTTTCTGTGTATTACATTAGCTTGCATTGCTCACTAATTTTGATGATAGATGTGAAAGTGGAGAATGTAAGCAGGTGACTGCTTTGATTCACTGAATTAAGGCTACACTTTGGGACTTGAAGCAATTTATGAGAGAGGTAGAGATAGAGATAGTGAAAGAGAGAGATAGAGATAGAGAGAGAGCGAGAGAGCGAGAGAGCCAGAGAGAGAGAGAGAGAGAGAGAGAGAGAGAGAGAGAGAGAGACTACTATTCGGCTTCCTATCCTGACACATTTTCAGTAATAGTTAGTAGGCAGTTAACCATGATACACTCAGTAATATCAGCCTTGTCTGCAGAGTCAGCAATTGTTCTTTAAAAAATAGTTTTAAACTGTAAACCGTATAAATGTCTTCTTTTTAATTTGAGGTATCTTTGTCTTTTTGTGTCACCTCCTGCTCCCTTACTTCATATTAGAAACTTGTTTCCTGCTCAGGGATTATACTAGTAAGCATCAGAACAGCAATGCATGACCTCTTGGGTTATTTAAGAATAATGACTTAATCTCTTATGGAAAAAACCCTTCTCAGGCATTCTTTGGGGGAGATAACCGTCTTATTAGAATTCCTCAATCCCTCCCACATTCCCTATTCTCTTCCCTCCCCATCAGCGACACTGAATTTGGCAAAGAGACAAATCACCATTTCTCCCTCATTGCTTTTCTTCAGTCTTAGCTTAATTGACATTTCTACCCTTTAAACTTCCTTACGCTAGTTATGGAGTTTCTTTCACTGGAATGACCATGTCTTCTGGTGTTTTCTGTTCTCCTTTCTCTTCTTCACTTAGTGACTCACCCCATCTCTTTAGATCTCATCTTGAAACATTCCTGGGCCTGTTTTCTTTGGACTGAGCCTGACTCCCACGCAGTTTAATTCCCTTTACACTCCCCTTAATGTACTTGCCAAGGTTGCAAGTGTACTTAATAGTATCTTTTCTGCATTCAAATTTTAGTTCTCTTTTTAGTGTTTAAAAATTCAAGTTTTTCTTGGAAAAGATTACCCAGTTCATTTCCCTTCTATTTTTTTCCTCTTAGGTTGTAACTGAGTTTCTAAGTGATGATGAACAGACAAAAGGCAGTCGATTTTGACTGTGCAAAATTAAAGTGTTTACGGCTTACATTTTCCTCAGACCCCTGTGGGTTGTCTCTTGAGACATGACAGAGAATCTCAGGTCATGCGTCTCTCTGGTGAATGCGGAGTTTGGCCCCTGCAAGCCAAAGAGGACTCCAGACATTATATATACGCAGGAAGAGGAAGAAAATTCCCAGAGGAAGACACAAGACATAGACGTGAGAATAGAAGAGAAAAATAGCTGAGAAATTAGTTTGGTGAAGTCATAGTTCATTTAGAACAGACATAAGAGTTGCTAGTTTGGTTTCTGTTCTCCTTACAGCTCCGTCCCTGTTGCACTCTTCTCTGTGCCCCTGTTTCATCTGGGCTCCATCTAGGTCCCCGCCCGAGACAGACCACCACTAACTAAGGATGTGGTGTGACTATTATAGCACATCCCTTTGGGCTTCCTTGGCTTTGTGATTTTCTGGATTGAAGCAGCAGTAGTAAATCTGCTTTTCACTGGATCCCTCTGTAAGCCCTTCCCTGTGGTTTGTGGCTCTGATGACAGACTGCACGTTGAGGCAGGCAGTGTGCTAAGGGTGGGAAGAGATATGGCATCATCCCGCGCAGTTGTATTTGGGGTGCTAGGCTGATCTGGGGGTGATGTTGGGGCCAAGCCCTAGCTGCACTCTCATTCTGGTGACAGACAATGCTTGGTGGTAAAGGGTCCTTCTGACAGAGATACCAGGAAAACATCAGGGTGATAGTGTTCTGTTTCAGTCTCAGAAGTGAAACAGGCAGTGCCTATAGAGATCCCTCGGACATATTATGAACGTTAAGACTTTGGCTGGCATAACTGGGACATTTTATCCTGTCACATATGTACTACATATATGAGAAATGTTGGGAGTTGGAATCTGAGCTAGGGTCTGGTTGACAGGTCAGTGACCTCTGTGATCTTATAGGGAGTTTAACCCTTCAGCTCACGGATGAAGAAACTTGAGGCTCAGGCAGGTGGAAAGACTTACTGAAGGTCCACAGCTTGTTAGTGCCAGAGCCAGAGCCACGGCTCACGTGTCTAGGCTCTCTCTATTTAGTGTTCTTTCCACTGCACCATGCTGCCCTATAGGTCTTGTGCTTGCAGCTGCTGGCTGGCCCAGGATGCCAGGAGACAAAGGCCTACGTAACGTATTAATAATTGGTTTTCCTAATGTTATTTTTCTGGACACCATCATGGATAACACTTTTAGCTCTCCATTGTCTGAATACCAATATAATGCATACTCATTGTGGAGAATTTAGAAATGTAGGGAGACGAAAATAGTAATATTTTGTAATCCTGTTATCCAGAGATGATTGCTATAAACATTTTGTTTCTTTCTAATCTTTTTCCACATATAGGTGTGTGTGTGTACATGTACCAGGGTGCTTTTGTGCATTTACAAAATTGGGATTACATATTTTGTATCACTTGGAGTTTTTTAGTTGCAATAGAAGAAACTAACCTAGTTTCAAATTTAAGGAAGGAAAGGAATTTCTTGGTAGGCTGCAAAATCAAAGAAACACCCAGGCCTGGGAAAAATAGGACCCAGGAAGCTCAGCTGCTTTTATCAGAAGAGACAATAAATACTGGATAGGTCAAACTAGCACTGTATATAGATGTCTTAGTTTTGAAATTTATAGTTGCATCTGGGATGAGTAAATAATAGCTTTAAATTTTTCTGTAACTGAAGTCAAATTATTGCCTGTTCAGGGTAACTCTCTCTTCCAGATTATTACATTCAATGGTCAGACCCCCTCTCAGGATTTCTCCTTTCCACCCCACCTTCCTCACTCCCTCTCATAACCTCTGGGAACAGAGGAAGTTTGTGGTAGCTTCCTGCCAGCAGAGGAGGACATCTGGTCCTTGTGTTACTCTCCAGTCCTTTCTGGCTGTGGTCTAGCCCTGTGTGGAGTTTGCCTATGGGCCCTCTGGCCCCACTCATCTGCTGCTAACGTGGCATGTCCTTTATGTTCTGGGCATGACCACTGCAGTACAAAGTGACTGCTGCCAGGAGTTTTGTCACCTTCCCCTGATGCTGCTGAGCGCCAAGTGCCCTGGCTAAAGTATGGGACCTCATTATCTGCTGCTGTGGTCACCCCCACCTGCACCGCTTCGAATGCTGGCTCTCTCATTGTTCTCAGCTCCTTTCCATTTCCCTCTCTGGGAACTATGGGGATTGTGGGTCAGGCAGCTCTCTCAGGCCCCCTTGGTCTCTAGTTCTGACCTACTGCCGTCCATAGCCTTCTGCAGCCACTTTATGTTGTCAGTGGGCATTCTGAAAGTGGCTCCTCCTTGATTTCACGGAGGAAGTGCAACAAAAGTACCTTCTTTTTTCAGATCCTGACACTTAATTTGGAGCACAAGTATCCATCTTGAATTTCAACCCAGGAAGCGAGACAGTCCCTCAGGGACTTTTCTTATATCTGGCTTTCATATCTTCTTTCCCTCTTCCTGTAGGCTCTCCCCTGCAGTCCAGGAGGGAATTTTTCTTCTTTCCAACCAGGCAGGAAACCAACTTCATGTTAAATACTGCATTATTTTTAATCTGTGATTAACTTTTATCATCTCTGTGCTCTGATCTTCTCAATTCTGCTTCATCATTCCAATCATGTCCTTTTTATTAATTCAAAATAAAATTAATTCTCTCTCAGTGACCTAGTTCTTATGTATCAAAGGTGCTTTGCTTCAGAGTAGTAAGCCTGCTATGAATGAAAAAGGCATTCCAGTGGCTTTCTGCTCTCCTAAGGCAATGCCTCCAATTGATGCAGTAGGTAGAGAGCTATGGGGCAAAAGAAAGCAAAACAAAAGTTTCCAACTATAGGTTTATCTTTCTACATTCAATTTACTACCCTATATTTTCCACTATCAAAAAAATTTTCTAATACAGGGCTGCATAGTTTCTAATCATCTCCCCATTTGTTTAGTTAACCCATAAGTCATTAAACCGTACTCCTATAATTGAACATTAGATCATTTCAAGATTTTATTATCATGCTCACACAGTGTGAGGGATATCAATGATAAACGTCTAAGTTTTGCTTTGTCTTGTGCACCTGAAACTAAAAAAAAAAAAAAAAATCTTGACATATTTTGTAAAATGGTTTCCCAAAATCTTTGTTCTCATTTCTGTGCCCACCAACAGTATATGACAGTGTGTGACTTGTTGCACACTTTCTGATTTTGAATAATGATTTAACCTTAGCTTCTCCCAGCCCTCACTAGCTTATGGGAACAGAAGGGGACCATATTAAAAACTATTAGGTTGGTGCAAAAGTAATTGCGTTTTTTTCAATTATTTTTAACCTTTTAAACTGCAATTACTTTTGCACCAACCTAACAATATTTTTGTGGACAGAAAAGGGGCCACATGTTAAGCCCGACAAGCTCAGGAGATTGAAAATAACCACATAACATGGCATGAACATAAAAATTTCTAAGGTGGGCCATGGAGAGAAGTCACATCTTTAGCCTAAAGCTTCCTTCATAAAGTCCATCTTTACCTTAAGTGAGCCTGTCTATTGTATTTTTGCACCTAAGATAACATCCTCGGAATGTCAGTAATCCGGTTTTCTGGACCAGAGCAGGAAACTACAGCATCCCTCATTTTTATTCTTGTCCCTTGATGACCATCTCTATGTGCTGTAAAAAGCGCACTGCTAACTACCCTTGTGCTCATCTTTGTAAAAGAAGTACCTGTTTTTCCAATTTACTTTTATCCAATCCCAGAGATTTCCCCGCTTTGTTTTCTCTCATCCCCTTAATCTACCACCAGTAGATTTCGTGTAACCCTCCTCCTTTGATTCTACATATAAAATAAGCTGCAAACCCGCCATTTTGCATTTTCTCAATCTGTTGAGATTTTGCTTCCTGGCAATTGTCGTCAGTTTGGTTAAATTAAACTCTTATAAGCTTTCTCTTAGGCTTTTCATCGGTAGCATCTCTCTCTCTCTCTCTCTCTATCTCTCTCCCCCCCCCTTTCCTTTCCTCCCTCCCTCCCTCCTCTCTTTCTTTCCTTTTTTTCCCCCTTGCTAGTAGATGTGGGACCTCTAGTGCTTTTGGAAATTCTCTTTAAGCTCTGTGATCAAGTTCTTCTAAAAGTACCAGGGGCTTCACTCTTCTGCTCACACACCAGCCTTCTTTTGTTGGCTTTGCCTCAACTCAGTGGCTGAGGTTTGGAGCTTCAGAGTATTCTGTGCAAAGTACAGGATGATGCCTTCTCTCTAACAGGCCAGAAGCTGTGCTAGATGTTCCAGTGCTTCAAAAATGATGAAGTTGCTCTTTCATGTTTTCTCCCCGCCTGGATGGCTTCTCTTATTTCCTCTGTAGGAATTCAATGGGGGAACTGGTCTAGCAGACAAACCTGACAGACAGACCAGATTGTACCAGTGAGAACTGCTGTCGTACTGGACTAAACTCATTGTTCCTAATTCTCCCTTCCAATGTGTTCTTTTCCAAGAGGCTCTTCAGTTTGCATATAAATAGGCTTGTATCAAGCCACTCTATGACCTGGACCCTGATGGAAGCTAACTTTTACTCAGACTCAAGCTGATGTGTATTATAGCATTAAAAAAAAAAGATTTTTAATTTGATAGATGAAATTGTATCTTGTAGGGATTTAAATTTGCATTTCTTTACTATTAATTAGCCAGGCATTTTCCCACATACTTATTTCTAATTTGTGTTTCTTTTTTTGTAGATTTTAATTTAAAAATATAGCTGACATACAATATTAATTCAGTTTCGGGGTACACCATAGTTGTTCAACATTAATATACCTAAAGAAGTGAAGTGATCACCATATGTTCAGCAACCATCTGACACCGTACTATGCTACCAAAATATTATTGACTATATTCCCTATGCTGTATATTACATCTCCATGACTTATTTGTTTTATACCTGGAAATGTGGACCTCTTATTCCCCTTACTTTCCCCCCCTTTCTAATTTTTCAATTACATTTAGCATTCAATATTATTTTATATTGATTTCAAGTGTATAGCATAGTGGTGAGACATTTATATAATTTAAGAAGTGATCCCCCTGATTAGTCTAGTACCCACCTGGCACTATACATAGTTATTACATATTATTGACTATTCCCCATGCTTTAATTTACATCCCCATAATTATTTTGTAACTACCAATTTGTACTTCTTAATCCCTTCATCTTTTTCACCCTGTCCTGCAACCCCCTCCCATCTATCACCCCAATAAATCTAGTACCCATCTGATACCATACATAGTTATTACAATGTTATTGGCTAGATTCCTATTTATTTATTTATTTTTTAAATTAGTTTCAGGTGCACAAGACAAAGCCAATTTGTACTTTTTAATCCCTTCCTATTTTTCACCCATCCCGCAGCCCTCCTCTCATCTGGCAACCATCAAAATATTCTCTGTATCTATGGGTTTGTCTCTGTGTTGTTTATTTATTTTGTTCTTTAGATCCCACATATAAGCGAAATCACATTGGATCTGTCTTTCTCTGTCTGACATACTCCCCTCAGCATAATGCCTTCAGATGGCTACAACCCATTCCCTTCCATGACCAAGCAATACTCCATTGTATATACATATGTACCACCTCTTCTTTATCCATTCATCTATTGATGAACACCCAGGATGACTCCACATCTTGGCTACTGTAAACAATGCTGCAATGAACAGGTGGATATTCATGTCCCCTCAAAGTATTGTTTTGGGTTTCTTCAAATAAATATCCCAAAGTGGGATTACTGGATCCTTTGTCTCTTGTTACAACCTTTGTTTTAAAGTCTATTTTGTTGGGCCAGCCCAGTGGCTCAGGTGGTTAGAGCGCCATGCTCAAGCTGCTGCAGGCTGCCGTGGGCTGCCCTGGGGAGTTGCAGGGGAGAGAGGGAGGCAGAAAAAAAAAGTCTATTTTGTCTGGTATAAATAGTGCTACACCAGTTTCCCACCCCCATTTCCATTTTCATGAAATAACTTTTTCCATCCCTTTACTTTCCATTTCTGTGTGTGTGTTTCAATCTGAAGTGAGTCTCTTGTAGGCAGCAGGTGTAAGGGTTTTGTTTTCTTATTCATTCAGCCATTAACCCACTTGCATTGAAAGTAATTGTTGATAGATATGTAGTTATTGCTATTTTACAGTTCTTGTTTCTGATCTTTTTTTAAATCTTAAACAACTCCCTCTAACATTCCTTGTAATACTGGTCTGGTGGTAATGAACTCCTTTAGCTTTTTCTTGTCTGGGAAGCTCATTATCTGTCCTTCAATTTTAAATGATAGCATTGTTGGGTAGAGTACCTTTGGTTTCAGATTTTTGCTTTTCATCATTTTGAATATTTCCTACCAATCCCTTATGACTTGCAAAGTTTCTGTTGAGAAATCAGCTGACAGTCTTATGGGAGCTCACTTATAAGTTACTAATTACCTTTCTCTTGCTGCTTTTAGGATTCTCTCTTTGTTTTTAACCTTTGCCAATTTAATTATAATGTGTCTGGGTTTGGGCCTGTTTGAGCTCATCTTGTGTGGAACTCTCTGTGGTTTCTGAGCTTGTAAGACTGTTTCTTTTGCCAGGTTAGAAAAGTTTTCAGTCAGTATTTCTTCAAATACAGTCTCAATCCCTTGCTTTCTCTCTTCTCCTTCTGGTACCCCAATGATACGAATGTTGTTACGCTTGATGTTATCCTCATTTTTTAAAATTCTTTTTTTCCTTTTGCTGTTCCAAATGGGTGTTTTCTGTTACCTTGTCTTCCAAAACATTGATTCGATCCTCTGCTTCATCTAGTCTGTTGGTGATTCCTTCAAGTGCATTCTTCATCTCAGTTATTGTATGCTTCACTTCTGACTGGTTCTTTCTTATGATTTCTATGTCTTTTTTTATGCTTGCTATCGCTTTGTTGAAGTTCTCACTGAGTTCTTTGACCATCCTTATAACCATTGTTTTGAGCTTTATCTCTGGTAGGTTGCTTGTTTCCATTTCGTTTAGTTCTTTTTCTGGAATTTTCTCCTACTCTTTCATTTGGGATGTATTTCTTTGTTTCCTCCTTTTGACTCATTTCTGTGTTTGCTTCTATTGTATTATGTAGATCTATTATATCTCCCAGTCTTGCCATGTGGCCCCTGTGGGGTCCGCGCCACAGTCCCTCTTGTCTCCTGCACTGGGTCTCCAGGAGTATCCCTTGTGTGGGTTGTGTGTGCCCTCTTGTTATATTTGAGTCTTGATTGCTATTGGCATGTCAGTGGGTAGGATTGACCCTCAGGCTGACGGGCTGTGGGTTTTGTCTAAGTCTGCAACTTACTGGCTTCTGTGGGGGGTGGGAAGGGGAGCTTACCACAGTAGGATTTGCCCCAGTAGACTCTGGTGCCTTTTGAAAATGCGTTTTGGTTCTGCCACTTGCGGGGCTAATTGAGTGGTGCTCTGCTGTGATCCGAAGTCAACCTCCAAGTATGTTAGTTCTGGAGCCTCTTGGGAGGGGCTCCAGTGCAGGCCCCGGTCAGCTCCTGCTTGTGACTGGCTGGAGAACTACCTAGTAGGAGCTACAAAGCAATCCACAGTTGGTCGCTGCTTGTGCTGGACATGGAAGCATGTGGAAGAGACCATTTTGTGAATCAAGGACGGCTGTTACCAGTGCTGGGTCTGGGGTAGCCCTGCAAAAATCCAGGACACGCCAAGTCCTGCTGCTGGTTGCCTGCTACTGTAAGGTTCAGCCACCAATAAAGCCTTGTGCTACTGCAGTTGGATTTGGGTGTGGCAGGGTCTCAGCACGTCACCAGGGTGGAGCAAGTGGAGCTCACCTGACCAATTCATATTCAGATTTGGCCATGGGCATGGGGGAGTGCTGAACACAGGAAAGATGGCACCCACCTTCTGGATCCATGGGAGAAGGACCCCACACAGGGAAAATGGTGACTATTTTCCAACCCTCGCCTGAAGCCATGCACCTCAGTATGCCCCCTGTATGTCTCCATTTCCCCTCTGAGTTACCATCCCTCCGAGTTACCATCCCTTTGCCAGAACCCAGGGTAAGTGCCTGTAGGTGAGTTTGTGTAGGCCCTTTCAGAGGATGTCTGGGTTTCCTGCAGCCTTCCATCTCACCCAGACATTTGGATTCCCCACTGTTTTTCACAGCCAGATGTTATGGGACTCCTCTTCCTGGCACTAGTACTCTAGGCTGGGGAGCCTGGTGTGGAGATGGGGTTTGTTGTTCCTAAGTGGGGAAACTATGAGGCCAAGATATCCCTCCCAATTTTCATCCACCATACGGAGGTTTGGGGCCAGCCTGTTTCACATCTCCACTCCTCCTACCAGTCTTGGTGTGGCTTCTTCTTTATATCCTTAGTTATAAAAGTTCTGTTCAGCCAGACTTCAGATGGTTCTCAAGGTTGATTGTTCTATTATTTAGTTGTAATTTTGATGTGTTCGCAGGATGAAGCAAGCACAGTGTTTATCTGCTCCACCATCTCGGATTCTCCTCTGTGTTTCTTTCTTGTAAATTTTCTGGTCAAGTCCTTTCTCATTCACTCATGGCATTTTAAAGTGAGGTTTAAAAATATTAGATATTTTTTTGAACTATCATATTTGTAGAAATAGTTCCCCCATTTTTTTGTCTTTTCATTATTATTTTTACATGTACAAAAGTTTAACATATATATGAAGTACCATGTTAATGGATAGGAATAGTGAATATGTAAAGACATCTCTACTGCCAATTTGGTGTATGGATGCAATACAATTCCAACCAAAATCTGAGAAGACTGTATGTAAAACCTTACAACTTTATTCTGAAATTTATATGGTAAAGGGCTAAAATAATCCAAAATATACTTAAAGAAAAAAAGCAAAACAAGGAGATTTACCTTACCAGATATTAAGATTGACTATAAGGTTATAGGAATGACCACAGTATGGAATTAAAGTAGGGATAAAACACTCAGGTGGGAAAAGGAGTGACTATTCCTTAGAATAGTAAATGGTGCTGGGATAATTGGTTAAAAATATGCAGATAAAGGAGTTGTCTCTATAATTGCTCCATACACAAAAAAAGTTTCTGTGTGGATTAAAGACCAAGCTGTGAAAGGTAAAAACTTTTCAACTTTTAGAAGACAATATAGGATGCTATCTTTATGAATATGGGCAGGAAAAAATTTATAAAGTGAGGTCCACAAAACACAAACCATAAAAAAATTGATAGATTTAATTGTATTATATTAAAATTAATAGTGGCTGTCATAAAAAGATAGTGATAAACCATAAATGAGGAGAAGACATTTTCTATACATATAACCAGGATGGGTAAAGAATCTTGAAAGTAATATGGTAAAGACACAAACAACCTGATAGAAAATTAAACAAAGGATAGGAACTGTATTTCTTAGGGAGGCTTTGAGACTTGAGTCCTTGTAAGCTGGCTTCTCTGTCATTTTGACATGTCACCCACCCTTCTTTGAGCACTTCCTTATTAATGCCACAATAAGATGTTCCAAGCTCATTTGAATGTTCTCCTTCCCAATCATAGAATTAGCCATTTCGCCAAGGGTCCCCAATTTCTTTTAGGGGAGAATTGCATTTTGAAACCAAGATCTGTACTCAAGGTGCAAATATTAATTACTATTGTGATGTCGTTGCACCCATTCCCTTTCTTTGGACAGAGGAATGGGATATTTGCATGTGCACATACACACACACACACACATGCATGTATGTTCACATACATATTATATCTGTGTTTAGTCCCATGTATTATGTTGGTGCAAAAGTAATTGTGGTTTAAAAGTTTAAAAATAATTGCAAAAACCGCAATTACTTTTGCACCAACCTGATACGTATCTATAATATTAAAAACTGTTATGTTCACACTGACACCTAAATTCCAGTCCATCACCGTGAAATTCAATCTCACTTTCTGGATCTCATTATTCTTAATACATTTACTTATTTAATCAATTCACTTGTATGCACCAATCTCTCTGCCACCACCACCACCTCCCTTACAATGACTGCCTTACCCCACTTGGACTGTAGAGCTTGATGGCTGGACACCACCATGTGGACTCCCTCTACATCCTACCCAGTCTCCAGTACCCTGAGCCAGGCAACCCTCATGCATGGGCACTCTCCTCACTCTGCTCCATCTCCAACACCCATGCTAGGCCTTCCTCCCACGTCAGATACTCATCTTAGCTCATTCAGGGCCACCATGGCTTTCCCTGTGCTGGAGAAAAGCCTGTCCTGCTTGTCTCTACCCAGTGGCTTTAGGACTGATTGTTTCTGGAAAAGAAGGAAAGAGGAAGAAAACAAGAGCTATCTGTAGATCTATGTGATTTCATTTTATATAATTATCTCTAATCAATGGAAATATGGTATGATTTAAAGATAATTTTACTTATTTAAAACCATTATTTACTAAATATGTCCTTATATGAATATCATTTTGATTAGTATATAATGTTGAAATAAATGACAATTTTTTATTTTTGAATAAAGTGGTGGAAAGACATCCCTAGGAGCAATAAAGCTAATTTGTTTGAGATTTCATCTACAACTGAAGGAAGAAAAATAAAGTTGAGTTTTAACAAGGCTGAATTTTTCTTTTAACAAGACAATATGTAAAGTCCAACTTAGGAAAGTTTTAAAATTAAAATTAAATAGGAAAAGCTATTCACTAAAATGTGAAAACTCAGGATGAATAAATGTAATCGTGTCTGGGCACTGGGACTGCAATGCATTAGTTGCTCATGAGGGATTGTTCTCTAATACACATCTGTTTCCATCTAGAAAAATAAACAAAAAAGCCCTTTCTTACCCTTGGCTCCACTTCATTGAATTATGTCAAGTAAAATTAAACATTGAAAACCAAAAACTGTCCAAAAAAAGCATGGATTTATATGAGCATATTTACTACTAGTAAGTATCATGTAAGAAGACTGCTTGCTATTAATAAATTTTTTTATAGTTAGCTTTTTATTTTGGAACAATTTTAGATTCACAGAAAGTTGTAAAGATAGTAGAGAGTTCCCATATACTTCTCATCAGTTTCCCTTAATGATAAAATCTTATAATACCATTGTATATTTGTCATAACTAAGAAGCTAGCATTAGTACTTCACTACTCATTAAACGTCATGCTTTATTTGAATTCACTAGTTTTTCTAGTAGTGTTCCTTTTCTGTTCCTGATTCCAATCTGGGACATCACATTACATTTAGTCATCATGTCTCTTTAAGTCTCTAGTTTGTGACAGTTTCTCAGTCTTTCCTTGTTTTCCATGACCTGTACAGTTTTGTGGTGGACTGGTCAGGTATTTTGTAGAATATTCCTTAATTTGAGTTCATACGATGTTTTTCTCTTTAGATTGAGGTTACAGGTTTTTGGAAAGAATATCACAGGTGTGTAAAGCACTCTTCTGAGGAGTACATGCAAACATCATGACTAATCCTGGTAACATTAACCTGATCAGCTGTTGTTTGCCAGGTTTTTCCATCGAAAAGTTACTATTTTTCCATTTCCAAACCTTACTCTTTGGAAGGAATTAAGTCTAGTTCACACTCAAGGGGAAGGGAGCATGTGGGAAATTAATCTTCACCTGCTAGAAGGGAGAGTATCTCCATATATTATTTGGAAGTCATCTATAAGAAAAATTCATCTAAAAAAAAAATTCATCTCTTCTCCCCTGTTTGTTTGTTCACTCATTCATTTATATCAGTATGGACTCATGTATTCATTTTATATTTTGGGTTATAATTCAGTGCTGTTATTTAATTTGTTGCAAATTTCTTTTCCAGGTATTGGTGATTGGAAATTCTTCCAGGTTGGCTTCTGTATATCTTTGACATGCTCCCACCGTTTAGTGCTTGGAGCTGTCTGGCATTATATGATGCTCTGGGCTTATTTTATATTCATCTTGCTTCAACCCTAGAATCAATATTTCTCTGAGAAGTCCTGCTTTCTTTATTAGAGAATGATATTTGGGTGAATTTTTATAATGGATTGCAGCCTAGATAGACTTGGACCAGGCAGAGCTTAGACGCTTTTCACAATAGTGATCAATGGCATGATCCAAAGTCTAGGAATTTTACCAGAAACCACCCTACTGAGGAATTTTATGAAAAGTTCCACCAAAGGCTTTTAAGTGAATTATAGGATTGAAAAAACAGCACTCATTAGATCATCTTGGAAATTTTCATTAGAGTGAGAAAGTTTTATCAAACTGACAGCATATTCAATCTGTATGATTCATACCTGAGACATATTGCAATGGACTCTGAGAACAGCTTGCATAAACTTTGTTGGAACTTCGGTAAATAGGAGCAAAATCTAAAAGGAATAAATAGGTTCATACTTAAAGAAATTGTATGGTTAATATAAACACATTTCCCCCTGGATTGATAATTATGATTCCTGAAAATGTCTAAGTGACATTCTAGTCATATTTCGAGAAAGAATGTGACATGTACAGTCAAAGGCACTACAAAAAATATATATATTATGTATATATATTATATATATATATATATGTGTGTGTGTGTATGTGTGTGTGTGTAGATTCAAATACATATATGGCAGTGCTTCTGCCTTCCAGAGAGGTAGATAAAATAGGAAACATTAGGAGGTGGGAAGTACAAGTTTTAATGAAGAGCCATGGGTGCTGTTAGGTAAATAAATTGAGTGGCTATGGCAACAGGATCTCTGAGGAGGCTGTAGAAGGCTGTGTCTTCAGAGGCACGAAAGACCCATGATTCTAAGCAGGGAGTGGTGGTGCATCTGTGAGATGGAGAGAAAAACTGAGACAGTGGAGGAGATTGGTTCCTCTCTCTCTCATGGGAGAAACATGCTTACCAATCAGGTAAGTGCAAATGAGGTTGAGTCCATGGGGCATGAAGTCCGTAGAGGGTGGGAAAATCAAATAGTAGAGCCGTGAACAGGAAGCGACACCTTGGTGAAATATATTTGTTCAGTAACCCTTGGCTTTGAACCACTTTACACATTATTTTAAAGTACATCATTCAGAATGAGGCCACAAACTGGCCTAGAAGAAGCTAGAGCCAAGAACCAGAAAGAACAAAGGTACATCCAGAGCAAATATTCAGTCTTATGAAAGCTTAGTAGGGGAAATATTTAGCCAGCTAGTTAGGAATCTTGAAAGAATGAGTGCTGATGTAGATCTCTATTTTGATTTTCTACCAAACTCTTGGTGATGTACTTTTTTTTTCATGTGTGAATGATTCATTTAACATTTTTATTCCTTTGTTTTGCCATGGTAAATTAGATATCACACAAAATTTACTATTTTAATCAGTTTAACTGTACAGTTGAGTGGCATTAAGTACATTCAAATTATTGTTTAACCATGACTACATTCATCTCCAGAATTTATTCTTCATTCCATACTGAACTTCTGTACCCATTCATCTGTAACTTCCTACTTCCCTCCCCTCTCTAGCCCTTTGGAACCACTATTCTAATTCCAGTCTCTATGGATCTGACTGCCTTAGGTACCTCATCTAAGCAGAACTGTACAAGATCTGTTCTTCAGTGTAGGGCTGTTTCACTTAGCATACTGTCTTTCAAAGTTCATCCATGTTGTAGAGCTACGCTTTTATTCCTAAAGTAGTAGCGCTCAAATCATGCTGAGCTTTTGATTTTTTTCTTAGGCAGTTTAACAGGCTGTAGGGAATAGGAGGACACACAAAGCACACATTGGAGGGGAAGAGCTTACAGCGTCCATAGTAGGGGCAGGATACTGAGGTAGCTAAACCAGGGGCCCCAAACTCCTTAGCTATTAGAGACAGAGCTGGAGAGTGAGGACCAGGCATAGCACTAAGGTATGGGCAACAAAGCATCAAATCACAAGGCAGAGACCAATAGTGTGAGGTTAGGATGGTGGACTGGGGCAGAGATAGCAGATAGGAAGGACCTGGGATACCATGAGTGCCAGAGGGCTAGTGCACATGCAGGCTACTGTGGATTCAGCCATGTGGGAGGAAAGACTACAATTAGTGACTCAGATGCCAAAGAGGGACAGGCCATGCTGGCTGGTTGATATAGGAAAGTTGTCATGGAAAAGGTAGGATATAAAGTGGCAGAGAGAATTGGGGTGGTGATCTACTCAGAGGAAGTGGCATTAGGAGGGAGAGAGGCAGAAACTCCAAGATGCTTTTGTAGCTAATAGACCACTTTAACAGAGTCTGCAGAAGGTGTGTGTGGAATGCAGAAGGAAATAGGAGTAGGCTGATGATGTCAGTTTATACAGCGTAGTTATTGCCAGGTAAAGAATTCAAGTTATTTTGTAACTAATGGGTATCATCAGAAAACGAGCCAGCTTTAGTCTTTCCTTTGCCTTGACTCCCAAGCCTTAATCTTGACCGTAATTACAACAGCATACTTTGCCTTATAGTAGGTTGGGAAATGTTTGTATCTCACGAGAATATAAACTGCCTGAAGGCAGAGTTGTTTGATTTAATAAGTTCATGTCCCTAAGAGTGTTAATAAGCACAATGTTTTGAACTTTGTAGTTCCTCAGTGAGCATTCCTTGAATGGAATGGTATTTGATTAGGGGTTTTTGATGGGAGAATAGGTAAAAATGGTCAAAGCTATCATTTAGGAAGATTAATCTGATGAGAATGAGTAGGGAAAATGGACACAGGTTGACTAGTGGGGGAGTTATTACAATATTGAAGTGGTGAGGTAACCAAAGGCATTTCTTTCCTAGGCCTGGACAAGACGGGGAGACTTTGAAGAGGAATCTGATACCAGATTGCCCAGTCTTTACATGCCAGTAGTCTTTCAGTGGCAGCTGAAAACAAAGGTTAGAAAGA
The DNA here is from genome assembly GCF_036562045.2 of Rhinolophus sinicus. Taxonomy (NCBI): domain Eukaryota; kingdom Metazoa; phylum Chordata; class Mammalia; order Chiroptera; family Rhinolophidae; genus Rhinolophus; species Rhinolophus sinicus. The sequence goes on from NC_133752.1 coordinate 46,671,958, forward strand.
AAGACAAAAAGCTGAGGAATGAATCATCAGTTACTCCTTCTGCATATTTTCTGTGGAGTCCTGAACAAGTTACTTAAAATAAGGGTGACGAATATAATTTCTTTATCTTAGAATCACAGAAGCTGGTGCTTCTACAGAAAATGATGTCTATATTAGTCAGAAAGTAAAATTAATCTAGCTGTTCTCATTTTCTATTTGGACTTGTCTGGATAGGTGGTGGCCTTGTGGGCTTGTATAAATGTGTTTCCTACTGTCTGTGAACAGTAGAAAATAACATTATATTTGATAAGATTTTTGTTGGCACATGGAAGCACAGTGAAGTGTTTCCTAGTTATATAGAAATAAAATTCCTCGCTGAGAGTTAAACCTGTAAACTTTACCCACAAGCAGTTGCTTAGCCACCTGTACAAGTAAACTGTGAGAGATCGCCTGTAAGTCTGGGTCTAAAGGGTTTGGACGAACTTGAGGGGAATACAAATTTTTCTGCAATGCTTTGGCACAAGAAAAATAACAGCACTTCATTTTCCAAATCAAATGAAATCTGGCTCCAAGCCCTCACTCATGAGGTGGGCAGTGCTGGTGGTGAGATGCCAAATGTCAATCATTATTGGGGCTCCTCCACTTTTCTGGGGGTTTACCTTTGGTAGCTGCACAGAAGCTTGTTAACTATGTCCCTGGAGTCCATTTTGAAGATGAGTGGCTCCTCTCACTGTTTCTCACTGGTCTGTGGGAACTTTTGCTGAGGCTTCCTGGCCTGGTGTCCATCTTCCTTCCCATGCCATGCAGCTCCAGCCTCCTTCAACCCTGGCCTCTTTGTGACAGGAGAGACCACAACTTGCCATTTGTGATAACCCCAAATCCTGCCCCCATTCCAAATTGGAGATGCTCTCCTCTCGTCCCCTGGTGGCAACTCCCACCATCTCTCCTCCATACTATCTCTGCTGGGGAATTAAGTGGAACCTTCTCCCATCTACGTCAAACACAAAAGCTGTTTACTTCCCTTCTGGTGAGGGACGCAAGAAGCTCAACCTTTAGAAAGCAGTGCTTCTTTCCTGCGGTAGGGTGGGAAAAAGAGATTCTTTATCCTTCTTGGTAAGTCTATAGCAATAATAACAATATCAACAATAGTAAAATAACCCATAACAACAACCACCACCATCTCAAAACAATCCCAGGTATATCAGTTAGGTTTTTTTCTTATTAATTCATCTGATTGTACATCACACACTTTAATCAAGGCATCTGAATGTATTCTCAGAGTGAGGTGTCTTAAACATGACTGTAACACAATAGGCTCAAATAGAATCAATTACTTTATGACTTGCTTAGCCAAAGACTGGCTAACCTTACAATTTGATAAACAGAATGGAATCTGGAGAACAGGTAGCCAGTGAGGCAGAAATTTTCAGTAAATCTTTAGTTCTCTTTAATCGAAATGGTCTCATCATATTGGAAGGTATACTGTTATGGTGGAAAAGGATTCGCCAGGTGGGCAGTAGCTTGGCGGTCTTGGAGATCATCCAGCACCCCACCTTTGTCCCAGTATCTTCGCTCCTGGTCAGTTCCAGATCCTTCATCGTTGAGATCTTATCATGGTGGTGAGGCAGCGCTGAGAAGTCTTACCCAAGTTGCCAGTCAGCTTCTCAAAGTAGCATTTTCATCTCACCTAATGTAGTTATATCAAGTTAGAAAAAGACCTAGCTGTTTATATTAAGATGACTACAGAAAAAAACGCGTCGACTTTTGGTAGATTCTTGTTTACCCCCTGTGTACTGTTGTACACGTTGCTGAGATAGTTGCTTTGCTCATGAAATGGAACTGTTCCGCTCATCCACACATTCAAGCAGGAAATATCAGTTTGCTTGTATTTGAATCAATTGCCAATTCCCTGATCAAGTGGATCTGGAATAGAGTTAGAAATTCTGTAATTAAAAAAAAGAAGCCTCCTAAGTAGTTTGATGTGCAGCTAGGTTTGACTATTATTATAAAAAACATTTTAGTCATTTAGAACTGAAACTTCAATGGTGTCTAAACTATATATGGTTAATGGGAGCCAAGCATATAGACAAGGCTTACAGGATGGCAAGTAGGATTTTTTTTTTTGCCACGTAACTATTGTTAAGATTCCAACTGAAGACATAGGCATAATGTGTTCCATATTCTAAATTTATAGTCACCAGCACTTGGGGTCAGCCATCCTCTTGCAGGGCTCACCGAGAGGCCCATAATTAGAGAACTGGCCCAACCACCCCTCACTGTCCCAACTTCCCTAGGGAGATTGGGGCATAGGAAGGCAGCCTTTTGGGGAGTGGATTTACAGAGTCTAATCCTTCTCTCAAGTCAAGTATGTGAGGGAGAGGAGCTCAAGTAAATCACTTGAAAAGAAAACATTTTGTTCCCTGGCTGTATGACCTTCTTGAGTAGCAGATTTGCTGATTATGCCTTGTGTGCTACTGGAATGTTGGAAAAGAGGACTGAATAAAGATGGCATGAGTGGAGTGAAATCTAGGTGAAGTGGGAGCCTCTGCCCTTAAAGTAAGGGTGAGGAAGTCCTCACATGCCTGGGAGCCGGCTCTGAGAACATATGAGTTTGGGAGCCACAGCTGTCCCAGGATTGATGCAGTGTAGGGAGGTAAAGGTGACCCACATGTGGGGGAAGGCTAGCAGGGCAGCATCTGCCAAAGGATGCAACCAATCTGTCCTCAGAGGGGAAGCTGGGAGCCACCAGTGGTCCTCACTGAGCCCATAGACATTAGGCCAGACCAGTAGTTTTAGTTGATCGAAGAGAGGATGGCAACTTGACCAATCACATAAAGAGATACTTTGCTTCTTTTCTCCTTCTTCCCTGCTCCAAACCCAAAGAAGCTCACACTGAGAAGAAGAGGGGAGAGTAAAGATGACGAAGAGCCAGAACTCATTTTTCCCACCCCACCGCCCGCCCACACCTGCCAAACTCCCCTAAGCTTTTCATCCAAAATGAAAGTCTAACCTCTTCTGGGTGTTGGGGCAAGTAGAGTTTTGACTGAATATACAACTGGAGTGTTTAAATGAACAGGACCGAGTCTGAAATAGCCGAATGTGTCATCTGATGCTGAATTTGGATCAAGAAACAGAGGAACCAAATGTATATAAATTGTGGTAATAAGGACATTTGACTGAAAAACACGAAACTAAGCAAGATGTATATGAGGAACTGCTATTCAGCAGCAAAGTGGTGTTTGTTTGGGAAACCAATTGAAAAAATAATTACATAGTTATAATGAGTAGATATTCCTTAATAGACAAAGTTTGTATTAAACTTTCTTTTTAATAATTATATATGCATATGTTACAGAATTCAAAAGATAGGAAAGGGTGAAAGTGAAAGAAAAGTATGTTTCCTTCCTCCCCTCCCCTAGCCATGCAGTTTTCGGTTTCTTTCGGAAACACCACACAATTGCTTTATATTAAAGTTTCCAAACACAGTCATATAGTTCTGTATTGATTCTATAACCCTGATCAACATATTCAAGAAAGATATGGGCTAGATACATTTTCACATTTTAGAGTTATCTTTTGAAAGCTGTTGCCAGACAACTTCATCTCGTCCTCTTTATTTCTTAGTGACCCAGAATCTGGGTTTGAAATTCTCCAGAAGCAGATGTTCAGAATATCCTCAGGTTTCTGCTTTTTAGTTTTGAACCTTTAAAACATCTATTTTTATATTAATTATATCTTATGATTTGCTTATTCTTATATCACTCTTTATATTTTCAAATAAAATTGCTTTATTTATTGAAGGTTTTAAATGCCTATTCATAGATGAGTTTAGCTTTAGAAAGAACACTGATAAGTGTTGGACTCCATTTCTCCTCTAATCATTTACTATTCTGTGTAAATTATGCAACCTCTATATTTGCTTTTATCGGCTATGCTTGTTTCTGCTTTATATGCTGGGGAAAAAGCTTCCATTAGCTAGGGCTGGCTTTGTCACAGGCCAAGGGCGAATGTTGAGAAGTTGCCTTGTTTTAGTAACTGATTTCTAAAGGCTGTGGGTAGAGTTTTAAAAAGTTTTCATTGGCCCAAGGCCAAATTAAAATCTAAGTAAGATGATTATAAATCTGGGAACCTCCTCATTCTTATTCCTCCAGCTGAAATTGACTTTCACCCCTCTGTATCTGTTTGTGTTTCTTTATGTCAGTGATCGTTCTTTAGCTTGTAAGCTCTTAAGCATAGAGACAATAAATTATTTTGCCTATTTCACAACAAATCAGAATGTTTTGTACATAGCAGATGATGGATAAAATATTTGTTGAGTGATGGGCTAAGAAGTTTACCCTGAATTCAGTAGTGGATAGGGAACCAAAACACACACACACACACACACACACACACACTAATTCAATGATAGAAGAGGAGGACAGTTTAAAGAGGAACATTATATGACCAAAAGTGTGTCTAGAAAGATGTATGTGGTGCAGGGCTGCCAGATTTAGCAAATAAAATCACATGATGTCCTTGGTATGGTGTTAATACAGCCAGTATAGACTGAGTCGGAGGAGAGTAGAGGTAGCTAGGAGGTTACTGAAATTATTGTGGGAGAGAAGGGTTTCTGACAGTAGATATGAAAGGACTGGGTTGGGGGCACATTGTGGACATAGAATGGGCAGGACTTGCTGACCGGATGTGGGATGTGGGGGAGAAGGGACATCCAGAGTGATTTCTGCAAGGTTTTAAATTTAGATTCCTGAGTAGATGACTGCAGAAAAATGATCTCCCGAAAGCTGGGAGGAGATCAAATTTGTGTGGGAGAGGGAAGGAATAGAGAAAGAAAATAAATTTGATTAAACCTTTTTAATTTACTAATGGAAATGACCAGTGGATATTTAGAGATACAGGTCTAGAGCCTGAGAGACTTTTGGTAGTTACAGACACATGAGCCTTTCAAGAAGGAAGCAGTGGGTAGAAAGATTTTACTGGAATATATCTGGTAGAAAGATTTTACTGGAATATATTGGCCCATGGTGAAGACATGTGTCTCTTGATGCTGAATATGGATCAAGACACAAAGGAGCTAAATGTATATAAACATTCCCTTAAACAATGGTGTATATATTGTTAGTGTAAGGTTTTTCATAATGATGATGTAAACCTGAGTATTATAGGGCAATGGTTAAGCAAGACTTTTTTCTTGCGGAACCTTATAGAGCGGAACCTTACCAGGGTCACTGATAGTTTTGCCCTCAGTGTAGGAATCATCCACTAGGGCGATGCTGCATCTGCTTGAGTCACTCCTGGCTTTCTTATGTTGTGTATTCTTGGATGAATATATGGAGGACTTAGAATAGAGGTGTGGGTGTGTGTGTGTCAAGGGGAGGGGGCCGTGCATCCCACGTGTTGGACCAATCCATAAACCTGCAATTCTGCAGTGGTGAGCAGCAAATATTTACTGAAAACAAAGACTGAATGAGTAAATAGCTAGAAATATAAATGTATTAATAAACTCAGCATAAAGGCAACACAATGAATAGTATAGAAATTTAGAAAATTCATTATTTCCCATGAGTTTTTAGAGGTCTCCAGGAGAAATTCTGTGGGTAAGGAACTTATGTTAGAAGTACATGGAAACTGGAGAACAGTCCAAAGCATATGTTCCCAGCCCTGTCACATTCTCTGTTCTGTCCTCAATGCACAAGTTCCTGGCTGCACAGAGTGACAAAGTCCGTGTTTAACAGGACTGGAATTTTCCCTCCTATGAGGACAGCATGGGTGTCAGCATCTTTTTACACTGAGCTTTCCATTGTGAGGAGGGAGGGACAAGGTGGGAAGAGCTGGATAAAAATGTATGAACTAGTTCATGAAACAAGGAAGTTCCCAGAGGTAGAAAAATCAGACTCTAGGGTGTAGCTTCTTCCCCGTAGTTTACTCCTCCCACCTGCAGTCAGCAATTAAATTGTGATTATCTGAGAACTAAATAAAAATGGAAAGGCTTATGGGGGAGGGGAAAAAGAAAAACAGAATTAAAGAAACAAAGCCACAATTTCTAACAAGACTCCAACAAAACAGGAATAAAACGAACAAAAAAAAAGGTTGAAGTGTTTGGAGCTCCATCTTCTGGTCATAAAACAAGATAGAATTGAAATGGGATGTTAATCGTAAAAGCTGAAAAGTATTGACAGGAACTGTGCTGAATGCATTATCTCATTTAGCACAGTTGGTCCTGCCAAATAAATTACACTCTTGAACTCAGTAAGACCCTCACGATTTGACTTGAACCTCTTGTTTCATCCCTGTTCATCCATCCATTTTAACAAGCATGTACCTAGAGCCTACCAGGCAAACAGTACTGGGCTGGCCTCCATGGGAAGTGCAAACCCATCAACCTTTGCACCTGCTTTCAATGGAGCAACTCTTTAATTCACATGTCACCAAAACACATGTTGATTGTTTTATATTTAGTGTAAAGTACACAAATACATGAATAATGCTCCTCTCCTCAAATTCAAACGTGACAGAAATGGCTAAATTTTCCTTTGATTGGAAGCCAGTCATCATCCTCTCTTCCTCCCAGAAGTAACCATAGTTGTAGGTTTGTAGACCCATCTGGATTTTATTTAATATGTGATATAGCTGTATACATAGAAGTTGTTTGGTACTTCTATGTGTGTGTTTTACACAAACAGTAAAATACTGTCCCACTGTATGCAATTTCTTTTTACCCTTAGCAATACATCTTGGGGATTTACCCCTGATATTAAATATGTATGTAGTTTATTCTTTTTGATAGTTACATAGTATTCCATAATATTCAGCCTGTCTCCTTTTCAGGCTTGTTCATTACAAACAGTGCTGTATTAAGCATACTCCTGCACATGATTATTTTTCTAGGAGAGATACTGAGAACAGTGGGATTGGTGGGCCATAGGTATATGTTTTTCTGGTTCGGTAGACACCAACTGTTGCCCTCTAAAGTGGCAGTTGTAATCAGGGAGTTTCTTTCTCCGCATATCTGTGTATGTACATCTGGCAACACTTGATATAATCAAACTTATTTTTTTGGGTCAATCTGTTATTGTTGTTTTTGCTTTTATTTCTCTAGCTGTTCATTCTTTTATATGTATTAACGATTTCATCTTTTTAAATGGGAATTGCCTCTTATTCTTTGTGTTCGTAACATTTATCTATTTCTATTGGCCTGTTTTGGTTTATGTTTTATATGTAGGAATTTTTTTGTACATTCAGGATATTGGTTTGTCATATATGTGAAAAATACTTTTTCTGGATTATTGCTCCTTTTAAAATCTTTGTCAAGGCTATTATTTATAATACGTGTAAATTTTAATTTCTCAATCTTCCCCTGATATATATTCCTTATATATTCTCGTGTATATATAGTCTCATATTTATGTATATATTGTAGCAGGTGTGGTCAGGGCCTCATCCATATCCCATGGGCCTTATCACTTACAAGAACGCACAGCTGCCTCAACTGTTTGTTACTCACATGCACAAAATTTTTTCTTCTAGTCTGTTGGTATTTTAAAATTTTGCCTATGTTCTTCTTTATCATAGAAAAACTTTTAGTGGAACAGTGGGTTCACAGCATATTTTTTTAGTATCTCTTCTGTGCCTAGTACAGTATTAGACATTATGATATGAGAAGAGACCTGTATGAAAAAAAGATGTATGAGGCACTTATATCTTAGGCAGGAATTCACATTTAAAAAAAACAAATGAAGAATAAACTTGCTTTATAAAGCAAGTTGTCAAAGTGGACAATTTATTTGAAAAATTGTTTGTTAAATTGCTGAAAACCATAGAGAAATGATAACCATGTGGTGTTGGTTAACCACTAAAATGTCCCGAAATAGGTGAAGACTGAATCAAAATGAAGATGTGATGGGTGATATTTGGCAGAGAGTAGTGGGCAGAGCCCTTTGGTGGGTATGAAAAATTAGTTCAGTGTCAAGAATTAGTACATTCTGTTTGTGGGGGATGCAGAGTGGGTGGGCTTTGCAGATGGGAAGGCTCTACTGGGGACATTCAATCTGGGTGCGGGGAGGACTCTAGACAAACTGGGAGGCAGGTGAAGTTGGACTTGGGCGCTCTACCAGACCAGCTTTGCGGCAGCTCTTTTCCTCTTCCTGCCACTTCCTTCCTACCCACCCTCACCCCACGCAGTCATCTGTGTCTCATCGCCAACTCTCACTTAGGGACATGCTCATTCAGGTGTACGTGATGATGGTTTCAGATTTGATTTCAGTTGGAGGGTGGGGTGGGAAGAGGAGGAGAGGAAAGGGTTTTGTAGGTAAGATACAAATACGAGCAAAGACCCACGTATGGAGCTTTACGGACAACGCAGAGAAAAGACAGTAGTTTCATTTGGCTAGTGCAGTAGGGTTCCTAATGTTTTTAAGTATAAAAATCTCTTGTTAATGAGAAAAATCAGTAGGCCCCTACATAGTCGTGACTGCATTTATTAATATCTTTTGACCGAGAAAATTCACAAAGATAAAATAGACTGTAAATTATAATTGTTTTTAAATACTGTAAATATGTGTGTGTGTGTGTGTGTGTGTGTGTGTGTGTATAGTAGAAATTTATTTTGTTTACAGACAATGATTGGAAGGATGTAGATTCCCAGACCCCTTTACACTACTCCAGTATCTCCCAGATCCTTGGCCCACAAGCTGGGTTCCCATGGGCTAGCATAGGCTTTCTGTAGGGAAGGTCATTCTGCGAGAGATTTATTCATTCATTCAACGTATGTTTCTTGAACACCTACTAAGTGCAAAGTGTCCTTTTAGGCTCTGGGAATACAGCTGTAAAAGAAACAAAGACCCTCCTGGCAGGGAGCTTATATTCCAGTGAGAAGAGATAGACAATAAAAAAGAATACACAAATAACTATAATATTTCAAATATGGTTAAATTTAATGGAGAATGGAGTGCTTGGGTAGGCTGGGCGGAATGTGAATTAAATAGAGTAGAGAGACAAGAGCTCTCTAGTGTGGTGATATTTGAATAGACTTTAAAAAAAATTAAACTACAGAATGTATTCATATTTTACCAGTTTTTACATTACTATCCTTATTCTGATTCAGGATCCAACCCATGATACTACACTACGTTAAGTTGTCATATCTCTTTAGTTTTCTCTAATCTGTGACAGTTATTCCGTCTTTACTTGTCCTGCATGACCTTTATATTTTTTAATAATACTGATCAGGTACTTTGTAGAATGTCCCTCAATTTGGGTTTATAAAATATTTTCTCATAATTAGATTGGAGTTAGGGGAAGAATGTCATAGAGATGTTCTTCTTTGATAATACGTGATATTAATATGTCTTGCTAGTGATGATATTGAACTTGATTATTTAGTAAAGATTGTGTCTGCCAGGTTTTCACATAGAGAAGTTACTAGTGTTCCCTTCGTAATCAATAAATATTTTGTTTATGCAAATATCCTGTTTCTCATTAAACTTTTGCCAATTAATTTTAGCATTTGTTGGTGGATCTTGGCTGAAGCAATTATTATTGTGGTGTTCTAATGCTGATTTTCTATTGTCATCATTCCATCCACATTTTTAATTTAAATAATCATGTGTATTCCTTTATCCTTCACTTATTTATTTATCAGTTATTCTTTTATATTGATATAGGCTCATGAACATTTATTGTATTCTTTGGATGGTATACAGTATTATCATTAATTATTTTATTGCTCAAATTGTTCCACCTTTGGCTATTGGGAGTTCTTTCGCATTGACTCATGTCCTTTTGAGACTTCCTTACTTTCCGACATCACAAAATGTTTCAGCCTCATTTTGTAGTTTTTCTGCCCCAGCATTGGAATCAATCAGTTCTCCAAGGAACCATGGTTCCTTTTACTGGAGAAGGTACTTAGAAAACAAGATCTCTGAGTGCTTGGTGTACTCATTTCTGCGATTGAATAAATATCTGAATGAGTCAGAGAGAGCCATACAGGTCTCAGGGGAAGAGTGCTCAGGTCAAAGGAACTGTTGTTGCATATTCCCAGAGGTGGGAGCATGTTTGTTGTCCTTGAGTAACAGCAGGAAGACAGGTGTGGCTAGAGTAGGTGAGACAGAAGATTGTGGTAGAGGATGAGGTCAGAGAGGTTAGTGGGTAGACAGGCATATCATATAGGACCTTGCATGTCATTGTTAAGTGCTTTTACTTTTACCCTAAGTGAGATAGAATGAAGTTATTACAGACCTTTTTGTTCCTTTGTTTCTTTTTTGTTTTGTTGTTACAGAACTTTAATTAGAATAGTGACATGATGCAACAACATGGATAGAACTGGAAGGTATTATGCTAAGTGAAATAAGTCAAGCAGAGAAAGATAAATACCATATGATATCGCTTATATGTAGACTCTAAAGGACAAAATAAACGAACAAACAAAACAGAAACAGACTCATAAATACAAAGAACAAACTGAGGGCTTCCAGATGGGAGGGAGGTTGGGGGAATGGGTGAAAAAAGGTGAAGCAATTAAGAAGTATAAATCGGTATGAAATAGTCGAGGGGATGTACAGTACAGCATAGGGAATATAGTAAAAAATGTAGTAACTGTAGTTTCAGGTGGGTACTAGGGGGGAGATCACTTCGTAAATTATATAAATGTTTAACCACCATGCTATAAACTTGAAACTAATATAAAATAATATCGAATGGCACCTGTAATTGAAAATTAAAAAAAAAAAAAAAGGTTTTAAAGTTAACCATAAAAAAAAAAGAATAGTGACATGATCTGACTTGTGTTTTGAAAGTGTCACCATGGCTATTTATGAGATAAATTATTAGGTTAAAAGTTGAAGCAAGAGACCAGTTGTAGAAATCCAGGCTAGAAACCGTCAAGTGCTTCTGGTTGGTTGAATGAGCTAAAGCCTGAGAAATGGCCCTTGGATTTGGCAGTGGGGTAGTTCCTAAAGAGTGTGAACTCAATTTCTTAGGTAGTAAAGAGACTTTGAAGATTTTATAGGGAGGTGATATCATCAGTGTTGTACTTTATGAAAATCTGTCTATTGTTAGCAGTAGATGAGAAGGATTGGATTAAATAAAAAAAGAAATCTGAGGACAGAGAGAATTTTAGGTGCCCATTTTACTGAAAGATTATGGAGCAGTAAAGGCAGGAATGGAAAGGATGTTTCAGAGTTTGAATTGAAAGAACTAGACAATTGAAGGAATATAGGGTAAGACAGAGATAGAAGAGTCAACGCTAAATTTTTGAAATTATTTGATTAGGAAAATTGAAGTTTCCTTAACAAAGATGGGAAAGTGAGCAAAGGAAGATGATGCCTTTAATTTTGTGTTGTCATAACTTTGAAGTCCTAGACATCTAGGTTGATCCCAGCGCTCACCTTTAAATGATTGTTCTGCAATCCTCTATCAGCAGTCTCTCCTTTGAGATTTGAGAGACATCTGGTAAACCATGATCTTCTGACTGCCAGAAAGTCACTTTACATCCTTGGGAGCCATGGCAATTGGATCCCACGCTTCTTCCTAGAATAAACCTTTGTTACTTGACTGTGTAGACTATATTGATGAGCGACACAGAATAAGTGCCTCAGAGAAAAGTCCTTATTTTCCTTTGATTATATGCTAACTTTGAGGCGTCTGTGGTAAGTTTTGGTGAAGATGTCCTTCAGAAAGGAAATGTAAGTGCAGAATATGGAAGAGAGATAAAAGTTGAAGACTGAAATGTGGGAGCCATTTGCTATCAAACTGGATAAGAATTCTAAGGGAAAGAATGAAAAGACAAGAATGTTAATTACAGGTGCTGGAAGAATTCTATGTAGAAGGAAAGTTAATGTGAAAAATTGGTGGGATTGTGGGGAGGAGATGTACGTTAAAAAGTTATTGAGATCTTAAATTGTCTCTCCACAAGAAAGAAATGATAATTATGTGACGTGATAAAATTGTTAGCATGTTATAGTGGTAAACATATCGCAACATATAAATTTATCAAATCGACGTGTTAGACACCTTAAATTTACACAATGTTATATGTCAATTATAGCTCAATTATTTTGTTTTTAAATTGAAAAGAAAGGAAACTAAAGATGACAAAAAAAGCTAATTCCTCAAAAAGAAAATTTCTCAAAAAGAAAATATTTTGTTTAGTCAGTCACCTTAATGGGACACATGATAGTGGAAAATAAAACTCAGAGCATGCTGAGGGTGGTCTAGTGGAATATAAAGCCAAAGGAACAGGAAGGTTTATGAGGGTTGAAGAAACAGTCAGGAGGAAAAGTGTGAGGAAGCCCAGGAACTGGGAGAAATTGGGAGATGTGAAAAAATGGGAGGGGATAGAGCGGATGTTGGAGTAGGAGTGGGGCAGGAGCTAGGATCCCAAAGGAGATGATCAGTGAAAAGTTCCTGATCATGGATATGGCTTGGGACTTTCAAGAACACAGCTGCTTTTCATCAAATCTCTTTGATTTTAGGATACAATGGATAATGTGATATACTGTCAATTTAATAAAAGCTTTTCAGGAGAAAATATGACAATACATTAAATGTACAGACTGGTTGTAAGATATGTCAAAATTCTAAAAACATTTAATATGGGGGAAAATGTCACAATAGTAGAAATACTGAATTCAGTTTTAAATCTTTTACTATGCTGTGCAGTGATATAGCACACCTTCCTACCTCATGTTGTCATTGAAACTTCAATAAAGATGTATGATCATAGCTATAGTGTGATGAGATCTTATGAGATTAGTGTTTTGGGGAAATTAGTGTTTCGGGGTGTATTCCATATTGAGTCAGTACAGAGTAAAGCTAAGGAAATACAAGAATGACACTTGAGAATTCAGCAGACACAAGAAATCTGAGGAAGTGACTCAGAATAATATAAGCTCCTTTATAATTCATTACGATATTAGGGATGAGGTGAGAGATGCTGGTTTCTCATCATATGTAGGATAGGGATTCTTCTCATTTTAATTCACATAATATGTTCAAAAATATATGGCAATGGAAGGGGGGTGGAGACTATTTTGGGGACATCCAGCTTGTACACTTATAGGTCAAAACATGTTTAGAGGAAGAAAAGAAGAAATGGAGGTGAGAAACGTAGTCATCAAAGATGTAGAAGAAAATAATTTCAGATTATTTTCAACACTTGGATGACTTTATATCTGGACTGGTTAAGATGTCATTGAATCTGTTAACCTTTAAAAGTTGCTCCAGTACTATAGTACAATGACCTACCATTTTTTTTTTGGTCAGGGGTTAATCAACTCCAAAAACAGTCTTTATTTTCAACTCAGGAAAATGTTAATTTTGTGCGTTTTGGGGATGAAATGGATGAGTCTCCATTACTTTCTATGTAAACCTGACTAGATCATAAGATCCCAAATTGACCAAATTGTGGGGAAGTTGGAAGACAAGTTCAACTATGTACTTTCTGAATGAAGGATTATCATTATTTCGTTCTCTGACACAACGTAATGATGAACCAAGTTGGTATGTTTTCCAGAACTGCCATGGAGTTCATTCTTTGACTGCACAGTAATGTGTTTGTGTGCATGAGTGTGTGTGCATGTGTGTGTGTTTTCTCTCTTAAGTATTAGTTCTCTTTGAAACTGTACATCCAGGGTAAGCTATGAATGGATAGTATTGATTTACTAATTGTAGGAGAACGAACCCTTCTCATCAGCAGGGCTCTCTTTATTTTCTAATTCTCTTTCTGCTACACAACAAGGGGCGTTAATATAGAGAGCTGTTGGAGCTTGAAAAAGAGCCCTATGTCACACAATAAAATAAGATTTTAGTTGTACATGCCAGAACAGAATATATAGTATAAATGGTTCCTTAGTTTAAAAATACATAATCTTAATATGTAATTATTATTATATATAGTTGTATAAATATACTAAATATATTGTATAAATATACTAAATATACTAAATGTACTAAATAAAATAGTTGTATAAATATACTAAATATAAACATATAGTAAAAATGTTTCCTTAGTTTAAAAATATATAATCTTAATATGTAATTATTATTGTATAAATATAGTTGTATACTTAGTTGAAAATTGTTGAAAACTGTATTTAAAATAGTCTGCATTTCAATCAAGAAACATCAGTTGAACTAAATTTTCAAGGTTATGAATTTATTTAAATTTTCTATGAAATTCAGGTTACTATTGCTAATTTCAATTGCAAAAGAATCAAATAAATTTTCTTTTTTTTTCAAGTTGTATACAGAGTTTCACATCACTGCAGATTGAATCTTTAACTTCATATTAAATATAAAGAACTTCAGACACTTACTAAAGATACCATGTTTTTATCATATCCCAAACTAATCAGTTTATATTTTTTAAATGTTGAGAGTTCAAGCTCTTATTACAGAAAAAAAAAGCATATTGGTTTAATAATAAGAAGCTTTAGGTGTTTGCTTTGTAGATGTGGCTTACAGATTTAAGTTGTTCTGGGATTTATATTTGACCTAATGTGTATTCATAACTATTTTAGTTGTAGCAACATGGCTTTTATTTTGCATACCTAATAAGGGTAACTGATGAGTCACACTAATGATATTACTTTATGCTTCTCTAGCATCTTTCATCTACAGCTTACTAAATACTCTGTAAACATTAATTAAACATCAACACACCTTGGAGGAAAGTGTTATTATCCTTTTATGGGGAAACAGATATAGAGAGCTTAGGTGAGGCAAATATTAAATATTTAGAACTGAGTTTTCCTACAGGCTAACGTGCCCATAGTGCTTCGTCCTGGGTACAGAGAGAGAAGCATAGGTGCATTACTACAACATAACCCAAGTTTGTTGGGGGAATGTGAGTTTCAGAAGGCCCAGAACCCTTTGTGAAATTAATTTGGAGATTAACTATTAAACGGAAGCTTCCTGTTAGAAAGTGTGTATCACCCAGTACCCAAACTTATCTTTTTCCTGATGAAGTGGAAAATCAGGTTAGGATTACTGCAACGTGCTTGAACTTAACTCAAATAGAATCATTTGATCTAGGTGTCCTAGCACAGCCCTGATTTCAAATAAGCTGAACTGCTTCTCCCATAACTGGATTCAAACTGTTCTTACTGTGTAACCCAGTTTTTAGTTTGAGAATCAAATCACCATAACTATTATGGCTAGTTTAAAACTTTGATTCTATATCTCAAAAATGAAGTGAATATTGAGCAGTTATAAGGTAATTGGCGTGATTCAGATAGCTGGCATATCAATTATAAATTTTGTTCAACTGCGGTGTCATACAAATAAGAATTCAAGAAAATTGCATTTTATTTTATTTTTCTTTCCTCAAAGAAGGCTGAAGAGAGATACCTTAGGGTGATATGGGGCCTTTAACATGGCATCAAGGACCCAGGTTCTTTCTCTTTTTCTCCACACACCGCATGTGGTTTCCATCCCCAAGGTTGTCTTATGGTCCAAGATGGTTGCTAGGGTTCCAGACATCACATACATGTTCTAGGCAGGAAGCAGGAAGGACAAAAAGGCATACTCTAGGTGTCTGTCTTTAGAACCTTTCTCTAAAGCCCATTTACCATTCATCAACCATCCCTAACTGTAGGAGAGGTTAATAAATGTATTCATTTACCTGGACACAGCACTACTTGGTATAAAATCAAAGTTTTATTATTAAGAAAAAAGAAGACAATAGATGTTGGATAGGTGACTAATGGTCTTGGCTACAGCAAGAACCTGAAATTAAAGCAAAAACAAAGTCCTCTTTTAACAGTGAATTGTATGGTTTGGCCTTTTGTCTTGTGGATATTTACTGAACAACTAACACATTTCCACTGCATTTCGTAATCTGGAGGTACTGCCTATGGGTGTGTATATGCGCCCTGGCAAGAAAATAACCAAACCAACAAGTGCATCAGCAAAATTGTTTGGAAGTGTTCTTGCTGCATCGCTCCCCACCCTGTCTTTGGCCATGAACTGAAGTCTAGGTTCCTGGTGTGCTTACAACTCAGCTGCTGCTGGTCACAGGCAGAACCAGGGCCGTGCACCTCTCCCCTTCAGTGTTTGATTACAATAAGCTGGGATACAGAGCTGCTTTCCTTTTGTGCAACATTCTATAGTGTTCTCTCTGTGAATGTGTGTGTATCTCTGTGTGTTTTCCTGAGGTCCCCAGACACTGACTGGGGGGAGTTTGAAAACATAGGTGGTGGCTAACTTGCTTGAAAGGAATATTTCACTTAAAATTTTAATTGTGAAAGGATGTGGACATCCAGTAGTGATTTCAGTTACACAATACGGTATTATCAACTATGTTGTAGTCACCATACTATAAATTAGACCCTCAGAAATTATTCATCTTATAACTGAAAGTTTGTACCATTTTACCAACTTTTCTCCATTTACCCCACCTTTCCCAGTTCCTGGCAACCAATATTCCACTCTTTGTTTCTATGAGTTAACTTTTTTTTCCCTTTTTTTAAATTCCACATATAAGTGATACCATCAAGTATTTGTCTTTCTCTCCCAGGCTTATTTCACTTAGCATAATGCCTTAATTGTCTATCCATGTCTTCACAAATGGCAGAATTTCCTTCTTTCTCATGGCTGAATATTTCACTGCAGATATATATATGATTTATTCATTTATCCATTGATGGACCCTTAGGTTGTTTCCATATCTTGGCTATTGTGAATAATGCTACAATGAACACGATAGTGGAGCTACCTCTTTGATATTCTGTTTTTATTTCCTTTGGATATATACTCATACATGGGATTGCTGGATCAAATAGTAGTTTTATATTTAATTTTTTGAGGAACCTCCAAACTGTTTTCCATAGTGGCTGCACCAATTTACATTCCCACCAATAGTGCTCAAGGATTCCCTTTTCTCCACATCCTCACCAGTACTTGTTATTTCTTGTCTTGATGATAGCCATTCTATCAGGTGTGAGGTGATATCTCATTGTGGTTTCGATTTGTATTTCCCTAATAGCTAGTGAAGTTGAGCATTTTTTCATATATCCGTTGGCCATTTGTGCAGAGGCTTGTTTGTTTGATGTAGTCCCACTTGTTTATTTTTGCTTTTGTTGCACTTGCTTTTGGTGTCAAATCCAAAAAATCATTGCCAAGACCATGTCAAGGAGATCACCCATTTTCTTTTAGCAGTTTTGCAGTTTCAGGCCTTAAATTTAAGTCTTTAATCTATTTTCAGTTGATTTTTGTGCATGTTGTAAAATAGTGGTCCAGTTTCATTCTTTTGTATGTGGATGTTCAGATTTTTTGAATTTTTGCCAGAGTTTATTTGAGCCAAATTGACAGCATATGCCAGGGAACAAGATCTCAGATGCCCTCGACACCATTTATTGAAGAGACTATTCTTTCCCCATTGAGTATTCTTTGCTCCTTTGTCAAATATTAGTTAGACTGTACATGCATCGGTTTATTTCTGGGCTCTCTGTTCTGTTCCATTAATTTATGTGTCTGCTTCTATGCCAATGCAATAGTGTTTTGATTACTGTGGATTTGTAGTATAATTTGAAACCAATAAGTGTGATGCCTCCAGTTTTGTTCTTTCCCAAGATTGCTTTGGCTACTCATAGTATTTTGTACTTCACTACAAATTTTAGGATTGTTCTATCTCTGTGAAAAATGCCATTGGAATTTTTTTTTTAAGTATAACAAAATATTTTTCCTATCAGTTTCAGGTGCACAAGACAAAGTAATACTTAGACGTTTATCATTTATATCCCTCACACTGTGTGAACCCCCCTCTCCCATCCACTATCTCTCTGACATCGCACAGAGCCATTACATTTCCACTGTCTCTATTCCTAATGCTGTACTCCGCTTCTTGTAAGTATATACATACATATATATACATATATATATATAAAATTTTAGTTGGCATTCATTATTGTTCAGCTTCAGGTGTACCGTGCAGTGATCAGGCATCTACATCATCCCTGAGGTGGTCTCCCAAAGGGGACACGTGTCCATCGGATACCCTACAAAATCTTTACAACATTATTGATTACGTTCCCCAAATTAATTTTCAAAACCCCGGGGGCATCTTGTGGTTACTGACTTTTCTAATCCCCTCACCTTCCCCCCGTATCCCCACCCCCCCGCCCATCTAGCAACCCTCAGTTTTTCCTCTGTGTCTCCAAAACTGTTTCTGATTAGTTCATTCACTTATTCTTTTCTTTAGATTCCGGCCATTGGAATTTTGATAGGATTGAATTGAATCTGTAGATCACTTGAGTAGCATGGACATTTTAACAATATTAATTCTTCAAATCCATGAACATGAAATATCTTTCCATTTGTTTTTGTCTTCTTTGATTTCTATCATTAATGTCTTGTAGATTTCAGCATATAGATCTCTTACCTCATTGGTTAAATTTATTCTTAAGTATTTTATTCTTTTTGATGCAATTATAAATGGGATTACTTTATTAATTTTTTTTCTGATAGTTTGTTATTGGTATATAGAAGCACAACTTATTTTTGTATGTTATTTTTGTATCCTGCGACTTTACTGAATTTGTTAATTCTAACGAGATAACAGACATCCTAACAGGTGTGAGGAGATATCTCATGTGGTTCTTATTTCATTTCCCTGATGATTAGTGATGTTGAGTACCTTCTCATTTTCTGTTGGCCATTTGTATGTTTTCTTTGGAAAACTGTTTATTCAGGTCCTGTGTTGGCTTTTTAATTGGATTTGTTTTTTGTTGTTTTGTTTTGTTTTTTTGTTTTGCAATTCAGTTGTTTGAGCCAGTTGTGATTCTTTGTACTTGGAAGTGACCTTTAAAAAGTAAATCATCAATTCCATATTTGATCTAAACATACAGTTAGGGTGATTTTGATTGAAGATAAGTGGTAGTTTAGAGACACATTCTGAAACACTGCATATTTAAGTGCTTTACAAATTTAAGAGCTTTGTTATTTTACTCTGAGTGCCACTTGGGTGTTCCACAGCTTCACCTACATAGATACTCAGGTAAAGGGCTAAAGAAAGTTTGAGGTTTATTCATAGGGCAAATGGGCAGTTAAGTTTGGGTAAGAATTATATTTGGGGATCAGGGGGTTCCTCTATTAGCCCAAATACACGTAGGCAACAACAAGTAGTGTGATGTATCCTGCATATTTGTGGTGGCCACTTATAGTTTAGAAAGTCACCCCTATTTAATTCTAAACTTTTAATATGGCAGGGTTGTTGATGCGTCAGCTCTCACTAAAACTTTTTATTTTTTGTTTACTTAATGTAGATTTGGGAGCATTTGGGTTCTTATTTAAATGAATAATGGCCCCTTTTGTATCTCTGTGTGTGGACTTCCATGTTCTTTCTGTCCAGAAGCCACAACCAGTCAATTTTCAGCACACACAGTTTTTTGAAGTTGTATGGGTCTCTACAAATAATGCCTTTGTTGTTACTTCCTCGGTTTAGAACATAACTAGAGCTAGGTAAAAGAGTTAAACAGATGGAAATAAAAATATAGCTTCTAGAATTATACCTAGAGCTAGGCAGCCTTTCTCCTGGCTGCCTGCAGGCCTTGTTCTGCAGAGCAGTCCCTTTTACCTAAGCTGACATACTTTATTATCCAAGCCAAGAAACTTTTGAGAGGTGAAGGGATGCTAATAGGGGATGAAATGCCAGGACTGTCCTGAGCAAACTGTGATATAAGGTCACTAATTTTTCTCTCATGACAGCAGTCAAAGCAGGGAGCACTCCCACTTTAGGGGGGCCCATCCCAGAGAGAAAGGAGAGGAAGCCTAGCACACGGGATTCTTCTCCCTAACACCCCCATCAGAGATATCAGTTTTTACCCCCCACACAGAGAGAAAGAAGGGAGGACCCAGGAAGCTAGCTGTGTTCATGGAAAATCCCTTCTCACAGAATCCATACAGGAAAAGAGGTTTTTCCTGTCAGGCCTGCCCCTAATATTTGCAAGTCAGAGGAGGGCCAGAGTGGGGTGCTCTAAACAGAGGAGTGGTGTGCAGAGCTGACTGTTAGCATCACTTCTAAATTCCGCATTCAGTGATGACTGGTAGATTGAAACTGGCATGATGGGAGTATTGACACCATGGGAACTGGCAAGCTACAAATCAGGCCTTTCTTTCCTCTCCTCAGGTAGAGCTGGTTGTTAAAAATGTATCAGCATACCATTTGGTGCTGGACTGGAGTTTTATTTCTCCTGTTTTTATGGTTACTTCGCCCACCTCATCTCTCCCACCCCCCATCATCTAGTGGAAATATTCATGATCAGTGATTTAAGATACATTTGTCATTGCCATGAACAAAATCCAGCCTCTGCACCTTCTCTATGCCTCTTAGGGGTGCACTCCATTGGGCCCGTCCTCCATAGCCTAAATAGCTGCAGGGCTGAGTCCTTTGACCTGGAAGAGCCAACACGTCTGAGGATGGATGGGTCTTCCACTTGGTTTTAAGACTGGTCATTCAGCGTAGGCCTCCACATGCCCTTGCCAAGTCTACTGAGATGGAAAACATAGGTGTCACTTTGATGCTTTAAGAGACTCCAAGGGAGTTGACAACTGGAAACTGATCTGTTCACGGGGAAACTGAAATTTTTGGCAATTGTATTGTCAGTACAGTTGCAAAGTACCTGAGTTTTAGAACTTAGAAGCTGTGGAATTGAGTCATGTTTATGAAGATTACCACTGTGGAATTCTGCAAAATTATTTCACTGATTGGAGCATTAGCTTCTTTTAAAGTGGGAACAATATTTTCCAATTATAAAACTTTGAGGATAAATGATATAGCATGTGAAAATGAGTTATAAATCTTAAAAAACTATGTTAATGTAAAGTGTAAGCATTATAAAGAGAGTGCATGTTTTGTGGCAAAAGGAGAGATTAGTTAGTTCTGACGTTTTAGCTAGTTATTTGAAGGGCAGGAAGCAGAGCTGGATTATCCACAAGGCCGAGGAAGCGTGTGCGTAAGTATATTGACTTATTTTTTGGAGGAAAGGAATTTGATATCTCTTCCCCAACCATGCCACCTCACAAGTAAATTAAGCATCATTGAAAAAGCAGAAATTGTTAAATTTCTTTATGCTTATTTTACAGCTTAATATTTTAAAATTATATTTTGGAAGGGAGTTGAAATATTTCATTCTTAATGATTGCTTAGAATCTCTAAAAAAAAAAAAAACCCATTAATTCAGCCACCATAAAATAAATTCTACTTAGGTTCTTGTACCTTTCAAAGTGGGGTAAAGGCTTCCTTCAGAGATATATTTTGTGTCATATACTTTATACAGAACACAAGGGCTGCGCTTTTCTCTCCACATTACAGGCATATCTCAGGTATAAAATAACTTTAATATGTTTTCTTGTAAAACACAAAATAAATCATTTTTAATATTGAATTTTGATGTTAAAGAAAACTTAAATTTTAAATCTTTCAGGTTTGAAGCCTGTTTTTTAAGCATGGGTTTTTCAGATGTATCTTGGTCTCCCTCTAGTGATAGCTAAGGCAAACTGAACCAAAACCTGGGGCATAAAGCTCATTTCTTTGAATCAAAAATTGACTTTTGAACACCTAAGCCTCAATTTAAAGGTTTGGAAAACATGTAATTCATTTTTGGTTCTGGAATTTGTTAGGATAATTTGCATTTGTTATTCCTATAGTTTGGGTGTTTTTGTTGTTCTTACTTAAAATTTTTTGTATTTATTTTTGGTGGTTGTGGTGTGTGTGTGCGTGTGTGTGTGTGTGTGTGTGTGTGTGTGTTCTTTTCCACAAAAAACAGAACCCTATGTCCACTTATAAATTTCAAGTTTTTGACACTTTATGCAACATCTTCTGGTGCAAATTCTAGAAAAAGTAATTTATTAAGTTTTTGGCCCAAACCGAGATTACTCTGGTGTTGTTTGTTTGTTTTCAGGGGGTAGAAATTAATACATTGCAAAAAAAATTAAACTTGAATCTGATCAAACATCTAGCTCTGACGTCTAATTTACAGGATATTTAGAGGACAGAAGAACATGTTAGAATACACCGAGGAGATATAATCAAACTCAGACTGTGTGCAATTCTATAGGGCATAAAAGCAACAACTAAACTACAAGAGAAAAAAAATGGAGAAATGAAACTGAAATCTGAAAATTAAAAGACACTTAAAAGACTACAATCATTTACCATATCTGGCCATTATTTGAATACTAATTATAATAAGCAGAGACAATTAAATAGTAGATACTATATGTTTGATATTATTAAGGAATTATATTTAGGTGTGATAAGGTATTTTAGTTATGTTTAAAGACAAGTTATTATCTTTTAGAGATTTACACTAAAATATTTATAACTGAAACAATATGATCTCCAGGATTTGCTATAAAATAATTATGGGGAGGGATTGGGTAGAGCAAAACTGGCCATAGGTTTATGGTTGTTGGCACCAGATGGATACCTAGGAATTCCTTATACCATTTTACCTGCTTTTGAGTATATGTGAAATTCTCCATAATGAATCACTTAAAATATCAATAAATTGGTTACAGTGCCTGTAGTTACACTTATATAAATGAATACAGGCTGTCTTTACTATATCATTAAAAACTGTTTTTTGGACTACTCAGACAATTCTCTTTACCCTCCTCAACTCAAGCCAAGTTCATTTTGGACTTCATTCTGTATTGGAGGTACATCCTAAGGTGGTTAGAGCAGCCCCAAGAAGTCTGGCTCAGTCCACAGTGAGCCTTGATTTGTTGAACTGCTAAGAAATTGAGTTAGTTTTGTCTGGACCTTAATTCTAATCTAAATCAATGGTGAATTTAGACTAAAGCTCAAGGCTTCTTAGGAAAGAGGCTATGGAATAAGCTTAAATTACCCAATTCCTTGAGATAGAACCAAGATCAATTTAAGGAAAATTAGCAAACATTTCACAAACAATTACTGATAACTGATAACGTCAGGCATTTTAGAGTATTAGAGGTTGGAGAACTGACAAAGAATAAATCATTGACCCTGATGTTGACAGTCCACTTAGGGTCAGGGTTTAAGCCTTCTCCTATAGATATCCTTTCCCCTATTGTTTTCCCTCCCCACCCACTTGATCCAAATCTTAGTGCATGTGGAAAGCCATTCCCCTGCTTATTCCAAGGAGGCTGAGTCTTGCTTTCCTACATAGTGTCTCCCTGGATTCTTGTTCTGAACACACTGTCTATGTAGACTTGACATGCTGCCATCCTGTCATCCTTCTATCACTGTCTTCTTCTACTGATGCCATATTCCTTCTTCTTACCCACATACGCACAGGACTGGACCTTCCTGAACCCTGAGGTCAGTCTGAAATAAACCATGACCCTTTGCAGATTTGAAGGTAAATTATTGCCCCTTGGGAAACTGAAGACAGGCCCAGACCACTTCCCATATACCTATTTTGTCATTTATTCAACAAGTAGCTAATGTGTGCCTAATATATGCTAGGTTCAGAAACAGGCAGTGCTGCTAGAAAGGTATGCAAAAAAAACAAAAGAAACCCCAAAACTCCCCAAAAAACAACAACAAAAAAACCATGGTCCTTGCTTTCATTGAGTTTAAAATCTCCAGCCAAGCAGAGCAGCCCATAAAACCATAGATAGCAACCATTTATCAGTAGACACTTAGTACAGAAGAGTAAGTCATGAGTAAACAGGGTTTCCCTAACCTTGGGCTTCCTTCCAGGTAGGGCTGGAGTAGCAGAGTGAGCAGCGCTTTGCTGTAGGGATTCTTTCCTCTGAAGCCTTGTTGTCTGGCAAGAATAATCCTAAATTAAAGTGTGTAGGGTATCAGTATGTAGGCTAAGTATGTTGGGTATCAGTTAACGATCCATTTTTATTTCACGGTAGGAAGGTATGTCGCTTTAATGCTTAGACTTTACAAATCTCTTTGTAGGTTATTGTTTAAGGTAATTCCTTATAATTTTATTCTATATTTTTTCAAGCACATACAAGTAGTTTTATTTTTTCTTAACAGCAGGTGAGAAGTAGTCTATTTTTTTATCTTACACACAGAATGTGGCTAGGGATTGTGACGAGATGTGAATGTTCCTTCCAGCTTCTAATTTGGGCTCCTAACTGTTTCCTTTCCAGCAAGGATGCTTAATAACAAAAAGAAAATAACATAGTCTCGATGAGTAGGTTATTTTACTTTATTTTTTTGCAGACAGGTTTGGTAATGGCTAGCACTGATGTTTTTCTCTTGATAATAATAGAGAAGTTTAATTTAGACGTCCAGATATGAACTTGATGAAATTGCTTTATGAAGTCATGGTATGTGAGTTTATTTCTGAGTGTGGGAGAGGTAAGAATACTGTGTGCAGATTTGTGGTGCAATCGCTAGAATAGTTGGAGAGGGAAATGCAGATTTTATAGAAGGTAGGTCTTGAGAAGGAATGAGGAGGGTTGTGATCTTGTGACACCAGCAGGCAGGTCCATGGAGAGCAGTGTGATAAGGACGCCTTTAACCTTAAGAGGAGCTGTGGCCAATGCTTTCCTTTCTCCCCTTCTCTCCCCTACGCAAACTCCTGATTCCAAGGTATCCTTTGTGCACAGAATACTGCCTCCTCCCCTTGCCAAATAAAAGTATTCTTCTGCCCACATTAGCTCTGTGCTGAGGTGGTGGTTGCTCAGTGCCTAGGCTTTGGAGCCAGACTTCATGAGCTCAGATCCTGGTACCACCATACACATGACCTTGGCAGGCCACTTAATTTCAGGAGGCCTCCATTTTCTTATTTGGAGAGTGAGTACAATATTTTTTTCCTTGGTTGAGGGTTAAATAATTAACATAAAGTGCTTAACAAAGTCCTGAGCATTGTAGGTGCTCATTAAAGGTATGTGTATTCTATCTGTCCAAAGTTAGTATGGTGGGGGGGAGTCAAATTTTCTGAGTGACTTGATTTTTAAGCAATTTGAACACACTGCAAGATTATATGTTTTGCTTTTTGGTTCAGGAATTGTACCTAGAATACTGATTGCTTCTAAGATGAAGGCACCTGAAAACTGCAATTTAAAAAGGCATGTTATCTATGAGGGGTGTCAGAATAAGTTATTATTTGTCCAGTTGATTGTAATCTCTTATACTGGACCAACATATTTGCACAAAAAAAGCAAGTTTAGAGACAGCTCTTTGTATATTCTCTTTATATAGTCTCTATATATTCTAAGTAGTTGCTCAGGATTCTCCTCTTTCTGGTATTTGTGTTTCCCCATTTATTTGTTCCCAGATTGCAGTTTGGGCTCTCATGTACCTGGCCTGGATTCTAGAATTTGACTCCACTTTGAAATTTGCTACTGGCTGTTTCAGATTTGATAACTTGAACAACAGCCTTCCTGTCATTTGGGCCTTAGCAGCCCTGCCCGTCTCCCAGCTCTTCTCTTCCCTTTGGTTGTCGAGTCTCCCTGCTGACTGCAGGAGTAGACCTAGCTAACCCTGAGCCAGGATGTCTGGGAGACGCTGTCCTGGGACACCCAGATTTGGTTCACCCAGCCTTGCAGTAAGCAGCAGGGCCTGGGGTTTGAAACCCTGGTGGCCAGGCAGGTGCGTAGTCAGAGCCTCCAGAATGGGGGTGGAAGCGAGGTGGTGGTAAGGGGTGGGAGGATGAGGGCTGGGGTGAGGAGGATATAACCCAGCTCCATGGCAATAGCCGAAAGGGAGCTTCCCGGGGGACCCTGCAGGTCTTACCCCGAGCAAAGACTTAGTATTATCAACTATGGGGGTGCCTCTCTTGAGCAGGGACACGGGCCCCTCACTTTGCTTGTGTCCCTGTCTTTCCTGCCCTGTATGTAGCTGTCAGTGTGTAAACTTTGTCGTTCATCTACATTTGAGGAGCTTGTATCCTTTGCTCGTGTCTGTTTTCATCAGTCACAACACTGTCACTCGATTTATGTCCTCTGCCCATTTTTTAATTGGATTGTTTTTTTGGTGTTATGTTGTATGAGGGTTTTTAAATAAAATAAATTTTGGAATTAAGCCCTTATCAGATGTATCATTGGCAGATATCTTCTTCCATTCAGTAGGGTGTCTTTTATTTTGTTGATGGTTTCCTTTGCAGTGAAAAAACTTTTTAGTTTGATGTTTCCCTTGTCTGAGGAGCTATATTAGTGAAAATTTAACAAAGGCTAATGTCTAAGAGTTTACGTCCTATATTTTCTTCTAGGAGTTTTATGGTTTGTGTCTTACATTTAAGTCTTTAACCTATTTTGAGTTTATTCTTCTATATGGCATAAGAACGTGGTCCACTTTCATTGTTTTGCATGTATCTGTCCAGTTTTCCCAGCACCATTTATTGAATAGACTGTCAATGTAAATTCTTGCTTCCTTAAATGACCTTGTATGCATGGATTTATTTCTGGGCTCTCTATTCTGTTCTTTTGATCTTTGTGTCTGTTTTTATGCCAATACGATGCTGTTTTGATTACTATGGCCTTGTAGTATAGTTTGATATCAGATAGCGTGATGCTTACAGATTTGTTCTTCTTTCTCAGACTTGCTGGGGCTATTCAGGGTCTTTTATGGTTCCATATAAATTTTAGGATTATTTGTTCTAGTTCTTTGAAAAATGCCATTGGTATTTTGATAGAGATTCCATTTATAGATTGCTTTGGTTAGTATGGACATTTTAACTATATGAATTTTCCCTATCCATGAGCATAGTACATATTTCCATTTATTTGTATGTTCTTTAATTTATCTTGGTTATATTTATTCCTAATTATTTCATTGATGCAATTGTAAATGGGATTGATTTCTTAATTTCTCTTTCTGACAGTTCATTATTGGTATATAAAAATGCAACCAATTTCTAAATATTAATTTTGTATTCTGCTACTTTACTGAATTAATTTATCAGTTCTAATAGTTTTGTGTGTGAAATCTTTGGGGTTCTCTATATATAGTATCATGTCATCTGCAAATAATGACAGTTTTACTTTTTCCTTTCCAATTTGAATACCTTTTATTTCATTTTCATGTCTGATCGATGTGGCTAGGTCTTCAGTACTATGTTGAATAAAAGTGGTAAAAGTGGGTATCCTTGTCTTGTTCCTGATCTTAAGGACAATACTTTTAGCTTTCCCCTATTGAGTATGATATTAGTGTGGGTTTGTCATATATGGCATATATTATGTTGAGATATGTTCCCTCTATTCCCACTTTGCTGAGAGATTTTATCATAAATAGATGCTGGATTTTGTCAAATGCTTTTTCTGCATTTATTGATATGACCGTATGATTTTTATTTTTCATTTTGATTTTGTGATGTATCACATTAATTGATTTGTGGATATTGAACCAAACTTGCATACCAGGAATGGATCCTACTTGATTGTGGTGTATGATCTTTTTAAGGTATTGCTGAATTCAGATTGCTAATATTTTGTTGAGGATTTTTGCATCTATGTTCATCAGGGATATCAGCCTATAGTTTTCTTTTTTTTGTAATTTCTTTGTCTGCTTTTGGAATCAGGATAATGGTGGCCTTATAAAATGAACTTGGGAGCATTCCC
The DNA here is from genome assembly GCF_036562045.2 of Rhinolophus sinicus. Taxonomy (NCBI): domain Eukaryota; kingdom Metazoa; phylum Chordata; class Mammalia; order Chiroptera; family Rhinolophidae; genus Rhinolophus; species Rhinolophus sinicus. The sequence goes on from NC_133752.1 coordinate 46,699,438, forward strand.
TCATCTTGGATTTTTTGGAATAGTTTGAGAAGAATAGGTGTTAATTGTTTTTTGAATGTTTGTAAAATTGACCTGTGAAGTTATGTGGTCCAGTGTGAAATATCTTTTTCCATCCCTTTATTTCAGTTTGTGTGTGTTTTTTGATCTGAGATGGGTCTCTTGTAGACAGCATATGTGTGGGCCTTGTTTTCTTTTCCATTCAGCTACCCTATATTTTTTGATTGGAGCATTTAATCCATTTACATTTAATGTGATTATTAATAGGTACATAGTTATTGCCATTTTTATTACTCATATTTTTGATCTTCATTTGTTTGTTTGTTTTCTCCTTTCTTCTGCCTAAAGAAGTCCTTTTAACCTTCTTTTTTTTTTTTGTAATACTGGCTTGGTGGTAATGAATTCCTTTAGCTTTTTCTTGTCTGGGAAACTATCTGTGTTTCAATTTTAAATGATAGCCTTGCTGGGTTAGAGTAGTCCTAGTTTTAGACTTGTTTTCCATCACTTTGAATATTTCCTGACATTCCTTTCTGGCCTGCAAAATTTCTGTTGAGAAATCAGCTGATCAGCTAATCGTCCCTTGTAAATAACTACTTGTCTTTCTCTTGCTGCTTTTAGGATTCTATCTTTGTCTTTAACCTTTGCCATTCTAATTATAATGTGTCTTGGTGTGGAGCTGTTTGGGTTCATCTTGTTTGGGACTCTGCACTTCCTGGTCTTGTATGTTTACTTCCTTTACCAGGTTAGGGAAGTTTTCAGTCATTATTTCTTCAAATAGATTCTTGATCCCTTTCTCCCTCTCTTCTCCTTCTGGTATTCCTATGATGCAAATATTGTTATGCTTGATGTTGTATCAAAGGTCCCTTAAATTCTTTTCTCTCTTTGTTGTTCTGATTGGGTGTTTTTCACTAACTTGTCTTCTTAATCGCTGGTTTGATCCTCTGCCTCATTTAATCTGTTGATCATTCCTTCCAGTGTATTTTTCATTTCAGTTATTATATTCTTTATGACTGGTACTTTTTCATGGTTTCTATGTCTTTCTTTATCTTTGCTATCTCTGTTGAAATTTCTCACTAAGTTCGTTAAGCATTCTTATAATCAGTGTTTTAAACTCTGTCTCTGGTAGGTTGGTTGCCTCCATTTCATTTAGTTCTATTTCTGCTGTTCTTTTATTTGGGACATGTTTCTTTGTTTCTTCATTCTGGCTGCCTCTCTGTGTTTGCTTCTATGTATTAGGTAGATCTTCTATGTCTTGCAGTCCTTGCTGGGTAGTCTTATGTAGTATGTGCCTTGTGTGGTCCAATGGTGCATTGTCCCTGATCTCCTGTGCATGTGTTCCAGGAGTGTTCCTTGAGTGTGTTGTATGCATTTGCCTGATGTAGTTGAGCCTTGATTGCTTTTGGCCTCTGTGGGTGGGATTGACTCCCAGGCTGACTGACTGTGAGGACTGGCTATGCCCACAGCCTATGAGCTGCTGTGTGGGGCTGACCCCTCAGAGGTAGACTCGCCCCTGCAGGCTCTTGTGCCTGTTGAGACTAACCTTTGGGTGTTTGTGGGGCTAAGCAGATAGTGCTCTGGTGTGGTCTGAGGCTGTCCTCTGGGTGTGTCATTGTTGGTGTCTCTTGGGAGGGCCTCACGTGCAGGCCAATTTCAGCCTTGCCCTGTGACTGGCCTGGGGCTACGTGGTAGGAGCCACAAAGCTATATGTGGTTGGTTGCTGCCTGTGCTGGACCTGGACACATGTGGGGGTGGCCTTGCTGTCAACCAATGCCAGCTGCCACCAGTATTAGGCCTGGTACAGCTTAGCAAAAGGCCCAGGGCCACCTAGGCCTGTTGCCACCTGCTGGCTGCTTGCAAGGCTCAGCCATTGAAGGAGCATCCTTAGGTTTACAGGCTGGGCTGGTTTACCTGGTGTTGAGAGTACCTCTGGTGATGCAACACTAGGTGGGAATCACGAGAGAATCATGAGGCCTTGCCAGTGGCTTTTACAAGGTTAATGCAGATTTAGTTCTTGTGCCAGTGCCTGGCCTGTGACCACTCCACAAAACACCCTGAGAACATTGCAGTCAGCTACGGCTTGCCTCGGGTCCACAGATTTTCGAAAGCCACCCAATAGAGGCTGCAACACAAGTTGTAGCTTACTGCCCACCACGAAAAGTTCTCTGGACAGCTGTGAGTCATCCACTGCTGTAAAAGTCTTCTGCAATTTGTGGGGCAGGGCCAGCTGCCCAGGAGCTGAGAGTGTCCCTGGAGATGCAGACTATCTGTGTGGGGCAGGGACCCAGGGCATCACCAAGGTGGTATGCACAGGCGGATTTTACTGGACCAATGCGGTCTCAGAGTTGGCCGTCTGTGGAAGGGTTCAACATTGAAGAGATAGCACCCTTCTATAGGCTACACATGAGGCAGGCTCCACACAGGGACAATGGCTGCTATCCCTCTGGCCCTCAATCTGAAGTCACACTACTCAGTCTTCCCCTGTATGTCCCTGGTGCCTCCTGAGTTGCTATCCCTCTACTGGAGACCAGGTGAGTGCTTGCAAGCAAGTAAGTCTCACGTTAAGAAGGCATCTGGGTTTCCAGCTGCCTTTAGTCTCACTGGGATAGACAGACAGAGTCCTCGCTGATTTTCACTGCCAGATGTTGTGGAAACTCCTCTTTCTGTCACAGGACCGCTGAGCTGGGGTGCCCATGGTGGGGCTTGGACCCCTCCCTCATCCCAGTGTATCGCCACCACCAAGGTGTCCCTCCCCGTGTTCAACCACTATCTGTGGGTTTGGAGTCAGCTCATTTAACATCTCTGCCCCTCTTACGAGTCTCAACGTGGCCTCTTCTTTATATCCTTAGTTATAGGGATTCTGTTCATCTAGTCTTCAGATAATTCTTGAGGTTGATTGTTCTATAGTTAGTTGTAATTTCAGTGTGTTCTTGGGCGGCAGTAGGCATAGCGTTTACCTAATCCTCCATGTTGGACCTTCTCCAGGGCTTGTCTTTTTTAAGTAATAAAAGTTGAATTAGAGTACTTTGCATAGATGTGTCACTAAAATGGGCTTTCTCATAGTCTCTCATTACTTGAACTTACCCTTCAAAATAGTAGGATTCTCCTTGAAGGGCCAGGCCCTGCCCACTACACTCAACACATGGTAGAAATTGGTCAGGATGTCCGCTCCCTACACTGGCAGATATGAAAAATTGAGGCTGAGAAGAGCCTCTGCCAAGTTCGCTCAGTTATTTCTCCCAAAGTCCATAATAATATACTTCCTTTCTTTCCCTTGGGAGGAATAGTGAGGAAGTGGGAGGGAGGCCATGGTATTATTGTTGCAGAAGTTCTTACTCATGAGATCTAACTCAATTAATGCTTCCTGAATGAGTGAGTAAATTTTTAAGAAGCAGCAGATATGCTATTTATTATACAAATGTAGTTAGGAAAGAACAATTGTAGAATAGTCAGGAGACAAGGTTTGTGGATTAAATGAATGTTTTGACTTGCTAATATGTTTGGAGTACGTAAACCACACTTGGCTTGTTATTTGGAAGGTTTTGTTAAGAGGTGGAGAGTTGACTACCAATAGAGGAACAGGAAAAGGGCTGTTTGAAGGCCTAAGTGTTCAGAGAGTGAGTTGGAAAGTACCCAAATGTTGACATTGGTGGAGAAAAGTTAATCAACTCATTTGGAAACCATTCAAATTTTACTAGGGGGAGAGGGGAAAAGAGTTAGAGCAATGATTTCTTTTTTTTTTAAAGATTTTACTGGGAAAGGGGAACAGGACTTTTTTGGGGAACAGTGTGTACTTCCAGGGCTTTTTTCCAAGTCAAGTTGTTGTCCTTTTAGTCTTAGTTGTGGAGGGCGCAGCTCAGCTCCAGGTCCAGTTGTTGTTGCTAGTTGCAGGGGGCGCAGCCCACCATCCCTTGCAGGAGTCGAACCGGCAACCTTGTGGTTGAGAGGACGCATTCCAACCAACTGAGCCATCTGGGAGCTCAGCGGCAGCTCAGTTCAAGGTGCCGTGTTCAATCTTAGTTGCAGGAGGCAGAGCCCACCATCCCTTGCGGGACTCGAGGAATTGAACTGGAAACCTTGTGGTTGAGAGCCCACTGGCCCATGTGGGAATCGAACAGGCAGCCTTCCGAGTTAGGAGCATGGAGCTCTAACCGCCTGAGTCACCGGGCCGGCCCCAGAGCAATGATTTCTTGATTTTAGTACATTTGAACAGACTTTATTACTAGTGGATAGAAGGATAGTTAAATTTTATTCCTTGGAAGGGGAAAAAAAGGATAAGTCCATAAATTCTGAAGTTGCTGCTTGGGAAGAAGAAATCCTTTCCTTTGTGGTATCAGTCAGAATGTTGAAAAAAAAAGAATGATGGAAGAACTGAGAAGGCTTATTTTTGGACCTTTTTGGGTGACTCTAAGTGTTGTCTTACATATTGTAGTCTTTATTAGTTACTTGCATTAATTACAATGATTTCCTATTCATAAATTAATTGATGTTAATTTATCAGCTTAGTCAAAGATTTTGAGGTCCTAAAACATGTGGAACAAATGAGTTTTATTTTTTTTAATTTATTTTTATTGGGAAATATTGGGGAACAGTGTGTTTTTCCAGGACCCATCAGCTTCAAGTCAAGTCGTTGTTTTCAATCTAGTTGTGGAGGGTGCAACTCACTGGCCCATGTAGAAATTGAACCAGCGACCTTGGTGTTATGAGCCCTGTGCTCTAACTAAGAGAGCCAACTGGCTGCCCCAAATGAATTTTGATGGTGGAGAAAATAGTCAGCTGTTGGAGGTAGTGCATGACAATGGAGTAAAGATGGGTGAGCAGGAGGCCGAGTGAGAGTAGTTCCTCCTTGGAGGTATTTGAGTCTATATTAACTAGTGTGACATGAACAACTACCCCAAGACTTAGTGGCTTAAAACAATAGTCATTATTTAGCTCATCGTTAAGGTATGGGATCAGCTTGGTGGTTTTCCTGCTGGTCTTAGTTGGGCTGACTCATGAGTCTGTGATCACCTGCTGCTTCTAGATAAATTGGTGGGTCAGCTTGGCTGGTCCCACATGTCTGGTAGTTGGGAGGCTGTTGGCTAGGGTACCTTGGATTCTCCTCCAGGGGTCTTTATCCTTTAGCAGTTTACAACAGACCTGTAAAGTGCTCTTTTCAGGTTTCAAGGTGCAGCAAGGGAGCAAGCACAAGTACTTTTCAAGCCTCTCTGTACATCATGTTTATTAATGCCCTACTTGGCCGGTCATGTGGCCAAACTCAATTCAGAGGGTGGAGAAATAGAATTTCTCTCTTGATGGGAGGATCTAAAACATCACAAGGAAGGGAAGAATTTAATTCTATTTTTACCATTTACAGGATTCTAGGCTGCAGTGAAGACAGGAGGTTGGGGAGGAAGGAAGAGAGGGGTGTGGAGAGGGGCAAGGGTAGGCAGTAAAGATAATCTTTGTCTTGGGATTGCCTCTAACTTGGGCTAAGTGCCACTGTATAGTAAAAAGAAATCTGGCAGACTCAGAAACTAAAGTTAATGCCAGAAGTTACTGGGAAAGGAAAAACTAATAAAGGAAAGGAGTGTAGTTGATTATAGGATACATATAGCAAAAATATTTTAAAATGTTGCCTTAGATATTATCTCAACTCAGTCCAATAATCTAGATCTAGTATTACCCTCCCATTATCTGGATAGGAAAACTGGTTTAGGGGATATTACCCAATTCATAAAATTGTGTGGCAAGGGGCTTGAGAAAACCAGGAATCATACTTATTAAAGCTGAAACCAGACATTGATGAAAAGGTATCGTTTCCCTCATTGTTGTGGAAAACTGTGGTAAGAGTAGACATCATGTAACAGTCTTTTTCATCAGCTGTGTCAAGAGAATAAAAGAACAATGCGTGTAGCCAATGTTACTGAATTGTGCTTGCTGGATCCTTAATGAGATGATTAATGATCTGAGCAGAGCAGCACAGAGATGGGGGGAGGTGGGGGAACGGTGTGAGGGAGCTGCTTTGCCTTCAGTGAGCTCATCCAGCAAGGGACTGAATTAAGACAGCAAGTGGAGCCAAGGGAAGAACTTGGCTCATTCTCTGCTCACCTGGGCCTCATCTTCTCTAAGTAGCTTCAGATCTTGAGGCCTCTGAGGCCCAACTCCCTCTCAGTAAAATGAGGATATTGTTATCTGTGTCTGAGACTGTTGTACAATCTATCTTAAAATCGATGCTTGGACTTCACATCACCCCAAACTCCTGTGCCTCTCTTGTCTTATGTGTTTGTTCACGTGATTTTTATTTAATAGACTTAATTTTTTAAGAGAAGTTTTAGATTCACAGCAATATTGAGGGGAAGGTACAGAGATTTCCTATATACCCCGACCTTCACACATGCATGGCCTGCCCCTTTATCAATATCCCCCATCAGAGTGGTGCATTTTGTTTTTTTTTAAGCTTCATTTGGAAATAATTTAAAACTTACAGAAAGGTTGAAAGGATAATAGAAAGCTCCCATATACCCTTTTTCCAGATTTAACAATTTTTAATGGTTTGGAACATTTGCTTTTTCGTATTCTCTCTCTCTTTTTCATATTCTCTCCCCCCCCCGTATATATACATATATATATGTGTGTGTGTGTATATATATATATATATATATACACATATACATATATATATACACACACACATATATGTATATATTTACATATATACACACACATATATATAATGCATATATATTTTTATGAACTATTTGATAGTAGGTTGTAATATTATTCCCTCTGACCTCTGAGTACTTTATTGTGCATTTCCTAAGAAAACTGATATTCTCTTACGTTACCATAGTACAGTTGTCAAGTTCAGGAAATTGAACATCGAAACAATACTTTATCTAGTCTGCAGTCCATGAGCCAGTTTGTCAATTGTCTAATAATGTCTTTAATAGCATTTTCCCCTCCAACACAGAGTCCAGTTCAGGATTCTGTATTGCAATCACATTGGGTTTGTCTGGCGTTTCCTGATGATTAGATTCAGATCATGCATTTCTAGCTGTACGGCACTGGTGATTTGTTCTTCTCGGAGTATCACATCTGGTGACACACATGTTGTCCGTCCCTTGCTGGTGATGTTATTTCCATAACCTAATCAAGGTGTTGTCTGGTTTCTCCACTGTAGAGTTACTATTTTCCTCTTGTAGTGCTAAGTAATCTGTGCGGAGACCCTCAGACTATGCACATATCCTGCTCCTCACGAGACCTTACCCCCTGGATTTAACATCCACTGATAACTCTTGTTTGAATGAATCTTTCTTATGATAGTTGCAGGTTTTTTTTGCCTACTTCATTCCATCTGTCACGCGGGGCGGCCTGCGGGGTCTCAGCTCCCGCTCCCCACACAAGCACACAGGATATGGTGAGGCCAAAAAGGAACACCCACGGAGCCATAGGTAGGGGAGTCACACCAGTATAGTCTCACTGGAGGCTGGATTCACACAACGTGCGACCTGCTGTCCGCTTTTCTGTCAACCGACCAACTCTCTGACTTCCCTCGACTCTCCTTGACTCCCCAGCATAGCTGCGGCAGTTATGTTAGTGGCCAGTGGCTCAGTGGTTACAGCTGACGGCCAACTAGCCACAGCTGACGGCCATCTATTACCCGAGCCAGCACCCCTCCACGTGAGGCCGAGAGCCTGGAAACTGCTCTCTGGGGCTCTGTCCCCACACCATCATTCTATTTTTCTTTTTCCACAGTTGGATCCTGGCTTCCAACAACACCATCACGTTATTCATTTTCTCAATCTTTCAATACCCATGAAATAGAATAGCTACACCAATATCACAATGATAAATAAACCCTCCAGAAAGAGTTCAAGATTTATCTGCAGTTCTTTTATTCCCTAGATTGTGGGTGTAATGCCAAAATGGTGTGCGCAAATGTTACCTGGATTGGTTCTCTTTTTTTCCCTCTTCTGTGATATTTATCCTTCCCTACCCTCCAACATGGTTATTCACTTATAGTACAGTTGTATTGATTTGCTTCTGTGTCTCTTAAGTTTTAGGTTTTTTTCTTCTCCTCCATTCCATCTTCTCAACTCTAAAATCTAGGTTACTGTATTAGTTTGTTAAGGTTGCCATAAGAGAATATCATGGACTGGGTGGCTTAAACAACAAAAATTTATTGTTTCTCAATTCTGGAAGCTGGGAGTCCAAGATCAAGGTGACGGCAGGTTTGGTTTCTAGCGAGGCTTCCCTTCCTGGTTTACAAGTCTGCCTTCTTGCTATGCCTCGGAATGACCTTTCTTCTAAACTCACACACCCCTGATGTCTCTTCCTCCTCTTATAAGGACACCAGCCCTATTGGATCAGGGCCTCACCTGTTGACCTCATTTAAGCTTAATTATATCCTTAAAGGTCCTTTCTCTAAGTGATATTGAGGGTAGGGTTTCAAACTATGAATTTTGGAGGTGGGGACACAATTCAGCCCATAATACCTACCATCCTCTCCCATGAAGCTTTTTTCCCCTCCAAATTGAGGTAAAATTGTTATATAACATTATATAAGTATCAAGTGTAAAACACTGTAACTCAACATTTGTACACACTACACAGTGATCATCACTGAAAGTCTAGGTACCGTCCTTCACTATATAATTGACCCCCTTCTCCCCTTTAGTCCACCCCGCCCCTCTTCCCCTTCCCTTCTGGTAACCAGCAACCTACTCTCTGTATCTGTGTTTGTTTTTGTTTTATTTTGTTTATCCTGCCCCCAATCCCTTGAAGCTCTTGAAACTCACTGAGGCTGCTGACATGTTTTGGTTTAGTTCCTTCCTTATTCACCAGTTTATTTGTTTCCTTATTCATTTTTTCACGCATTCATCCAATCACTCATTAATTTACTTATTCAGAAACTATTTATTGAACAACTACTAAGCATAAGGCATTTTGCTAGACGTAGAAGCTATAATAGTGAGGAGGAAAACCAAACCAAACAAAACAAAACAAATGTGTATCAAGAGTATAGTGAACTGTGGGACTCTGGCATTGATCAGAGAGTTGTCCAAATAACAATTACAGTTTTAATTTCTCAAAACTGTAAGGTTACAGTGCAGTTGTGCTCCAAAGAATATGTATAAGAAAGTGTAAAAGGAAGGAATTTACCTATTTGTTGTGGTCAGGGAAGGTATCTCCATGAAAATAATATTCATGCTGGGATCTAATGGAAGGTTAAGACTTAACTAGAGGAAGAGAAATAAAGGATAAGAAGAGACGGTGGTATAATAAGGAAATGATGGTTTCTGGAAAGAGAACAAAGTGCCCTAAGGACTATCATTTTAGTAATCTGCACCAATAATATCAAATCCTTTGTCAACAGTCCTGCATTGTTCGCTTTTCCCACCTGCAACAGAGTAGTAGTAGTTCAACCACCTACAGAGCAAGGTTCTTATAAGTCACACCTCTATGTGGATTAGTTTCATAGCAGATTCATCGTCTCCAGTAACAGTAGCCTGCTTGCTGGTGTTTCTGTGCATCTGGGCAATTCTCTTTCTATTGCTGCTGTTACGGAAGTTATTACTAACCTAGCCCATTTTCCTTGAGCAACCGTGCCCATTACCTCCTTCTGTGAATCAACTTTTCCTAACACATAGCCAATAGAAGCTATTGTGTGAGAATACCCTAAATACGATTTGTCCCATATGCTGGTAAATTTGGGGCTATCTCTCCAGCCTCATTCCCTCTCCTGTGTCTCTAGGACCAAACATGTATCTGGATCATCTTTCATTCTTGTCTGTTCCCCTGTTATCTCTTTTGAAGAGCTGTGTTTTTTTTTATATATATTTTGGATGTAATCCACCAGTAGAGAGTTGGAGTAGAGGCAGAGGTGGGGATCCTGGCTGTGAGGGCCCCGTATAGTCTAGGTTGACAAAGTTAAGGGATTGCATGTAGTCAGAGTCTGAAATAGTGGGAAGAAATGCAGGGTTGAGAAGCTAGAAATTTAGTGGCATGAGGTGAAAATCATTTATTATTCATCATAAGACTATGGGTGACTGGACGTGACTAATCTTTGCTGAGCTTACTCAAGTGTCAGTGGTAAGCTTTTGGGTTGCCTGGTGGCTGGTTGGTCTAGGATGGCCTTGGCTGGGGCAGCTCAACTTGACTCCACAAGGAGTCTCTCACATCCTTCTAGCCTGTTAACCTGGAAATGTTTCTATGGTGGTGGGAAGGATCCAAGAGGGAAAGCTGAAGCATGAAATCACTTTTTGACGCTCTGCTTGTATCAGATTTCCTAATGTTCCAATGGCCAAAGCAAGTCACATGACCAGTCCAAGAGTCAGTTTGGGGTAGGGGTATGAACAACTGGGGCTGCCAGTGTAATCTGTGTACTATACTCTCCATAGTATGTTTGTGTTCCGATTATTTCCTTGAACCTGCTCTTAATCACCACATCCAGTGGATTATTTTTTAGTCTCATACACCCTGACCTTTTTATAGCATGTGACACTATTGGCCTTTCCAGTTTTGTTGAAGAGTCTTTCTCCTTTGATTATAATAACAGCATTCTTTCCTGGTTTTCTTCCTACCTTTTTTTACTGAACAGACCGGACTTCCTCATGGGCTCCTTTCCTTCTTCTTGCTGCTTTAATATTGGGTTTCCCAACTGTATGGGTTTAAGAGAGTCCATAAACAGTATTCCTTTTTCCTCTCCTAAGTTTAAAATGAAGTCAGGAATAAAACACATAGGTACAGATAAAGGCCCAACTTTCGTCACTGATAAAACTAATTGGTATAAAATGTGGCTTTGAATGGGTATTTACAAAAGGCTACCAAATACTTAGCCATAGACTTACGCGTCCTCACCTGGTCACAGCTTGAGACACTGAGAAGCAGGGGCTGTGAATGCCCTGCAGAGACTGATAGTCAGAGAGAGAAATGGGCTGCATGCTCAGTTCCTTCCCTGCAACTCACCATGTGGGTGCGATGTAACAGGTGGAGAAATAGGCTCAAAACACTCTTCTAGTGGAGTTCCTTCACATACTAACTTGAGGCTAGTGAAAAAAAAAGTCCGTTGCTAATTCCAGGGTTCCATTATTAATCTGCTTCTATTTTCATTTTAGTCTCTCAAGCAATACCATTTACATATGTGTGATTTTAGCGACCTCTGTATATCCCCTTTTTCTGTATCATAGACTTCTCTCCAAAGGTCTAGGCCAAAGTTTCCTAGACTATTGGATATCTCTTTTGGCTACTGAACAGTTTCCTTGAACTTACTATATCTCGTATTGAAATAATAATTTATTTGTTCATTCATGGGATAAAAATGATCTAAGACATTTCCAATTCTGATTTTTCCATTTTACTCCTTATCTCAGAGCTTTAATCTGCAGGGACCTAAACCCTAAACAAGAAAGTCCTCCTGCACTCTCTCCCTTATTTCAATATCCAATCTGCCACCCAGTCTTGTTTGTTCAGCCTTGTTGATATCTCTTAACTGACATCTTTTACTCCATATTACCTCTACTTAATTCAGACTCTTGACATCTCTCTGTTAGGTTTCTACAAAAGCCTCTCAAATATTCTACTTTCTTCCCCTGTCTTATCTCCTTTTAATCTTTCTTTAATTTATAGTACACCAGAGACTATTTCTGGTGCACTAAATTCTGCGTTATAAGAAAGAATATGGGCTTTGGAGCAGAACCAGCTCTGCCATTTAGTTATATGTCTTTCTGCAAGTGACTTAATTTCTCTTAAGTTCAGTATTAAAAAATAATAATAATCTGTAAAATTAAGATCATAATATCCTACCAGAGGGTAAGGGGGGTGGGAGGTGGGAGATGAAGGTAAGGGGGATCAAATATATGGTGATGGAAGGAGAACTGACTCTGGGTGATGAACACACAATGGGATTTATAGATGATGTAATACAGAATTGTACACCTGAAATTTATGTAATTTTATTAACAATTGTCACCCCAATAAATTTAATTAAAAAAAAAGATCATAATATCCACCTTGTCTGGTTCTTATGAATGTTAAGTGGATGTATAAAATGTACTCCAGCATAGTACCTGGTCTGGTATCATACAACTAATGGTTAACGTTAAATTATGGGCTGGGTGTTGTGCTGATAACTGCTTTACGTGTGCGACCTCATTGATTTTCATTTATCTTTGGTTGGATTTTATTGTCCCCATTTTCTGGATGATGAAATGAGGCACAACTTGTACAGAGTAAATCAGCAAGTGGCAGGGAATTCAAGCCCAGTCAACTGGCCTCCGAAACACCTGCTCTTAACCACACAAGCAGAACTATAATGAGAGGTAGGGCGGGACTGGGAGAACATTGTGAAACTTAGCCTCTTTTCTGAGCTGCTGGATGAGCATCAGTTATCTATAAAATGAGGACGTTAATACCTACTTAGAACATGGTAAAGAGAGTTAAATCAGAATGAATGAATTATATAAAATAAATGGCATGCAATAGCATGCTATAAAGGATATCTATGATTACCATTATTTTTGGATTAAAAATACAATTACTTAGCTACTGTGTTTAAAAATCCTGTTGTTCTCCTTCTGCCTCGAGAATAAAGCCCACTCTCTTTAGCATGGCACAACAGGCCTTGTGTAAATGCTGTCTTCCTTCATCTCCCACCTGGAGCTTTAATAATCACTTGCAGTTCCCTCAAACGTGCGTTGCTCTCTCTTAACTCTGTCTTTGTAAGGCTGCTTTCTGGGGCTTGAAAACCACCCCTCCTTTTCTTACTCCCACCCCAAAATTTTGTGTTCTAGCTAACTCTCATTCTTTAATACTTGGATCGCCCCCCACCCCCCTTTTTACAAAACTGTATTTGTTAGCATCCCTGACTCCCCAATTATAGCTGGATGTCCTTTCTCACATGCCTGCAAAACTCATTTCACAACTGTTTACTTGTCATTTTTCCTCACGGGATTGTGCGCTATCAGAGGGGCAAAGATTATATCTTTCATTTCGGTATTCCAAGACAGCACACTGGAGGCATTCAGTGATCGCCTGGTGTGTGAGGATTAAATGCAATAATTGGTATAGGGCCTGGTTCTAGGCAGATGTTCAATAATAAATATTTCACAACACCTTAATACTTTTTGTATAATATAGTATTTATTGTATAATACATCCTATTTTAATCGCCTTTATTTAATGATTTATAATGTTAGGGTGGTGTTTGAGGCTCAGTATTCTTCGCATTACCTTTTGTTCCCTTGTCCACATTTCTGAATTTCAGCACATGTTCAGTGAAGTCTCTCTGCTACAGTTATTCTGTATTTTACTTATCAGCTGAAGTAATTATAAAGTGACTGCAAACTGCTTATTTTCCTCATTGTCCAGACACAGTGAAAGTCTCCAGTTATTTGGATTCTTTTCTTTTAAGCACACTCACTAACCAAATGTAATGTCTTTTGTTAAGTTGTTAACTGACCTAAAATACGGGCATTTCCATTAAGTCAAACTGAAAAAAATTGTACAAGGATTACGCAAAAATGACAAAAAAATAAACGTGACAAGCAACACAAAGAAGGTTGGAGATCTTTTTTAGAAGGCACAGTTTGCTAATCAGACTGTCTTCTCTTCAGACAAAGATTCAGTGCTGAGAGCCCCTACTGGGGAGATGGTAAAGGAGGAAGGGAAAAAAACACACGACAGATACACAATTTAAATGTTTTGACAGCTTAGTCAAAGAGAGTGAATTGCCGCAGGCATTTGCAAGTTTTAATCCTGCTCTAACAGCTAGCATTCTTTCTTGTACTATTTAAATGTAAGAGTTAGCTCTTTGGCAAGCTGAATGTCTCAGTCATGCCTGCCATCAAAAAAAAAAAAAAAAAAAAGAAAAGAAAAGAAAAAAAGAAAGAAAGAATGAACGAAAGCAAAATATCAGGTGAGCAAGAAATAGAATATATTCAAATCTCTGTTAGGTGGCAATAATTTATTTTATCTTAAATTTCCCACTTTCATTTTCCATAGTGCACTGTGCCTTATTCTCTTGGGTCCCATGTGTAAAATTTCAACAACACATTCTGGCAGGATGAATAGATTTAATGGTGATGAATTAAAAATTCCACTAGAATTTAATCCCTAAATTGACTCACTCGTCCTTGTAGATGCTTCAGGTCCTTTCTTTTGTCAAAACAATGCTTATTGGAAGAGGCAAGTCAATCAACAATAAGTCTGTCATTGTTGGAATAAGGTGTGGTCTTTTAGAATGGCAGGAGTTTTTTCTCACCTCTTGGTCTCTCCCACTTCCTTTTTCTTCTCTACTTCCCTCTCATATCATGGCACATAATTAGAAATGGGAATAAAAACAGTAAGGAAAAGAAGAGTGTGGTATTTGGGACATAATATAGCATTTCATTCTACAAGCAGGATTTATGTTCTTGAACTCACTAATCTTTGAAATGAAATACAGTAGCACTAAGTTTTGGGTAGCATTATACAATTTCAACTCACAGTTCACAATCACCTTCCGCTATGTTAGGCGCAGGGAAGAATTTGAGCGCTATAAAACAATGTCCATCTGCCCCATAGCCCTATAAATGAACCAGGAAGGAGTGTACAATTCCGCAAACAAAATGTCTGTTTTTATAATTTATTAAGCTAGTAAGAGTTTTTGTGAATAAACAAGGTCAGCCTTAAATTATTTAAAATGAATCCTCTCCTCATAATATTGTACTTAATTGTATTGTGAAATAAATTCTGAATTTGGGGGAAGGTTTGATTTCTAATGAACTGCAGTATTCCCCTCTTCTCTTTCATTACTATTTTTCTTTCCCGTGGCTTTTCATTTTGAATTACTAAAACTCCATGATATGCTTCCACTTGACTTTAAAGTAATAAAGGGAAATCACTCAAATGCCAAGAATGTAGAGAATCAAGCAGTCTAGAGCTGAACAGAAAGTACTTATTGCTTTGCTTGTCGGATGGGTAGTTTGGAACAGATGGCTTTGTGGGCTTAATTTGAATTTCTTGCTTTCTTAAAATTGTAAGACAATCGAGTTCTTAGGCGTGAGTTTCTAGCGTACATACTTGTCTTTAAATCACCCTTTCCATTGGAATGCACCAAGTGGTTGCTCAGCCTTGAGAACAGATAAGCCCCTGAAACACTTAACACTGCTGGGTCAAGACTTCCTGAACAGCTCCTTATGTCACAGCAGAGGTCAACACTCAGATACCGTGTTTCCCCGAAAATAAGACCTAGCCGGACCATCAGCTCTAATGTGTCTTTTGGAGCAAAAATTAATATAAGACCCGGTCTTATAGAATAAATATATTTTTGCTCCAAAAGATGCATTAGAGCTGATGGTCTGGCTAGGTCTTATTTTTGGGGAAACACAGTAATGGGGGAGAACAACACCAAATATTTTTAAAGGAGACTAATTAGGGGATAAGCCAGAGGAATCATGGCTGCCAGTTGTCAAAATAGAATTTTAGAGGTGGGAATAATAGTGTTAAAGATTTTTATTTCTCCACTTTCACAACTTTCATAGTGAAAAGTCGTTGGCTACAAAGCTGTCTCTGACAAAATGAACTCTGGCAGGGATTATGTTGATTGGATTTTAATGTCTGTGGCTACAAATTCTATTACCTTTATTTCCAAACATTTGTTTTCTTGTGACAGTGGAAGGGTGTATCTACAGACAAAGATTCCTGAAGAACTGTCAAAATGTGTTCACTCATTTATTTATTTCTTCATATACATGGCCGGTCAGCCTTCTTTAGAATGCTCACTTTGTGTCAGTGCTGTAGGAGACAATAATTTGCCTTCAGCACACTTTCTAGCTTTGTGAACTAAACTGGCGTGCAGTGGGGTGAGGTGGTCAAGAGTGATGATGAAGGAAAGAAATATTTTCAGGAACCAGTATGATATTCAGTACAAGAATATATTTTTGTGGTATTCTGCCAGAGACAATAGATAATGGAAATTGCTGAATAATGTTTGGACATTATTCTTTTGAAGGACAACTGCTGAGTCTCTGTTAATAACTCCAATTTAAATATTTAATTTGGATTTCATGGCACTATATAATAATAAGTTAATTAATTTGTTTTCTTTTTAAAAGCAGTATATTGATTCCAACATTATGGATTCAGCCTTGGGATGTCTCAATTATTGTATATACAAGCTATTTTAAAAAAAATTTTATTGGGGAATATTGGGGAATAGTGTGTTTCTCCAGGGCCCATCAGCTCCAAGTCGTTGTTTTTCAATCTAGTTGTGGAGGGCGCAGCTCAGCTCCAAGTCCAGTCACCGTTTTCAATCTTTAGTTGCAGGGGGCACAGCCCACCATCCCATGTGGGAATTGAACCGGCAACCTTGTTGTTGCGAGATTGCGCTCTGCCCAACTTAGCCATCCGGCCGCCCCTCTGGAAGCTCAGTGGCAGCTTGTTGTCTTCAATCTAGTTGTGGAGGGTGCAACTCACTGGCCCATGTGGGAATCAACCAGCAACGCTGCTGTTCAGAGCTCGTGCTCTAACCAACTGAGCCATCCAGCTGCCCCTATACAAGCTATTTTAACACTGTTTAATCTCTGACAGAGCTTGCCCTCCAACAATTTTCAGAACTTTCATATTAACCAGAAAAACAGCCAAATATAAGTTAACTTAAGCAATAGGCCATTACACTGCAGTGGCTCTAATGCCTTGGTGGCCTAAGTAAGCAAACCAACATCTAAGCCTGTACGTGCCTCAAGGTTACAAAATCAAAATGCTAAGGATGACCAATCACAAATGACCAACTAGGCTTTAAGCTATGGCCAATCAAATAATTTCCTTCTGTGGGGACAGAGCCAATAGTGCAGTTTCCAGGCTCTCGGCCTCATGTGGAAAGGTGCTGGCTCAGGTAGTAAATGGCCTCAACTGTGAGTGGATGGCCATCAGCTGTGGCTAGTTGACCATCAGCTTTAACCAGTGAGCCATTGGCCACTAATATAACTGCTGTGGGTATGCTAGCAGAAAATGGGGGCTAGCAAGAAGATGGTGGCTGAGCTAGCAAGTGTGGATTGCAGTTAGCAGGGCAAATTGCAGCTAGCAAGTGAGGTTGGCTGGCAGAGAAAAGTGGATGGCAGGTTGCAGATCGTGTGGCTCCTGCTTCCTGTGTCTCCAACCCAGCCGCCAGCGAGACTATAGTGGTATGACTCCCCTATCTATGGCTCCATGGGTATTCCTTTTTGGTCTCACAATTTCCTGCATTCTTATGTGGGGAGCAGGACCAGAGACACCCTGACACCTTGCATGACACCATCCTTTGCTTCTGTGCTTTCTCTGTATGTCTTTCCCCTAGCGGTTGTCTGCAGAGCGTTCCCAACTACTTTCTGTTTGGTGCTGCCTTATTTGAATGGATAAGTTTGAATGAATAAACTCTTAAAATTTTTAATATGCCTCAGTTTATTTTCTAATAGTCCATTTATAGCTACTTCATTTAGCTCTATCAAATAATAACTGAGTGTTTATGATATGCCAAAAATATTAAAAGATCAATGAGATTGAATTCCTGATGGAAATATATACATGACACAGTGTACAGTTTTTTTTTTTTTTAAAAAAGCAAGTTGCTACATAACATGTAACACTTGATCTCATTTATGAATAACAAAGCACACATATATGTATGAACAAGTTGTTCCTTGTTCTTATCTCTAGAGGATAGTAGATCATCTCAAATCACCTCACTTCTCTGGAATATCCCCCTTCCCAATCAGAGGATGGGTTCCTGCAGTTATAGATATTACAAGTCTCTGTTAACCCCTGATCTCAGCTAGGAGACACAAGAACCAAGGAGAGCCAAAGCATGCCTGGATTGAACCAGTTTAAATTCTCTCTAATGAGGATTTGTAATTGGCACACAAAAATGCAAATAAGTTGATAAATTTGCTGGAGTTGGGAGGCTTGGCTGGTTTGGGTCATGGGTATAAAGGAGCAGAGAAAACTAGGCTGGGAGTGGAGGAAGGGACAAAAATTATTTCCTGATCCCTTCCCAATTCTAAGACTTAGTTATGTGAATCTGACTGTATTTTCTGCCTTTGAGTCCCTTGAGATATATATATACTATATACACGTGTGTGTATGTAACTTTTCAAAATAAAAAAAAAATCTCTATATACTTATTCTAGTTTGAGTAGAATTCTTGACAATTAAGAAAACCTTCACAGTAGTTCACTCATTTCCTTTTTGAAAAATTTAATCATGTTGCTTTAAGGCACCATTTATTAAGATTGATATGTGGTATCCATTCCAATCTGTCTGTTTTTGACCCCCGTCCCCCAAATAGAAATACAACATTTGTGGTTTCAACATATTCTATGACCACTACTTCTAAGAAAAAATTTTAGAAAAACTTCAAAGCTTTCACAGGTCCTAGACAGAACTTCTAAAGAAACAGCATTTTTATTGCCAAATATAAGTGAATCAGAAGTGACATTACTACCCATGAAAAATGCCAGGGAATATTTTCTCCCTATATAGTTGTCTGTATGTTTTTCACAGTCCTGAATCTTACCTAGTGTTTCCAGTCTGCAACACTATCTTTCTCTGTAGTCTGTAATGTTTTTCCTCATTGTGTAAGTAAAATGCCAAATCACTTCAGATGGTCACAAATCTATAATTGAATAAACCTGTTAAGCCGTAGTACTTGAAGATATCTTAACAAAATCCATAAATACCATTTAGAATTGTCTTTACTAGTTTAAAAACATTGTGAGAAAATAAAATTGTGGAAGATATAATTGTAGAAGTCTACTAAAAAAAGGTATTTAAATGAAATAAAGTGAACTATTATCGAGATAAGTTTGTGTACATCTCAGAATTCTATTTTTTTAAAAAAGGAAACCTCTTTAACTTGGAATGTTCGTCAATTTAAAGATTAAGAAAGCTGAAATTAGAATTTGATATATGATACACTTCAGCTTCTTGTACTGTAACTCAGTTTGATACATACAATGTTTATAATCACAATTAGTTTGTTTCTGATGAATGTTGCTATGAAATTTTCTCAATGACTACAACAAAACCCCTAAAGTCTTAAAAAGCAAATAACTGTAATTTTATTCAAAGGCAAAATTCTTTAATTATTCTAAATTCCACATATTTGATTTATTCTTTCAGTTTCTATAATTATCCTTCTTAATTCATATTGGAAAATTACCCAGAAATCACCTGGGTTAATCTTTGTTAGGAAAAAAAAGCAAAAATATAGCAGATGCATTATAGTAATTACGTTTATAGTAATTTCTGCCACAGGCAAAAAGCACCTATCAGACATTTTGATGAAACCAGCTGTGTGTCAGCATGCTGACAAATTTATATATACTCCATTAAATTTTCACAAAATCTGTATTATAGCATACGTGATAACAGGAATAATGTGGTAAAATGTTTTATGTTTTGAGGAAACATTTTTTCACAATTAACTTTTTAAAAAATTATAAATGTATTTCTACTTTTAAAATAAACTCAGTGATAACTGTATGTATTATTTAAAGAAGAAACAAGAGGACAATTATTTATTATTTATTTATTTAAAGGGTTTTATTAAAATATAGCTAATACACAATATTACATTAGTTTCACATGTACATTGTAGTTATTTAACAGTACCCAGCTGGCAATATAGATAGTTATTACCGTATTATTGATTATATTCCCTATGTTAAAGAAGTGATCACCATGATAAGTCCACCCACCATCTGACACTGAACCATGCTATCACAGTATTATTGACTATATTTCCTATGCTGTACATTACAGCAACTTTGAACCTCCAGTTCCCCTTTATCTTTTCACACCTTTTTAAATTTTTCAATTACAGTTGACATTCAATGTTATTTTCTATTAATTTCAGGTGTATAGCATAGTGGTTAGACATCTAAATAATTTATGAAGTGATCCGCCTGACTAGTACTATACATAGTTATTACCATATTATTGATGATATTCCTTATACTTTACATCCCCATGTCTATTTTATAACTACCAATTTGTATTCATTAATCCCTTTACCTTTTTCACCAGACTCTCAAACCCCCATCTATCACCCCAATAAATCTAGTGGCCATCTGACACCATACATAGTTACAATATTATTGATTATACTCTTGTGCTATACCCCATATCCTCATGACTACTGTGTAACAACCAATGTGTACTTCTTAATCTCTTCCCCTTTTTCACCCATCCCGAACTCCCCTCCCTTCTGGCAACCATCAAAATGTTCTCTGTATTAATGGTTTGCTTCTCTTTCATTGTTTGTTTATTTTGTTCTTTACGTTCCACTTATAAGTGAAATCATATGACATTTATCTTCTGCTGTCTGACTTACTCCACTCAACACAATACCCTCTAGGTCCATCCATGTTGTTACAGATGGCAAGAATTCATTCTTTTTTAATGCCTGAATAATGTTCTATTGTATGGAATATTACCGCTTTATCCATTCATTCATTCAGGGACATCCAAGTTGCCTTCATATTTTGGTTATTGTAAATAATGCTGCAAGGAACATGTGGATGCCCCTCGAAGTAGCATTTTAGATTGCTTTGAATAAATACCCAGAAGTGAGATTACTACCATGTTTCCCCAAAAGTAAGACCTAACCGGAAAATAAGCCCTAGAATGATTTTTCAGGATGACATCCCCTGAACATAAGCCCAAATGCGTCTTTTGGAGCAAAAATTAATATAATATCCGGTCTTATTTTTGGAGAAAGAGGGTAGGTGCTTCTTTGTCTCTTGTTATAGTCTTTATTTTAAAATCTATTTTGTCTGGTATAAGTATTGCTACCCTAGCTTTTTGTTTCTATTTTTATGGGGTATCTTTTTCCATCCCTTTACTTTCAGTTTGTGTGTATCTTTCAATCTGAAGTGAGTCTCTTATAGGCATCGTATGCAAGGGTCTTGTTTTCTTATCCATTCAGCCCCCCTATCTTTTGACAGGAGCATTTAATCCATTTCCCCCTGAATATAATTGTTGATAGGTATGTAGTTATTGCGATTGTGTTATTCATATTTTTTATTTTGATTTTTTTGTCTTTAAGAAGTCTCTCTAAGATTCCTTGTAATACTCGTTTGGTGGTGATGAACTCCTTTAGCTTTTTCTTGTCGGGGAAGCTCTTTATCTGTGCTTCGATTTTAAATGATAGCTTTGCTGGGTAGAGTAATCTTGGTTGTAGGTCCTGGTTTTTCACTACTCTGATTATTTCCTGCCAACCCTTCTGGCCTGCAAAGTTTCTGTTGAGAAATCAGCTGACAATCTTAGTGGAGCTCCCTTATGAGTTACTAGATGCCTTTCTCTTGCTGCTTTTAGGATTCTTTCTTTGTCTTTAACCTTTGCCATTTTAATTATAGTGTGTCTTGGTGGGCCTGTTTGGGTTCATCTTGTTTGGGAACCTCTGTGCTTCCTGGGATCATATGTCTTATTTCCTTCACCAGGTTAGGGAAGTTTTCTGTCATTATTTCCTCAGATAGGTTTTCAATTCCTTGCTCTGTCTGTTCTCCTTCTGGTGCTCCTATAATGTGAATGTTGGTATGCTTGGTGTTGTCCCAGAGACCCCTTAAACTTTCCTCATTTTTTTGGATTCTTTTTTTCTTTTTGCTGTTCTGATTGGATATTTTTGCTACCTTATCTTCTAAATTGCTGATCGTTCCTCTGCTTCATCTAATCTATTGCTGATTCCCTGTAATGTATCCTTCATTTCAATTATTGTATTCTTTATTTCTGATTGGTTCTTCTTTATTTCCATTTTTATGTTTCTTATCTCTTTGTTGATGTTCTCCCTGAGATCATTGAGCATCCTTATAACCAGCATTTGGAACTCTGCATTTGGTAGATTGCTTGTCTTCATTTTGTTTAGATTTTTTTTTTTTCCCCCGGAGCTTTGCTCTGTTCTTTTATTTGGGACATGTTTCTTTGTCTCCCCATTTTGGCTGCCTCCCTGTGTTTGTTTCTATGTATTAGGTAGGGCTGCTATGTCTCCTGTTCTTAGTAGGGTGGCCTTATGTAGTAGGTGTGCTGTAGGGTTCAGTGGCACAGTCTTCCAGGTCATCTGAGCTGCATATTCCAGGTGTGGGTTGTGCTTGTCCTCCTCTTGTAGTTGAGCTTTGGTTGCTGTTTGCACATCAGTGGTAGGGACTGATTCTCAGACTGGTTAGTTGTGAGGTCTGGCCATGGAGGAGTTGTGATACAGAGGCTGACCCTATAGAACAGGATCTGCCTCAGCAGGACTCTGGTTCCTGCCCAACCTGTCCCTTGGTTGTGTCCTTTGTGGTGGCAGCTGGGTGATGCTCCAGCTCATTTCAAAGCTGGCCACTGGGCACGGCCAGCCCCACAGCCACCTGCGAGGGGACCTGCTAAATTTCAAGTTCAGCCGCAGTCTGTGCCCCACCCAGAGCTACCTGACAGAGCCACAAAGCAATCCACAGATGGCTGCCACCCACGCATTGCTTGAAAGTTCCTTGAGAGTGTAAGCCACAAGCCAAGGCCAGCTGCCACTAGTGTCGGGCTTAGGGCTGCTCAGCCAGAAGCACAGGACATACTGAAGCCAGATGCTGCTTGTTTGGGTTCTGTGAACCTCTGAGAGTCCCTAGGAAAGTCTGCAGCATGAGCCAAGGCAGGCAGTTTGTATGAAAAAGCCACTGGAAGTGGCCAGCGTGTGCCTGAAGGTTGGGTGGAGGCAGAGTCTCAGAATCCATAGTGTGATGAATGAATTGTGTTAGCCAGCTTGCTGGAGTCTCAGGTATGGCAGCTGCCTGCATCTGCACACCAGGAAGGGGGAGGGCTCAACAAAGAAGCAATAAACCTCCATCAGCTCCTCAGTCTGGGAGAAAGATGCCTCTCCAGCCCTCATCCAGAAGCCAGGCAACTCAGTTCCCCCTGTCTGTTCCTGTTATGTCTCTAGCTGATGACACAGAATGGAGCTCAGAGCCAGTGATTCTGTTGGTGAGTAAGTCCTTGTGCAATCCTTTTTAGAAGAGCAGCTGGAACCCCAGCCACCCTCCATCTCACTCAGCTACAAACTCTGCTGGTTTTCACAACCAGAAATTATGGGGACTCCTCTGCCTGGCACTGGAACCCTGGGCTGGGGATCCTGGTGTGGAGCTGGGACCCCTCACTCCTCTGGGGGAACCTCCACAGCCAAGATATCTCTTCTGATTTTTAATGGTCACATGTAAATGTGAGACCAGCCCGTTCCACATCTTTGCCCCTCCTTCCAGTCTCAAGGGTGGCTTCTTCTGTATGTTCTTAGTTGTAGGGCTTTGGTTCAGCAAGATTTCATGTCTCTCAATGATGGTTGTTTATAGTTGCAGTTTTAATTTTGATGTTGTTGTGAGAAAGGGTAAGTAAGCATAGCATTTAACTATTCCACCATTTTGACCGGAACTCCAAGAGGCCAGTTACTTTTGAGAAGAGATTATTTTGGGTATAGGCTTCCACTAGATTCAGTTTTCATAGACCTATCTTTTATTTTGCAAGAATAGATCAGTTGAACACTTATGAAATAGTGATAATTTCTCTACAATGTCAAATTTTTATTGCAATTGTATTATAAGTACTAAATGTTTTAATTCTTAATTGATAATAAAATGTCAATAAATATTTTAGTAAGAATATAACTTATTATTGGCTTTGTTTTGGTAACTGTGATAGCCACTAATTTTAGTTTCTAGATTTTGAGTGGCCTGACATTTATTTTGGTTTATTTTGGAATTCTTTTATTATTTTTCATTTCACTTTTTAACTATCTTCTATGATAACATTTTAAAGAAATCTCTCCTACAGGAGGGTCTTGTATATACAAAATAATTCCTTCTGCTCACACTTAAGTCTTTGCCTTAGCACTGAATAGTTATGAATTCTTTTTGTAGCAAATAAAAAAATAAAGATGGAGTAAGATATAGGATCAGAAAAAAGGAAAGGAGCAGAAAAACGGAGAAGATGAAATGGGAACAGATGAAAAAATGTTATTTAACACAAGGAGGTATAAGTAAAAACATTAACTTTGGAGATAATGAATGGATTGAATGAATGAATGAGTAGATAAATATTTTAAAAAAGTATAGGATAAAACAAATATTCTGTGTTATTCATTTTAGTTAAAGCAAACATAATCTCATGAATAAAACGGAGTTAAATTCTCCTGGAATATGTTAATGTCAAAATATCTATTTAGACTTGTCATACTTTAGATAAAAGCATAATCTTGCACCATGAAAATATTTTCTTTGTAAACATAATTCTTTGGGACAGTAAACTCCAAATGACATCAACTTTATGTTTCAATTACAAACCAAATTTAAATTATTTTAGATTAAAAATGGGATGCATCTTCATTTTGAAGCCAGATGTCTTATTAAATATAATTTCCTCTGTTGGCTGCTTTATATTAAGGGCAGATTTAAAACAAGAACAGCTTCTGTGAAATATAATTATACCCTTTGTGTGGCTTTTATGGTCATGGAGGCTGGAGTATGAAAGTAATTGAAAAATTTGCAAAACATTTTTTTTTTTTTGTCTAAAGGAGTTGCTTACGTGTTAAATCAGCTGTCATTTTCTTTTGCTATTCCAGAACCTTGTATTGTTTAGATTATGTTGGATTGATTGATATATTCATTCAGAGTTTCCTGTTATGGTTTTTAGAGAAAGGCTTCTCATTGCCCTATGCAACATTCAGCCATTAAATACTTCCTTGGTGGAGAATTTATAGTTTTCATAATTTTCTTAGTCACATAAAAGTACTAAAATGGATGTAGTACCATTAAAGATAGAAGCGTAAGCTGCACGTGGTCTTAGCTAATTCACATGGGGAGCAGAGGGTCTTTTCCGAAAAGTAAACCATTTTCCCAAAAACGTAAGGGTGGGTGGGGGCATTTCTTTAAACATTGCTGTTTTCTAGGATCATAGACCTCCAGTAAAACTCAACATTGTTGCTGCTCACCTGATTTATGAATGTCAGCATTTTTTACCATAGTTGCTTCAAAAACATTTTTAAAAGAAACATACACTACAATACAGTAAACCCCCACAACTTATTTTATTTCCTTATCTTTCTCCCCAAAGTTATCCACTTTCCTGAGGTACATATCTCTCTCTCTCTGCTGCTTAGACTTTGCTGCTTATGTATGATCCAACACACACACACACAGACCCACATGCACACATGCAGTATTGCCTGATATGTTTTAAGTTTACTATGTGGTATCATACAATATATGAGTATGTATATATCGCTGTCTCTAACTCTATGGAAGGTTAGACACTTAGGTTGTTTTAATTTTTTTCTATTATAAACAATAAAGTCTTTTTTGTGTGTACCTTTGAACTTGTAAAAGAGTTTCTGTAGGGTGCATACCTAGAAGAGGAGTTTCTGGAACTTAACTAGATATTGTCAAATTTTTCTCATTTTCTCAAAGTGGCTATACCAATTTAATAGATACTGTCAGATTTTTCTCTAATGCAGTTGTACCAATTCATGTTTACCCCTCTCCCCCAGCACTCCAGGAAAATTCCATTTGCTCCACATTCTTATAATATTGTATATTGTCAGACTAAAATTTGTGCCATATTGTTAGCCATGAACTGGTATATCTTTTTGCTTGAATTTTTAGTTCCTGATTAGTAATGAAGTTGGGTTTATTTTAGTATATTTATGGACCATTAATTTTTTTATTTTATGATATAGCTATTCATAATATTTGCCCTGTTTTCTGTTGACTAGTTTTTCTTTTCTTATTGATTTATAGATATTCTTCATGTTTTCCACATACTAATTTCTTTGTTGATTACATACATTGAAAATATCTATACTAATCTGTTTGCTTATGGTCTCTCTCTCTCTCACACACACGCACGCACACACACACACCCACACATCCACACACACATATCCACATACACACAGTTTTTATATTTGAATGTAGCTAAGTGTATCAATCAGCTTAAGGTAAATCATGCTGTGATAACAGAACACCCAAGTCTCAGGGTTTACTGCAACAAAAGTTTATTTTTTCACTCACATGCACATGGGTTGACAGGCTCTGCTCCACATCTTTTTCACTTCAGGGACTATAGCTGAAGATGAAGCTCCTGTTTTGGACATGCTGGTCTTGTAGCAGAGAGAAAAGAGAGACTTGCAGAGCCACAGGAAGGCTCTTAAAGCTTCTGTTTGCAAGTGGCACCTATCACTTTATACCCACATTTCAACGGCCAAAGAAAATGACATTGGAGTGGACTGGTCGGGAGGGCCAGCAAATATTTTCATAGTGGTGCAATGTACCACACCAAGTTTCCCAACCCCTTTGTGGTTTGGGCTTTTTATGCCATGTTTAAGAAATAATTCCCTAATCAAATGTCATAAAAATAGTGCCGGCCCGGTGGCTCAGGCGGTTAGAGCTCCATGCTCCTAACTCCAAAGGCTGTTGGTTCAATTCCCACATAGGCCAGTGGGCTCTCAACCCAAGGTTGCCAGTTCAACTCCTCGAGTCCCGCAAGGGATGGTGGGCTCCGCCCCCTGCAACTAAAATTGAACATGGCACCTTGAGTTGAGCTGCTTCCCAGATGGCTCAGTTGGTTGGAGCGCGTCCTCTCAACCACAAGGTTGCCGGTTGGACTCCCACAAGGGATGGTGGGCTGTGCCCCCTGCAACTAGAAAACGGCAACTGGACCTGGAGCTGAGCTGCACCCTCCACAACTAAGATTGAAAGGACAACAACTTGACTTGGAAAAAAGGCCTCGAAGTACACACTGTTCCCCAATAAAGTCCTGTTCCCCTTCCCCAATAAAATCTTAGAAAAAAAATGTCATAAAAATATTCTGTATTTTCTTTGCGAGGTTAGATTTTTACACTGTATTTTTGATCTACCTGGAATTTACTTTTGGATATGGTGTGAGATAGAGATTTAAGTTCTTTTTATCTTTTCTTATGGATACTCAAATTATGCCTACCAGCATTCAATGACCACTCCATCTGTTTTCCTCTGATTGTTTTTCTTCAGATTTTATGGCTCCTTTGATTTAGGAATAGCCTTTTTAAATAAAATTTTTATTATAGTTTTATTTATTTATGTTAGGGTGACCTCATTTTTATTTTTTATTCGTTTCAGGTGTACAAAGCAACATAATAGTTAGACATTTACATCCCTCACCAAGTGATAACTCTACTCCTCCAAGCTACTACCCTTCTGACACCTTACATAACTGTTACAATACCATTGACTATCTTTCTTATGCTCTACTCCACCTCCTGTGACTATATATATAGTTTTTTTTTTTTTTTTTCTTATAGTTGACATACAATATTATTCTACTTCAGCTTCAGGTGTTTAGCACAGTGGTCAGACATCTACACAATCTATGAAGTGATCCCCCTGATAAGTCCAGTGCCCATCTGGCACCTTACATCATCTTTACAACATTGTTGATTATATTCCCCACACTGTATTTCATATCCCCATGACTATATTGGGCCTACTAATTTGCACTTTCTAATCCCTTCACTTTCTCCCCTATCCCCTCCTCCCTCCCATTTAGCAACCAACAGTTTTTTTTCTATATCTCTGAATCTATTTCCGTTTTGTTTGCTCATTTATTCTGTTCTTTAGATTCCACATATAAGTGAGATCATATGGTATTTATCTTTCTCAGTCTGACTTATTTCACTTAGCATAATATTCTCAAGGTCCATCCATGTTGTTGCAAATGGTAAGATTTCATTCTTTTTTTTTTCCCCCTCTGATATTGTTAATGTGATCTGTGCGATGTTTCCAGTTCCCATGTATATGTGACCTCTTTCTGGTATCTTGAATAGGTTCTATTTGT
Organism: Rhinolophus sinicus; assembly: GCF_036562045.2. Taxonomy (NCBI): domain Eukaryota; kingdom Metazoa; phylum Chordata; class Mammalia; order Chiroptera; family Rhinolophidae; genus Rhinolophus; species Rhinolophus sinicus. Next base: position 46,727,251 of record NC_133752.1, read on the forward strand.
GCGTGCCTATGCCAATTACTATATATAATTTTTATTTTTTTTCTAAATTCTGAAATTAATTTAGCCTTGGGGATTTAATTATTCTAGAGAGACTTTTTTTCTCCACCTTGGTGGAGTCGTATTTTTTCCTTTTAGGTTTCCTATCTTGGAGCAAGCCTGTTCCAGGACTTGGTTTTCTGTGCCATCCCTCCTGACCCTGCCCTCCTGATCCATGGCTTTGGCTACTTTTGCTGCATCTCTGGCTTTGAGTTTCTGCTTTATTTCTGGCACTTGAGACCTACCTTTCTAATTTATTTTTATTACCCAGCTATGTAGACTAATTTGTGGGTTGTATCTTATCCAGCATTTTGTTATGTTGGGAATGTGGGAGGAACCTGTACAGCTCAGTCTGTCCTGTTATTGAAACCCATAGGAGACTCTTTGAAAGTCTACGTATAAATGAGGGAAGATTCAAATGAGGGAAGATCTAATGAGGGAAGATCTAATGGTACATGCAGTGGTAATTTGATTGACAAAAGAGATATTTTATGGATCACAAACCTTCATAGGGAATCTCAAATTGAAGCAACTCGCTTTTAAAATTAATTAAAAAGCTATGTGTTCCCCAAGCTATTTTGATAGGCAAGGTTAGCTGTAGGAAATTCTCTGACTTAGTTTCTTGCTATGGTGTGTTGAGTTTATTGTCTCTGCCAATTTTTTTCTGATTATTCTTAATAAATACCAGAAACTGAAAGAAGCTTTTGGATTTCTGTGTGTGTGTGTGTGTGTGTGTGTGTGTGTGTGTGTGTGTGTGTGTGTGTGTAGGGAAGGGAAGGAGGAAGGAGGAATTAGGGAGGGAAAGGGAAGAGGGAGGGAAATTTTTCTCTTGTTTCTGCCGGCTCCCTACAGTTACTTTCCTGACTGCAGTAATTTCTCTCCCTTGCAAACTTAGAATGAAAGTAAATTTTATGTGTAACCCAAGTGTCTGATGCCTGGATAGGTCCTAACCACTTAATAGAAAGTTTTAGTTACCCACCCTCCCCAAACTGGGACCACTTTGCTTTAGTGTACTTGGTCTGCGTCTTAAATCATTCCTGGTTCTAGCCTGTCCTCTTATATTGTTTAGTTCCTAAGCCTGGCTTTAGTTCTGCCTTCGTCCTCTGCATATTCTGTTCTAGCACTTGACTTAATAATAGAATGCATAAGTGTGTGGAGTCTGGAGCCAGATGGTCTCAATTCAAATCCTGGCTTGATACTTACCAGCTGTAGGATCTTGGGCATCTCATTTAATCTTTCTGTATTTCAGTCTCCTCCAGTAAAATGGATATAAAACTAATAACTACCTCATGGGGTTGTTGTGAGAGTTATGTAGTAAGTGTGTTGCCCAATATCCTCAGATTTATTTTCCATTTTTGTGTGCATATGTTCCAGATGAGCTGTCACTCCTAAGCCAGCACCTGGTGTCTTTATTGTCAGGTGCCCTTGGCTGCCAGAACCTGCTATGTCTGCACTCAAGACCTAGAAGTACTTGGGAATTTATGTCCTTCTCTTCCTGCCCCCTGCTCCCCACAACCCCAGCTTTTAACCAATGACTGACACTTGTAGAATGTAAACAAACGCTCCATCTTCCTTGACCTCTAGCCATTAGACACCCCGGTGACACATAATTCTGAGCTATGTTTTATGCCAGAACTCCTGTGGGATTAAGGTACCCTCCCTACAATGTGGCTCACATCTTTGCTTGGTCTCCTTCACTTTCTGGTCCCAATTTACCTCTCCTACAAAACATTTTTATTAAATAACTTCCATACAAATCCTTGCCTCAGAGTGTGGTTTAGGGGAAGACAACTTAAAGCAGTTTATTTGACTTACTACCTAGATAAAGTGCTTTGCACATAGTATGTCATATAAATGTTGGCTTTATTATTCATCCTCTTATTATGCTGGTAAGTCAAGATGATTTGCTGAAGATCCTCTTTTCCTCACTGTCTCATCCCCAGCATATATATTTTATTATATTTAATAATTGGTAACAGGACTGCTAATATAATAAAAGGCTGTTGAGTGCCAGCTTTCCAGAAGATTTGAGAATAACAGTGTAGGACATGAAAACAAGAGGACTCTACAAATAAATAGTCAGGCCTTCCCTCCTTCATTTGTGGTCTATGCTTCTCTGTAACCCTGAGTAAGGGTAAGCCCCTATAAGACTTTGTTGTGTAAATCCCCATCCTCTAAAGAAAACTCTTGTCTATTCTCAGGCTCTCTCTAAACTATAACTGAATATAATCATTTTCTTGGAGTGATTGAGAGTGAATAATACACCACTATTTACATCCAAATAGCATGTCAGACACCAATTTCATAGCCCTTTACAAGATGTGGGAGAAAAAAAAGAAAACTTTTAATGGAAAGAATAGTTTAGAATTCCAGGACTGCCATCATTAAAAACGTTTGGTCAGCCAAAATTTTGTACTATTTTGTAAGCCAAAATTTTAATGTTCTATACGAAAGAGATGGAACAGTTTGCTTTAAGATCTGAGACATTAAACATTAAGTTTGATCCCAGGTGCTGGATTGTAAGTGTTCAAATAGCTGTATTATGTGAAATTCTAGAAAACTGGGTTTGCCATGGAAATATTATTATAGCTGTAACCATGGGTAGGCTCTTGTGGTTTTGTCTCTGACCATAAAAGAAGGAAATCATTGAAATTCATACCCCAGGGGTAGCTGAAGAGGCAGAGATAAATGCAGCATTTCAGTTATTCTAAAATAAGACGTTTACCTCCATTTTCAGATATAAATTAATATAATACTTTCATTTTTCAAATGGACTCTTGCACTTAGAAAATATTTCAATTTAGACAGATTTTGAACTCGGATGAAAAATATCTAGCTTAAGTTTTGAAGTATGTGGTATGAAAGAGTTATGTCAAAGTTTGGAGCTTTGTAATATCTGGGGATATTCTGGAATTCTCTACTCACAGCATTGTCAATTTAGAGAGAGAATAAAACTATATTATACTGACATTTCACCAGGACGAACCTCCATCAATAAATTGACTAAACTATAACAGATATTTACTGTTTGTAGTTGTAATATTTGGAGACAGGATTTGCTACAGTGTATTAGTTTTCTATTGCTCCTATAACAAATTACCACAAATTTAGAGCTTAAAACTACACACATTTATTATCTCACACTTTCCATGGGTTAGGAGTTCCCCAACTTAGTTAGGTCTTTTTCACAGGATTTCATAAGATTGCAATCAAAGTGCCAGCTGGGCTGAATTTCTCTTTGGAGCTTAGAGTCTTCTTTCAAGCTCCTGTGATTATTGGAAAAATTTACGTTTATGAGGTTATAGACTGAGGTCCTCATTTTCTTGCTGGCAATTAACCAAAGCAACTGTCAGCAGCTAGAGGCTTTTCATGGTGCTTGACATATGGTCTTCTGACAAGATGGCAGCATACTTCTTCAAGGTCAACAGGAGACTCTCCCCTTATAGTCTGAAAGGTGGAGTCAAATATAATGTAACATAGTCACAGAAGTGACTATACCATCACTTTTGCCATATAATGTAACCCAACCAATGAGTAATTATCCTACTTACTTTGCCATATTCTACTGACTAAGAAGCAAATCACAGTTTCCTCTGCATTGAAGGGGCTGATTTAAAGGCATGCATTTCTCATTGGGGGTCACTTTATGGAGCGTCCACTGCTCTTAGTATACCCAAAACTAGGTAAATAGGTCATATATCACATTAAACTGACTAGAGTCAGGCAGTTATTTTTTTCATTTTATGGCATAGGATGATAAATTGAGATACAATTTAAAAATGATTATATTATGAAAACATGCATCACTGAAACCATTGGTGATCCTGAATAAAGTGTTCTTTAGCTTGAATTTGTATTCTTAGCCCCTAAAATAAACAGGAGATGTATGTTACCCTCATGACCATAATGACATTTGTAGTGTCTTTTGATTAGTAGCTACTGGTCAACTCAGAGCTTCAGAAGATTTTGAAGGATTATGGATGGGGGCAGACACTTTTCATAGAGGATTAGATCTAGAGATAAAAAAAAATGAGACTGCAAGAATAAGAGACAAACAACAACGAGTTATTTTAGAAGATATAGCAGAAGAAAATGCTCATTTATAATAATGATAAAAGATGAAATACCTAGGAATGAGATGGACAAAGATTTACAAGATCTACATGAAAAATTTAAAATATTATTAAATAATACAAAGAAGACTTGGACAAAAGTTGAGGCACATCATGTCATGGATAGGAAGAAAATACTGTAAAGCTTACATTTCTCTCTAAATTAATCTATAAATCTAAGCTAAAGTACTAACAGGTTTTTTTTTTTTTTTTTTTTTTTAACTAGACAAGTTGACTAAAATTCTTATGGAAAAATGATCAAGGAACTATAGATTGGAAAATTCTAATTTCAAAAAAGAGAAAGAGAAGATTTAGGAAGGATATATTGACCACATATGAATATGCATATACTACAATAAAGTTACATGAATTAAACTGTAGTACTGTTATACGAATCGACAGACTAGAAAGTTATGAAATAGACTCAATATATATAGTATTATAATGTAAAAGTGGTGTTTCAAATCAGTGGTGAAAAGATGCTTTATTCAATAAATTGTTAAGGGACAATGGCTTTTTTTTTTTTTTTTAAAGATTTTTATTGGGGAAGGGCAACAGGATTTTATTGGGGAGCACTGTGTACTTCCAGGACTTTTTTCCAAGTCAAGTTGTTATCCTTTCAATCTTAGTTGTGGAGGGTGCAGCTCAGCTCCAGGTCCAGTTGCTGGGGGCGCCCACCATCCCTTGCAGGACTTGAGGAATTGAACTGGCAACCTTGTGGTTGAGAGCCCACTGGCCTCAGTGGGAATTGAAACAGCAGCCTTCGGAGTTAGGAGCATGGAGCTCTAACCGCCTGAGCCACCGGGTGGGCCCTGAGAATAGCTTTTTGAAAGAAAGTATAATGACCCTTATGTTCCCCCAAATAAATTCAGATGAGACAAGGGCATAAATATTAAACCAAAATAATACCAGGGAAATTAAGGGAGATGGTTTTATAACCTTGGCATTTGGAAGGCCTTTCTACAAATGGCACAACCCCCTGAAATCCATTAAAATTGTTTAATTCCACTTTATGAAATAAAAAAAATAAGAAACACTGTAAGCATAGAAGAATGATAAAACTTAAAACTGAGAAAATATTTGACATATATAAAAGTGCTAAATTTTTAAATATATTAAATATTGTATAAATCAATAAAGAAAAAGACTAGGGGCTAATAGAAAAATGAATAAACTTCACAAAAAGGGAAATAAAAATGACTTTGATGATGAAAACACTTTACTCATAACAAGAGAAAGACAAAATAAGCTATAATAATATACCATTTTTTTCACTGTATTAAATAGGCAAAGAAAAGTTTGATAATACATGGTTAGCAAATCATAGGGAAACTTAACTCTCCTACATTACTGGTGAGAGTGTAAATTGATACAGACTCTTTGGAGGGTGGCTTAGTAATATCTAGCTAACTAAGAAATTCATGCAGTCTTTGATCCTGCTATGTATTTTCTATATATTGATCTTAAAGTATAGACGTAGATGAGCAAAATGAATCGGTACAAAGATATTCATGACAGTATTGTTTATAATAGAAACATTTGGAAGTAACTCAAATACTCTTTAATAGAGTATTAGTTAAATAAAATATGGTTTGTGAGAACAGTAAGAGCTTTTTTGAATGTTTATTGTGTGCCACGTACTATAGTAAGCACTACACATATATAATCTAAGCCAATGCTCACAACAAATATATGAGGTAGGAACCATTATTATCCGCTTTTTACAATAGGGAAAACTGAGACACAGAGGACAGCTAGCTTAGTCTGGATAAATAGAAATGCTGGGACTCAAACTTAGTCAGGCTCGAGATCTGACATATTCTTGCTAAGCTACTGTTTCTCTCATACATGTGCAATTCAAGGAAGGTGTGAAAAACAAGGAAACCACTGTGTACTGTACTAATCTAGATTGTCTAGAAATACACATATATATATGTACTTCTAAGATACATATTTTATAATAAAACTGCAAGGAATAGAATGGTGTAATAGATTACCATTTTTGTGGAGAAAAAGAATATACTGATAAATGTTTATAAACACATGGTCTATCTTCACAGATACAAAAAAAATTAGCACTAGTGTTTGTGTTAGGGGAGAGAAACTGAATGTCTTGGGGAACAGAGGAAGGAAGAAAATTTATAGTTTATGTTTATCATTTTGTGAATTTTGAATTTTGTGCTATGCACATATACTGTTTATTAAAGAAAAAGAAATTAAATAACAGTAACAAAAGCAGTAAACACAGGGAATAGTTCAGAGGCCTGGACTGTATAGCATGTTTTTGCAAGTATCTTATTTCTACTTACAAGGACAGTTAATGTTATAAAAATTTAACATGTACCATAAATAAGTGAAAAGACGAGTTCCAAAAACTAAGAAAACATATTTATCACACACTGAACCAACAAAAGTTTATTATCGAGGACATATAAAGGACTCTTACAAATCAGTAAGCAAAAGGGCAAACAAACTAATAGAAAACAGTGAGCACAGATATGAGCAGGTAATTCGTAGAAGAGGAAGTTTAGGCTAATGAACCCATGAGAAAATGATCCACTCAATAATTATGGGAAGTCAAATTAAAATGAGATATGTTATTTCATATTCCCAAATTAAAAATGTTGGTGGTAAGATATATCAGTGAGGATGGAGAACACTAGCAAGAACTACTGGTGCACTGCAATTGGTGCACCCTTTGGAGAGTACTGCAGGAATGCCCAGGAGAGTGGAAGTTGCCCTGAAACCCATGTGACTCAACAGTTCCAACCACATGTGCTCAAGGATGTGCACAGTGGAATTGTTTTTCTAATGAAAAAACAAAACACAACGCACATTATTGGATGTGTTAGGTAGCGTAATTCTCAAACATTTCCTCGTAGAATTTCTAAAGCACTTGGCAGTTGATATCCATGGCATCTATGATGTTGGCATTGCTACCATGGTTTTACTTTTTCAGTGGTTTCCTAGGGTGTGTAACATCATTTACAACTAACCCAAGTTCACTTTCAAATAACACTATGCCACTTCATGGGTACTGCAAGTACTTTATAATCACCATGTATGATGGTTAAGTTTATCTGTCACCTTGACTAGCCAAGCAATGCCCAGGTTACACATTTTTAATTGGTGTATCTGTAAGGGTATTGTAGGATGAGATTAATATTTGAATTCTGGACTCAGTAAAGTAATTGTCCCCCTCAATATGAGTGGGCAACATCCAATTCGTTGATGGCCTGAATAGAACAAAAGGTGGAGGAAGGAGGAATCCATCCCCCTTTCCTCCCTCACTGGTCGAGCTAGAATATCTCATCCCCTCTTTTCCTGCCCTCAATTAGGATTTACACCATCAGCTCCCCTAGTTTCCTGGCCTTAGGACTCAGACTAAATTTAGACTGAATTACACCATTGTCTTTCCTGGGTCTCCAGCTTGCAGAGGGCAGATCTTGGGATTTCTTAGCCTGCATGATTGTGTAGGCTCATTAAATATCTATATATATCTACATATATCTGTATAATATCTATCTATATCTATATCATCTATATATATCAAAAAACATGTATATACATTTTAAGAAAGGAAAAAAACTATTAAAATTGTAATACTCAATACATACCAATAACAAAAGATGAACACAAGTCACGTTTGACTTCTGCAATTACAAGATGTGCTCAAAGTGGTTACCATCAGCATCGAGACACTTCTGATTATGGCGAACTACTTGAGCAATGTTGCTTGAGCAACGTTGACCAAAGTGTCCACTTGTATACATTTTTTTTGGCACCCCCAGTGTGTGTGTGTATATATATATATATATATATATATATATATATATATATATTATATATCTCCTATTTATAGTTATAAAAATCCTATTTGTTCTGTTTCTCTGGAGAACCCTAATACAGCAAGTATTTCTAATTTCACCCTCATGTCCCTTGTTTGCTGTCATTCATGTCACCTATACATAAGCAATGATCATTAAATACACTGTTGCTATTATTATTTTGAACAAACTGTTATCTGCTAGATCAATTAAAAATAAGAAAAACAAATATTTTTATTTACCTTCACTTATTCCTTTTTTAATCCTCTTCCTTTTATAATGTAGATCTGAGTTTCTGACCTGTATCATTTTCCTCTCTGAAGAACTTCTTATAAGATTTCTTGCAAGGTAGATCTACTGGCAACAAATTCCCTCAAATTTTATTTCTCCTTCACTTTTGAAGGATAATTTCATAGGATATAGAATTTTATTTTGGTGCTTTTCTTTTCTTTTTTCTGTCAACACTTGAAATATTTCACTCCACTCTCTTCTTGCTTGAATGATTTCTGAAGAGAAGTGTCATGCAGGGTCTCTAGTCCCGCTCCCCACATAAGAACGCGAGACATGGTGAGACCAAAAAGGAACACCCACGGAGCCATAGATACTGGAGTAATACAACTATAGTCTCACTGGCAACTGGGTTGGAGACACAGGAAGCAGGAGCCACACAATCCGGAACCTGCCGTTCACTTCTCTCTGCCAACCAACCTCACTTGCTAGCTGCAATCTGCCATGTTAACTGCAATACCCTCTTTCTAGCTCAGCCACCATCTTCTTGCTAGCCCCAATTTTCTGCTAGCGTAGCCACAGCAGTTATATTAGTGGCCAATGGCTCACTGGTTACAGCTGACGGCCAACTAGGCACAGCTGATGGCCATCCAACCACAGTTGATGTCCATTTACTACCTGAGCCAGCACCTTTCTACGTGTGGGCAAGAGCCTGGAAACTGCTTTCCTGGCTCTGTCCCCACAGAAGTCAGGTTAATTCTTATTTTTGTTCCTCTTTAGGTAAAGTGTTTTATCCTTTGGTTTCTTTCAAGATTTTTACTTTCTTTTTCTTCTTTAAAATTGAGATATAATTGACATATAACAAGATTTTTTTCTTATCTTTGATTTTCTGCAGTTTGAATATGATATGACGAGCTGTGTAGGTTTGTTTGTTTGTTCTTTGCACTTATCATGCCTGGTGTTCCCTGCGTTTCCTGGACCTGTGTGATTTGGCATCAATTCTGGGGAAATTCTCAGTCATTATTTCTTCAAATATTGCTTTTGTTACTTTCTTTGTTCTCCTTCTGGTATTCCCATTATGTGTATGTTACATCTTTTGGTGTCCCATAGTTCTTGGATATTCTGTCACATTTTTCATAGTTTTTTTTTTTTTTTTTTTTTTTTTAATCTTTGCTTTTCAGTTTCTATTGACATATCCTCAAGTTCAGAGATTCTTTCCTCAGCTGTGTCTAGTCTACTAATGAGCCCATCAAAGCCATTCTTCATTTGTGTTACAGTGTTTTTGATCTGTAACATTTCTGTTTGATATTTTCTTAGAATTTCTCTCTCTTTCTGCTTACATTACCCATCTGTTCTTGCATGTTGTCTACTTTTTCCATTACAGCTGTTAGCACGTTAAGCATCGTTGTTTTAAATTCAATTATCTAATAATTCCAATATTTTTGCAATAGCTGAGTCTAATTCTGATGCTTGTTCATTCTCCTCAAACAGTGTTTTTTGCTTTTTAGTATGCCTTGAATTTTTTTGTTAAAAGCTGGGCATGATATACTGGGAAAAAACGAACTCCTGTGAATAGGTCTTTAGTGGTGTGATGGTGAGGTGTGAGGGCAGTAGCAGTGTTCTCTGATTAGGGCTCAGTCATATTAGTGAGCCCGCACCCCTGATCTTTGAACTTCACAAGTGCTTCTCAGTTTTTTTCCCCTGTCTTAGGTGGGACAGGCTGGCTAGGGGAGGCTGCAGTTGGGGGTTAAGTGGCTGGAGTTCCTTTCCCCTAGGTAGGCTGTGGGGGCAGAGCCCCAGAAAGTAGTTTACAGGCTCTCGGCCTCACGTGGAGGAGTGCTGGCTCGGGTAGTAGATGGCCATCAGCTGTGGCTGATTGGCCGTCAGCTGTAGCCATTGAGCCATTAGCCACTAATATAACTGCTGCGGCTACGAAGGAGAGCCGAGGAGAGTGGAGGAGAGTGAAAGAGAGTCGTCGGTGGGTTGCAGACAAAACGGACAGCAGGTCGCACGTCCAGTGAACCCAGCCTCCAGTGAGACCGTAGTGGTATGACTCCCCTACCTATGGCTCCGTGGGTGTTCCTTTTTGGCCTCACCATATCCTGCGTTCTTGTATGGGGAGCAGGAGCAGAGACCCCGCAGGCCTCCCCGCACGACATAGGCTCTGATAAACCCCAGTAGTTTAGAGCCAGGTAAAATAGCTTCTCCTGAGGGCACATCTTTTTGAGAACAGAATGCACTGGTGATTTCTTTCGTTCTTTCTTTCTTTTTTATTTTTTTTTAAATGTTATTTTACCATATGACGAACCAGACTAACTGGTAACTTTTTCTTTTTTTAATTAAAGTTTATTGTGTTGACAGTGGTTAGTAAAGTTACATAGATTTCAGGTGTACAGTTCTGTATTACATCATCTATAAATCCCATTGTGTGTTCACCACCCAGAGTCAGTTCTCCTTCCATCACCATATATTTGATCCCCTTTACCCTCATTTACCACTCCCCTTCCCCCTAAACTGTTAACCACTAAACTGTTGTCTGTGTCTGTGAGTTTTACATTGATTTCAAAATGGTCATTTTTCTTCTGCCCCTGCCAGAAGCACAAGAGGGTTTTTTCTCCAATCTTTACTGTGAGAACTTGGTGGAACTCCTGCAGGTTAAACTCACAAAAGTATGGGATGTCTCTAGTCAGGCATCCCTGGACAGTGAGCCTCTAGCAACCCATTGGAGTTCAGCTTTTCCTCCGATGGTTCCCATGGAGGTTTCTGCTGTGGTAAGTTGTGATTCTTTGTATTCATTTCGCCAGTGTTGGGGGGAAGCAGTTGCTCTGTAACCTCACTTCTTTGATGAGTCTAAGGAAAGTTGTTCATTTTCAACTTTTTACTTGTTGGCAGGATGGACTCCCAGCTTCCAAGCTGCTTTATGTCTGATTGGAAGCCAAGTCTTCTCAGTGGCATTATTTTTAATATTAAAAAAATTGCAATATCCTAAATATTTGTTATTAGTAGATGGAATAATTAAATTATGGTATGTTCATACAATGGAATACTGTGATGCAGTTGAATGTATTGGGTTTATATGATTTAAAGTGGCTAGAGCACAAAAACAGAGTCACAAAGCAGATGCAGAATGATACATAGAAAACAAATTCTATATATTGCTTATGGATACACATGTATATAATAAAAATATAGTAATGTAATAGGAAGGTACATATCATCTTTAGGATAGTGATTTCTTCTGGGGATGTAAGGAGGAATTGAATCAGTAAGAAATAAAACAGAATCTTTATCTATGTGTGTAATATTTCATCTCTAAAAAGAACAAAAGATTTAAAGTAAATGAACAAAATATTAACACCTGTTAATTATGTGTGACCTTAGAAAAGTTAATTATGTGTGAGCTCCAAGTGCTTTATTTTTCTTTTCTTCTACATAGGGACAGTAATAATACCACTTATATGTTGTGATGGTTAAATTAACATATATTTCTAATACATTTAAAATTTTTATAATAAAAAATGTAAAGAAAAGTTACTATGAAAGAAGATTGAAATATTTTAAAAATATGTATGAACTTAAAAAGTGACATTATGTAGGTTATTATTGTATCACGTTCTATCATATTCAATTCAAAGTAGAACAAATGTATCTGTTAGCACTCCTTACTCTAGCTGTGATTTCCTTTGAAAAACGCCACTGGTGCTTCTGCTTTTGGTGATAAATTGATTAAGGGTAAAAAGGAAAAACAAAGCATTCATTTGATTTGTTCTGGAGAAGTCTGAGACTGATTTGGTTTCCATTAGCATTTCCTAAGAATGTGACAATTTTTGCTGAGCCTGTTTGATTTTTGTCTCCATACTTTAATAACTCACAAGGAGAACTCCTTTTGTGTTCCTAGATTGAAACAAAAATCTTCAAGCTCCTAGTGGAATTTATTAGTGTTTCTGTTCATTAACAAAATACCAGGGAGCAGCAGGCGAGCCTTCGTTGGTCATGATAACGGGAATCAGATGCTCCTTAAATATGCTGCTTGTACGTCATCTCTTCTGCTGCCTCTTTGTCCTCTAGTGTGGATGGTGTCTCTGCTCTGATTGACGCCTTCGTCCTTGGTTTCTAAATCACTAGTCTTTTTGGCATATCAGATTGCCGTGACCTTGCCTGAGATTGCTTTGAAAAATATAATGCTTTCAAAGGACTGAGAAAATGCCTCTGTTTAGGAAAATGCTTGTTGTTCTGTGCCCTGGTGGTCACTAAGGCTGAGACGGTTAAAAAACAAAACTAAAAGATAAAGAAGCTAAAGTCCTCTGGGCATCATTTTTCTAGCTTTAAGTGAAGAGAAATCTACCCCACCATATGAGCTTTGAAAGCTGCAGTTGGAAGCCTGAAATTTCTATTGTGAAGTAGCATGTCTTTGGGACATGAGATTTGTGGCTTAAAGGTTCATATGGTTTCTGTAACTATGTAATGAGAAAGCAGGTCTCTTTGACCTAAACTGAGGGAAACTGTTGAAGCATGAGTTCCTCTGGAAACTCAATGCTTGTAGCAAAATAACAACAGGGATATTTTGACAATTCCAGTGCAAGATTTGGGATGAATCAGAATATCACCCTCACAGTCAGATATTCTCTATGACTAGTGAAAAAGCCTAGACAGTGCCAGGTTTACTTGGCAGAACACACAGACAGGCACACACACATTCATGGCATATCCATGCAAATATGCACACACAAATACACCCCGTCTCCTTTATCTGGCATTGCTAAGGAATGAGGTTGTCTCTCTACAAATGAAACTTACTCAACTAAATAGAATGGTTTAATATTTAATGTGAATCTGCCTTCTTTAATAAATACACCAAAAACATTTTAACTTTTCCTTGATGATTCATCTATTACTATTAATAATTAAATATGATGTTTTTATTTCTCTGTAATTATTTGCTTTCATTCCTTCCCCCTTCCTCATTACTAAAGCAATATGCATTGCAGAAAATCAGAAATACAAAGAGGAAAACATCAATTATTACACTTATCCACAGAAAATCAAGGCTAATTCTTTATGTATTTTCAAAAAAACACTCATATGCACACGCTTTTTTAAATAAATGGGACATACAAAGTGTCTTTTGTGATCTGCCTTTTTCTCTTGGAGATTTGTCGTGAAACAATTTTCTTAGTATCAGTAGACCCATGCCTGCAACATCATTTTAAATGGATAGATGATACTCCATTGTATGGACATACTATATTTTATTTCAACAATTCCACATTATTGGACAGTTGGATTATGTCCAACATTCTTATATCACAAACAACATTGTATTGAATGTACATGGTATGTGTGTGTTGGTATGTATGTTTGTACATATATATATATATATATATCTTTATGTACATCCCTAATTATTTTCTTATAATAAATTACTAAATATGGAAGTTACAGTTCAAAGAACACATACATTTTGGAGGGTTTGATATGTTCTGCCAGCCAGGGCTCATGTGGGCTACACAGTTCTCTACTCTGAGTTTTCTGTGTCTCTGCTGCCCTGGTGGTTAAATATCTTGAAAAGTTTTTTTTATCAGACTATCAATAGGAAAGTTTTATGAATGTGTATTCCCACTTAAATTTACATTTTGAAGAGAGATAAGATCTCCCATAAAGGTTTTGTTTTTATTCTCATGTAAAAATAAACATCTAAAACTCAGAAAAAGTTTGAACATAGAAATTTTCAGGCTAAAAAGCATTTTTTCCCCTACAGGTTAAAATAAAGAGTATTTAAAAAAGATTTAAGCAGGCACTTCACCAAAGATATATGAAAGACACGAGAAGGAGCTCCACATCATTAGTCATTAGGGACATCAAATTAAATCCAAAATGATATAGTTCTATACACCTATTAGAATGGATAAAACAAAAAACATACACTCACCATATGACCTAGCAGTTTTACTTCTAGGTGTTTACCCAAGAGAATGAAAAAATTTCTGTCTACATAAAAATATATATACAAATACTTATGGTGGCTTTATGCCCCAAACTGGAAACTACCCACATATTCTCAATTGATGAATGGAAAAATGAGTGTGATGTATCTATACGGTAGAATACTACTCAGAAATTTAAAAAAAAGAATGAATATTGATGCATGTAGCAATATGAATTAGTTTCAAATGCATTAAGACTCAACAGTCTAAATAATATATGTTCCAGTTATATTCTAGAAAAGGAAATATTATGGGGAGTGAAACAAAGTAGTGGTTACCAGGGGCTGGTGATGAGAGGGTGACTTTAAAGTTGTTCCATGAGGGAATTTTTAGGATGAAGAAACTGATAAATAATGGCTGTGGCTACATGACTGTGTGCATTTGCCAAAACTCATACATCTGTCCATCAAAATAAGTTAATTTTACTGTATAAAATTTAAAAAGTAAATACAAATTAAAATACATCTTATCTTAATAGAAAAAAGAAACTATCACGCTGGAGCATCTGTAGTGGCCATAAGAATGTCCATTTCATACTTCAACCAGAGGGAGCATGATTGACCAAAAAGTCCAGCTGCTGGGCTTGCCGTCCTTTGCTGCATTTGCCAGTGTTTGAGCATGACTGGGATAATCAGGGTGGTCCATTCCTGGGGTTCATGGGATTCCCTGATGGCCTTGTTAAAACTTCCATAGTCTACACTGCAGTGTAGGACACTTTCACCCGACCTTCCTTCACTGAAGTCAGACTCAGTGGATGTGACTCTCCCAGCCTCACTAACTCCTTACTCAATTTCTTGCACACAAACGTTTCCCTGAGTAAAATCCTGGGATGTTTAATCTTGTCTTGGTAGCTGTTTCTTGTAGGACTTGAACCAACACAACTTCCAATTTTGTACTATGTAAAATGATCACCACAGAGATAAAATATATAATCACATTTAAAATATTTTTATGTATATTTTTCTTTATATAAGTTGTACTTCAATATACACCCTTTATAAGAATATTTATTGAAGTACAGTTTGCATAAAGAAAATATACATAAGTGTATAGCTCTATGAATTTTCACAAAGTGAAAATATCACCCACATCAAGAATAAGAACATTACGAGTCATTCAGAAGCTGCCCCGTCCCTAACTCATGCCCTCTCTCAGTGCCTTCCTTATTCCTAATCAGTGGCCTGAATTCCTAACACCGTAGATCTGTTTGCCAATTTATGAATTTTATGTAAGTGGCATCACTCAGCATATACTTTTATTTTGGTCTGGCTTCTTTTACATATTATATCACTATGTTTGTGCAAATCAATCATGATGGTATATTTAGCAACAATTTATTCCTTTTCGTTGTTGTGAAATATCCCACTAAATGAATATAACACAATTTATTTATCTGTTCTACTACTGATGGACATCAATGTTTTTTCACTTTTGTGCTCTTACAAATAATGTTGTAATAAACATACTTGAACGTGTCTTCTGGTGTATATATGTACACATTCCTTTTTGGGGTATCACTAGGAGTAGAACTGTGAGATCATAGCTTATGTATATGGTCAGAGGAGGAAGCTATTACCAAGTAATTTTTCTAATACCCCCATTAGCCATGTATAAGCATTCCATTTCTTCTACAACCTCATCATCACCAATGCTTGATATAAAATTGACAGGGACATAATAGTAGTAAAGGAAAATTACAGGCCAATCTCTCTCATAGACAAAGATGCAACAAATCTTAAATAAGTTATCAGCAAACAGAATGTAGGAAGCTAAAAAAGGTAATATATTACAATCCAATTTGGTTTATTCCAGGAATGCAAAGTGAGTTTAGCATTTTAAATATCAATTGATGTAAGGCTCCACAATAACAAAATAAAAGAGAAAAATCATAAGTTATCTAAATGAAAGGAAAGGCATTTGATAAAATTTAACACCCAACCATGGTTAAAAAAGAAAAAAAAAAAGCCTCTCAGCAAACTGAAGAGAAGGGCACTTTCTCAATTTAATAAAGAATATTTATAAAATGCCTGTGGAAAACATCATCTGTAATAGTGACATATTGAAAGCATTTTCTCTGATATAAAGAAAAAAACAAGATGTTGTCTATCACGACTTTAATTTTTTTTTTATGTGAGGACCTAGCCAGGACAATAAGACAAGAAAAAAAATGGTATAAGTATTGGGAAGGAAGAAGTGAAACAGTCATTATGTGCAGATTACATGATTGGATTCATGAAACCCAAAAGACTACAGATAAATTTTAGAATTAATAAGTGATTTTACCTAGATTGTTGGATACAAAATCAGTATATAAAAATAAATTTTATTTCTACATACCAGTAGCAAAACTGTTGGAAAATGAAAGATGCAATTTAAAATAGCATGAGAAAAGGCTGCATTGGTTCTTATAGGAAACGACCAGAGACTGCTATGCTTTTGGTGTCCTCTTATCAGAGTTTTGATAGTTTTTTTTTATCTCTTAAATCAGTGGCTTGGTAGCTGCCATTCCTGTTGCTATCACTGTGCTTGCCTCTAACGGCAACTTTTTTTTAGTAGTTTTCTGCCACAGATGTGCTGTGATTGGGAAATCAATAAAACATAAATTGGCTAAAAATTATCTTAATAAAACTAAAAGGATTTTAACATCTAGACTTTATGACTTTCATTTTGGCCACCTAGGAGTTACGCAGAGCCCCTTATGCTTATATCCAGTGTTTAGTTTTGCTCAAAGTGATTGAGATTGCCAGAAGCACAAACTTCAGGGAAGGGGAGTGTTAACCTGTATCTATATCTCTATAGATGATAGAAGAGACTGATGAACTCTCCTAGTTCCTTCCTTGAATAGGACATTTCTTAAAGTTTTCTATGATGTCATTTCATCTTGAAAAGTAAAGACAAAGGAAAGTTGGTTTCAGCTTCCACACAGGAGTTTTAAACAAAATACTGTGCTTATCTCCCTTAGAACAATAATTTGGTATAAATCTTATCATGAAGTTTTAGGTTAGATATTGACTTTGATGTGATTTAAAATGCCATGGCTGTTAGACAATGTTGCACTGGCTTTAAGGAGGCTTTGTTTCTAATATTAGTTGAATTTGGCTAAGCTTAGTAAATAAGAGTATAGCCAAATAAATACTATTAACCAACTAAGCAAATAATTACCAGAACCTAATGACCATTAAGTCGCTAATTAATGTAACAGATAGAACAAAGGGGACTAGTGAAGAGCCAGCCTTGTCTGGTTGACAGGAGCTATTGGGACTACGTTTTTAAATAATTGCGCTCTAGTCATACCCTACTGGTTCTGTGATGTCATTAAAATTGTTTCTATTCTATTGTAATTTATTGAATTTCATTAAAAAATGATAGTGGTAGCTCCCTAAATTGATTTCACTGCTAATTAATGTGTCGTGAACTTCAGTTTGAAAAAACACTAATTTAGGTGACACCAAGGATCAATCTTAGTCCCTTGAATTGAAACCTTGGCACTGCGTGTGGCCCAGCCCAGTCATGGTCTAGTAGTTGTTAATACCTCAATTCCATCAGCCATTCATCCTGATTAAAAAAAGGCTCAGACTGTGACAGTATTTTGACCTTGGACCACAGATGGGAAAATGAGAAGATACGTAATTAGTGCTACATCTTTCTTTGTTCACAAAGCCCTATATGTTTCTCTACTTTTTACTTACAAAGTGATTAATATAAAAAGTAGTCAATTTGATTGAAACGTATGAGTAGATTAGAGATTACTTGAAATAATCCAGGAACAAAAATAAAACCTTAAACTTAATCTAGAATTTCTGCATTTGTGAAATGGGACTGAAAATTCTTATCCTATTACCATTATTATGAGAATAAATAACATAGTGAATATATGTAAAATAGCTGCTTAGTGCCTAGGGTGGACGTTATTTGCAAAGATAGCCAAATCAATTCTTTGCATCTCTGTATTTATCCCGCTTTGTAACATGATTTACCATTCCTTCCATTAAGAGATGAAGTCTCTTCTCCCCTAACCATCCACCCAGCCAATTCCCACTTGAGACTCAGCAGGGTTTCAAACTTATTTTGATTAATAAAATGTGGTTGAAGTGATGTTGTGGTGTTACTGTGCTTAGGCGTCAAGAGGCCTTGAGCTTTTGTTGTTATCCTCTTGAAACTCCTTGACTTCCACGTGAACAAAGTTTCTTGAGTATGAGAGGCCAGGTAGAGAGAGAGGCACAACTGGCAGCCAGCACCAACCATTTGACAAAGGAGAGAGGCCATATTAGCTGAGCCGGCCCAGTTGCTATAGACTGTGTCTCCACCAAATTCATATGTTAAACCCTAAGGCTCAATGTTATGGTATTTGGCGGTGGGGCTTTTGGGAGGTGATTAGGTGATGAGGGTGGATCCCTCATCAATGGGATCCCTCATCAATGGGATCTCTCATCAATGGGATCCCTCATCAGGCCCAAAGAGATACCTTGTTTCTTCTTCCATTTGAGGACACAGTGAGAAGATAGCCCATCTAAGAATCAGAAAGCTGGCTCTTATGAGAAACCATATCCGTTGGCACCTTGATCTTGGACTTACAGACTCCAGCCTGTAGAAAATACATGTTTGTTGTTAAACTCACCTAGTCTATGGAATTTTGTTATAGGAGCTCAAATGGACTAAGACACCAATGAAGCCTAAATATTCCTGTAGCCACAGACTCATTCCATGTGAGAGTAGCAGAAAAACAAACTAGCTGAACCTAGCATGAACTGTTGATTTACAGAATCATAAACAAATAAAATGAGTATTCTTTTAACTTACGGATTTGGAGTACTTTATTATATAGGGATAGATAAGTGATAAATCTGGCATATTATTAAGTTTCAATAAATGGGTGTAAATCCTTGCCTCTTGATGGAAGGGTAAATTTAATTTTGAAGAAGAGTTTAAAAGATAACCCTTTTTAAGTACTGTGATTTATTTCTTAGGATTAGGTGGACAACGTTTTAGAATGTTACTTGGCTTATTATTGTTCTCACTCTGTTTGTCTCATTTCCAGATCACTATACATATATTCTTAAACCAAAACTATTTAAGATAAAATTGAGTTTGTTGAAAGTTTGTAAATCAGGAGAAATCTTAGCCCTTGATTAGCTGGGTCACTTACATGGGAATAAATGTTGGGTAAATGGGACACAAATATTATAGCTAGTATTTGGAGATAGGTCTCTATTGCACAGTGGAAAGGATCTGGGACTTGAACATTTTTTTATTCCTCTCTATGAGAAAACAATGAGATAGGTTAATTTCTTTTTTTGAACCTAACAGGGAATTATGACTCTAATGTGTCATAGTGGACTACATTAAAATTTACAAGTGCAGATTGTTTTTTCATAAAGTTTGTGGAGGATACTATTAGTAATAGTCAACACTTCCTGAGCATTTAATGTGTCAGGCATGTTCTAAGCATTTTGTCTTCAATTTTAATCCTAAATTCCCTTCTCTGTCACAAAGGGGTAATCATAGTAGTTATGGGTGAGAGAACTCAGGCCCAGTGACTTGGTTTTGGTTCCCTAGAAGCAGAACCTAAGAGGGGGCTCCTTATGTCAGTGATATATTGAGGGAGTGCTCTCAGGAGAAAAGGGGTGAAGGAATCAGGTTAGGAGAAGGGAAAAAAGAACTTAGGCAAGAATTTCTCTGGGATCAGATTAAATCTAGTGGTCTTCTTCATCACCCAATATACGGGTTGGTGCTGTATTCGAATGTAGAATATACTGCATTAAAATCCCAAATTGGTCCACTAAGTACTGTGCTTCTTTCTTGGTGGTAAGATGTGTGAGGTACATAACTTGCTCTTTACTTTGAAGAGGATGGTTGAGCATGACCCAGACAATTGGGCCCTTAACATTTTTACTGATGAGACAGGCCCCTGAATCTCTCTAGGGGTTATCTGTCATCTTCTGGAGCACGTGAGTCTAACTGTGGCAACCAGAATATTTGTCACTTCTTGCTAATCGGGTCTGATTTATGTGATATCATCAGTTTAGTGAATGAATGTGATGCTCTGTATAATGTCCAGATGGTCCCAGTACCTTATCGTAATAGGGAGCGGGGTTATAGCCCTGGGTCAAGACTGTGAATTAATAGTGTCATTTGTCTCATGTGGATGCAAACCATGAGACAGACTTAGCTCGGACTCTATTATTTACTACCTCGTCTCCATGATGGCACCAGGTATCAGTGTCAACACAGACCCTGTGTGCAATAACCTCAAAAGGTCTGGGTATTCTTTGTTTCCAGTGTATCATTTACTGAGTGAATTGAAGTAGTCCCTTGGGGGTAAGAATTGGGAAATTACTACTATGTGTACTTTCCATGGCATTTTGCAATCCTTCCTAATGTAGACCCAGCCTCTTCTTCAATGAACGAGTTCTGGGTCTGAGAATTGGCTGCAAATCGGACAAGGGATCCTGATTTTGAAGGGCTGACTTCAGCCTTTTGCTCATCCATTCATGATTTATATAAACTATATAAATTAAAGATTATTCTAGCAGGTTGTCCATTTATCTTTTCCCTAGGAACTCTGTTTTATTTGCCATATCCTCTGATCCCTGTGAGTCAGGCCGCCCGTCCTGTTTTTGCTGCCCATTATGGTAATTATGCCCTTTTTTGTCTAAGGGTTAAGTGTCACCACTTGGCTTTTGCTGTTTAAGGGAACCTGTCATCCCTACTGTAATAGTGAGTGCAGTTCTGTAGCAGCATCTCCTATTATCAGCTCCAGCTCTCAGGGGGCGACCAATCCCCAGTAAGCTTCCTGCATACAAATCTCCCAATTTAGAGTTTGCTTTTTGAAGACCCAACCTGCAACACTGGGTTAAGCCAAATTAAATGAATTTTTTTTACTGATTTGTAGAAGCTCTGTACATCTTGTGGGGATTAGCTCTTTGCCTAATATGATACAAATGATTTTTTCTTGGTTGTCATTTGGCTTTTGAAAACGTTTAAGAGCTTTCTTTACTTTTCTCCTTTTTTCCCTTTTCTCTCTCTTGCATTTCTCCTTTCCTCCCTCCTTCCTCTCTACGTCCTTTCTTTCTTTTTTCCCTAGCATCGTTTCTAGTCTAAGCCATTGCAAAAACAATAGCCTTCTAACAATAATAGCCTGGCTTTCATTCCCCTCTCTGTCAGATTTTTCTTCATACAACAGCCAGAATTATTATTATTTTTTAAAAAGCACATATGTGAATATTTCACACTACTGCTTCAAATATTTCAAATGGTTTCTCGTGGCTTTTAGGAGAAGGTACTAAATTGATGTCGAAGGCTTCTCTCTTCTGCGCCCTTGCCTACTCCTATAGCCTCATCTCCAGCCACTTCCTTTTTTTCCCTTTACTGTACAAGGCTCCTTTCCTGTCAGAGCATTTGCACAGACTGCCACATGCTCTTCTTCATGCCTCTGCAACTTTGCCTGAATAAGTTTTTTCCTTCAGGTTTTAGCTTAAACAGCACTTTTGTAGGGGCAGATTTCTACCCATCAGATTAGGTTCTCTGTTATGCACCTCAATTGCATCCTGTAATAACCTTTGTAGTCCCTGACACAACTATGCTGTTCATGTAATTAACCACTTGTTAACTATCTGTATCTCTTGCTGGAGTCTAATCTTTGTGCTCTCAGGAATTCTCTCCCTCCTTTTGTATTCCCAGCACTTAGCAAAGGGCCTGGCACATAGTAGCTGTTCAATAAATATTGTTTAAAAATATTGGTTAAATGAAAGAATAATCAAGGTTTGAGAATTAGGTGGTTAAACAATGATTAAGACTTTAATACTATGTTGATGAATTTATACTTTATGCTGTGGAAAATGAAGAGTCATGGAAACATTTAATAACAGAGATCAGTTTTATGTTTGTTCTATTCTTTCCTCTTTTCTTACAGAATGTTGGGTTTTCAATCAATAATTATTTTTGAGTACTTTTTTATATCACCAGACATTTGTATGGGCACATAGCAGGGCATCTGAGATTCCTTAGTGAAAATGGAAAGCATTCTTTCTACATTAGTTTTGGGCATTGGATTTAAAGGCATATGTATATCTCTATATGTTTGACTTTTTTGAAATAGGTCAACATCACTGTATTTGGGGATCACAGATTTTAGTGATTTAGTAATGATATGTTTAGTGCTACTTTTGTGAAGGAAGGAAAACACTATGTGAATATAGGTCTTGAAAAAAAAGGTCTACTTGCTGTCTTATATTTTTAATCTAGAAATTATTAGATAATATAATAATAAACATAATAACAATAATAATAGCAGAATAAGAATAAAGAAAAGATATCTCTGTATTTCTTTGCAAAATGGCTCAGTGATTTCCGTTTTAATAATATTAGGACTGACCCTCATTTATGTATTGTTTTTTTATGTTCAAATTGCTTATCCAAAATTAAGTAATTAATCCTAATACTAAACCCTGCAAAGCAGATAAGAATTATCTTCATTTTTACCGATTAAGTCAAGCGTATCATATTCCAAATGACTAATGCTTAGAAATCTCCAAATGGTCTACATTCCTCTGGAAGCATGTGGAAATCCAAATTTACATAGTAATTGTGTGTTCAATTGTGCTGAGGAGGCAAGTGGCAGGCCTAGATAATCTTCCAGAAAAAAACAAACAAACAAAAAACACTGATAATATACGAAATGGAGCAAAGCAGCTTTATTTTATCCATTTTGAATGATGATAATATTATTTACATAGGATGGTTCCCACCTCAGTTTTCCAAAGCTGAAAACAAAAACAAAACCACAAAAACCTTGGTAAATGCTCTTTAATGCACACAATAAATCCAATGGGATGGTAGAATTTGCATCTTGACAAATGAAAACGAAGCCACAGTCTATTTAGAGATAACAATGCACAGCCATTTTCTTATCATTTATTATAAAAATACTAGTATTGGGCTGCATTCAGATTACTATTAATATACCTTCTACATGAAGACATTTTGTGTGAGGAGAATTTGTGTTAAAAAATGATGACATACTAGTAAGAGATAATTCCTTAGCTTTATATTGTGAAAGGACTCTGATAAGCATACAATTTCTATTTCTGAAAAAGCATAGCATTTTCTCTCTTTTTTTTTATGGCAGAGAAACAAGTCCTAATTGTTAGAGAAAAAATGAGGAAAATACTATCTATCTATATCTAGCTGTCTACCTGTCTATCTATCTATCATCTCCTCAACACTGTGTTCCACTGTGTTCCTGTGTGCCTGGTTGATGGTATTTTAGTTCAGTGAGAACCGTTCCTTTAACACTGCCTGATACTGTGCAGAAGTGTCAGAAATATCACTACTTAGAGATTCGGAGACTTCTATTTCTGACAACATGGTGTAAGAGATGTCTGGAGTAACCCTTCTTGTGAAGAACATCTACGAGTCCTAGAAAAATTTTTTAAAATTAATATTTAGATGCACTACTAGGAAAATAAGGGAAATTATTGGAGAAATAACAAGAAGGCATGAATCAGAAGAACAAGAGACAGACTCACTTTAACGAGCTGTGAAAGGGGTATGGGAGAACAATCTTGGGATTTGTACAAGGTGGAAGATTGGGCCACAAAGCTAGATCCTCCATGACCTCAGGGGGTGGAGCAGGAAACTCCTTGCCTCCTGCAGGGTGAGGTAAGCATTCTTGCCTGCCTGTGCCTTGGCGCTATGTAGAGCAGGAGAAAATGTGTCTCTTGAGAAGTCTCCACGAGGCCCACCCTCACATAGTTATTTTCACCCAAGTCCATGCTATTATGGATTAAAAAACCTTTGGCTGAAAACTAAAGTGCTCTCAAGCACTGGGTGTTTCTAGGCCCCAAGCAAAATCAAAGGCAAATTCCTCAGGAGGAATTTATTATAAACTTAGCCTCAGTGAAATCCAACAGATAAAATTCCTATGTATATGAGCAGACAACAAAAATAATAAAATATATACAGTGCCATGAGCAAGAACCAGTAAAAATATCAGTCCACGGAATCAGACCAACACAGACCATGGGTATTGGAGTTTATCAGATGCCTAATGTAGTATGAAAATTTAATATTTTTAAAGGAGATGCAAGATACTATCAACAGTGTCATAAAGGACAATAGTCTACGCAAAATAACCAATTAGATTTAAAACAAGAACAAGAAGACATCTGGAAATGAAACATATAATCATTTGTGAGAAACCCAAATGACTTTACACATCAGATTTGACTTGATAAGGAAAGAAATAATGAACTGTAACATGCCCTGAAGAACAGTGGTGTAGGGTTGGAAAAGATGAAAGAGGAATACATGATATGTAAGATAAAGAGGGCAGAATACATATCTAATTGGAGTCCTAGAGGGAGACTAGAGAAAATGAGAGACAATATGTGGTAGAAATAATAGCTAGGATTATTAAAAAATGATGAAGGTTGTGAAACTCAAATTCTAGAGGCTTAGTCAATCCCTAGAAGAATCTTTAAAAATAAATCCACGCTGAGATATATTCTAGTGAAACTGCAGAACCTCAAAGACAAGTGAAGATCTTAAAAGCTGAATGATAATTACTTATATACATGATAATTAATTTCTACATCGCAACAATTGGAGCCAGAAGATATTGTTAAAAATCTTTTAAAGGGCTGAGCTAAAATTGTTAAACTAGAATTCTATGAATGTAAAACTCTCAAGAACAGTGCATAACAGTTGTGTGTTAGAGAACATTCTGGAAGATTTACTAGACAAAGAAGCAAAATAATCTCAGAAGGAAGATCTGAAATGAAGGAAAATTGAGCAAAGAAAATGGCAAATATGTGTGTATATCTAAAAAGCCATTGAGCATGTTAAGCATCAATAACAATATCAAATTTGTGGGGTAAGAAAGATGAAGGTGAGTTAAAATACTACTGGAAAACAGCAGCTTTCAAGATGAGAAGGTGTGGCCTGAGTTGAAGTATTCAAAGCTCTTATAATAATTGGGGGGGGGGGGAGTTTTATTACTTGATATTAAGATAAATATGCTTTTTTGTATTTTAGGGTGATCACTATAATAACAGAAGTAAAATATAATATTTCCAACATTTTCAAGGAAAAAATATGAAATAAGATATTTATTTATGTAAATTAATTCAACTCTTTTAAGCTGTCAACATACTAGAGCACTTTGTGCAATGTGTTCTTCACGTCTCAGGGTGAAACATTTTAACTCTCTTCTGCCTTTCCCCCCCTCTTTCCTTCCCTTTTTCCTTTGGTTAATCATTCCTTGGGCATCTGATATATAATGAGACTTAGGTAGGTGCTGTGGATTCAGAGATAAATGAGACAAAGTCCTTATTTAAAAGCAATTCAAAGACCATCTACTCTTAAGCAGCTCTGAAGGAAGGAAGATTTTGACGACACAAAGGAGGGATAATTTTGATCCATGGGAATGTGAACAGAGCTTCTAAGAGGGCAACAATGAGAACAGGGATCAGGAGGGCGCCAGACACTGAGCTACCACCACAGCTCTGAGTTGTGGAGCTGTGAGGGCGACACAGGCAGTTTTCATGGTCTTGGAAACCACATTTGGTCATTGAATACAGCTTTAATATTTTCCTTGAAAAAAAAGATCAAGGTGAGAAAAATGAAAAAACTAGATACCAACTTTCTGCCGGTGTTTTTTCCTTTCTCAGCATTCATAGAATGCTTACTATGTGCTCAGTACTTTACATTCATTGAACTACTTCATCCTCTCATACGACATATGAGTTAGACACTATTATTGTCTCTATTTTAGAGATAGGGAAACCCAGGCTGAATGGGCAAAGTGAGTTTCACGAGAACTATTTGATTCCAGAACATAGATGATAAGTGAAGAAAAAGTGATCCATGCTTAAATCAGTTTGGGATATACATGATTAAAGAAAGTTAAACATACAACATTCCTGATGTGCTTTTCAGATAATTTATGTGTCCCTAAAAAGGGGCTGCAGTATGTAACATTTCCCAAAGTTGAGGAACAGGCATGTTTAGCCAACACAGCTCATGGAATGCAGTCCAAATGCAAATTTATTTTTCTCTCCCACAATCTCTCTCAATTTTTTTTCAGGAAGAATTACTTCCTTACCCCCGAAGGTGAAAACTCGACAAGGCCAGATTTTCTGGTCACTTAGTAATAAAATCTTTGCTTTACTTTAAGTTGGAAACAGTATCTTGGGTCAAAAATTAAATCTTCCCTTCCCCAGCTGGGGCTGGCTGCAAGAAGGCATCTGTCTCTCTAGCTTGCTGCTATTACAAGATCTTCCCTCAGTAGAAGCAGGAAGGAGGAGGGAGGAAAAGAGAAGGGGGCAGAAAGTTTTTAATTCACCTTGCCAAAGCATGGCTTTATGCCGTCTGGGTATGGCAGATGTCTGATGCTGGATCTTTCTCTCCTGAATGCTTTGGAAGCTTCCCAGAATCTTTTCTGACCAGGCAGTGATACTTTATTTTTCCTGCTGCAGCTTCCCACTCCGCTTTGGTTTTTCTGGTCATCTACTCCAGAAAGAGTCATTCTGGTGAGCCCTCTCGCTCTTTCAGGAGGTCTTCTTGCCAAGTTTAAATGGCAGCAGGCCACTGTCTTTTCAGGTGGCCCACCTCTGCAATATATCTACTCCTTGGAGTGTATCTACATATCCTGTGGCCTGACAAACCTGCTGAGGCCAAGCCAAGGTGGCCACCACTCCCTTTTCCCTGCCATAGGAGCCAACCATGGGTTCTTGCTTATTGGCTCCTTCAGGTGGGAGTCAGCCTCTGGTTCACGTTGTGTGCCCAACCACAGCAGTCACATATTCTCCTCTCTGACTAGTACTATTAAAGCCCCTTTCATAGGTTTGAAGTGAGGGGCAGACACCTGTCCATTCTTCTCGGCTCTCTTTGGTGATGGTGGGGAGTGAACTTACAGTACTTTAAATGGTCTCTTTAGATAAATCCTTCTCTCAAGTCCTCTTTTATTCTGTTTCATCGAGTCTAAGAGACCATCCATATTAGTTATCTGTTGCCTGATAACAAATTATTCCCCAAATTAGCAGTTTGAAACAACAAACATTTATTATTTCACGTAGTTTCTGAGGGTCAGGAATCTTGGAACAGCATAAAGTCGTTCTGGTTCAGGGTCTCGCATGAGGTGGTAGTTAAGGTGTCAGCCCGGCTGCAGTCACCTGATGTTTTGACCAGGGCTGGAAGATCTTTCAAGATGGCTTACTCATGAGGTTGTTGGCAAGTGGCTTCAGCTCCTCACTGACTGTTAACAAAAGGCCTCAGTTCCTCACCACATATGCTATCCATAGAGTTGTCCATGACATACCAGCTATTTTCCGCCAAAGCCCAAAATGAGCGATGTGAGAGAGAGAGAAAGAGAAAACAGCAGTGTCTTTATAACCTCATCTTGGAATGACATACTATCATTTCTGCCATATTCAATTGGTTACATAGCCCACGCCTGGTGCACTGTGGGAGGGGACTACACAAGGCTGTGAGTGCCAGTAGGTGGGGAATCACTGGGAGCTGGCAACCATACAATCTATTGTAAATGCGCCGTTTATTTTTTGTACTACTAAGAAAGAAAAAGTCAACAATTATAATATGCCATCAAGTATGAGACATATCTAAGCTCAGAAACGTTAAAGTGTGAAAAAAATGAGTCTCGGAATTGATGACATGCAAAATACCTCCCTTGTGGGTAAGGTATTTTAAAATCATAAACTTGATTCCTAATTATATTAATTGAAAACTGCATCTTGGTCTAGAATGTTGCTTTGGAATTTTCAATCTGTTTTATCTTGGTCATTTCAGTTGAAGCCACCACTTTATCCCATCCTTCCCCCCACCTTCTACCTTTTCCCTTGAACCCTTCTCAGGTACTAATTTTCTGCTGAATGCTTTTTTTTTAAAGGAGGGCACAGCTCACAGTGGCCCATGTGGGGATTGAATCGGCAACCTTGGTGTTATTAGCACCATGCTCTAAACAACTGAGCTAACCGGCCACCCCTCTGCTGAATGCTTTTTGGGAATATTGTTCTAGTCTGAATGCTAGTTAGTTCTCCCTTCTTGTTTCTGTGGTTTAAATCACTTTATTATTAAATATTAACAAAGTGCCAACATTGGGCAGACCGTCATGCAGATTACAGTAGGATACAGATACTCTTTAATCAGCTTTGTAATCTCATTTTATAGAGAGGATAAGTTACAGCAAACATAATGAAAATATCCACTCAACTGGATCATAGAGAAAAATTTTATTTTAAATAATTTGACAAGCTAGTTCAAATATTTAAATTACATCTTCGAAGGTTTGGTGAACTACCCAATTTTTAATACAGCTTATTTAGAAGTGTTTACTTAAGTAAATTCAGGTTAACAGTTATTGCTGTTTAAATATCATCCACCAATGTAACTTGGTACTTTAAAACTACAACCAGAGTCAAACTTATTTACATTGGGTATTTATAACAACTTTTCAAATTTGAGGATGATTTGTAGGGGAGGGTGTATGTATAGTAGAAAGCGTGGACTCTGAGGTCAGGCAAAATAAGGTTGAATGTAGGTTCCACCAATTACTATTGGTGCGATTGGCCTCTTTGAGCTTCAGCTACCTTCTCTATAGAATAAGAATGATGTTGTCCTCTCTAGTAAGAAGTAATAAAGATGAAATAAAATAGTGTATTCAAAGCCCTAGTCTATTGCCCGGCACAGTACAAATTGGTAGTTACAAAACAGTCACAGGGATGTAAAGTAAAGCATAGGGAATATAATCAATAATATGGTAATAACTATGTATAGTGCTAGGTGGGTACTAGACTAGTTGGGGGGATCACTTTTTAAATTATATAAATGTCTCACCACTATACTGTACACCTGAAATTAATATAAAATAATGTTGAATATACACTGTAATTGAAAGTTAAAGAGGGGGAAGCTGAAGAGGTATAAGAAGTCCAAATTTCCAGGTATGAAACAAATAAATCATGGGTATGTAATGTACAGCATAGGGAATATAGTCAATAATATTGTGATAGCATCATAGTACGGTGTCAGATGGTTGTTGGGCTTATCAGGGTTATCACGTCTTTAGGTATATAAATGTTGAATAACTATGATGTACTTCTGAAACTAATATAATGCTGTATATTAGCTATATTTTAATAAAAATCTTAAGAAAATAAAGACAAGGGAATATAAATACATTTAATGAAAAGAGATATTCTAGTATTGTGCATGATAAATAGTACAGATGACTTACTTGACAGTAATATAGTATATCATAAATAGAAATATGAAAACATAGGAAATAAATGAAACATAATTCATTTATTCCTTTAGATTAAACAACGAGAGGCCAAAGTAAGGGAAAGGAATAGAGAGACTTTTTGAAACAAACATCTGAACTGTAGGAGTCTTTAGCATGCCTTAGTTTAGCCTGAGTCTAGAAAAAAAGATTTAATTTATCTGTGACATATATTTAAACCATTGACTCTTTGTTACATTGTTGTGGAAGAAGTGAATTCAAGTGGAGAAAATGTAGGTTAAGCAGAGTGCTTAAGTCATAAAACTGGATGATTTGAAGAAAGAAGTTAGAAAAACTGAAATCTCCAACAGACAAAATAGGTGTGTTTTTAGTAGTCTATTGAACTAAAGTCTAATTTATTTTTATTTGGAAAAGAAGAAAAATACTCGGAGTCATTTTATATATAATGGTATTATTTTAATTATATATATATATATATATATATATATATATATATATATATATATATATATATTAAACTTTTTAAAATGAACTAAACTAACACATACAGCTTCTAGTGGAGACACATTTCAGGATTAGAAATAATGTTGGAACTAATGGCCATTTTGCTTTAAGACTACCACCATATTATCTACTTTTACACTAACAAGCAATGTTTTGGGAAATTAAAGTCTACTTGGAAAAAGAGGTGTTTCATCAGTCCTTATTCTTGTTGAGCTCTTCGCTGTTTTCAGTGCCTTTGTTGATTCTTTCCTTGGCTTTCACTATCTAAATGCCTTCTTGCCTCTGTCATTCCTCATCTCCTTGCTGGTTATACTTCTTCTTCCTGACCCTGAATGTGGACTTAGTCCTTGACACTGCTATTTTTCCACAAAAGTGTTTCCTTAGGAAGATCATTGAGATACTCTTCGATTTTTCTAACTTGGCCATGACACTTTTCTCCGAGACTTATTTCCCCATCTCTGTCTGCCAGCAAGACATGTATTTTATGGTCAATTATGTTTGAATCATTGAAGTCAGCTTTAGCTTTTCTCTCCTTTGTCTCCATCTAATGAGTTACAGTTCCTCTTTCTTGGTTCATCCTCTCAGATTAGCAAGAGTCCATAGCTCTGGACTCAGGCTGGTTTCTTAGATATGAGGGTAGAATGGGCTGGTGGAGATGGCCAAGCATAATTCAATAGGTAGCTTCCTATGGTGAAGCCCAAATTGAGACCAGACAGCCACCCCAACTAGGACTCCTTCACAAAGGTGCTAGACAGAATGTGAGAATCTAAGTTGAGGCAAAATAATGGAAACAGGGGACATGAGACTTGAAGAAATGGGTCTGAAGTGGAAGGTGGGAAGTAAAGGGTAGTGGAATTCTATGAGCTGTCAGAATATCATCACAGATCTTTTTATAAGGCATCTTCAGCCTTATAAAGATTTCTTACAGGCACTTTCTTTATATGAATTTTGCAGTGGTCTCCCAACTGGTTTGTGGATCTCTCAAGTCTACATTTTCAATACATCTTGTATACTACTTTTAGGTTACTTTCCTTAAAACAATCTCTTTACCCATATCTCTTCTCTGCTCAAAATTGTTTTGACTCCCTTTTCTCCATGGGATAAAATGCTTTTCCTGGCAATGGAAGTCTCCCACACCTCTCCCCACTACTTGTTTATATGGGGCCCTCATTCTAGGAAAACCAGGTTACCTAGTACTCACACGACGCAACAGGTGAAACCCCACATGATTCTCACACTATCCCTGTGTTATTCCAGTTCACAAAAAATAACATCCATAGTTTTGTTTGTGAATGTGAGGCCTCTTCTTTTTTTAGAGATTTTTCAGAGATTTTCTTCTTTTTTTAGTAGAAACAGAAACACTTCTTTTTATTGAATAAGCACTGCAACCAGAATGTGATATGCATCACACTAAGACATTGCAAAACAGAAAAATATTCCACCCCCCACCATGGTGGCAAAGATTCAACCCATTACATACATGTTTTCAAGATAAACAATATCTAACCTTCAAGATGACTTGGTAGCACCATTTGTCAAACGTAGTCCCTCCTAAATTCACCTGATAATTGGGGTGACTATTTATTAGCTTATTGCCTTCATCTAGAAGATAAACAAACTTGTCCTGTCTGTATGACAGGAGGGAGTTTTGCACATTGGAGCAAGGTGCCCACCGCGGTTAGGCTCCCGCCCTTCCCCAGGAACCGGGAGATGGGGCGCTATCTCCCTTGATGTTTACATTTCAAAGAAATGGCTCCCAGTTTGCTTGAGAAAGATATTCCTGGGTCATAAAGCTGAAAAAGGGGGTAGATATGTTTTCAAGCGATGAGAAAGTACTTAGATGTTTTCTAAACTAAATACTCTGAGAAAACAGAGGGGCATCTTTTTTCATGGAGTGTGACACTGACACGTTTCAGCGCAGCCTAGGGACATCTCACATACACCCTGGCACCAGAGTGAGACAGGTGTGGGATGCTGTCGTCTTGTCAGATGTGACAGGAGCAAGGGCTCCAGATCTTTGAGGCCACCATTAAACACTATTCACGCCTTGTGTAACCTACCATGTAACTGCCTAGCCATTAGCAAGGACATCCACTACCCCTATAATAGCCACCACCAGCATTTGTTGCATTTTGTTCTATGCCAAGTACTTCATGTACATTAGCTGGTTTAATTTTATATTTATTCCTTATTTATTATTACTTCCTAACATTTTATTAATAAAAGCTAAACCTATGGAAACTCATCCGACTAGTACCATAAAAACAAGGTCTGTCTGATCCGAAAGCTCTCACTCTTTCCTTTTATGCCTTATTCCTTTATCATCTACACCGTGTGGTTGCTCTCTTGTTCACTACACATTCATATGTATTCTGTGTACCTACCTGGATTTTCAGCTCCTGCCTAAAATTCAGATGCTAAAGATAGTGTCATCTGTGAAACAGATTCACAGTCATTATCTATGCTGTTTATGTTGATGCTCCAGTATGTCAAGAATGGAAAGGCAATTGAAAGTTGGCTATTTAAATTATTTTTGTTCCACCTGAATTTTGTATAGAAATGTTTATATAATAATAATAATGAAAGATTCTTAGAATGTCAGTACCCCAGAATGCGTTTTCTCTTTACAATTGCTTCTATAGGTAATATACATTCTACCCCAAGCTATGTTGATTTCATTGTGATGCTAATGTAGGTACTATAAAGGGAATATAACTACCATATTCATTTCAGTTCTATGTATTTCTGAAGCGAGGGTCCTAGAAAGGAGAAAACCAATGTCTGCCAGTGGAAAATAATGAATCTAATTAGAAAATAAACTTTAGTTTTCAATCTTCACAAAGTACATAAGCAAATAACAAAGTCTGGGGAAAGGAATTAAAATTCATTAAAAAAATCTCTTATGCTTCCCTTAATGTGTTTTGCTTCCTAATATATTTCCTGTTTGCTAAGAATATCTAATTTTCATTATCTTAACAGGCTGTTCTAATTTTGATAACACTTTCAGTTGAGTTTCATATACTCTCCTGTGTATCATATACTCTTAAAACTTTGCACTGTTTTTTGCCCTCCTGTGTATCGTATACCCTTAAACTTTTCACTTTTTTTTTCTATGCCTGACAGTCTGTTTTGAAATTTAGTGAGTGTTAAACATATCCTACCTTAAAGTGCACTAAAGGTAATTGTGTCTTTGTTGGCTTATGGAGAGTACCAATGATGTTAACATGCAATGTTTAAAATATTTACTTTGAAAAAGAGAAATAAGTTATTTTGATTTCCTATGCTATTCTCATAGGTACACTAGAAACCATATGTGGAGCCATTTTTTCTTAGTTCAATATTTGGGTTCTTGGTAAGTGTCATGGGAGTGAAGGCACAAGAAAGATATTGCTACCCCAAAGCAGATAAGAAACTTGCTAATAAAGAATGTAAAGTCCTTGGCATATAATATAACTTAACAGATGGTGGAAGTAATTGTTGTAGCTGTAATGATTGTCTTTACTAATGGCTATGGTAGTTAAGTCGTAGGTAAAATTGAATATATCATCAGATAAAGAAGGAAGTATTTAGAAGGGTCTCTTTCCCACTTATGCCTTTAAATTTACCATTAGAGGATTATTCCCACATGTTAGGCATTGCCATCTGTTTTTATTTTCTTTTAAAATGTAAGTACTCTTAGAGGTGTAGTATTTGCAGAATGGTACCTAACACCTCATTCATTCAGTTAAAATTCATGAAACACCTGTATGTTGCAGGTCACTTGCTGGTAGGAGCAGTATTCTGTGAGTATGACAGATAAGGCTCTTGCTGTCAAGGGCTGACATTCCAATGTCGGAGCCAGATGACCAAGAAATCAGAAAATAAATACACAAACTAGTTAACCGATGGGATGAAACTATAAGGGACATCAATAAGGTGCTGGGATAGATAATTCAGTGGGGCGAGGGAGTGGAGAGGACTGCTTTAGATGGGAACATTTTCTCTGAGGAATTGGGAAATCATGTGAAAGGCCTGAAGTTGGCCACAGAGAAGAGAGTGAGGCTGGAGCACAGTGGGCATGGGCGAGGGAGGTATGTGATGGGGCCAGAGAGGTGGGCAAAGATGATCCTGTAGGGCCTTGTAAGTCATGGTAAGGAATTCGGGCTTTATTCTGAGAGCAATGGAAAGCCTCTGACAGGATATTGTCAGAGAACTGGCACCATATCATTTGTTTTTAAAGATCTCTCTGGCTGTGGTGTAGAGAATATTTGTGCTATTATAGTTAGTGATGGGCTGAGATCTGCCTGCAGGCATTCTACCCACCCCCCTTTCCTCTCCCCCTTCCTTCCTGAGTTGTGCTTCATTTCCTTGCCTTGGTGCTCTGTATTCCCTTTGCCTGCATGAGCCTCCTTCCTCCCTGCACCACCCATTCTCCAGCTGGCAAACTCCCACTTGCTTTTTTAGATATAAGCTCAAATGCAAACTCCTCCATGAATAGGATGACCATATAATTATCATCCTCATGAGATATTTTTGAGGGGCACTATTAAAAATGATCCTACGAAAGCATCTGTAAAATAGACCAGAATTCAATGTCAGCTCTGTCCCCTACTCATTTTGAGCTGCCTGACTTTGGTCAAGAAACACAAACTCTCTAGGCGTCAGTGTCTTCATTTGTGAAATGTATAATGGTGGTATTTCCTTAATGACTATTTTATTATGGAGAAAAGAAATTAAATAATGCAGAATACTTAGCACAGAACCTGGCACATACATAGGATTCATTAAATATTAACTAACTATCATTGTCCTTTACAAATAAGACTACAGTTATGTTTATAGGTCTTTCTCCCCTAATAGACTATGAATTCCTTAGGGTAGGGACCATGTATTATTTATGACCTTTGTATTTTTAGTTTACAGCCCAGTACCTATTATACAATGAATTTTAAAAAAAAATTACTAAAAATGCAGAAAAGATGAAAGGCAGCTTAGGGATTTTTTTTAATTCTCCCTACTCCACATTATATATATGAAAGAAGAAAGTTTAAGTGTATTTCTTGAGTCACAGAGAGGAAAAATCAGAATCTAGTTGTCTCCACTGCCTGCCTATTATACAAAGGAGTCTGATTTGATCAGGGTGACAATAAAGAAAAGGTAGCTATATACTATCAGGTAAATATTGATGTCATTAGAAGAATCTGTTTCTCAAAATCTGAAATAGTGCAGATGTTTATTAAGTTACTATTTAGGAGGACTAATGTTTTTCCATAAAATTAAATAGAAACTTTTTTCTTTTGCTTATAAACTTACATTACCAATCATATACAGAGCTAAAAATTAAAATAAAACATTATCTCAATAATTGTTCAGAGTGAAATGATGATTGGGACAGGCCAAGATAAATAAGTCAGAAAGGCTTATCTTGCTATACATTTTTCCGTAAACCTGGGCAATTTAAAATATTTTAAAGATAATTAGTAACTTCTTGCTATTAAACATAAGAAAATAAATATAAATAGAGATACAGGACTCTCTAATCCAGAAAAATAAGACTCAGATGCTTGATATTATTGTCAGTCAGTGTACCAAGAAGCAAAACAGCGCACTAGAAATTGGTGAAATGACTCCGATGGGAACTCCTATTGCACGTTTACATTAATCACATGCACACACACAC
Organism: Rhinolophus sinicus; assembly: GCF_036562045.2. Taxonomy (NCBI): domain Eukaryota; kingdom Metazoa; phylum Chordata; class Mammalia; order Chiroptera; family Rhinolophidae; genus Rhinolophus; species Rhinolophus sinicus. The sequence continues at coordinate 46,762,860 of NC_133752.1, forward strand.
ACACACACTCACGCACATGCACATGCACACATGTACATACTAGATTATTTCATCCAAAAGTAGACTTCATATACTTAAAAACTGGATTTTTAAAGACACTTATCTTAATTTAGTTTTTCATTTGTCCTTTAGGGCAGCATCATTCCCTCTGTGTTCGGGGCCATCAACTGAAGAACTTGTAGTTACTATAAAATAGTTTCAACAACAGGAGAACTAGTTCCTCAATAATCCAAAGTAAGTGTTTAGTTTTACATCTGGTTCATTTCTGAGTAAGCTGTTGTTGGCTATTGTGTTCCAGTAATTAGAAAAATGGACTGAGATCTGTCCTTACAAGTAAGTGAAACAGATAATAGCACTGGGCAGAGATTTGTTGTTCAAATCTACTGGACTTAATGCCTCTGAAGTGAATTGCAGCCCCTTACCAAACATTTATAGCATGTTTATTGTAGTCTCCTTTATGACCCACGTTCCTTGGTGGAGTAAGACCTAGAAAAGGAACCAGGTCTTACTCTTTGTTTATCCCAGTGGTTGGTGTGGAACTAGCACATATTTACTGGTATTCAGAATCTTAGTGATGGAACGAGGGAGGGAGTACAATTCTATTGAGAGCATCTTGTTAGGACCCACTGGAGCCAGTGATGACTAAGATACAGACGTTAACTTGGTCCTTGTAACTTCTGTTTTTAAGACTTCATGTAAAAATTCAACAATAATTTATTGTTATGAATATTAGCTGATGCCATTGAGCAAGAGAGATTTCTAGGAAGGAGTATAAAAGAAAATAAACCGGAAAATGGAACATAGGTGATTTGAAGCTTTGTGGGTTTCTCTCTAATCTCAGTGAATAGTCTCTCATAAATCATTATTTCATTTTCCTTTAAAAAATGACTCATCAGAAATTGGTGAATTTGAAATTCAAATCGAGCATATACAAATACCTAGTGATTATAAAAGTAACTTAGTTTACTACTTATGAAACATTAAATTTTATAGAAATGAATAGATTTAAAATGGGATCTCCTCCAAATCTGATGGTACAGTCCATTTAATTTGAGTCCTACACTGTAATTAGGTAAGATCATGTTGTATGGGATGTTCGTCAATTGTTAAATTTGTGTGCATAGTAATATTTTGCATATGGTATTTAATTTGCAGAATTGATGTTTCCATTTCTTTTCCACCCTTGAAGAAGGAAAGCAAAACCAGTAATACTGATAAAAACACATAGAGATCTTATAAAGAAATACTTTTTCATTTAGTCAAGGTTGTTCCTCAAAGCCAGTGAAAGAGTTATATTTTTAAACTGGTGAAAGCTTCTTAGCTAGGTTCTTGCAAATATTCCGCTTTGTGCTAAATAGGTTTAATTGATCTAGTCTTTAGGAAAGATTGTCAAAAACAAAAGGAGGAGCAATTTATACTAAAATTTTTGAGTAGTCTGCAGTTGCTAATTTCAGCTTCTAAATTTATTATAAAATTTATGAGTTTTTGATGAGTTTCAAGTTACCACTTTGGTACATTTCACAACAAATGATTTTGCCAAAAGTCTTTAATAATCTGTTATTTTAATTATAATCTCTCTCAGATGTGTGAAAACAGAACACTTTCTATGACATTGGATAAAAGTACACAAATTAAAAGACTGTAGGGTTTGAAGAGAAAACACATTTAAAATGGTGATTTAGAAATGACAAATACCACATGTTGAGAAAGTAACTCCAGATTGAAAAAGCACTATTGTTTTTCCTTCGTTATACACTCTCAGTTTTCTGTTAAACCAAGTTATTCAACCAATGTTTATTGACTACTTTGTGCCTTTAATGTTCACACGATTAATCATAATCTCCAACAACATTTATTGAGTATGTACTGTGTGTAGATTACTGTACTAAAGGGAGTTAGTAGCTTGAAGTGATTAATAGTTTGTTTATTTTCGGTACTGCCAGGCTCTATGTGTGTTGTTTGAGGTTTGATGGTTCACTGAGGTAAACCAGTATGTTCAGAGGAAAAGGTTGGTTCAAGATCATCTGATGCAGGGGAATAGCTTAGGAATGAAGAAAAAATTTTATATTTTATGCCAAATTTTGGGAAAGATATCTTATGCATTTTTCTTTAAAATTCTTCACTCTACCTCTAGAATGACTACTATGTACCACACATATATATGCAAAGTAGTATATGGACGTAATGATTAATAAAACATAGCAGCCATATAAAAAGTGCATTTATTGCTCCTTTCCCTACAGTATGAATGATTTTATCGTTTTTTCAGGAGAGTAAGAACTTTGTAGAATAAGAACCCAAACAAGAAAAGTCTTGTAAAGAGAGAAGAGAATCTGAGAGAGGTCAGTGAGTAGAGGTTGTCTGGATGGGGTAGCAGGAATGGCCTTGAACCTGCCAGAAATCCAGCAGGACCTCATCAGGAATAAACAGATTCTCAAGAAGGATCTCTAGGTTAATTTATACAATCTCAGAAATCATCTGTAAGTGGATATTAAATGTAATACTTCAAATCATCCTTGTTCAACTCCATCAAAATTCAATTTCTATGGTTAAGTGATTCACGCTGAAATAATTAGACCTTGGGCTGTAGCTTTAAACATTTTGTGCAAGGATTATTTTGAATTACACGCAAAAAAATTAAAGAAGACGTGCACTTATGAAATGGTCTACATTTGTGGCAATTTAAGAATCTAAGTTTTAAAATTAAATCTACACACATAAACTGCTATGGGGAATCAAAAACTTTTTTTTTATTTAAAAAATGCAAATAAATAACAATATCGAAAACAAAAACTCCGCTATAGTCTAGTTACTCAAATAATTAGTATTTGAAGGGTTTCATTTTTGGGGTGAGAATATGAATTTTATGTAAAAAGCTCTAGAATTTTTAAATTCTACTTTTAAGGTAACTTTAAAAATTATGCAGATAGCACATTCAGCATAAAAATTAACATATATAAATGTACAAAAAATAAAAGAGAAGCTTTAATAATTCTGAGTGTTTCGATAACCAGTTAATATTTTATTGAATTTATGTATGTATTTCTATGTGTGCATACAGACATAAATAGACAATACAGATTTTCCTAAGTTAGAGGAATGAAAAGGAGGGGAGTGGTTGGGCAGTGTAGAGGTAGAGAGTTTATTCCACAGAACCTTTATAACCAGCTCTTATTGGTAGATGGCAGAATAAATGGTTAGACTATATCTACAAAAATGACTTAATATGGAGACTATAGTTTTGTAATTCCAAATCAGCATATATGGCCAACTACATGTGTTCTTATGTAGACAATAATAGCTACCTTCTGCTGAATCTAGGTCACATACTATGGAGTGCTTTATACAAAAACAACAACCGATGAGCACTGAATACAACGTGCCAGGATAATGCCAAACTCCTGTATAGGATTTTCTTGTTTATTCCACATAAACCATCCTAGGAGGTAGGTAATATCTCTATTCCTATTTTCTTGTTCAAGTTCACAGAGTCAGCAAATATATACATGGGGATTTGAACCTAGGTAGCCTCTCTCCACAGTAGGAGCCTTACCTGCTGCACTACTCTTACTGTCTGGTGACTGAGATAGTTTGCAACCAAGACTTGCAACATCTGGGGCTTATGTTGTACCTTCAAGATTCTTTCCAATGCTGTGAAACAAGATTTTCATGGATTTACCCTTTCTCTGCTTACAGATTATCTTCCTCTGAGAAGCTTTTGCTTCTTTTCTTTTTAAATGGTGTTTAAAGTGGCAGGATCAAACTGCCAGAACTCAGTGTTAAAATTGAATTTAAAGGGATCATCAAAAGAGTTTTAAACAGTGGTGAAATGCTTTCTCTATAGTATTAGGTTGGTGCAAAATAATTGCGGTTTAGGTTAAAAATAATTGCAAAAACAATTACTTTTGCACCAACCTAATGCATAAAAATAAGAAAGCATTACACCTAATAGGTGATATAGAAGTGGCATGAAACAGTAGTCATTGGTGAGTGCATTAACATAAAATGAGTCAATGAAATAAGCGTTAAGAGTAATGTAAGTCTGGAGTTCAAGAAAACAGCCCTACAATATGTGCATTCAGGCTTAGGGTGCAATTTTCATAGGGACAGTTAATTGCAAGAGGAGATTTGAGAGTATTCACTGATTGTCTTGCCTTCTTACCTTAAATGTTTGTCACTCTTTCCTATATCATGAGAGCAGACCAGAATATTGTGAAGATTATTTCATGAGAACAGAACAGAATATTATTCAGGCTCTGGACTTTGATTCTTAAAACTTGACTGGGAGTTCAGGGGACTTATAAAAGAAATAGCTAATGTGAGCTGTTTTGGGACTTGATAGAAGATTACAACTGAGAATTACAAGTTTGAACCTGAAATAATGATTATTACCTTGGCTTTTGGTATTAGACATGTCATAGTGTGTCTTTTTACCTTGTGATGGTAAACAGACACAGTTAAGGGAATTGGAAGGTGGAGAAGAAGGTGGTCACTCAGTGTGATATTGTGATTTACATGTAATATATAAATATATATTACTTGTCAACTAAGCATAAATGAATCAGGAGGCTTCACTAGAATTCAATGACAAAGTTTTATTCAAGTGTCAGTGGATTGCACTTTAGGATACACTACTAGACAGTAATACCCAGCGTGGTCTGAAGAAAAAGAGAAGTTGAGAATTTTTATAGTAAAGAGCACATTCCTTTTTAAAAACTTAAATTTTTTTTTTGTATAGTTAGTATACACTATTATATTAGTTATATCAGTTTCAGGTATACAATATTGATTTGATATTTTTATACCTAACAGTGCTATCACCACACTAATTCTAGTAATTATCTGTCATTGTGCAAACTTTTCACAATTTTATTGATGATATTTTCCTTCATCTTTTTTATCCATCCCCCACCTTCCTACCTTCTGGCAACTATCCCCTTGGTCTCTGTTTCCATGAGTTTGTAAAAAAGCATATTCTTGAGAAGAATAAGTCCCGCATTCTTAGTTTCTAGATTGGTCTAAGATGGTAATCTTCTAGATGTCTGGTGGTCTGGACAATGGAATGTTTTTTCCCAAATTTTTCAGAGGGTTATCTGCAGGATTTATGTACATCCAAGCGTTGATGCACAACTGAAACATTCAATAATTTAAGTTCTCAGGCTAGTTAAAGTAAGATAAAATTGATTCTTCATGTTTCAGCCCACTCTGATTTAAGTTGTTTTATTAACCTCATTATAGTGACTCAATTTTGTTTTTTCACTCTTTCCTCAGGTCATTCAGATGACCAAAATATATATTTCTCAGCTATATTTGGTCTTCAGCCACAGTTCCAGGCTTACAGCTCCCAAACCTTTTGGAATTTCTTAAGTGATGAGAATAGTGTCTCTCCTTATATTAATGAGGTGACATTTGGACCCTACACAAGGGTTGAGACTGGTTGCCAGTAGGAGCCAACCATGTGGTTAGAGGATTGGAACTTTCAGTACCACTTCATGATTTTCTGGGAGGAGAGAGGAGCTTGAGATTGAATTGATTGCCAATGGCCAGTGACTTAGTCAATCATGACTATATAATGAAGCCTCCATAAAAACTAAAAAGGATAGCTCATCAGCCTTTTGCTGAGAGCTTCCCCATTGGGGACCCAGGACACTTTCATATGCTATCATGCTGGGCCCCAAGCTCTATGAGGACAGAAGCTCCTTCATTTGAGACCTCGTCCTATGTATCTCTTCATCTGGCTGTTGATTCATATACTTTAATATCCTTTGTAATAAATCAATAATGTAGTGAGTAAATAAGTTTTCTTGAGTTCTACGAGCCATTCTAGCAAATTAATTGAGCCCAAAGAGGATGTTGTGGGAAGTTTTGATTTATAACCAGTTGGTCAGAAGTACAGGTAAGAACCTGGACTTGTAATTGACATCCTGAGTTGGAGGGGGTTGTTGGAACCTTCAATCTGGGCTTGTGACTGGCATCTGAAGTAGAAAGTGGTCTTGTGGGACTAAGCCCTTAACCTGTGAAATCTGATTCTATCTCCTGGTAGATAGTGTCAGAATTGAGTTTAATTCTTGGATACCCTGCTGGAATCCAAGAAATGCTTTTGTCGGGAAGACTCCACACACACATTGGAATTGGGTCTGGGAACCCCTTTTTACTCAGATTCCATCTGAAAAGGTTAGGCAAAGGCTGTAAGTCTTATAACCAATTGTGCCATAATACCTACCCAACACCAGGAATCCATATGAAGCCATCAGTATTTTTTGTTTCTGAATTATCAGAAGAAAAAATTGACTTAGTTTCTGCCAATCTTCCTCTGATTTAATATTTATCTGCTGCTTTAACCTTAGTTGTGTCATCTGTGCCGCAGGAGCTCACAGTAGGTGTCAGTCATCAGAATGTGCCTCACAGACCTCAAACCATGGGAGTCTAATTAACCAAGTGCCCTGGCCACTCACTCTGAAATGCATTGTTGAATTTGAGCCCAGCCATGCTTTCCATGACTGCTTCCAGTCCATGACTAATTGTGGCAGGGATACTAAGGCTGGCTTGTTCCTGGAGGAGCTGGGCTAACTTTGTGCTTGAGCTCTCCCTAATAGCCTTGTTGAACCTTCTAGACTACACTGCAGTCTGCAGGGCTTTCATCCAACTTTCCTTCCATTTCTCCTTTGCAACCAAATGACTAGACTTTCCTAGCTCCTTGCCCATTTTCTCTCACAAAGGAGTTTCTCTTAATGAAATCCTTAACCTTTTTATCTCATTTTAGCATCTACTTCTCAGAAAATCTGGATTAACATATTACAGTTATAGTGGATTTTCCCTTTCACAATCCCAAACTTTTTGCTTATGTCTGGTGACTGCTTTTAAAATATCCTGGCCAATGAGTTTATTTATATTTTCTGTACTGATTGAACATATTTTAAAATAGTATTATAGGATGATCAGTAGGTTTCTGCTGTCCTGTGAATTTGCCCAAATTAAAATTGTGAATTAGAGAGATGATGATAATTCATATGATGCTGTTAGGGGTTGCAGAAGGCTTCAGACCTAGTTGAATGAAAGGACTGAAACTTTTTGATTAGAATACCTAATCTCTATCTCTCTCAATTCTGCTTTCCTTTACATTGGTTTGGTTTTATTCTAAACTACCCTCTCCTGATCATCTGTGATCATGGATTAGAAAAATCAACATAGTTAAAATGCCCATGTTAACCAAAGCTATATACAGATTTAATGCAATTCCCACCAAAATCCCAATGACATTTTTTAAACAAATAGAATAAAACGTCATCATATTTGCATGGAATCACAAAAGACCCTGAATAGCCACAACAATCCTGATAGAAAAGAACAAGGCCACAGGTATCACACTCCCTGACTTCAAATTATACTACAAAGCAGCAATAATAAAAATAGCATGCTATTGACAGAAAAATAGACACACAGACCAATGGAACAGAACTGAGAGTGCAGAAATACACCCACATATATATGGGCAGAAAATTTTTGACAAAGGAGCCAAAAACGTACAATGGAAAAAAGAAAGCCTCTTCAATAACTGGTGCTGAGAAAATTGGAAAGCCACATGCAAAAGAATGAAACTAGACTGCTATCTGTCACCGTTTACCAAAATTAACCCTAAATGAATCAGGCCTAAATATAAGACATGAAACAATAAATTGTATAGAAGAAAACATAGGTACTAAATTATGGTCCTTGGTCTTAGAGAGGATTTTATGAATATGACCTCAAAAGCAAGGGAAGTAAAAGCAAAAATAAATGAATGGGACTGTAACAAACTAAAAAGCTTCTGCACAGCAAAGGAAACCATCAACAAAACAAAGAGGCAACCAACCAAATGGAGAACATATTTGCAAACAACACCTCCGATAACAGGTTAATATCCAAAATATATAAGGAACTCATACAACTCAACAATAACAGAAAACAAACAATCCAATTAAAAAATGGTCAGAGGACTTGAACAGACACTTCTCCCAAGAAGACATACAGATGACCAACAGATATATATGAAAACATGCTCAATTTCACTAGCTATTGGGGAAATGCAAATCAAAACCACAATGAGATACCACTTCACCTGTTAGAATGGCTATCATCAAGAAGACAAGTAATAACAAGTGCTGGAGAGGTTGTAGAGAAAAAGGAAGCCTCATACACGACTGGTGGGAATGCAGATTTGTGCAGCCACTATGGAAAACAGTTTGGAGGTTCCTCAAAAAATTAAGAATAGAATTACCATGTGACCCAGCAATCCCTCTTCTGGGTATTGACCCCAAAATTCTGAAAACATATATCTGTAAAGATATATGTACCTCCATGTTCATTGAAGCATTATTCATGGTGGCCAAGACATGGAAACAACTGAAGTGTCTTTTGATAGGTGATTGGCTAAAGAAGATGTAGTACATATATACAATAGAATATTACTGAGCCAAAAGAAAAGATGAAATACTGCCATTTGCGACAACATGGATGGATTTTGAGATTGTCATGCTAAGTGAAATAAGTCAGACAGAAAAAGTCAAGAACCATGTGATTTCACTCATTTATGGGATATAAAACTGAAAATAACAAATGAACAAACAAGCAATCAGAAACTCATAGACACAGACAACAGTTTAGTAGTTACCAGAGGGTAAGGGGGGGAGGAGGTAAAAGGGAAAAGGAGGTAAAAAATATGGTGATGGGAGGACATTTGGCTTTGGGTAGTGAGCGCACAATGCAGTCTATAGATAATGAGTTATAGAATTGTACACTTGAAACTTACATAATTTTATTAACCAATGTCACCCCAATAAATTGAATGCAAAAAATAAACTATGCTCTTCCTATGAAGGGGGAAAAAAAAGTCCTCTTATCAAGCCCTAGACTTAGATCATCTCATTGTGGACAGTTTCAGTGAAATGAGAATACCATCTTCTCTGTGCTCCAGCAAATCCCAGGTGTGATTTTCCTTGTTCTCGCTTGAGTCATGTGTGCACATGGAACTGATGACTATGGCCAAGGGCATGGGATGCTTCTTAGCCAGATCTTAGTCATGTGTCCACCACTGGAGCTGGACAGTGATAGAGGAGGAGGGATAGTTTTCCAAAGAACATTTTGAGAGACTCTGAAACAGCAGAGATATCTAATACTGAGGTTACGGACCTCACACAAATTTCAGAGCTGCTCTCTTTGGACAGATAATAAACCCTAATATTTGTAAGATGACCTGTTATAACTCATCTATTTTGAGTTTTACTACATCCTGAGACTATTATCTTTATTTTATAAATGGGAAAATAAAAATTTAGAGATTAAGAGATTTGTTCAGGCTCATACTGGTTAGTAATAAAATATATGTTCTTTTTTTATACTCCACTTTCAAGACATATAATAAAATAGAAAAATGTAAATGAATGAAATTTAAAAAGTGAGACAAAGACAAATATAAATTAGACTAGAAGTTATAGACTAAAACATGGAGTATATAGTGCTCTGTGTAATGAACTTGGGCCACACATTTAGGTGTTAGCTTCCAGGTAGCCAAGGTGAAATGAGAAACATGATTAGCAAGAATAAAGCATATCAGCTCCTAATGAGAGTAAAACTTTTCTGATTATAAGGTATAAAAGACAATTACCATGTGGCACTTTATATAGGGTGCTTCAGTGAGTAATAATCTCAACAACATCCCTCTTACCATTGCAATTTTTAATCCTTTTCCTTAAATTGCCTTTCAGTGGAAGCCAAGAGTCTAAAGCCAATGTGCAAATCAATAAAAGCTATTATTAGAGGAGGACAAAATAATGCACAGCTACATACCACATCATATATTCACACACATAAACGTTGTACAGAACATATCATGTATTGTATTTCTGCTTTAATATGTAGGACACTAATGATAAACTCTTTGTTCACTTCAGGATTTGGTATTCGTGTTTTGACTCAAAATTTAGTGCCTTTGCTTCAGTATATTGCTTTAAATATATTTTTAATCCTGTTAAAGGAATAGCGATCAGAAATAAAAAAATTCCATTAATAAAGCATGTAGTCAGATATACTAAAACATTAATTTGTGGTTCTGTAAATTACAATGTTCTGAAAAATTGACCTAGTGACCCACATTTGGTTTTGCAATCTGTATTCACTATCCATGTATATGTAAGCACATAATCAAATCTTACATTGATCGGATCTGACAAAACTTTTTTTTAAAAAAAAAAATAAAGGAACAATTGTTAATTATAGCTTGCTGCATGTAGATCTTATAGTTAAGCCTCTGAACTTCTGGCACTAAATGTCTAAATTAGATGTAAGTGGCTTCCAAGGAAACTCCAAGGGAGCAAGTTCTACCATTAAATTCTTCTTGCAGAGAGCAGCTTCTGTTACATGTTGAGTAACATCTTATACAATTAGAAAGTTTATTACAATGTTTTATTTTTGTGAAAAATGTAAATTGATTCAAGTACATTTATTATATAAAATAAGTCAACTATTAACAATATCCTGGTTTGCATACATTATATGGGCTTTGGGACTAAAAGGTATTTTCTGTTGTGCTGTCATGTCTTTGTGATAACTTGCTATTTTCAGTAAGTTAAATATTTCACTACTTGGAAAGAAAGGAAGGAAGGAAAAAGGGGGAAGGGAGGGAGGGAGGAAGGGAGGGAGAGAAGAGGGAGAGCAGAAGGGAGGGAGGTCATTACTATCCCTTGCTTATTTTCTTTATGAATCACTATAGTAATGTTCTCAGACCTTTGAAAATGTCTGTTCCCTCTTAATATGACATTCTGCCTTGAGAAATTGTACTAAACACGGACGTGGGAAAGAAATGCATTAGCCGAATGGCAATATAAATAACACTCAATAAACAGAAAAAAATTAGTAAATAATGTCAGAGAAGAGGTGAGCTTTAGTCAGAAACTCATCTGACCCTAAGGCACATCATTAAAATTTTCAACCCATTGGCAAGATAATGATAGTTTAGCAGTAACTTTGTACATGATGTGATTATAAGATGTGAAAAATATATTTTTATGTCTGTATGAGAATGTATTATATATTTATGTATTAACAACATATTCCACAAAATAATTTTTTAGCTGTGTCATATTTTCAAGGTTATAGTTCCCCATACTCATTTATATGTCATGTAAGTGATTTTTTAAAGAAATTGCCTAATTTTTATGTATTATGGAAAATTTAAAGTAAATGTATTTTTAAGTCATTATCAAGTTTTCATTCTTTTCTAACATTGCTAAGCAGAACTGTTTCCTTCTGTGTCCTCATTGCATTAGGTTCATACCATTAGGACAGCATTTGTCACATTATATTACAGCTAAGGAACCACCTCAAACTGTAAGGTCATTAAGGTCAGAGACTGTCTTCGTCACCTTACACTCCCAGTACCGATCAGAGCCCCTAATGCATAGCGGGTCTGGTGAGTGAATCAATTGATGAGGCTACATTGGGTGCAGGTAACAGTAGTGATTCTTGCTCTCAAACTACTGATAATACAAAAGTGGAGATTGTATGTTAGTTATTAATGAAGGACATTAATACTGGAAGAAAAACTATGTGCTAAGTAAGAATCTTTTGACTTATATTTGAATTTGTCCTTACGAGGTAGAATTGTGCAGGGACCAGGAGCATGGATTCTGCAGACGTATCATTTGGGTTCAGTCTCAGCTCTGCTGTTTACTAGCAGCCTGACTGCTGGCAAGTGACAACTTTCTGAACTTTAGTCTCCTCATCTTAAAGGGAGATGTTGGTAATAGTACTATTTACCATGTAGACTTGTTTGAATTTAAATACGTTAGTCTTCTTAGAGTGGTGAAAGCAGCACCTGGCATATAATAAATATTCAGTCATAATTAGCCACAAGATCTTTGGGCTTTTTTTTTTGTTGTTGTTGTTGTTAAAGTCTTTGGAAGTAACATACTTCTATTTCCCAACCCCCACCCCCCAGCAAATTGAATTTCAGTGTTTCTTTATTACCTAAAGCACGAAGATTTGTTGGTTTGTCTTCATCTATCTATCTATCTATCTATCTATCTATCTATCTATCTATCTATCTATCTATCTATCAACTATCTATCTTCCATATATCATCTATCTTATCTATTGTCTGTCTGTCTGTCAGTCAGTCTGTCTGTCTGTCTGTCTGTCTACCTCCCTCCCTCGCTCCCTCCCTCCCTCTCATCCATATTTCTAGAATTGAACTGAAGACAAATGTTAGGAGTGTTGATAGTTGGGGATACAGATAAAGACTAGAAAGTAGTTCTCTATGCCCACTTCTTGGAAAAGAATTATTTTCTCTACATGATGGTTGATTGGAACAGGAAAAGCCTGAACATTTATTTTGGCAGAGCAGATTCAGAGTTTACTTACCCATCTGTGAAATCCATTTGGAATCCTGAAGCCACAGACTATTTCCATTGGTTTTCAGAATAAATTTAAATAGACTGTAATTGAATGTAAGGGCTAAGGCTCAAATAAATGGCAGTTGATAACAAAACTCTCTAAATGAAGAGGAAAAGAGGAGGAATTTATAAAGGTGACAGCAAAAGATTTTATTTAGAATGACTAAGTTGACTTCACAGACTGAGAACCACACACAGTTAAGTTAGTTAGGCCAAACACAGTGGGCTTCTTACAGTATAATTTCCTCTTACTGAGGAATTAATAGAAACTTTTTAGGCGTGCTTAAAGGAAAAATGTCTTTTTCCTGATCTAGGTCCAAAGCATCTTCTTTTTCTATTGTATGCTCATTTCGTCTTTTTCTTCTCTCCCACATAGTTTATGTTCTAGGCTAGCACTGGCCAATAAAAATATAACATGAGTTTTAAAGATGAGCCACATATGGAATTTAAAAATTTCTTGAGGCCACATTAAAAAAATAAAGAGGTGAAATTAATTTTAATAGTACATTTTATTTAACTCAATATATCCAAAATATTTTAATTTCAATATGCTATTAATATAAAAATTACTGAGATACTTTACAATTTTTGGCTTTAGCTTTTTAAAATACAATGTGTATTTTACACTTATATGATTCATTACAATTTGTTCTAGCTAGCCACATTTCAAGTGCTCAATAGTCACATGTGGCTAGTGCTACCTACCATATTGAGCACAGGAGTTCCAGGCTTTCCATGGTGGAAGGATTGCTTACTTAGGTGTGTCCTAAAAATGCCCCAATGTAGATATAAAGGACAGTATGATGCATTCAGAAAACATTATCCACACGCCCTGCAATCTCATCTCACTCCCGCCGTACCTCCTCCTACTTTAATGTTTAACCATTTTCTTCATAATGATTTAGTTACATCTTGCAGTCTTTTTCTCTTCCTGTTGGAATTTTTCTTAAATTTATTTTTTAAATTTATTGGGGTGATAATTGTTAGTAAAATTACATAGATTTCAGGTGTACAATTCCTGTTGGAATTTTTGATATTAATACTTCTTAATTCTTGGTTGCTACATAAAAGGGTACTATGTAGCTATTGCCATTTTATTATTCATAATTTTGATCTTTTTTTTCCCCCTCCATCTTAAAGAAGTCCCTTTAACCATCCTTGTGATACTGGTTTAGAGGTGATGAACTTTTTTCACTTTTTCTAGTGTGGAAAGCTCTTTATCTGTCCTTTGATTTTAAATGATCGCCTTGCTGGGTAGAGTAATCTTGGTTGTAGGTCCTTGTTTTTCATCACGTTGAATAATTTGTGCCAATTCCTTATGACTTGCAAAGTTTCTGTTGAGAAATCAGCTGACAGTCTTACGGGGGCTCCCTTATAAGTTACTAGTTGTCTTTCTCTTGCTACTTTTAGGATTCTCTCTTTGTCTTTAACCTTTGCCATTTTAATTATATTGTGTCATGGTGTGGTCCTGTTTGGGTTCATCTTGTTTGGGACTCTGCGCTTTCTGGACTTCTATGAAGGGAAGTTTTCTGGCATTATTTCTTCAAATAGATTCTCAGTCCTTTGCTTTCTCTCTTCTCTTTCTGGGACCCCTATGATGTGAATATTGTTATGCTTGATGTTGTCCCAGAGATCTCTTAAACTATCCTAATTTTTTTGGATTCTTTTTCCTTTTTGCTGTTCTGATTGAGTGTTTCTGCTACTTTGTCTTCCAGATTGCTGATTCGATCCTCTGCCTTTTCTATTCTGCTGGTGATTCCTTCTACAGCATTTTTCATTTTAGTTATTTTATTCTTCACTTCTGATTGGTTCTTTTTTATGATTTCTATGTCTTTTTTTATGCTTGCTATTAATATCTCTCTGTTGAAGTTCTCACTAAGTTCCTTGAGCATCCTTATAGCCAGTGTTTTGAACTCTGTCTCTGGTAGATTGCTTGCCTCCATTTCGTTTAGTTCTTTTTCTGGAGTTTTCTCCTGTTCTTTCATTTGGGATGCGTTTCCTTGTTTTCTCATTTTGGCTGCCTCTCTGTGTTTGCTTTTATGTATTAGGTAGATCTGCTATGTCTCCAAGTGTTGTCAGGGTGGCCTTATGTAGTAGGTGTCCTGTGGGGCCTAGTGCACCGTCTCCCTGGTCACCTGAGCAGGGTGCTTCAGGAATATCACTTGTGTGGATTGTGTGTGCCCTCCTGTTGTAATTGAGCCTTGATTGCTTTTGGCACATCAGCAGGTGGGATTGGCCCTCAGGCTGATTGGCTGTGGGGTTTGGCCACATCCACAGCTTACATGCTGCTGTGTGGTCAGTCTTACCCCACTGAGTGGGATTCGCCCCAGCGGGCTCTGGTGCCTCTTGGGACCACTATTTGCGTGTGCCGCTTGTGGGGCTAGTTGGGCGGTGCTCTGCTGTGGTCTGAAGCAAGCCTCCAAGTATGTTAGTTCTGAGTCCTCTTGGGAGGGACTCTGGTGCAGGCCCAGGTCACCCACTGCCTATGTCTGACCAGGGATGACATGGTAGGAGCTACAAAATGATCTGCAGTTGTTCACTACCTGTACTAAGGTTTGAGGCACATGGGAGAGGCCACACTGCAAACTGAGGATGGCTGCCACCAGTACCTTTCCTGGGGTAGCTCCCTCAAAAAGCCAGGACACCCTGAGCCCTGCTGCCACCTGCCAGCTCCCTTAAGGTTCAGCCACTGGTAAAGCCTGTGTGGTATGCAAGTTGGGTGAGCCAGAGCCTCAGGGAGTCAGTCACTAGAATGGGAGGAGTTGTGGTCACCAGGTTAAGGTAGACTCTAGTTTGGTGCCAGTGCTGAGACTGGAGCTATGCAGCAATAGTCTCAGAGCACACCAGGCCAGTCGTTACCTGCCTGGGGTCCTCAAACTCCAATAGTTTTCCAAGAAAGAGGGTAATGTGGGTGGGGCTGGCTTCTCACAGAGAAAGTGCCTTCGGCATTGGGGGAGTTGGGTAGGGTGGGGTCCCAGCAGAGCTCACTAGACCAATCAGATTCAGATTTGACTATGGGCGTTGGGGGGAGGACTCAATACAGGAAAGATGGTGCCCGCCTGCTGACTACACAGGGAGAAGGACCTCCTCACAGGGAAAATGGTGACTGTCCTCCAGCCCTTGCCATGAAACCATACACCTCAGTCTGCACCCTATATGCTTCTGAGGCTCCCTGAATTACTGTCCCTTTGCCAGAGCCCCAGGTGGGTGCCTGGGAGTGAGAGAGTCTGTGCGTAGGCTGTTTAAGAGGGCGTCTGGGTTTTCCACAGCCTTCCACCCCACCCAGATGGTCGGAATCCCCACTGTGATTCATAGCCAGATGTTGTTGGGGGTCCCCTTCCCAGCACCAGTACTCTGGGTTGGGGAGTCTGGTATGAGGTTGGGGTTTCCTGCTCCTTTGGGGAAACCTCTGCAGCTGAGATATCCCTACTGATTCTCAACCACCACATGCAGGTTTGGGACCAACCCGTTTAGTGTCTCCGCCCCTCCTACTAGTCTTGATGTGGCTTCTTCTTTATATCCTTAGTTATAAAACTTCTGTTCAGCCAGACTTCAGATGTTTCTCCAGGTTGATTGTTCTATCATTTAGTTATAATTTTAATGTGTTCACAGAAGGAAGCATGCACAGTGTTTATGTATTTTGTCATCTTGGATCTCCTTCCATCACTTCACTTTTTAAAATAAATGAAACCTCAAGGTAGAAAATGTGCTAGAATGTTAAACTAATATAACATTTTTTCTCAACATCCCTTTCCATAGGTAATTGTGTCTCCCGAATTTTCTGGTTTCCAAGTGAAGTTTGCTTTAGCTTCCTCTTCTCCTTAAACCTAGTAAATCACTGTTTCCCAAGGTTTAAAAGTCATATATCGCTATTAATAATTTAAAATTTTCCTTAATATTATTTGAGATAACAAAACAAACATTTTGGAACTAAAAAAATTAATCAAAGCTAAAGGTAAATAGTTATTTTATTTTCAAACTATATATGTTATGCCAATTTGATATATCTTTTGGGGATATATCGTCTCTAAAAAAATCACTAAAATACTTTCATTTGAAGTATTGATAAATCAAGTATGAACAAATGACATACTATTATTTGCTTAAAGAAAAATAATTTCAAATATTATCAGTTTTTGTGTTTTACATGTCATCTGATGTTCTCATTTTTCACTAACCTGTTTTAAAGTTTTATGCTGTTAATGTTGCAATAATAATAGAGTGTATCTAATACCCTTAAAGAGGTTATTTACCTTATGTGATTTAGGGAGACATAAAGAAGATAAGAAAGACACTTCAGGTCACGTAGAGAGTTACAATCATGTTTCTGTTGTCCCTGGAGTCATGGAGAGCCTTCAAATTTGTTTTTATTTTCCATCATCCTGCTTAAAGCCTTTGAATATGATGAGACCCACAAATTGAAAGATAGAGTCTCACAAAGTTTAGGTAGAGGATGCTCGTGTTAGTATCACATTATAGATTGGTTTTTTAAAAATAAACTAAAAATATTCCTTGATTATTTCAGGGAAACAAACAAACAAACAATAGAACAAAATGTATAGTGGCAGTATTTCAAATATTCAGCTTGTCAATGTTTGCCAGCAGGGGTTCTGTTAGAAACATTACTTTCTTTGTTTTTGATCGTAAACATTATTGAGTTAAGGTAATCATCAATATTTTTGTAAAATTATGAAAAATTGTAGGACTGTCAAAGTCAATATATATAATAATCACATTTCTTGATTCTCTAATATACCTCTTTTTCTTTTTATTTGCAAAGGTTGGTAAACTATTTTTTTTAAAAAGAAGCAAAACCATTAATTTGATATAAAAGAGGAACCTGTAAGAAATGGACTGAGATGGCCAAAAAATTTGAGGTGAATTTGTTGAAGTAAACGTCCAGATGTATTTGCTAAGCATGTCAAATTATTTTGTTAAACGACCTTAACTTTCTAATCAAACCTATGCTTGAAGAAAAAAAAAAATTCCTTTTATTTTTTCCTCTTGATGAAAGCTCAAAATATGCGTGTTTTTAGTCAATACATTTGAATTTGATTTCTACTTAAAGAATTTAGATACATATGGGTAATACTCATTAAACCTGGCAAGTGTGCTCTGCCTTGAAACCAGCCTCTTCAAGAACTCACATTCAAAGACATAAGTATACCTCCAAAGCCTTGAACAATAGATGGCAGAACCTTATATTTTCTTTGTATTGGAATCTTATATGTAGCTTATCATAGAGCAAAACTTCCTACAAGTTCTCTTTATACCTCTCTCAATCTCCCCAAAATTTCACACTCATAATTGCTAGAAACTTCTCCTGTCCTACACAATCTCCTCATCAATACATTGTCACCATCTAGTTCTTCCTGACCCCTCTTGTCTTCTGAGCCAAACTGTGGTTCTTCCTGCTTCTTGAAGACCCCTTGGGGAATTTATTCATTCCTTCAGCAAGTATTTATTGAGGACCTACTATGGGTTTGACACCATCCTTAGTACTGGGGATGGGGTTGAGAACTGTAACCACCGTTATCCCCATTTTATCTGTTAGGGGTTTTGTTTGTTTCAGATTATAAGAGATCCAACTCACACTGCCTTATCGAATAGACAAAAAAGACTTTAATGGTTTATATAGCTGAAGGAGTCAGCCTTAAAGAACTAGCAGGCCCAGAGTGTGAGCTGCCCAATCAGGCAAGTAATGTCCTAACTCCTTTATTTTGTCTCTCTCCTCTAATCTGGGGCTTGAGAGTGAGGGAGGAAGTAAGTTGGGACAGAGAAGAAAAGCCAACCCATGCCCCTTCCGTAAGACTGTTCCTGGGTTAAGGTCTGGCTGCCTGCCGCTTAAAAAATCAAAAAGTTTGACAACACAAGTTCGGTTTGAAGAAAAGCAGGTTTATTTAAAATGGCAGCATTCTGGGAGGATGGCAGACGCCTGTCCAAAGGCCTTCCCCCCATTCCTAGAACAGTTAGAAGGGGTTGTAGGTACACAAGAAGAAGCAGAACAAAGGAAAGGGAGTTAGTCATGGGACTGGTCCAGGAGAACATCTCCTGGGGTCCAGTTTGTTCTGCGATGCCTATCTCGAACCGGGTCTCATTGGTGACTCATATGTCATCTGACAGAGAATCGCACTCCAGAATTGAAGCCTGGTTGCGGGTGTTTGGATGGCTGAGGGCTGACTCAGTTTTTTGCAAGTTAGTGTTCTGCCAATTAACTAGATTAATGAGGTATGCATGTAGCCTTGCGAAAGCAGAGCAATTAAATTGGGCAGTGAGGCGAGAAACAAAAAGAGAAAAGAGTTAACTAGCAAACTATGAGGAAATCAAGCCATAAGCTAACTAAGTTACTGATTTCTAAAATGTCACCCTTACAAGACCAGTGACAGCCAATCATAGGCATCCGCTGGAGGAGGAGGAAGAGAGCTCTCACTTTGCAGTAAAGACTCAAGTACTGATGAGTACATTGGGTTGGACCTTCTAATTCTGATTGAGACTTTATTTAATTAAAAGTGACTGTGTGGACTACAGGGGAGGAAAATTTTTTCCTCTGTCCTTCTAGGTTATTTTGGCTTATCTGATAATTAACGTAACACGAAGAAGAAACAAATTTATTATGTACAGATTAATTTATGGGGCCCCATAGAATATGAGGCCCACCAGCAGTCAGGCAGTTGAGGCTAAGGATCTAAGGAGAAAGGGATAAGGGTCTGGGACTTCCAAGGGGAGGAAGGTAATTCATTGGAGGATAAAAAGAGCAGATTTTCGGTAATTAGTGTTTGCCCTGCCACACAGATAGGTCTTTCAGATAAAAAGTTATCTCTGGTAATAGCTCTTTTACTGAGCCAGGCCCTCTGTCTAAATTCTTTTAGGTAGTTAAGAGACAGGTAAATGTTTTTCTTGAATCTGCTGCGTCTTGATTGCCTTCAGCTCAAAATAGTGCACATGTCAAAGTGGCACATTGTGGGGAGACTGGGTCTGAACCTTTTCAGGACCATCTATCATGTAAGAGTGAGTCAATAAGCACTGAGGCCTAACTGAAGCATAAATTTTATCTTGAGGCAAAGGAAAAAGGTTCCCCACTAAACAAATGTTAAGGGGACTCTGAAGACAAGAATGTTTGGTAACTTCCTGTAGGTCATGTAATAAATTAGGCAAAAATCATGCTCCAGGTATAGTTCTTGTGGACAAAATGAAGGGGTTCTATGGAAAAAGACCACATAGGGTGATTTGAGCGTGAATTCCTAACTGAGCAGGTCATGGTGGCTAGTCATGCCTCAGGCATCTTAAGTAAAAGGTTTATTTTTGCCTGAAGCAAGCCCTGTCCATTGTTTCTATGCATCTAGGTTAACACACCTTTGAAATAAGGTAACTACCCTCAAGACAGCACACAATCTTTTCAACTATCCTGCAATTCAGTCCCTGCCTTGCTTTTTCCCACCTTCACGAATTCTTCCTGATGTTCCCTCCTTAAATTCAAATTAATAAAAGAGGCTGTAAAACTGTTATTCTCTGGAGCGTTTGGGATCTTGCTCCCCAGCGTATGTCATCAGTTTGGCTCAATTAAACTCTTATAAAAATTCTCTACAGGTTTGGACATTTCGTACATCAACATTCTTTATGCTTATTCTTCTGGAAGGGCTCATACGTACATGCTATTTTTATCTCCTCTCAGAAGATGTCCTTATATTTGTCATTTCATTTACACTACACCTTGGTGAAATTATATCTGCATGCTTGTGCTGTGGAGAAGGGGAAAAACTCCTTCTCCTGTGGTTCTTTTGGCTGGTTGAATTATCAAATCAACATGAGACAGATTGATAAGAGAAAAATCAAATTTAATTTTGTGTGTATGGGAGCCCCATATACATGAGTCAGGGACGCTGCCTGCATACACGAGAGGTTCAGAGACAGAAAGGGAAATTGAGGTGTATATGGCATGCTAAGCTAGGGATAAGGTAAGGCACCTTGGAGCTTCAGAAGGGTACTGCAAGGAGAGCCCATGTTCAGTGATTAGTAGTTTGCCCTGCCATGTAGATAGGTTAAAAAAAGGTTATCTCTGGTATCTCTTATGGGCAAGGCCTGTAATTTAAATTCCTCTAGGTAGTTAAGGTGTAGGGGGGAGGTCGGGGGCAGAAGTTTCTCTTGAGCAGGTTCTTGGTTGCTTTTAGCTCAGAATAATCCATATAACACAGAGGCACATCCTGGGGTGACTCATTCTGAACCCCTGTAGTGCTTTTAGTCTCTAACTGTAGAAGAAAAGGAATGCCTTCTTTTGAAGGATTTTTAGTCTCATTTTTAGGATGTAGAAGAGCTGTTTGAAAATAGACTTACTTCATCAATATATGAGTAAGGCTTTCATGATGAAACCTTATATTCTATTGTAAAGGAACAGCACACTCCTGTGTGTCTCGTTTACTGTCAATATTCTACTACATCACCTTCGCTTCTGATACCAAATGTGTGGGTTTTCCAAGCAATTCCATGACACCAGATGGATGTCCTACAATTTAACTCAATTCTGACACTATCTCCCTGGAGCATACAGCACTCTCCCTGCACTTCCATGTATTTACCAACCTGGAAGCTTGCCAAGATTTGTTCTTTTGGGTTTTTACAGAGCCTTTATTATCTAGGCATGCATGATTGAATCATTGGCCATCACTGATTTAACTCAATCTCCAGCACCTCTTCCCTCCCTGGTGGTGGGGGAGGTTGGGGTGGGGCTGAAAGTGCCAACCCTCTAATCAAGGTTGGTTACCCTGGCAACCAGTCAACAACTTTAGATTACCTAGAGACTTTCCAACAATCACCTTTTAACACAAACTCAGGTGTGGTTGAAAGGGGCTTATTATGAATAACAAAAAACACTTTTTTGGTTTTAATCACTTAGGATATTCCAAGTGTTTTAGGAGCTTTGTGCCAGGAAGGGAGGAAGACCAAATATATATTTCTTATTATAAATCACAATATGACTCTATCCTTGGCTATTAATGTATATTTTGAATGTTTCAAAACATCGGAAGGGAATACTTTCAAGAGATTACTCATAATGTGTTAATAATCTGTCTGAGATCAATAAAGAAGAGATTTGGCTATGCAAATGAATTTGAACTCCTGTGATCTATTGATGAGAGAGCAAAGCCAAATACGAGGTCTAACAATTAAGTTCGTGAATTTGTTGCAACAATATTGCTAACCTCTTTTGATATCAGAGGGATTATTCATTATGAATTTGTACCAATTGGACAAACAGTTAACCAAGTTTACTACTTGGAAGTTCTGAAAAGGCTGCGTGAAAAAGTTAGACAACCTGAACTTTTCGCCAACAATTCATGGCTGTTGCATCACGACAATACATCAGCTCACACAGCACTGTCTGTGAGGGAGTTTTTTAGTCAGTAAACAAATAACTTATTGGAACACCCTCCCTACTCACCTGATCTGGCCCCCAATCTTTCTTCACCTGAAGATAAGGAAATGTTGAAAGGAAGACATTTTGATGACATTTAGGACATTAAGGGTAACATGATGACAGCTCTGATAGCCAGCCCAGAAAGATAATTCCAAAATTGCTTTGAAGGGTGGACTAGGCACTAGCATTGGTGCATAGCTTCCCAAGAGGAGTACTTTGATAGTGATATTCAGCAATGAGGTATGTAGCACTTTTTCTAGGATGAGTTCGCAAACTTAATTATCAGACCTCATACACCAGGGTCTTGTATTAATATATTTTTGATGGTAATAGTTTAAAGGAATTTATTTATAATTTTAAGTTATCATCCACTAACCTAAGAAAATATTTTTTTTATGATGTCAACTTAAATAAAGAGGTAAACTGAGGCAAGCTCAAAGTACCATAAATTGAGTTTGTTCAGGAATAGCAGAGGAATTGCAATTTGGGAAATGCATGCTGCAGCAAGTTACAGGCAAGTCTGTTGAGGGTTTGTGGCAGGCTGCTATTTATAGGCAAGGAGTACAAAGAGGGGAAAGTCCAAGCAGTAAATTCATTGGCTTGAGGATGGGGAGAGATTCTTGGTGCATGTTCATTGGTCAGGAGATAAGTCGGTCTTCTGTAAATCAGGCATTTAATGGAAACCAGTCTCTCAATTCTTAAGTTTCCATTCTTTGAAGGGCACATGCATGAGAGTCTCCATTTCATATTCTCTGGTTCCATTTTTGATTGAAATCCTTTCACGATGAAGGTCTTAGTCTTTGAAAAACACACGTAAGTTTCAGTAATGAATCACCTTAGAAACATATGGGGTTAAGAATTAAGTATCTTCTGCATGGCAGCCATGCTAGTTCTATTATAAAAAGAAAGGGGCAATTTTTTCCCCATGTAAATGTATTAAATTTACATTTGTACATTTAAAAGGTATCTTTATGAGAAAGTTTATGGTTTGCTAATTAAAATTGTTACTAAATGCAAATATATTCCTTCCATACTAGTTACCATATAAACAATCTTATCAATGGTTTAGATTAAATTATGGCCTTCAGGTTAACATTGTAATATTTAACACCACGTAACAACCCACTAAACTGATCAAGAAGGAATAACAGCTCAGAAGAGTGAAAGAGAATGAAAAAAAAAAAGGAAGAAAGGAAAGAAGGATGGAAGGAAGGAAAAGAAAGGAAGGAAGGAAGGAAGGAAGGAAGGAAGGAAGGAAGGAAGGAAGGAAGGAAGGAAAGAAAGAAGGGAAAGAAAGAAAAAGAAAGGAAGGAAGGAAGGAAGGAAGGAAAGAAGGAAAGAAGGAAAGAAGGAAAGAAGGAAAAAAAGAAGGAAGGAAAAGAAAGAAAATGGGAGAGGGGACATTAGCAGATAAGAGAGCAAGGTTTTAAAAGATAGAAAATTGGAGGATAAGTAATAGAAACTCCTTTACAGAGCAGACAGAACTGAAACTTGTGCCCACAGAGGAAGAAGCCAACATGAAAAATACCACTTATCTAATTTATGACCTCTTTTAATAAAGTCTAAACATCATTAAATTGATTAATTATGTTAGGCTTTTTCTTGTCCAGAGAATTTTGAGTGCCACTACGGTATGTGCCAGGTACACTGTTCGGAATTACATACATTGTATGGGCAAGTTGTTTAATATCTCTGAGTCGCTGGATTCTAAACTACCAAATGAAGAGGTAAGATTAACAGCTTCCACTCTGGACATTGTGATACATTGTGTTACTATTCTTAATTACCTGCTGCTCTTCTCTACTGCTCCTACCTTAGAATCTGCCCTTAACATCCCTCCAAACCTTTCTATTGAGAGGAATACAGTTCCAGTCTTATTGATGGCAGGCTTGGACATATGACTTGCTCTGGCTATAGAAATGTGAGCAGAATGTAAACAGCAGTTGTTTTAGACATGCTCCACTTAGATCCCCTTCCAGGGGAGGATAGTCCACATATAGCCTCCAGTTATTAGGTTCCTTAAGGTCTGCCTCAGCTGCAGAGGCTACCTCTCCTGGGATCATGCCCTTTCCAGGACAGCCCACATCTGGTGACTCATTGAGTGGGGAGTATAAAGACCGAGTACTTTTGGCCCCATTTGGGTTTCTCTGATGGGTGATATTTGCTCCAGAGCTCCCTTCTGGGTTGGCGGAGGCTTTATTGATCCTGTGTAGTTTAGCTTCTTGTTCTGACTAATCCTGCTCCTACCCCTTTTGTTCGCAGGTGTTGACTTCTAATTACCATTTTGGCCTACAACCCCAATCTCCATTTTAGCATCTGCTTCTGAAGAACTCAACCTGTGACTTATGCCATGTCTCATCTGCAGTTTTAAAAGTCATCAGGTGGTTTGCCTCTTGCTCTTGTTCTCTCTGCCACTAGCATAGAATATCCCGGACAAGGGTTATACTCCTTGTAGCTTGAGTCCCAGAATGAAGGCAATAGGAGCTCAACCACAGTCAACTTGCAAAGGGCCTTTAAAATGGACATAAAATTAACCTTTGTTGTTGTTAGAGTTGTTGTCATAGAGTGTTTATTCCTGCAGGATGACTTAATGAAAGCTGAATGATAGTAAATATATAAATAAATAATAACAAATAATAAAGACATTAACTGACTCCTCAGTTTAATAGCAATAGGCATATATATAATATTACTCACATGACTAAATCTTGTTAGCAATAAGTGAGGTAAGTCTTTTTTAAACTATTCCTGCTAGAATTAAAAACAATGCTCCAATATAACATGGTTAAATTAACCCTTATGTTGTGTTGGATTTTAAGGACTGTTTAAGGTGTAGCCTTGTAGAACAGTAAATGCTTCATGGTAGGAAAGGTCTAGGTAAAGTAGAAGTGTGTTCATATCCAGGCATAAACACTGTTTAGTTAAGTTTTTATATTCTATACATGATGTGTGCCATTGAATAAAAAATTACAAGACACACGAAAGTCAAGAAGTCAAAAGACAAAAGTCAAGTTATTATCAAGAGATAACAGAATTACAGTGGTACCTCGGTTTTCAAACGTAATCCGTTCCGGAAGACCGTTCGAGTTCTGAAACTTTTGAAAACCAAGGTGCGGTTTCCCCATAGAAAGTAACGCAAAATGGATCAATCCATTCCAGACCTTTAAAATCAACCCCTAAAACTGCAAATTTAGCATGAATTTTACTATCTCATGATACCATAGATCCATACAATTTACAGCGTTCATAAACTGAAGTGTTCATCTTTGGAGATGTTTGAAAACCGAGGTACTACTGGATACTCAGAAATGACCCAAACATTGAAGTTATAACACATGGATAAATTCTTCCTGGTAAAACAAACAGTAATTGGTGAAAGAAACAGCTAAAGATAATGAATGATACCATCAATAGGCATGCGATAACTTGAGGTGGTCATGAACATTTTGTGCTTACTTTGTCTGACATAGTAAATAATTTAGTCCATGCGCTGGGGCCACAGAAATATTTAACTCCTTAGCATAAGTATTTATGGAAAATTGAAGAGCCTTGGGTTTCAGTTTGAACAACCACAGAGGAATACGCATCATTGTTTACATTTCAAGTTACAATGGATAATGCCATAGGTGAATCTATAGCTGTATTATTTTGTTAGGGCTGCCATAACAATGTACATAACAGACTGGGTGCCTTAAATGACAGACATTTATTTTCCCACAATTGTGGAGGTTAGAAGTCTGAGATCCAGGTGTCAGCCACGATAGTTTCTTCTGAGACCCTTTTTGAAGTGTAGATGGCCGTTTTCTCCTTTCTGTATCTTTACGTGCTCTTCCCTGTGTGTGTCTGCATTCTAATCTCTTCTCCTAAGGACACCAGTTATGTTGGATTTGGGTTGGGCCCATCTTAATGACTTCATTTTAATTGAATAACCTCTTTAAAGACTCTACTTCCAAATATAGTCCCATTCTGAGGTACTGAGGTTTAGGACTTCAGTATGTGAATTCTGACAGGCTCCAATTCAGCCCCTAACAATACTTAAACTAAAAGAAAAGGCAATAGACTAAGGTAGATTTAGGGAGCTGTTGGCACTTGTTTACTTGGTTAAGCCTGGGAATCGAGGGTCATGTTTCCAAAGTAACTTCTAGTCTTCTCTTATAATACTTTCAGTTTTTCTTGTTCGTTTTATTGTTGTTCTATATCTGCTAGCCAGGATCTTAAATGCTTCTATACAGCTGGCATCTTATTAGATGATTCAAAGATAAAACAAAGGAATTATGCTGATTCACTCTCAAACTGAAAACCACAGTTCTACAAACAGAACATTACCTTTAAGGTGCATGTTACAGTGATAAAGATCTGACAATCCTTGATGGCTTCTTCTGCAACTTTGGCTGAGGGAGGACTGAGAGGAAGGTTGAGGAACAATAGTTGCCACACTCCTAGTAAAAGACTAATTGTTTTCTAGCCATGGTAACAAGTAACCACCAGAACTGGTTTTAAAACCTGTTTCATCAATCACTGACAACTCATTTCAGTGAATATACTTCTGCAGGCCAACCAACCAGTGACAACCTCTTACTTTTGAAAGTCAGCCAGACTTATTCCAATGAACATGCTTTTGAAGATCAAACTATTACCACTAGTCTGACTCAAGCAGCCACGCTTCCACAGCTAATGTCAATCCACTTTTGCTTCTGCAAATCTGCTAGTCCTGGAACTCCACCCTTCCTGAAAGTTCTATGCACATCAGTAGTCTATTCTGCTTGGGGAGTTTGTGCATAGCAAGCATAGCTCATTCCAAGCAGTAAATTTAGCATTGTGGTTTTGTTTCAGATTTTGAATATTGGTATCATCCTTTGCTTCTCACTATTATATCACCTGAATTTCATTTGCTGCTGAGATGCAAAATAGTACAGTAGTTATGAACCTGGAGTCTACACTGATTCTGCTGCTTTTTGGCTGTGTGATCTTGAGCAATTTGGCTATGCAGCAATTTTTCATTTATAAAAGCAGGAGAATTAATAGCATCTACTTCACAGGGTTAAATTAAATATATGAATCACTTAAAAATTATATAGAACCTATACAAAAGCTATAAGGTAAATATTTAGTATGTGCTTTGTAAATATTATTTAATGTTACTATTTCTTGCTTTTATAAATACCTAGCATAAGTTCAGAGTTAAACGGAGGTAAAGGGATTCCCTATTTCTTTACAATTGAAGGCTTGGCTTGCATTTTTTAACATTACAAATTTTCAAATATAACCTTAATATTTTTAAAACTTGGAGGAATTCTGTGTGTGTGTGTGTGTGTGTGTGTGTATGTTATATATGTGCATATATATCTGTCAATTTTGAAACTATTCCCATTGTTTGAGGAATATCTCATCTTCCGACTATATTCATAGGGGAGCAAATATCTGTTTAATATAGCGCATGCTAATGACAATGTAGTATTGTTAATAAATAATTGGATGTTTATTGTTAAGAGGTAGCATATTGAGTTCTGTATTTCAGTGTTTGCACTAAGAATATCCCATGTGTTATATAATTTTATTTGTTCATTAATCCATTTAACAAATATTTGTTATGTGTCTACTTTGTGCCAGGCAGTGTTCTCGGGGCTATAAATAAAATGGCAAGCTGTTGTGTTGAATAAATTTCACTCATCTATGTTTCCTTTTGAAAACAGAAATATCATGGATATAATTTGTATTATTTATCTTTAGGTGTGTTTATATTTATGCTTAAATTAAGGTTACATAATGAAAAATAATTTGGATGTTGTCTTTGTTACATGGATTCAATTGCCATCTTGAGTTGACTTGTTATGCAATAACATTGGAAATGCAAAGACAGCTAGACAAGAAAGAAAGACAGTAAGTCACAGACACTATGTTCCTTGATCTTTTTACTCCAGTTCCCATAAAGATCAGTCAGTAAAGGTCACCTCATATATGAATATCATTTGGCAAATAACAGAATTGACTCTGAGATAATCTGTTTGATTCTTGTGTTCACTTTTATGTTTGCAGCATTTGGGTATTAATTAACATTTGTCAGTTATTAATTTTGGAGTCATATGGAAAAGTTAATCCTCTTATACATTTTTATATCCTTAGTCATAGCTATAATATATATGCACATTAACTGACAAGAATAAGTAGTGTACAACATCATATGGTAACTATGGCATATTTTATATAAGCCATTTGGTTTGAAGTAAATGCAGGTTACGTTATACATTATGGTTCTTTAAATTGTGTGAATTTTCTAACATTGTTACAGTACAATTATCAACTTAGTAAATTTACATTGATAATCTCCCATTTGTTTGGTACTTTTATTATTTTTAAAAATGTAACTTTTTTCCTGCATATTTTGTGTGTATATTTAAAATAATTTTAAAGAGACACCTTTCCCACTATTCTAAGTTATTCTCTTAAGCCATTAGTTACACTCAAGTAGTACATAGTATTTTACATAAAGAAGAACCAGCTAGATCCAGTTAAAAACATAAGCACCTGACATTAGTAAAGAGTCTAAAAAATAATTTAGAAAAACACTCACTAATTGAAGAACAAAGTCAGTTCAGTTTACTCATTTCATATCAACATGAACTATGTAGCTATCTTTTCTTTTCTTTTTACTTTTCTTGTGCCAGATGAGAAGAGTGACAATAATAGCTTCCAAACAAGGTGACCAAGGCTTTTCTTTCACTTACATTGAATAATGGACAGAGATTGAATAGAACATTGTGACTGAGGCAGTGTCAGGTATTCAGAGATAAGTGCTCAGGGACTCACTCCAGTCCAAATCTGAACCTTGAGGACAAATATCAGGAAATGCTTTTTATAAGTTAAGATTCTGGGTGAATTGATACAATTAAATATCATGTGATTTGGCAACAGCCTCCCACCTAAATAGTCGTTCATTGTGAAAGGAATCTCTAACTTATTGTTTTGAGCTTAATATGTGGCTGTTTCAATAATGAATATGCAGAAGCAGAAAATCATTGGCAAACTTAAGCTGAATCAGGCATGAAATGATCTTTTCTTATTCAAGTAAAATGTGATGTAGTTTTATGCTTACACTTGAGGGACATTCTCCCTGAGATAGGGACAACCTCCCATTACTGCTGCCTCCCCAAAACATCAACCCAACAAGTACAACTCAACCAACTCACTCCCTGTGCCCACGCCACCAGCTCCAGTCGTGGAATTCATAATAGACTTGGCCCTCTAATTTCATGGGTTCCACATCCATGGATTCAGCCAACTGAAAACAAAAATATATATTTTAAAAATGTTACATTGTTGCTGAATGTACTTAGGCCTAAGATGATTGAGACTTTTCTTCTTGTCATCATTCCCTAAGCAATAGTTATAGCAACTATTTACATAGTATTTACATTGTGTTAGGTATAATAAGTAATCTAGAGATGATTTAAATATATGTAGGATGTGTGTAGGTTATATGCAAGCACTACGCCATTTTGTATAATGGCCTTGAGTTTCTAGGGATTTTGGTATCCTTGGAGGTCCTGTAATCAATCCCCCATGGGTATTGATGACTGTAAAATACACTGCAGCTATATACAAATCTGATCAAGGTATTTTTTCAGATTTTGACTTCTCCATAGACGTTTGTTCTAATCTATTCTCTTCCATATACCTGGTTTTCATCCTATTGGCTTCATGCCTAGATTTTTCTCTTTCTGTACATCCTTTTAATTGAATAGTCTTTTTAGACAGCCCACTCTACTCCTCTACCGAAGTCTTGAGGCAAGTGATGTTTCACATCCAACTCAGTCTCCAAGGATATCCTAACCCAACCTAAATCTCAGAGCCCCAGCACATTCTGTTATCTTATCTGAAAAGTAGGCACTTGATAACCAAGATTTGTGTCTTTGAGTTTCAACCTGTCATATACTAATTCTTTTTATTGGCAGAGAAATTAAATTGCAGAATCAACCTTTTATGGTAATCTCTACAGTCAATCAATAAATATTTGCTAAGCAACTATAATAAATCAGATATTGTGCTATGTGTAAGGGTGTGAAGGGGGCCAATAAATAGACCTTTTATCCTTCCTGCCTGGATTCCTAATAATTTAAGAAAAAACAATAGCAAGGCAGATGGAAGCAAAATATTGTCTCTGTCACTCATAGAGCAAGACTGAGGACATAAATTTATGAGAGAACCAATGAACTGCACTCAGAATTAGAAATACATACCCATATGGTCCCTGCAGTACTAGACCAGGATAGACCTTTCCTGCATAAGGACTTAGGTCCTAGAGGTGAAGTGAAAAATATTCTCCTGCAGTCAGGTAGTTCCCCAGAGAGAATGGTACAACTGAACAGGCCCAGGTACTCTTCCCAAGTTTTCATTTCTCTTACAAGAAGAGTGGGTAAAGGGACAGAGAGATGCCGGAAGTAGGCGTAGGGAAATATTTTTACATTTCAACCAGGAGTGGGGTCGTTGGATTCCCTTCTGACACAAGGCACTAGGGATACAGTGGTGCCCAGACGTGATCCCTCCCCTCATGGAGTTTATAATCCAACGAGGGAAGGCAGATATTAAACATATTATGACAAATGAAAAGTGGGATGCCATTCCATTGTGCACTGTACTTTTAGAGGGCAGATGCTGAGTGATGAATTGCATATTTGAAAATAAATTTTTCCTTTCACAGTCCTTTTGTCTTCTTCACCTGGGTAAGGCCGGATAAGTTCTATGATCCTAAGGCTTTCTTTTTTTGTGCTTTAGTCTAAATACCCCCTTGCTATTCATAGTCTTTCTTCACATTACGCCCCCTTCAACTGATTGTTTCACTTCACTAAGTTATAACCACCATCTAGTTTGGAGATTATGCCCAGGTAATGTTCATGGAGTACTGGGTGTTCCAAACTCTTCAGTTTCAAATTTACAGACAATCTCTTGATTTACCCTCCTGGGAGATAATCACGTTCATTGTATGTGCATTTTTACAACTTTAAATCTCAGATTTATTTTCCTTATTTTAAAATTCTGGGGCAGCAATTCAGGGAAACCAAATAGATTTTTAGAAATAACAGTTCTCTATCAGTTCATATTAAAGATATATGATTAATTTGTAAAGGACCAGTAATTAAATAGTTCATATTACAAAGAAAAGGAAAAGCACATAGGAAATGTAAGTAAAACAGTGAATGGAAGAAATAACACTGCTGATGTCAAACACAGGATTTTTATTTTGTGTGTGTTTTGTTCTGTTTTGTTTGTTTTTAATTTCACTAAGTGTGAGGAAATCCTTTGGAAAACTTTGTCATTTCTGATGCTGAATTTTGCTTCATTAGATTTTAAAATGGTAGAGTAACAATGGTTGCTAGATTGGTAAGGAGGCGTATGGATTCCAGAGTCTAGTCTAGTCTGGATAACAATGAACAGTGGTTGGTAGAGTAAAATGGTAGAATAACAAATGGAAATTTGCCAGTTGTTTCCACAGTAATCAACAGCTTGGCAATATTTCTATTCATTAATTATAGAAATATATATTGTGTGTTACATTAATATTTACTTTCTTCTCTAAAATTAAGACAGCTAAGTAGTAAAGGAAAAGTGAATGAAGATCAAAGTATGAAAAATTTTGTTTTTAGGTACTTTGAAAATTCCAAATAAATCCTACCATGTCAATGTTATGCTTAAGAGCATTATATGTGTAAGAAAACAATTTAGATATAATTATTTAGAAATATGTTTTTTCCTTCTCTAACTTAGTTTAGGTGAAAGTTGTTAAAACTTTAGTTTTCTTTTAGTACAGGGTGCATGACAATTTCTTGCTCTACTAAAACTTTGCATGATGAGTTGTCATAATGTGTATGAATCATTCATAAATAAAAAAACAAGCACTTACTGCTATCCTCTGCATCCCATCCTACAATCAACAAATTTGTCATCTCCACTTTAAAAATATATTCTGAATCCAGGCGCTTCTTTTTTCATCTGCCCCTACTGTCCTCATCCAACTCACTGTCATCTCTTGCCTCAACTAGTAACATCCTAATTTGTTTCCGTGTCTCTACTGTTCCCATGTGGACCGTGGTCTCCATGTACCTCCTGCTTCCAGAGTGGTCCTTTAGTGTGAATCAGGCCCTGTCACATCCCAGCTTTCAACCGTCCGTGGGTCCATGGCTTCCCATGACACAGACTACAATTTGAAGTCCCTACCACACCTTCTGGCTACTCTCTGGCCTTATTTCCTGCTGTTCTCCCATTTCCTCCCTGGAGGCCTTGCTGTGTTTTGAATACATCAAGCTCTGTCCTGTCTCGGGGTTCTTGTACTTGCTATTTTTTCTGCCTTGATACACAAACTTCTCTGCTTAAATGCCTGTCTGTTCTGTCCCTGAAATTGCAAGGTAACATTTATGTATCAGGAACTTGTTCTTGCTATTTCCCCAGCTCCTAGTATGAAGCACCTGGCAAACAGGAAGCACGCATTCACAAGCTGTTAAGTCAGTGAACAGTCTGATGACAAAATCAAACTTAACATTCTATATTGTAGAGCTGGCCCAGGTAAATGAAGTAGTGCTGAAGGGTAAGAAGTGCTTTCTTATTTCTCCAATGCTTGGAAGATTTAAATGCACTGTAGAAACTAGTGAGTACTAACTAGTCTGTGAAGCTTTGGGATAGAATGATGAAAGAAATGATATTAGGTCTTTTTGGTTGTTGGGAAATAAGAGCAAAGAGATGTGAGGATTAAAAATTAATCAAAAATTAACCATGATGTTTAATTCTTTAGAATTATTATGTAATTTAATCACATATACTTGCTCTTTTGCTTTTCAATTATGTGTGAGGTACATTATCACATCTCTCTTCATGATTGTCTAAGTTTTCTTCTTAAAAAATTATTTGTATTCTTGGTACTTCACCCACCTGGTTGTAATGGTATATACTTGTTTTTGAAAGTAAATTTCCTGCATCTTCTACCTATAACAAATCAACGTTTAAAGGATAAAATAAGATTCTGAATATTATTTTATTCTCTGTTAGAAAACAAGCAAAATTTCTAGATTTTGAAGTCATGTTGAGGTGTTTTAATTGAATTATTTTTGGTTAATGTTTAATCTTGACATAAAAGTATAATAATAGTTTATTTTACTGATTCACACATATGTCATATTCTTCATGACGTTCATAAACGTTTTTCTTCTGACATTAAGATGCTCCATAGAAAAACGTATTAATAAAAATGAAAACCAGGAAGGGAATTCAGTTCACAAATTATTTATTTGTCTGTCCATCATATGCTGAGTGGCAAAAGGAGGGCTCGAAGTGTTAATGAGAGATTAGGGAGTTAGATTCTACCCGTGCCTAGTGAAAGCTTGCTCATACAGCTGGGAGGTCCTGACAGCCATGGTTGCCCAGGTCACACAGCATAGAGGTCCCATCAAAAGGCTAGTGGATTTGCCACTTGCTGGCTACTTGGACTGGAGTAAATACTCGACATTTCTTAGAGGAACAGTTTCTTGTAAGGAGCTTTGACTCTTCTAGTCTTGCACCCAAATGGAAAGAAAATAAAAGAATAAGCCTTCATGGAAAGGAAGCCTAATGTGTGTCAGAGACTACAGTTATTTTATTTAACTCAAATATCGTCTAAGCACTTTAAAATTCTGCATTTAATTCTTGTAACAGTTTTATGAGGTATGTAGTATCGCTATCCTTATTTTAATTGATGAGAAAACTAAAGCCCAGAGAGGTTAAACAGCTTGTTCAAGGTCACACAGCAACGAAGAACTACTTCAAAGTGGGGTAAAGAGTTGTGCTGAATATCTTCTGTTTGCCCCTGCAGATCCACTTTGTACCTTTCTCCACCCATCCCTTTGATCCGGGAGGCTCACCTGAGCGGACTACACAGATAGTTGTACCTCGGTAGTTCTCAACTGAGGAGTGATTTCGAACCCAAGGGTACATTTGACAGTGTCTGAAGATATTTTTGGTTGTCACAGCATTTATTGGATGTTGCTAAACACCCTACAATGTCCAGGACAGTACCCCACCCTTCACATAGAATTACTGGCCTAAAATGATGTCGGCAGTTCCCCAGAAGAGAAACCCTGTGCAGGTAGGAAAGCAGAGCCAGGGATTTTGTTCCCCTGGGTCCTTCCCTGTAAAGTTCTCTTCACTTGGCTGTATCCCTTGTCTGAAGCTGTCAGCTCTTCACAACATGGACGATTCTGTCTGACTCTTTCTCAGGAAGTTTAGGAGTGCTAAGCTCTATCCCCCGGGGTGCCTCTACACCTACATCTTTATAAACAATTCCTTTGTAGACAAATCCACCTTAGATTATCCTTTCTGAATGTGCCATCTTTTCCGTTTGGGCCCCTGTGTGATACAAGGGTACCTCTAGCAGAAGAGACAGCTGTGTGAGAACTCCAGGAGCTGGAGCCATGGGAGAGGTGCTCCTGCCAGAAACATGGCATAAGGCAGAGAGGAAGGGACACAAATAGCTTGGCTTCTCCCTGTATCCCACCCTCCAGTCTTCCGTAGTGCCTTCCATTGGCTGAACCCAATCAAAAGACAGCTAGCATTAGTGTCTTGGAAATGCAAGCTTCAGGAGTCGGTGAATGGATCCAAGGGCAAATACAACGAAATCTGTGCAGAGAGTGTAGCCTAGAATGAGAGATTCCTGCAGTGGCTTACCAGGAGGAGCCTGACAGCGGCTTGGATTAGGGTGAGAGAGCAGAGATAGAGAGAAAGGCATAAAGTTTCTCTAACTGTCTTTGGACATATACTTAAATGGGACTGCAAAGTTAAATGCTACGAGACTCACATGGGTAGTGAATGGAAGAGAGACAGAGAGAGAGAGTGTGTGTGTGTGTGTGTGTGTGTGTGTGTGTGTGTGTGTAAAAGGCCTTCTGGAAAGAACAAACCATCTAAAGCAGTCCCTTGGTAGGAATATGGACCTAATATTACCGGATTCTCAGAGATTTCAAGAGAAACCAGAAACCCAGATTTTTAACTGAAATCTTTCAATTTTTAAACTATGGAACGAGTTAAAAAACATACAGTATGAACTAAACAATTTGACTCCAGGCTCTAGACTCCAGTATAGTAATATGTTTATAGCCTCCAGCACACATGAACTACTTGTAAATAAGCCATAGATTAGAAGTTTCTAACTCCGCTTTGGTCTCTCTTTCTTTTTCTTTTTTTAATCTCAGAATCTACAAATCAGGTCCATTAAAAAATGTATTTTCCAACAAAAGAAATACAGAACTAAATTTCATGCTGATAATGACAGATCCACAATTGTCATTTGTAAGTTAGGATTGAAAATGTCTGGTTCATTAAAATAGCCCCGTCATGCTCATTAATCACTTTTACTATAAACTAATGGTACACATTTGAATCTGCATAATGTATTTAATTAAACACTGCTTTACAGGTTTTGTACTATGGGCTCTGTGTGAGATTTTGTTGAAGAAAAGGAAAAAGGATTTTATTTAAAAAAGAAAATTGAAAAGAAGTAGACTAAATGAATGCGCTAAAGGTTTGTGATTGGAAAACTGATAAGCAGAAGGCCCGAAGTTCATGGCCATAATGTTTAGAAAAGCCAATTTGTCAGTGGCAGTCCTTATCTGTGATTGGCCTGTTCTCTTTAAGACTGGGACAAAGGCACAGTTTAGGGCTAAATTACTCTAAGCAGAGTCAACAGATAATTGTGACATGGTGTCTCCAGAGATGTGTCGATTCTAGGGATATCAGACCTACATGGAGAAGTAGCAATCATAAAATTGGAGACTCTCAGTCAACACGTAATAGAAGTTGAGGAAACCACATTTTAATAGAAAATGAAAAGAGACCAAACAACAACCCAAGAGCTCCCATGCTCAACAAATTGAATTGTTTTCATGTTTTTGTGTTCCCTTTGTGGTGTTTGTAACATACAAAATGATTTTTACTATATGGTAATTCTAGAAGTAGAGTTGTGATGTGTGTCGTTAGAGATTTTGGTTTCATCACCTTAAGACCTGAAAGTAATAATATGTTTATTAGGCTGGGTCTTAGGGATGATTCTTTGGGCTGTAGGGTAAATTCCCAGTTCCTCAAAATGAGAAGGAAGCTCTCTGTTTCCTGATTTTCCATCAAGACTCAACTCTCAGGACACAAGCATTGCTGCTCCTGTGCTCCAAGCATACTTAACTGCTTTTCATGAAAAGAACCCACCAGACTCTTCCATGCTACCCTGGCCGTGTTGTGGCTTCTTCCTTATGGAAAATTCTTTAAGCCTACATTCACCTATTACTTCTTCCATGAAGTGTTTCCTACTAGTCAGGTATAAATGACTGTTTTTTGGAGTTTTACACTTGTACATTGACTGTAGCAGTTCATGGAGTACACTTAAATTCTGCCCCAACCTTCTGGAGGGCTGAGTCCATGAGAGATGCGTGTGTACTATCTCTCCTGTGTATCCCAAACCTATACTAGTCTCAGGTAGAGAAGAAGTGCCAAATAAATATCTAGGGATTGAATGATATCTTCTTTTTTTTTTTTTTTTCAGAATTTTCAAGGATGTCAGAGCAAATGTGTAAGATTCTTGCACACATTCATTCACCAAATATTTATCTGCCAAACCTAGTATCTATCAGGCATTGTTCTGAGTGCTGAGGACACACCAGTAAACAAAACACTGTCCCTATCCTCATGCATTTTAGAGAGGAAGGCAGAAAATCAACACATAAACATTTAATATATCAGGAGCAGGTCACTGCTGTAAAGGAAAACACAGCCATCAAACAAGGGATAGAGGTGGCATGGGATACTATTATAGACAGGCTTGTCAAAAAGTCCTCTCTAGAAGATCTTTCCATGAGTTCTGAGTTAATTGACAGTAGTACACATGTTAAGGAAAAGAGTTCCAGTTACGAGGCACTGTGAGGGCAGATGCCATAGAGTGGAAGCATTCTTGACTTTTCTGAGAAACGTCCAAGAAGCCAGTGCTGACGGGAAGGAGAAAGGAGTAAAGCAAAGAAGGGTAGAGAATGAGGTTAGTGAGGGAGCTGGGAGTCAAGAGCACGAGGGATCTGGTAGGCCATGATCAGGAATTTGCATCTTATTCTTGGTGCGTTGGAAGCCATTGTGTGTGTTGCGTAGGGAAGAGATATGATATAATTGATCGCTGTGGTTCTTCTGAGGAGAATAGACTATAGGGGGACAAGCAGAAAAGCTGGGGGATAGAATTAGTTTTGCTAGAGCAGCTATAGCAAAATACCACAAACTGGTGGCTTAAACAACAAAAATGCATTGTCTCAGTTCTAGAGGCTAGAAGTACATAATCAAGGCATCAGCAAGATCGGTCCTTCTGAGGGCTGTGAGGAAAGAATCTGTTCCAGGTCTGCCTTCTTGGCTTGTAGATAACAGTCTTTTCCCTGGGCCACTTCACATTATTTTCCTTTTATGTGTTTCAGTCTGTGTTCAAATTTCCCCTTTTTGCAAGGATACCCTTGACCTTAATAGATTAGAGGCCCACTCTGTATTGAATTCAGGGCTCACTCTACTCCAGCATGACCTCATCTTAATTAATCATATCTATAAACTGTCTGGACTGTATTTCTCAATAAGGTCACATTCTGAGGTGCTGGGGGTGGGGGGCGGTTAGGATTTCAACACATCTTTTGAGGGGACAAAGTTCAATCCATGACAGAAACTTGAATACATTTTCTCCTTATATTTTTTATACTTGATTGTTTTATTGATTCACTGATTCATTCATTATTCATTCATTCAACAAAATTGTATTGAGAGTTTACCAGGACGTCCTCTAGTATGTTGGATACAGCTATAAATAGATAGGAAACATTCCTGCCCTCATGATACTTATACTCTGAGATACATGCCCCCTCTTCCTCCCAGTAAGATTTTAGATCATCTAGCCTTTCAGGCTCTGGTCCTTCCTCGCTAAGGCCTGCAGCTCAGCTGGAGACTCCTGACAGCAGAGACTCAGTAGAAGTCCCCATTGGTGGCTGTAGATAATCACTGTCCTCATCGTCTGGTCAGAATCTCTGCCGGTCTTGGGAGGATCACCTTTTCTTTTTCTGGAAGTCTCCTGGGCAATTGAGTAGTAGAGCTCTACTGTAAGCTCTGCTGGAGGCTTCTACTGGAAGTGCAGCTGTAACCATCTGTCTTCAGAGATCCCTGCAAGAGTTGCTGAAAATCCAGGAGAATCTGGATGGGCCTCACCATCAGAGTGCTAGTGCTAACCTGATGAGAAGGCAGTCCTGAAGAAGTGGAGAGACTTCACCAAAGACCTCTTTAATCTCTTAATACTCTCTGTTCCATTTTGTTTCAGAACTATACTTATCATGTCATCTAAACCCAATACTTTATAGTTGAAGAAAATGAAATCTAGAGAGTTACCACCTGCCCATCATCTCATGGGTAGTTAGTCATAGTGGAATTAGAACTTGGATCTCCATTTTTATTGTACCATGCTGCTTCTCAGCATATACAGGATTTGAGATCCATGTTTTCAGCATGCATGCCCATGTTGAGGTCTTCCCTCTCTGAACTAGAGACTTTAATTTTATCCTATATTTAGGGACTTATTTATAGGTTTTATTTTTTTTTTTTTCCTTTTCCTCAAGTGGGCCAGTGTTGATTCTGCAATGAGCTTCTTTTTAACAGGTACCATGTCTTGGATTTCTTTTCTAAATCTCCAGCACACTTTTACACTTACATGCTACTTGGTGATTTGCTGGTTGAATTTTAATTACATTACTCTAAGACTGTCCCATAGCTCCAACAGCTGTGCTGTTTTTTGCTTAGTTTTCTTGATTTGGTTCTCCATTTCTTGTGAAAGTATATATCTCTAAATATCTGCTGATCAACCAGCTGAATTTTCTCTAGGAAATTTCCAGTGAGAATTGCTGGTGTTCTGAATAGTTTCTCAAGTGTAGACCAGCAGGTAGACCCAAATTCCTTCAAGTTTATTGTTAGTTTCATAGTGCTGCTTCAACACTGCCAAAAAACATATGATTAACTGCATTTTTCCTTGTGTATATACTTTCAGAACATTATCAATTAAGAGAAAATGAATGCTTCTGGGGCATGGGACAATATTCACAGCTTACAAAGTTATATCAGGCAATTTAAATTTAAGTGTAGTTACATCTCTCTTATTGCAAATAGATTCAGTCAAATGTTCAATATTTACTGAGCAACTGTCATATGCCAAAGGTTGTGCCAAGCACTGTCATATACATTATTTAATTTGATTTTCACAAAAATTCTGTAAAGTGAATGTTATTACACCCGTTATGTCAATGCCTAAATTGAGAAACGGAGAAGTATGTGATCTGTTCAAGTCACACAGACATGAAACAGCACAGCTATGATTTAAACAAAATCTGTGATGAGTCCAATACCCTTTCCACTATCTATACATGTTCAAAATAAGCTTTAAGAGTATTTATGTGTATTTAAAAATTTTAAAAATATTCTGTACATACACAAGACATATATTGGATTTGCACTGTTGTCAAGGCTATACCTTCATGAATTTAGACAATATTAAAAATTGCATTTTAAAAATTGCATTTTTATTTCCCTGTCTCTTCTCTCAAATATAACATTCCATTAAAGGTTAAATGGTATGTTTAGGATACTTCAAGAATTTTTTTTGTTAGTAACTTAAAAATCCAATAGGCATAAGCTGTACATACAAGTTTAGGCCGATGATTATTTGGTTTAAAAATATAAGACCAAATATGCCAAATCCTGTATTATACTATTAATACTGATTACTAGCCTTTTGTTTGTTTGGAAGCTATCACTATGTATTACTATTACTTATCCTATTGTTCTATTGCACAGACTGAGAATTCACTAACTAATTAGCTGATTGCAAAAATCTTATATCAATGTTTAAAAACAGGCTTCTCTAATTTTAGAAACTTTCATTCAGTGGTAATAGAGGCTGCATATTTATGAAAAGAATATTATTAACCTTATATTTTAAATTTAATTACTAAAGTATGGGCTTGTATTTTGTCTGTTGGCCTGCCTGCCTCAGTGATTGTTTGCCTTTTGTTTGAGCACTATGATGGCAGGTGAGAGTCAGAGGTGAGAATAGCTCTTTTAGAAATCGTATAATTTGCAAAGATGGGGATGGACCTTGAGGGCATTATGCTAAGTGAAAGAAATCAGACAGAAAAAGACAAATACCACATGCTATCACTTATATATGGAACCTGAAAAAAATACTGAATTCAAAGAAATAGAAAAGTGGTTACCAGGGGCTAGGGGCGGGGTAAAGGAAATATGGAGAGGTTGATTAAAGGGTACACATTTTCACATATGAGATGAATAAGGTCTGAGGATCTAATGTATAACATCCTGACTGTAGTTCGTATCACAATATTGTATAGCTGAAATTTTCTAAGAGAGTAGATCTTAAATGTTCTCAGCAAAAAAAAAAAAAAAAAAAAAAAAAAAAAAAAAAAGATATGTGAGGTGATGGATGTGATAATTAACTCAGTGGGGGAATCCTTTCACAATGTCTATGCATATCAAATCATCACGTTGTACACCTTGAATATCTTACAATTTTATTTGTCAATCATGCCTCAATAAAACTGAGGAAGAAAAAAGAATAGCTCTTGGAATGAAGATATGAGTAGCTGCAGAGTGGTATGAAGTTGAATTTCTAGGCCAAACTCAGATATAATCCATGGTACCTCTATATTTTAGCCATGCTTCTGGGGCACTGCAGTAAAGCAAGGATAAGGAAAATTGGAATTGCTACAGATGTGCATGGATTGAAATGTGGATAAACCTGAGGATGTCTGGCAAGAATAGCTTTTCTTTATCTCACAAACCAGCTTCTTCTGGGATCTAAGAAAAGGCAATTTTCTATTAGCGTAGTCGTTCAAAAGACAAATACTCTAATGAGATTTTTTTAAGCTGTTGCTACCTGAGGAAGCTTAAGCTTCTTTGATAGTATTTTAAAATAGAATTTGCCCTCCATTATTACTGTAGACTAAATCCAGAGTGTTAAAAAAAAGTCGACTAGGATACTGAAAAGCTGTGTATAACTACAGCTGACCCTTGAACAACACCGATTTCAACTGCGCAGGCCCACTTCTATGAAATTTTTTCAATGAATACTGTACATGTATTTTCTCTTCCTTATGATTTTCTTAATGTTTTCTTTTATCTATCTTATTTCATTGTAACAATGCAGTATATAAAACATATAACATACAAATTATGTATTAATAGACTTTATGTTATCAGTAAGGCTTCTGATCAACAGTAGGTATTAGTAAAGTTTTTCGTTAGTCAAAATTTATACACAGATTTTTGACTGCATGAGGGATTGGTGCCCCTAAACTCTGTGCTGTTCAAGGGTCAAATGTACTATTTTCATTGCAGCAGATATCCTGCATGTATAAGCAAAGTATGTTTAACCACGAAGGGACATAATTTGGCTACATGGGTATACCCAGTGGGGGAGAAAAGTCAATCCTTTTATAAGTTTAATAAAAATTGGTTAAAAGTACATTTTCTGCCATTAAATTCTGACCGCTAGGAAAAACTTTCAGCTGACCAATTTAATCTACTTTCTTTTGATGTGAACACAGATGTTTCCTGAATGTAAAATTTACTCCTAAGCAAGAGGGAAATTAAAAACGAGTGCAATATGACATTATACATTTGTCAAAATCCATAGAACTGTACAATAGAAAGAGCAAACCAATATAAACTATGGATTTTAGTTAATGACAATGTATTAATATTGGTCCATCAATTGTTAACAAATTTACCACACTGATGCACGATGTTAATAATAGGGAAACTGTGCGTAGGAGGGGAGCAGAGTATGTGGGAATTCTCTGTACTTTTCT
Organism: Rhinolophus sinicus; assembly: GCF_036562045.2. Lineage (NCBI taxonomy): Eukaryota > Metazoa > Chordata > Mammalia > Chiroptera > Rhinolophidae > Rhinolophus > Rhinolophus sinicus. The sequence continues at coordinate 46,804,592 of NC_133752.1, forward strand.
GCTCCATTTTCTGTGAACTTAAAAGTGCTCTAAAAAGCAAAGTCTGTTAATTAAAAAGAAAAGTGAGTGCAGAATTAGATGCTTTTTTTTTTCTATGATGTTGAAAGATCACAAAATTTGCTCTTATTAGTAACCATTAGTATTTTATCTTATTTTATTTCTTATTGAAGTATTTGACGTAAGACATTACATTTCAAGTGTGCAACACAATTATTCGTACCTGTATGTATTGGAAAATAATCACCACAATAAGTTTAGCTAACATTTATCACCATATTACAGATTATTTTTCTTGTAATGAGAACTTTTAAGATCGACTCCCTTAGTAACTCTCAAATATGCAATACAGTATTATTATCTATAGCCACCATGCTCTACACTATATACCCATGACTTATTTATTTTACAGTTGGAAGTTTGGGCCTTTTTACTCCCTTCACCCATTTCACCCATTCCCCTGCCTCTGGCATCCACCAGTGTATTCTCTATCTATGAGATGGCTTTATTTTGTTTATAGTTTCCACATATAAGTGAGATAATATGGTATTTGTATTTCCCAGGCTGACTTATTTTACTTAGCATAATGTACTCTAAGTTCATCCATGTTTTGCAAATGGCAAGATTTCTTTCTTCTTTATGGATAAATAATAATCCATTGTACATATGTACCACATTTTCTTTACCCATTCATTTGTCAATGGACACTCAGGTTGTTTCCAATCTTGGCTACTATAAATAATGCTGTAATGAACATGGCGGTGCATATGTCTTTTCAAGTTAGTGGTTTTGTTCAGATAAATACCTAGAAGTTGAATTTCTGGGTCATATGAGGAACCATTAATATTTTAAGTTTACTCCAAGGAATATCATTATAGCCATGGTAAGCCATTGGCCCTGTTTCCTATCAAACAGAATGATAAAAGATATTAATTAAAAACTGCATTGAGAAATTATTTTGAAATATAAATTTTACTTTAATTTTAATAGGTTATTTAAATAGGTTCTTTTTTTCCAGCCTCAAATTTCCTCAGTGTTTTAATTTAGTAATGTGCAATACAACTTTCCAAAATGGAGACAGTATATGCAGCATCTCTGAAACTTAAACTATGGAATAATTTTGCAAAGGATGATTTTTCTGCAAATGGAAGCATCATGAAAAATACATAACTCACTTTCTGAGAGAAAATATTATTATACATTTTTGAAATGATAGTGAATCTGAGCCATCACTGATCCTTTGCATTCCCCTCGTATTCATTCACTCACCAAGTTCTACTTATTTATTTTTCATAATTCTGGTTGTGTTAATGAAACCATTTGCATCCTCTGCCATCATCTTACGTAATTCAACATATAATCTAATTGTTAAAAGTGTAGCTAGATGGCACTCCTCTTTAGCAACATCACTGTTACAATGGACTCTGACTTCTTTCTTTTGTAACTTCTTTTCCAGCTGGGAACTTTATTTGCCATGAGTGTACAAGTCCATTCTAGACTATGGCACAGAATAGTTTTGTCTGTTCTAGAACTATATATAAATGGTCTTATACAGTGAATACTCTCTTTTGTCTCATTTTTTGTTTTTAATGTTGTTGAGATTCATCTATATTGTTGCATGCTTCAGCAGTTCATTTTGAAAATGAACTATCCCAAAGTTTTCATTAATAAGGGAAGGGCGATCTCCTTACTTGGAGAACAAGAAATGTTCCTGAACATCTTCAGTCCTACCCCAGACTACAAACGTGCCACTGAATAAATAAATCTGTGTACAAGGGATGCTGAATACAACACTTTGCTTTTGAAAATAAGAACTTACATTCATTTATTCATTTAAAACTCTTCTTTCAAGTACTTATGATGATAGTACTGATAGAATTCAGGTCAGACTTCTAGATTAAATACAGTTTCCTTTGAAAGCACTTTGAAAAGAACTTGAAATGGTTCAAGTTCAAATATGTAATATTGTAACAGAGGTTAACTGCTTTAATATTGAATATCTCAAAACTTAACACCCCATAATAATATTTGTGATTAAAAAATTTTTACAGCCAGGAAAAAGAGTTATATAACCACAGATAATTATAATTAACCATAAGTGTTTATTGTACACCGACCATGTGTAAGCAGATATGCTAGGTTGCTAGAAAAGGGAACTTTCAGGGAAGACAATGAAAAATAAAGAGGATTACATCACAGTCAAGTTCCAGGTAAGATATTATATATTTAGAAAATCAGAGTGACACAAAATACATTATGGTAAATACCAAATGAAAGAAAGGAGATGCTTTTGTGGGAGTTTATGTGGTGGGTGCAACTACACATAAGCACAGTGCCTGGCAAATACAATGATGTCAATAGGTAGCTGCTCTTTTTCTTTCTCTCTTTTGATTAAGAAAAATTATTTTTTTAGAAGAGAGGCTCTGAAACATTACTGTGTAGGATTGAGAAATTGCAATAGAGACTTACGTTCAAATTAACTTTTTGGCTTTAAATAAATAGTTTTGGTTTTATCCATTGAGCAATGGGATCAATTTTGATGTTGATTTTTTTTTTCAATTAACTTGTATTAAATGATCTAATTTTAGGAAATTATTTTTTCCATGTTGTATAGAATAGACATAAAAGCCCATTTTAATCATCTAAGTATTATTGAAATAAGTAGTTTGAGAATGAAAGCCCTGAATTGCAAAATCCACTTCAAAATCTATAAACAGTGTTGACATCTAGAACTTTTTGTAACTTGCGCCATCAAGAATTAACACCTAATGGAAGACAACGATTGATTTTAACCTAGTCATATTTGCCATTCTTTTTTATTACTAAATATTTTTTATTATATGGTTTTACCATAATTTGCTTATTCTTTCTCCTGTTGATATGCTTTGAGTTGTTTCCAGTTTTTATCAATTATAAATAAAGTTGGCATAAACATTTATGGACAACTTTTTTTTGTGTGGACATATGTTTCTATTGTCTTGGGTGACTATGAATAGTATGTTTGAATCATCCTGTGGGTGTATGTTTACAATTAGGAAAACTGCCAAACCATTCCCAAAGTAATGTAAACATTTTATACTCCTGCCACTAATGTAGGAGAGTTCTGTTTTTTTCCCTATTCTAGTCAATATTTAGTGTTGTTAGTCTTTTTAATTTTCGCCATTTTTGTGAGTGTGAAATGACATTTATTGCCATTTTAATTTGCATTTCTCAGATAACTAATGATGTTGAATACTTTTATTATATACTTATTGACTATTTATAAATCTTCCTGTGTCAAGTGCGTGCTCAAGACTTTTGCCCATTAACCAAGATTATTTGTTTTTATCACTGAGTTGTAGGATATTTTTATATAATCCAGAATTTGTGTATATCAAGAGTGTTTTCAGATATGTTTACCAAGAGTATTTTCTTCTAGTCTGTGGCTTGTTTATACATTTTCTTAATGATAAGTGGAAGCTTGTAGTTTTGATTACATCTTTCTTTTTTCTATTATGATGAGTGCTTTCTGTGTCCTAAGAAATCTTTGCTTATTATTAGATCAGAAAGCTATTTTTCCTTCTGAAAGGTACATTTTATTCTAATAGTTTTATAGATTTCAGCTTCTGCCTTTTAGTGTATAATTTACCTTGAATTAATTTTTATGTTTGCAGTCTGAGGTAAGAGTTGAAATTCATGTTTTCCTCATTGACATCCAGTTATTGGGAATTGACGTTTAGAACTTAGAATGCAATAACTTAAAAGCCTGCATGCCAATTACATTGTACTATAAAGTTGTTTGGCTCACCAGTACATATATTTGCTGGAGACATGGTCATCTTGTAGGTAGGCCAATTGCCAAGACTAAAAGTTAATAATCAACTTATTCTTATTGATTATTAGAGTAAAGCACCGTCCAAAAACTTGTCCAATGACAAGAAAAGAGACAGAAAAGACAGAAAAGTCATGTAAGACTCCCTTTTTCTATATTCTCTCCTGAATAAAATCATAGCGGCAACAACAACCACCACCATAAAACCTGATGTGGCCTCATACAGTTTTATGATGCTTTTCAATGTCTATGATCACGGCTTCGTTTATATCTGTTGCATGTTATGTCTTTTCTGTGAATACATGGAAGAAACTCCTTCTTCCTATAAACATACTAGCTCCAAAGCATAATGTAAAATGGTATAAAACTCAGCACCACTTGATTGCAATAGACAGAAACCGACATCAAAGGTTTTTAAGCAAAAAAGAAATTTGGTTAGATTAGGTAACTTGTGGAGTTCAAGGGCTGAGCCTGGTTAGGCCAAATATGTATTGAACATTTTCCTTATGAAAAAAGTATTTTTAAAAGGTTAAAAATCGTTGGTAAAATTTTTTAGTAGTGGAAGTAGTCAACTGCTCTTATTGTAAAGAAACCTTATCATTTGTAGATGTTAAAACTGTATGGAGACTTTAAAATATACTCTAACAGTAAAGGCAGTGCAAGTTACTTAAATAAAATGGATACATTTGTCCCAAATAGTAATGCAATTTGCATCAGTTTTCCAGAATTATCTGCAATTAAATAAAAAAAGAGAGACCCGATTTGTTAACTCAGATAATCTGTATTTTCTTTCCACATTCAAATTGCAGTGTAAGAATCAGTTTGCTTAGTGTGATTTAGTGGGTATTTATTTAGGATTTTTATTAGAAAGAAGGGAAACAGAGAAGAATAGCGTTGTGCAAAATGACCTCTGGGGTCCAGGCAGGACTCAAATGCTCACACCCCCTTGGAAGTTATTAGCATCCTTGTTTGCGCTGACATTTATAGATACGATATGTCTCTCTTTGTGCTGTTTGCAAAAAGCTGAGCTAGTTGAAAAGCAGAAATTGACTGTATTTCCAGGGGTGTTTTGGTCTGCGGGTATTTGTTTCTCAGCACGGCTGTGTACAGCGCCAGGGCTGCATGGAGCCGATTGTTTCTCTGGGTCGTGCAGACTGGCTGCCTGATGTCGGTGCTCATTGTGGCTGCCAACTAATCCTGTTCCTTTATATTTTGCCTGGTCCTCATCTCACCGGAAAACACAGTAGCTGAAGCCACACATAGACTTTTTCCTCTTTCCTTTTCCCTCTCGTACCCCTCCCTAGACCTCTCTGGGCTTTGACGTCATGTGTGCTCCTTTCAGTTGCCATAGCAACCCCATTCCCCAAGCCCTCTGTCCGTCTCCTCTGGTAGGTTCCACAATGGTACAGGCAGCGTCACGCTGCACAATGGTTTCCAGGCAGTGAAAGAGGGTGATTCAGCAAGCCACTCTTCTTTAAAACCTGCTCTTCTCTTTTCATTTTTATGGGGGTGGGTGGTGCTTGTTATATGCTTACCTTTTTCTTTTCTTTTTTCATTTTTACTATTTTCCTGTTTTCTCCTCACCCCTCAATTCCTAGGGGCTTGAGTGACTCTAAGATTGGGCTTTCTTGGAAATCACTTGTCCATCAATTTTAAACAATTTGCCCACCTCCAAAGCATCTGTTCCTTATCACAGTTTGGAATGTGGTTAATGGAAAACAAGTAGGGAGGATTTCTGGGGCAAACACTGCTGGATCAGGACCGTAGTTTTCAAGCACGGAATGGTAGGTGGCTCTTTGCTCATTCTGGGTTCTAACCTGTTTTTTGGAGGGTGTGGTGATGTCTATTAATTGCTCCTGGTGGGGTGGGAGAATGAGGATGGGAGAGGGTGGAAAAATGGGGTGGAAAGGAGGTTAATGAAGTGAACTACCTCTGAGGCAAGAAACCACCAGCCTTTCCTGTGTGCGAGTATCTCTCCCCAGACTTGGGTGTGTTGGAACCTTTCTGTTTGCAGTGAGGGTTGGCAGAGGGTGGGAGAGCTTTCTTATTGTAACCAGGGGGTTTCAGACCAATGCACAGCTACAGAAGGGAAGAGAAAGAGAGAGAGAGAGAGAGAGAGAGAGAGAGAGAGAGAGAGATATTGAGAGACAGAAGGGAACAGCTGTGCTTGTTAGAAGTGCTGACCTCAGTCCCACATCTAAGAAATGCTATGCTTCCAAAAAACATTAAAAAAAATTGTGTCTTTAAGTATGCATTTATATTTACTTCCTGACAGGTGTAACTTAAATAAATATTTTGGGATATATTTACATATTTTAGTAGGGAATGGTATATATATTTTTTAGTTGCAAAACTAATGGCATTAATCTTGCAGAGACACTCTAGGCTAAATTTGGGCTGGGGAGAGGAACACAGAACAGGGGTCAGGTTAGAGGTAGGAGGACACATTGGCACTGCAGTTATATAGGGAAGTGGTCCCTTTAAGAAAGTGATCTAGTCACAGCCGGCAGCATTTTTTTTTTTTTTTCTTTTTTAATGGCATGGTTCCCAGGTATTCTGTGCTGGGATACTGTGTCCCCTAGAAATGTCAGAGCTCTTTTTTGGTGGGGAGGGGGGAAGGTATATCATCAGAAATGAGCATGGCAATATATTTATCAGAATTTATGTATTTGTGTCTGCTGCAAAATAAATGTGATTTATTGGAAAGTCTTCAAGTGAATCAAGGTTGGAGATATTTCAACAAAATTGTATATACACATATATATTCTCCCCCTCCCCCATATTTAAATCTAGAAACGAAGTCTCTGCTTTTACCCCCTTAAAGATATAACTTTTCAGGGTACTGCAGTTTAGCCACAGAAAAAGGCTTATCTTAAGGCAGTTGGCCCTGAAGCAATCACAAGGTTGTTTACATGGGTAGTCTTTGCTGCAGAGCCCGACAGTGTCTGTACAGCAGCCCTGCCTGCTGCTGGTGTGTTGACGATAACTTTTATGAACGAACCAGAAAGAGGCAGGCTAAGTCATATGGGACAGACCACAATTCAGATGGAAGGAAAATGGATATAAGTGCACCAGGCATCGCCAGCCCAAGGTCCAATTTCTCCCTCTGTCCTTACTCTGCTAGTTGTCGGACGCTAGAAGATCACAGAATGCTGATCAACGTATTAAAAATGGTTGCAGGAATGACCCTTTCTCTTTGAGAGGCTTCTGTAAATTTTCTGCTTTAAGTGAGCACATACGTTATAAATATAGATAGAGATTCTCATGAAGGAGCTCATAAGCTTCTGACTCCACTTTGGAACCATTGGATTTTGGGGGTCAGACAGTTTGGCTGTAGTATTTTCACTACCTCTGGTATGTATTCCCTTCTCTACCTTGATCTTACTCTTATCATTGGCAGAAAGTCCCGGGTTAGCTTTTTTACCACATAGAGCAAATTGGATTTCCTCTCCCTCACAACGGAACTAGAAAAGCAGATGACAAAGGTGGTATGACCTTAGATATTACAGTCTTCATGTTCCTCATTTGCACATCACTCCCTCCTGTTGTTGCAAAGTATCTTTAATGTGCTGGGCTCCTGGAATTACAAAATCTTCACAGTTTTGGTTAAAAAGGTTCTTGATGACAAGGCAGTAAGAAATTGTATGTAGTGTGGAAAAATCAGCGGCCTCCGGCTTTCTGCTTGCTTGCCCCAGAGCAGCATCTGGCTGGTGTTGGGAGGAGTGTGTTTGCCTTGCTGAAAGGGGATGTTTATGAACAGATCCCGGAGGGGTCGCGTGTGTTTCTGCTGTCATTGTCTGGTATGTCTATAGTTATTAGTATTTAATAGTTTCTTAGTACATGGTCAATATTTTTCAAGGTTAGAATGAACTTAGAATTGATTGTGGATGCTATAATATATATGTGTGTTTTAAAAGTATAGGAAAATTCATAGAGTTTTCCTTGTAAGTATATCCTATAGGAATATCATAAGCAAAAGGAATCTGCCTAACCTAAGTAATGGGGAAAAGCCGCCTATGTTTAAGGTAAAGCCTCTTATATTTAAAGGTTTTTTCTTTTTCTTTTTTCTTTTTTTAAGTTTTATAGTGGCTTTATGTAAGTGAATCTATTAATTTGGATGTAATCTTAGTGAAAAAGTCTTAATACTGATGATAAAAGATAAAGACAAATTGGGGGTTATCTTGTTTGTTAAAGATGAGGGCAGATGCTCACCTTTCCTGCGCTAGTTCTGGCTTCAGGTCACATTTATAGCTAAAAGACTTTGCATGGAATTGCTGTGTTCAAATCAAATGATTGCTTAGTTGCTTATGAGCATAGTGGACTCAAAGCAAGAGAGACTTCCTTCAATTAGAATAAAGAAGTAAACAAATTGACATTTTAAATTCTTTTTCCATGCCTCCTATTATTTTCTCTTGCAGTCTCTTTTAAGCTTATGGTTGGACGTTGCAAAATTTATGCAAAAAGAGGCACAAAGTGTCCAGTAATAACGCGAAAGGAGTAGAGGGCTGTATTTGCTGCAGTCTGAATGCTTCTTTCCTATCACACATGAATCTTTTACACCTTCTTCTGAGGACCAACGACTTGTGGAAAAAGTTGGGCCTATAGACTACTGAGGGAGATGCTTATTGGTAAAGAAGCATAGAATCCATTTGTTTCTTTAGCATATTAGACATATTTATTGCATTACATAAATCTGAAATGAGACATTGCTGCTGATTCAGATAAGAGATCATGCTATGTATCGATTGCTTGAAAGAGAAAATATAATTTAGAATTGGAGCCTGGGTTTTCAGAAATTTACCTGTCTATGCATATTTTTGTAGCAAGGTTGTAAGTTTTTGGCTAAAGATTTAGCTTGACTACAGGTTATTCTTATGAGGAAATCAAGGCAAAGAGGGGGAACATGCAAAATTTGTATGCACGTTTAGGTATTATTTGTATTGTTTAGGTACTATTTCTTTTCCCACCTTTATTTAATGGAGGGGAGCTTTACTATTGCGAATCTTGGTAGAAACGGAGACCTCAGATGATACTAAATATCCTTAAATAGAGACATTTCTGGTTTGAGAAGTGGACAACAAATTCATACTTATTTTTGGTAAAGGATTTTATAGTTGTATTGACATTTTGGATTCCTAGCAAACCACTATGGCCTTTCTTACTGTTTTCATCCCCAGTGACTATGAAATGTAAAACCTTATAGAGGTTACAGGCTTATAGGCTTGTAGAAAAATGCTCCTAGGAATGGTAATTAGAGTTTTGAATGGAAAAAGAAATGAGTGAAATTTCCTTAGAAGCCTTCCTAACCCACAGTTGCTCTAAAACCCTTGTGGTGTGCAGGTGTAAAATGAAGTTCCCTACAGGGCAATCAGCCATTTGCAGAGTGGCCTGCGCATGCCAGGATTTTTGCTACTCTGTGTGTGTGTGTGTGTGTGTGTGTGTGTGTGTGTGTGTGTGTTAGAAAGCAGGAACAAAACAAAACAAAACAACACCACAACCCAGCAGTGACTTAAAAATATTAGAAATTCTTTGTAGTGACTTGTCTTCATGGAATTAAAACTGCCTCCTGGTTTTTGGATGCTAACCTTCCTAGGTTCTCCCTGTGCTGCCTGAAAATGAGTTTCTTCAAGTAATTGTCCCTTTCTCAAACACTGGAAATAGGACATGAAAACACTGATAGTGAAGAAAAGCTCTGAAGTTCATTAATTCGGCACTGTTTATTCAGTGTCTGTACTTCCTCTGTCATAGCACTTACCACACAATATAATTGCTTATTCCTGTGTTTCCTGTATTCTCTATTAAATTATAATCTTTGTCAGGGACAGATGGTGACTGTTTGGCACATAGTAGGTACATAATAAATATTCTTTGAATGAATGCCTCCCATGTACAGAGTTCTCTGCTCAGTGCTATTGCTATTGTTGGCAGAGTTGGGGAAACTGTAACACAAAGTTTCTGTCATCTGGGAGCTTATAGTCATTTAGGGAGATGAGGTCAAATAACAGAGATAGTATATATGATCAAAGGCACATATTAATGATTTGACAATAAGTGTACTAGGAATTCAGAGGAGAAAGAAATTCACCTCCTCTGACGTGGTGGGTGACACTGGGGCCACATAGGGATGGTACTGGGGCAGAAGCGTGTGGTCGGGGAGGGATTCCTAGCAGCAGTTGTAAGCACCTGGCCAGGAAAGGGACTCTCATTGGGTCAGACAGCAAGTTTGTTTTAGATATAGTGACCATACTTTCCAAACTAGAAATCAAAACTCATGGTTTGATAATGGGTAGAACATTTGAAACTGGCACAGTCCTGGAGAATATGGTCCAATATAATGTTGAAAAGGAACAGTTACTGATTGATATGACAAACCTCCTTTGGTAACTAGATCAGATTATGGAAAAACTTACATTCAGGTCTCTTTCTTGCTTCAGACCAACTTTAGTTTTATTTCATTTCATATACTTAAGTGGTTTTCAAAATTTCCCCCTCCTTTTATCTGTAACTATGCAACCCCCTGTTCCAATGAAATCTTACATGGAAAACAGAATATGCAAACATATAACAGTGGAGCTGTCCCAGTTGAAGCTGAGTAAGGTGCTTTGTATCATAAAACCAAATCCATATCACCCAACGTAGCAGTTACTAATGGGACTCATGGTCAGATTTTAAAATATCTGACTATGCTGGTGTTGGTAAAACCAAAGCTCTGGTGCTTTTGATGACTTTACAGAGTGAACTACCTCAGGATGTTTTATGCTATCCCCCAGCATCACCCATCACCAATTGTATTTGTCAGTCATTTGGTTTTCTCAAGCAGGTGAAATTCCCATTTAATGTTAAAATCAAACTTGTCTGTATTATTGCTTTGGTTTTAGGCTAGCGTGAGACACACCAATGGCAGGATCATCTCAGATCTTCGTTATGGCAACTCATGCAAGAAGCTGTTGAATTAGACCCATTTCCTGTAGATGAGAAACCATACAAGCAGTGGTGAGTTGCAAATTTGAAAATGTTTCTTAGCAGGAAATATGTGATTTATATAACAAATTTAAGTATTGCATATGATTTAGTGTATGGATCTGAAGAAATACTGCTCAAAATAATGACAACTAAAGAGTGGAAATCAATAGGACAGGATAGTTAAATGGTGGTGTGTAGTACTATTAATACCACATATAGTTGCATGGGCACTTGAGGTGCGTGGGCACTTTGTATAGAACCATGATGCTAACACCCTGGATGATACCAGCCTATGAATGATGGCTGCAGTGAACAATTATTGTGGCTGAGTGACAAGTTGGGAACAGTATTTTCAGTGTTTTTTATTTTTTGCAACATCATTCTATACTTACCAACTCATCCCCTCTAGTTGAATTGGTTCTGAGCTAAATTATAACGCTCAATTCCATATATATATATATATATATATATGTTTTTATATATGTATATACACACACACACAAATATGTGTCTATATGTACATATATGTTTATACACACACACACACACATATATATATATATATATATATATATATATAAAAGGAATTGAGCATTATAATTTAGCTCAGAAACAATTCTACTAGAGGGGATGAGTTGGTAAGTATAGAATGATGTTGCAAAAAATAAAAAACACTGAAAATGTGTGTGTGTATATATATACACACACACACACACACACATATATAGCTACACGGACACAAATATGTACATTCCTATATAAACATGAGTATATGGGAATATATAGAAATATATGTATTAACATAACATTTAGATCTTTAGAAATAAAGGGAGAGGAAACATATTACAGTTTTATAAAACTCAATTTATGGACATGTTAGCCTAGAAATTCTTTTGCTTGATAAAAACTATTAAAAATGGATCCAGTTGCTCTGCGAGTTAGAATAATGAAAAAAAATTATCTTATAAAAATATCAACACACACAGGCAAAATATCTTTTTTAATCAAATGGTTGATGCTTCACAGTCACCAAAGTCAATAATCAATAGTCTCCAGCAGAGATGAACCAGTTATCTGTCAAATAACATCTTTGAGAAATAGAGTGTGACAGCGGTGCTTGTAAGACCTCAAAAGAAGCTGTTTTGAGCTAGTGATCAATAGCCCTCTTTCATTTGCTTAGTGGCTTATACAAACGCTGGGTAGGTGGGCTGCCCTGTAAGTTGATGCATAACCTATCGCTGCAAAAAAGGCAGGTGAAATTAACCCTGTACTTATTTCACATCATGATTTTCATTACAGTCTGCTTACAGTTACATTGAGAAAGCTGATATAATAGTCATTATTATTCTATGCTTAATCAACGTATTAAATGAGTGTTTGTTACAACGGGAATCATGTAATTGCGAATAATCAACGGTTTTTGATCTAAAATACGGCAATTTTACATGGCTGAATTTAATATTTTGAGTTAAGTATCACTGCCAGTGATATAGGAAACATATCTTAAACTTTTATTAATTAAGCAAACATTTATTGAGGATCTATGGCACAGATATCATCCTTAGCTCTTGGTGTAGACAAAAGAGAAATATGCCAATAAAAGAGAAAGATATATTCTAAAGGGTGAGGTACTGACATGGTGCTCTTAAATGGGTAGACACGGGGTGCTAAAGGAAGAGCACCAGAGTCTGGTAGAGGTAGGCTAGGGATTTGTCAAGGAAGGCTTACCCTAGGGACTGACATTTTATCTGAATATTAAGGACAATTAGAGGTTAGCCAGAGGAAGGGGAGCCGGGGAAACATTTTTCAAGGGCCCACAGACTTGAGATAGCATGATTACTTGGAGGCGCTATGTGCCATTTACCATTCTGGGGCATAAACGGGGGTGGTAGAGATGAAGCTGAAGAGGGGTATAGGAGATACATAATAAAGGCACTCCTAGACCAAGCTAGGGAATTTGGATTTTCTTCAAAAATGAAGAACTTTTGAAAGATTTTTAACCAGGAGATTGACATGATCACTTTTGTGTTTTAATTGTGAAAATATACACATAGAAGAGGCTATAAAAATACAGCTTAAGGAATAATTATAAAGCAAACCTCATATAACTACCATTTGTATTAAGAAATAGATTCCCAGTAAGTCCTTGTGTGTTCCTTTTAGATCACATGCTTTTCCTTCCCTACTAGAGGTAACCACTAACCACTACCCTGCCTGTTGTCACACTTACCTTTCTTTGTAGGTTTTCCATTTTGGAACATAGCATACCTATTCTAGATCACCCGATTTTGCTAAACATTGTGTGATTCTTCCAGGTTGATTTCATTTAGTTTATTCATGAAAATTGTTATATAGCATTCTACTCCATGAATATACCAATTTTCTTATTCATTCTACTATTGATGGATGTTTAGATTGTTTCAATATTACTTATACTAATATATAACACAAACTAGATGGACCATGTAACTGAGTGTTAGATAGTGGGAAGCAATCTTTTCGGCTGCATCCAAACAACTTCAATATAAATTTCTGCACACATAGGTAGATAGGTAGAACCTGAGTTACATATATTTATTTAAGAAATAAATTTAAAATAAATAAAGTTATTTAATATATATAATACTCTTTATATATATAGTTTCCCCGAAAATACAACCTAGCTGGACAATCAGTTCTAATGCATCTTTTGGAGCAAAAATTAATATAAGACCCAGTCTTATTTTGCTATAAGACTGGGTCTTGTATTATATAATATGATATAATATAATATAATATAATATAATATAATATAATATAACTACCTGGTCTTATTTTACTATAATATAAGACCAGGTCTCATATACTATATTATACTATACTATACTATACGACTGAGTGTTGTATTAATTTTTGCTCCAAAAGATGCATTAGAACTGATTGTTCGGCTAGGTCTTATTTTCGGAGAAACATTATATCTCTATTTCTATCTCTATCTCTATCATCTCTATCTCTATCTCTATCTCTATCTCTCTATCTCTCTATCTCTCTATCTCTCTATCTCTCTATCTCTCTATCTCTCTATCTCTATCTCTCTATCTCTCTATCTCTCTATCTCTCTATCTCTCTATCTCTCTATCTCTCTATCTCTCTATCTCTCTATCTATCTATCCATCGTCTGTCTATCTATAGATACACACACACACACACACACACACACACACACACATATAAAATTGCTCACAGATTCTAGTACACATGTTTACGAGCTTCTCCAGGATAAATATCAAGGCAGTGAACTACTGAATTTTGAGTATGTGCACAGTCAGTTTTTCTAACTGTGTTTCCCAGTCAGTTACATCACTAATATATGAGAGGCTCTATAGCCTCATCAACACTTAATTTATAAGTTCTTAAATTTTGCTATCAGGTGGGTACATAATTGTACTCATGGAAGTATTAATTTGAATTTTGCTGATTACTAATGAAGAACATCTTTTCATTTTTTATTGGCCATTTGATTTTCCTGTTTTTGTGTGAAGTGTCTGCTAAAGTCTTTATGGGATTTGTCTTTCAAAATAATCACTAGCATTTATTGAGTTCTTACTGTGCAGTAGGCCCTGTGCTAAGCACTTTACAAACATTTGATCTTCACATCATCTTTGTGATTTACGATAAGGAAACTCAGGTTTGGAGAGGTTGAATAACTTGCTGGCAACCACACAGCTAAGAAACAGTGGGCTTAGCATTGAAGCCCAGGGCTTTCTGACTCCAGAGTGCTTCCATTTCTTGGAGCCAGAGAGAACACTTAAGGTGCTGGTGCAGGAATCCAGTTAAAAAAGATTAAGGGCATAAACCAAAGAATCACCAGTTGGACATAAGTACAAAGCAGCTGTACTCGGTAATGAATGTCGTGGGTGAAGAAGAGGGAGGATTTTAAAAGTCTCAAGTTTTACTACCTGTTGGCTAGGTAGATTTAATTTTAATCATACACTGTCTATTTATATTTCAGGTATTGTGGTAAGTTTTAAGAATACATTTTATGCTTTCATGATTTAGTAAGAGATGAATTTAGTTCATAGGATCATAAAGTTTAGGGTTTAAAGAAACCACAATGTTTATTTGGATCAACTCTTCACTGTTTAAAAGTGTGGAGCCTTGTACAAAAAGAGCATAAGTGGCTTGTTCAAGATCTCATGTTACTAAGTGTCAGATGAAGAATAGACGCTAGGCCTGCAAAGAAGGCGAAGAAATCACAGCTTGCTTAACTTGTAAATCAGTAAGTGAAAATACAGTCAACCTACTTTAGCTCCTAAACATTTTTCAAGTCAGTTCCCTTTGAAATAAATCTGTTGTTCCTCCCTAAGTTAGGCCCGCATCATCATTAGCAGGTTTATTTAGTCGAGCATGTTACCGTCTTGCTCATGATTCTACCATTGAAGCCACCAGATCTGATTTGCAGTTTTTACCATGTAACTGTCCTGGTTACTTTCTTGTGCTCGGTTGCCTATGTAAATAAATTCCCTTCTCCTTAAAGTATACCACACTCCCATCCACCCCCATTTAGGAACTGACGATCTCTCGAATTGCCTGGGACATCAATGTGCTTCAGTTTCCTCACACACACTCCGTGTTTCTTATCTCTGCGATTTACTGCACACTGTCCGTTCTGCATGTATTCACCCCACCCATCCTTTACTCACAGCCATTAGTCATCTTTTAAGACCTTTGCAATTCAGAGAATGGTCTGGGGACCAACAACATGCGTATCATCTGTAAGCTTGATAGAAACGCAGCATCTCAAGACTCACCCAGGTCTACTGAGTCCAACTCTTTCAAACAAGATTCTCAAGTGATTTAAAGTTTGAGAGGTATTGCTTAGACTCACTTTAGATTTCATGAAGTTATCTTCCTTTAGAAACCTTTTCTGACTCCTTCCATTGTGCATTCCTTCCTGCCTGGTGTTCTCACAGAAGCCTATGTGTATCTACCTCACTGTATTACCACAATGTTACACTGTTTTTGTGTCTGTCCCTCCGCCTTAGCCGGTATTTGAGCCAGATCTAATTATCGTTGACTTTTGCATGCCTAGCACAGTGCCTGACACTTGGTAGTACTGCACAAATGTTTGTTGAATAATTGATGAAAAAAGAAGAGAGAACAAAAGACAGATATATAGAAAGACAGAAGCAGAAATAGGAAAAGAAAATCATGAGGAGAATAAAGCATAGCCAAAGGGATTTCATAGAGAAATAACTAGACTATAAAGAAGGCACCAAAAATTGTGCCTCTGGAAAGTTGTACGATTTGGAAAGCAGCCTGACAGAAGGTCTACAACCATATTTAAATAGATTGGGGGATAAATGTGAAAATTGTTTGTCAAATCCCCCAGAATCCAAATATTGCCCTCGTTTCTCATATAACAGGTATTTTTTTGTTGTTGTTGTTGAGTAAATTTTGCCAAAATTTGTTTTAGGTTCCTAAACAATGTGTCCTACTGTCCTTTCAGTCAGAGACTGTTTGGAATATTGTGTGAAAGAGGATAGAGGATGCAGGTTTGTTCTGAAGTTGTAGAGGAGCCAGGAAAGAGACTGGTGAGTGGAGAGTAGCTACCCTACATAAAATAACTTTCTGATTATTAACTTGGGTAACTTTCTGTATCCAAGTCTGTTTTTTTTGAAAAATAGTAAACTTTCCAGCAGTGCAAATATTTAAGCATCTTCATGGTTAACCAAATATTAAGAACTTTTAGAGATGATACTGCTTTATGTGAGAGATTGAACTAAATGGCCTCTAAAGTCTAAGGTCCCTATGAATTATGAATCTGTAGTTGTTTAGAGAAGTTTAGGAAGAATGACAATCATAATAACGATTATAATAGTGGATAACATTTATCGAGTGATTACTTCGTGCCACACACTGTTCAAAGCCCTTTGTGTGCACTAATTCATTTAAAACCTTCACAGAATTCCTACCAAGTGTTTCTGTTTTACACATGATAAAACTGAAGCATAGATGGCTTAGTAACCTGCCCTAGGTCATGCAACTAGCAGTGGTAGACCTGAGGGAGCCCAACTCGGGAGCACTTCCTTTTTTATCACTAGGTTTTTTCCTTTTCAGTATTAAAGGTGAAAGTTGGACCTGAATGGAGTCTTAAAACATTGGTATGGTTTGAATTCCAGGTAAGGGTAAGAATAGGGATTCTAAGAAATGATAACAACATAATCAGTGTAAAAAGAGACAGAAATGAACATAAGAGGTTTTTAGAACCCAATGCCGCACAAGTGAGATGAATAAGAATATTCAGAAACTTGTCCCTCTAGGGCTGCTTTGTCTGGCTTCTCAGTAGCTGCAAGTTACCAAGATGGGAAACTAAATTCTTAGGACTATTTAACCCTAGGAAAACTAACATAAATAGCCCTTGTACTGTATAAAATTGTAAAGGCCTTTCACTTATCGGTGGAACTTCATGCTATGTCTCCTAGGAAGATGGATTTGGTTGGGACTGTCACTGTTTGAGAGAGCCCAAGTAATTGATGTCAGATTGTGAGAATAATAATGTTTTCCTTTAGAAGTTGATGTTTTTCTGGAGCTTATTTAAAGAGTGAGTCAGCATAAATTTTAGCATACCTCAGATTCTTCATAAAGAATTCAATAACCAGTATCAATCAGAGGAACAATATTGAAATAAAAGTATGAGATCTTAATGAAAATTTGGTTAACAAAAGAAACTTTTTTCAGATTAGGGCTTATTGGAAAGTTTAGTCTACAATTTAGCAGCATCCATTACCTGTGATAATCTATTATCTATAGTGTAGATACCAGAAATTATATATGCCACATGTTTTGAAGTTTTCTTTCTAGTTGAAGTTTTGGAAGGTCTAGGTGGTTTGTGATGCTTTAAATTCTGAAGGCCCACTTTCAAGCTCCTTTGAGTTTGAGAGTGGATAATATTTACAGTATTGTCTTTAGAAAATCATTTATAAATCTTAAGAATCAACATAATTCTGCTTTGGAATTTAGTGTATTAAAATTAAAGATATTGTACCCCCCTCATAAAAAATGATTGAATAAAATAAATTAGGCAAAAACTATGTGACGTAGTAGGTAGGAAAGTATTCATTTAAGCTCTTTTTTATTTATGAGTACCAGCCAAATACGTTATATCATGTGTCTGTTGACTACTTCTTGCCAACCAGCGTTCAGATCAGCAATGCGGAATGTCACAGGCAATCAGATCTCTTATGTTGAACTTCTTTCCTCGTTTTGGTCCTGAGTATAGATGTCTGACTGTGTTATCGTTTAAGGAGCCACAATACCCTCTGGTTTCTCAACTCTTTGCTTCTGAATCTAATATAATGTGTGAAATTCCCACTTACTCATTTGGCTGAAGACTGTTCCTGTTAAAGCAGAAATGTTATGAGGTAAATTGCTTGGCTAGTAAACCTGATAAACTAACTTGCATTAAAGGGTAAATTAGTGATAATGGATTTTGAATCATAGATAATATCTATACTTCTTAATGCATTAACATAAGAGACGAAAAGAATGGAATACCTAGGAAATACTTTTATATAGTGATGGAATCAAGATAGGTCTGGGAGAAGAGTGCTTTGTTAAGGGTTTATCCGATTATCTTAAAATTTTCCTTGTATAGTCTCTGGAAAAGGAAGAAACCTTGATGTTAGATTCTCATACCAGCTCCGTGGTGAACTAATATTCTCTCGGGCAAGTCTTAATCTAGCTGAGCTTCAGGTGTGTGTGAAGGACTTGTAATAATAGATGATGCTTAAATTTCTTTTTAACTGTGAAAATTATGTGGAATAAATGATACAGATGGAATGAAAGTGTGGGATGGTACCCAAAAGGTCAGGCCCAAGCAGAGTACCTTGGTAAGGGTCACCTTGGCCAGTGAAGGGATTTTCGAGCATGAAAAGCAGCTTCATAATGGCTGAAAGAGAGGACTAGGCCAGAAGGAGACTTAGAAGGGTCAGGAAGACAGATGTTATCTTTAGTGTAATTCTACCTGTCTCATTCTAAATCAAGATATTTTAGTTATAGGAAGTCACTTCTCATTATTGAGACTTTATTATCTGCAAGGAAGATGGGTTATGCATAGGCAACCAAATTGACTGCATCTGTTTTCAAAATTTGTATCTTTCTTTATTTAAAAATGATCCTCTGCTATTGAAGGACCAGTGTGCACAAATGTTTGTTCGTTGATTCGTTTATGAGAAGACTCTTTTAAATTAGCCTTTAAAACTCACAGTTTCTAAGGCGCTGGGATTTACCAACATACTAGGTGACACTACTGGCTTCTTCATCCCTTTAGATATCATATCAATTCAACACATTTACATGAAGGTTAACAGATATTTTCTATAGGCAGATTATTGTGATAGAAACTGAACAATGAGTAAGACACAATTTTTCCTTTTCTCCGTCCCTCCCTTCCTTTCTCCAATATTTCCTGGCTGCCCCTTCTGTGCTAGGTGCTGCAGCAACAAAGATGAATACTGTGTAATCTCTGCGCTTAAGCAGCTCGCTATCAAACCTGGGGCCTTGGGTCAGAAGGGAAGGGGGAAATACTTGTAGATAAGTGAATAGAGGTCCAACTCAGAGAACATGGCTGTTACAAATGACTCCGCTAGCACCGAGGCATTCTCAGTTGGGGTTCTGTAGAAAGATGTGAGTCCCAGTACTCTAAGAAGCAAGTCTCAGACTCTATGGTCTCACGATCCCTTCACACTCTTGAAAATTACTGAGAAACCCAAAGAGCTTTTGTTTATGTGGGTTCTATCCATTGGTATTTACCATATTAGAGATTAAGATATAAATTTAAAATATTTATGTAATTCATTTAAGAATTAACAACAGAAAAACCATCACATGTTCACATAAAATAATATATGTTTTAAAGACAACTACTTTTAACAGAATAATTTAGTGACAAAGTGGCATTTTTTTTTCAAATCTGTTTAATGACCGGTTTAATAGAAGACAGCAGAATTCTTTTATCTACTTATGCCTTCGATCTGTTATTATGTCATACATCCTGCAGCCTCTGGAAGACACGACTGTACATTTGAGAGAAAATGAGAATAAAAACAGCAAACCATGCATTTACATTATTTGGAGTTAGTTTTGGCATCATCAACACTTCTGAAAGGGCCTTGCATGCCCTCAGGGGATCTGTGTACTACACTTTGAGAACCACTTCTAAAAAGCAGCCATTGTATGTAATGAATCAACATCTCTTTTATGCATCTAGAATGGCACCGATTACATACCATCCTTGGGAAAACTGGGAAAATAGTGTGTTTGGTCATTCAGAGGAGGAACTCTAGATGACAAAGACTGTAAGAAGGTAACCTCCATGAAGGCAGAGATGTGGTTTACTTTTTTATCCATTAGATGCCCCAGGGCCTAACACATAGTTGACTCTCTGTGAGTCTCAATGATAGAACATTCTAAGAAGACAGATGTACTTCCACAAGTCACCATAGTCCTAGGTAGAATATAATGAGTCCTATAAATAAAGATTAAACCTGTGTTGTAGATTTTGAGGGTGCAGCCATTTTCAACGGAAGTATTAGAAGGAATTCATGGAAGAGATAGCTTTGGAGTGGAATTGTGAAGATAATTTTGATTGTCTGTATTAGACTTGGAAAGGTTTATTCTAGAATAGGGAATAGAATGAGCAAGGAGCAGAGTGGGTTTGGGGTTTAGAACTTTAGGCTTGCAGTCAGAAATATGGCTAGGAACATAGATTGGGGACAGACTGAGGAAGGTCGTGAATGATCTATAAAGGAGTTTGGGTCTATTTCTATAGACAATGAAGAGCTACTGCTGTTTTTTTAGTAGGTTTAAGAAAATGATTCTGGCAGCAATGTTGAGAGTGGTTTGGTGAAGACAGAATGGAGAAAAGGTAAGCAGTTAGAGGGAGGGAGGAGATGAAAACCTAGTCTGGAAAAGAGGCCGTGAGAATCAGTGGAGAGGGATGAGGGATGCAGTAGATAGGGAAGGCTTCCAGTTTTCAGGTAATCGAGAGTAAGAAGTTGTAAAAGAGATAGGGTTTGAGTCAATAAGGAAGGGAAATGCCAGGTTCTTTATGATTTCGATAACATGGTAGGTCCAACCATGGTATTACCAAGCAGTTTTACACAGGTTCTCAGGTTTTGTTTTTTTCTTCATATGTAAAATATAGAAATGGATTGCTTGCCTGTTTGTGTCACAAGAGTCTGTGTAAGGATTAATGAGCTCTTCGACAGAAAGGCGCTCTATTAATCTAAGCCATCAATAATACAAATGAGAGTGTTTGCCAGGTGCTTTTGCTCCTTCGTTGAAGGCTGCTATGGAAATATGAAAGGCTGCCTGAAACTACTATTGTCGCTGTTAATAATAGTAAAGTCATTATCACAAAATACCTACACAGCAAACTTGTTCTCTGTCGGTTCCAAAGTGGGATGATGCAGCCAGGCATGGAAGTGCATTCCATTTTGTTCACTGAATCTTGTGTATTATAAACTATTTTCTTGGTTAGCAGAGAAGTCATTTTTAAAAGTACTTGAATTTCATTGTATCTCATTTCCATAGCTGTATTCTGGTAAGGTTTACCATTGCTATCAGAGACCACATTATCCTGACTCTTCTTTGTGCAAATGGAGGTGGGATAACATTTGATGTGTCTAGTACTTGCATCTGTATTCTTGTTAATTATGGCTACTTCCATTAATTTAACACATAGCTGTGTAGTATGGTGGTCAAGGATGAAAACTCCCAAATTAGACCACCTGGGTTTAAACTCAAATTCTATTACTTCATCTGAGATCCTGGTTAAGTCATATAATCTCGTAAGCTTCCGTTTCCTCATCTGTAAAATGGTATTAATAATGGTGCTGGTCTCATAAGACTATGGTAAGGGTCTGAATGTAACCACATGCATTCAGTGCTCAGTAACTGCCAGGTTTTGTGTTTGTTTCCAT
Source organism: Rhinolophus sinicus (assembly GCF_036562045.2). Classification (NCBI taxonomy): domain Eukaryota; kingdom Metazoa; phylum Chordata; class Mammalia; order Chiroptera; family Rhinolophidae; genus Rhinolophus; species Rhinolophus sinicus. The sequence goes on from NC_133752.1 coordinate 46,826,327, forward strand.
CCAATTTACTACCATTATCATCAACATGTCTTCTTTCCTACCAGGATCCTGTTAATTTATTACTTGTCTACCAATAGTTAATTTGTGACCACACAATTGATCATCAACTTTTCTTTTCTTAACCTGAATAACATTCTGAAGAATTCCCCAAATCTTAAATTTTATTCATCATCCCTTTATATATATTCCCATCGGCTTTCTTTTTGCCTAGCAAATCAAGTATTTAATTTTGCTGTAAATATATGGGATCCAATAACTCGTTCTGACCATCTGACTGGTATTATTTCCCATGGCACATTGCTATTCTCCCACACAATGTTCCTATAAATCAATTTTGCTCGCCATCTTTCTTCTTGACCCTAATATTTTACTTAGTCTGTTCTCTAGATATGTAACAGTGTGTTTCTGTCCTTGCTATCAATCATGTGTCTCTGGACGTCAAAGACACCTTCCCATATTAGCTCAGATTCACTGAGATCTGTTCAGAACATACACCAAGGCTTTGGTATATAGAATTGAGGCTCCATGGGTGGTTGGGGCTAAACCAAACCTGTGCTCTGCTCCCCAAACCAAGCTTATTTTTCTATTTTGCATAAATACTTCAAGAGTTATGGGACTACTGTGGTCCTGCTCAGCCACCCAATCACAGTAGTTATCTATTACTATTGATAGTGATGCTTATAAGTTCCTGTGAGTTTTGGCCAGATATATCACTGACAGATTCTCCTCTTGTCACAGTTGAATGGGCTGACTATTCATTCACCGTCTCTCACTACATCGTCTCAACTTCTGTGGGACAGGAACCAAATGAAGGCGATTGTCTTGCTTCCTAAAAATAATTAATCCCTATTTGTGAATAGTGAATTTATTCAAATTGTAGAGGACAGAATAAAAATGACAGTGAAAATAGCTGCTATTAGAGGTGGGAAAATGATTGAATAGTAAGGCAAATCAGAATATATTAGCATTTAATCAGTTTCTTCTTTTAGGATTCCAGTGTTGAGTATCTGTCTTAATCATTCTGGCTTAGAAATTGTTTAGATGACTATAGCAGGATGACATTTCGTTTCTGAAAATTGTGATACTCAATCTGGTATTAGGTCACTGAGATTTCAATTTAGCAACTCAGCTTTACCTACTTTTCACTGTGGGGTACACTTACTTTACCCATCTACTAGTTGTATGATCTTGGCCATGTTACCAATTGCCCGGTCTCTCATCTATAAAATGGGAACAATAAAAGCATAAGTTAGTTGTGAGGATTTGAATTAATTTTCATGAGATATAAGATATCAGAGACGTAAAGTTATTAGAACAATTCTTGGCACAAAATAAAACTTCAGTACCTATCAGCAGGTATTATTACCCAGCTGAAATAGCATGGTGGTTAGGAGTTGATCCTGGACTCAAACTGCTGGGTTTGAGTCCTAACTTACTTAACTGCTTGGGTATTTTTTTAAAATTTATTTTTATTAAATTTTTTTTCATTTATAGTTGATATTCAATATGATTTTACATTAGTTTCAGGTGTGTAGCATAGTAGTTAGACATTTATATAATTTATGAATTGATTCCCCTAATTAGTGTAATACCCACCTGAGACTATACATTGTTATTGCTATACATAATTATTAATATTGACTATATTCCCTATGCTATATGTACATCCCTGTGACTGTTTTGTACCTACCAATTTTCACTTCTTAATCCTTTCATCTTTTTCACCCAGTTGCTTGGGTAATTTTGGACTCCTCCATAACCTCTCTGAGTATGTTTCATTTTTAATTGGGACAGTGACAGTATCCACAGGGTTCTTATGAGGATTAAATGGAAATCACTTAGCATAATTTTCATTGAATATTAACTATTATTTTTGTAATCCTTATGACATATGCATTATATAGTAATTATAATAGTAAATGCTTATAGAAAACTTATTCTGAGCTAGGTACTATCCTCAAGTATGTTACATATATTATCTCATGTATTCTTTACAATACCTCACCATTATGTAGGTACTATTATAATACCCACTTTACAGATGAGCAAACTGAGCACAGAGAGGCTAAGTAACATGTTTAAAGTCCCATAGTTAGTGAGTAGCAGAGCAGAATGTGTGCACTTACGCATTACACTTCACTGCCTCTTTACTTAAGAAAATAAAGAAAAAAGTTGAATGTAATACCTGGAGAATGAAATTAGACTTTTAGGCTAATGATTGAGGCTCTCCCTCCATCCTACCCTCTTTCAAATCCTAAATCTGTTCATATGGCCAGAAAAACCTGGTTAAAATAAAGATTTGTAAGTAGCACTAGAGAAGAAAGCAGGCGAGGCAGTGTTGTGTGGGAAGCTGAAGTCTCTGTGGCTGTGTGTGGAAGGGAAGCCTCCAGTCCTTCTTGCCGAAGCTAAAATCTCTCTGTGTTGGGGGTGAGGTGAGAACAGGGCTTACAGACGACTTCTTGTCATATTTAGCTTCAACGTCTCTCCCCTGTCACTGTACAACTCTGTCTGAGGCCCCAAGCAATTGTACGCATTTGCTATTTATTTAGTTTAATTAAACACTGTTATTTTTATTGTTCTTTATACTCTATGTCCCTGGTGATAGTTGAGATGACTTCAACCTGTGCTACAGCCCTGCTATTACATATACTCTGTCACAGAATCATGCCCAACGGCACAGAGGGTGCCCAGGGGCTCATACAAGTCAGATCCAGATTTCCAGTCTGACATTGGGCAATTAGTTAACACTTTTAAGACTTAATTTCTTTATCTATAGAATGGGCATGTAGTTTGTACCCCATAGTAGTTGAGATAATTGAGTGTAAACATTTTAATACACTGTCTAGCTTGAGCAAAGAATTAAATTTTGTTATTATTTTAATACTACAAACTTTGAAAGAGATTGGTTTGCTTTGGATCATTACCAAATAGTTTCATTATTGAGATAGCAACAACAACAAAAAACTTAGGTATTTGGACGTGCTTTGCAGATTCTCAATTTCTCTGCCAAAATAAGCTTTTAAAAATAATTTCCACAGCCATTATGAAAAGAAGTATAGAATTAATTAGTCAAGGAAGGAAAGGAGAAGAGGAGGTCATGCATTGTATGTTAAAGAAAGTATGGATTGGCTTGGAGGAAGTTGAAATTTTAGCAATTGGACTGTTGGTAAAAGGCAAATAGATATTGAAGAAGCATATGTGACAAGGACAAAATGACAAGTTTGATAGTAATATTTGGACAAATCACTGGGCCTCGAGTGCCAGTAGAAGATTCTAGATGATATTCAGAGGCCTTAATCCATCCCCAGCCTCCGTGCCTGGATTTCATATACTGATTCACATGGTGATGCAGAAAATTAAAGGGCATTTTTAATTGAATGTGCAGAGTGGCAATGGCAGGTTAATTGGGTGCTGTCTTCCAGCTCTTGATCCAGGCACTGATACAATCACTAGTTGCAGGAGTCCCTCTTCACGGTTTGCAAGCTTGCTCTGGATTAGCCCATCGTGTTGGGTACAGATGTTCACTATCTTAAGCATTCAGAATTCTCACCACTTACCATTTTTCCCATTCTCTCTCTGGTATGAGGCAGCTTCTTCTTTATGACTCTCAAACACAAAAGGGCTTATTACATACTAGCTTCCGGATATCCACTCACATAAGTGTAGGTAGAGACCTTCAGCAGTATCTAAAGAATCCATTTGAAGTGATTCAGATATGATTTGCTTTTCCTGGGTAATCGAGTGACTAACAACCTCTATCACTAGTGCAGAAAACTGTTTCTAAATTTAATCTCTAGCAAGACTTTTAACTACACTAAATTTACCATGTGGAGGTAAAGTAATCTGACTGTTTCATCAGTTATCATATTGATTCTAAGGATAGATTTGCTTTCGTTTATTCATTCAATAAATATTTATTGAACACTACTATATCCCAAGTCCTGTTCTAGTTGTGGGATTACAGTAGATTAAAAAAACCATCCCAGACTTCATGAGCTTATGTTCCAGTTTAAGGAGACGGACAATAGACCAGATGAATAAATGAAACATGTTATATATTAGATGGTGCTAATGGTCAAGGAGAATATTAAAGCAAGAAAATGGATTAGGGACTGTAGTGGAGGGTTACAATTCTAGGTATGGTGCCAGGGAAAGCCTCCCTGGAGAGTCTTGGAACCAAAGACCTTATTTGATTTGTCCTCATAGACATGTGTTCCCCTATCATCATGATTCCGTGTTTGGCCCTTCCAAAGCTCTATATGCGTACTTGATAAAAGTAGAAACACTTCCTGGTGCTCTAAGTCTCATATTCCCAGAAACGACCCTCTGATCAAGGATCTGTGGGTAGCCCTCACTGCTGCATAGAACCTCCAAACAAGTCTCAAGAATCACTTCTAGGAGAAAGTAGTCTTGTCAAGCTTAAATTAAAAATGTTAAAGACCAGGTCTCAAATAGTTAAGATGAACTTCTAGAGTTAGTCACAATTGTTTAGGTTTCCCAAAATACATCTACCACTAATTTTAAAGAAAACAATTTAAAACTTTAAAAAAATTATCTGTCTCTTCCATGAAATTGATTCTGCCCTTCCTTAAAAATTATCCGACATTAATTTACAGAAGTAATTTCATGTGCTAGTTGTTTTCTAAAGGTTATCATATGGCATTTCCTTATTTGTTCATTTATTATTTGATCTTAAACCAATTTCAACACAAATTAGCGTTTTTTTAAATGTTAGGAAATCTCTTGATTCTAGTTTGATTTCTTTTGAGTAATTTCCAATTTAGGGTGGCATCTTTGACATTACATGAATAATGTAACATGTTATCAATTGGGGAGAGGAGGAGAGAGAGAGTAAGAGAGACAGAAAGTAGTAAATGGAAGAAGGCCAGGGTGAGAAGGAGAGCAAACCGATAAAAAGCAAAAATAATTTAAAAGCCAACTTATTTTTAGCCTATCATTTCTGTTTGTAGCAACATTATCTGGTTGTCATTTATTATCTTATACTCTAAGGCAGGATCATTATGGAAAGACTTTACATTTTAAAAATCATTTTTTACATAGTGTTTATATACCAATGTCTTGTGCATGTTTAATATAAATTGCATTTATTTTATCTTTAAGCTTCTAAGAGCTTTATAGTATTTTAATTTGAATACAGTTCAATGTCTAGCACAATGTAACATGTACAACAAATTATTTATATCTATTGGACAAATTAAAAGATGTATCAGGGGTTATACCAGGCATTGTATGAATTACCTTTTACTTCATCAAAGCTATGAAGATGACATTGGAGATGTAGAGTTGATGTTTGGGAGATGGGCGTTGACAGTTAAGGCCCTCAGAGAATCTAACAGGTAAGTGCAAGTAAGAAATTAGGTCGTCTTTCTCTTCTTCTTTTCTCCTACTTCTTGCTGTTAGCACTGATGATATTCCTTTTTCTATGGATTTATATGCACACGGTATATAATATAAAGTATGTATTTTCTGAGTGCCTATTATTCTAAGCACTGAGCTCAGAAAAGATCCTCATGGGATTGTAGTCTAATGAGGGCAACAGACAGTTTGCTTCAGAGCATATATCATAGTTTGTAATTCTATAATTTATCTGTATGCTAATTTTAAATATGTAACAAAATATGAGAAATATCATTATCAGGTGGGCTATAGTGTTTTTTTTTGTTTGTTTGTGTGTGAGCACATGACAAGGGTACTGAACATGGTTTATGTGTCAGAGATTGTCTCCTTGAAAAAAGAAGGTTGGATAGGAATTAGTCAGATGAAGGAGGGATGCTGGTGGAATAGGAGAATATTCCAGGCTGAGGAAACAGCACCTACGAGGGCCCAGAAGTGACAGAGATTTGAAGAGCTGCAAGTCATGCAAGAGAAAGAAGTATGCAGGGGCCAATTACATTATGAAGAGCTTTGTATGCCATATTCATTATAACATGGAAGAGTTTTAAGGAAAGGGTTAGACACGTGATCAGATTTGAGTGTTAGCAGAGTGCTTTCGTTGCTATTTAGAAAATGTTTAAAGAAGTGTATGACTAACAGTGAAGAGAAAGGGAGGCTGTTGCAATGGCCCAGGAGAGACAGTGGTGGCCTGGACTAGCTGCTGCCAAGTTGGAAGGGAAGCAAATGTATTCAAGGGATACTTAGGAAGTAGGTAGACTCGACATGACTTGTTTGCATTTGGAAGATGAGGAGAACGACAGAGGCAGGCATGATTCCTGGTTTCTGATTTGGATGACTGTGTGGGTGGTGGTTGCAATTTTAGAGAAAAGGAACACTGGAGGAGGAACAGGCTTGGCAGGAAGATGAATTCAACTGTGGACATGTGCAGTTTGCGATACCCAGTCGGTAGCTGCAGATGTATGTTTAAAGTTTAAGAAATTGGGATGCGCTGGAGATTATGTTTAGGCCTTATCAGCAAGTACGGACACTAGCTCGGGGGAAGAGAGAAACTAAAAAGACCTGATGTACTCCAAAAAAGGAGTGACCAGGGAAGTAGGTGGAAAATAATAATAAAAATGATGAAAGCTAAAATGTATGTGATAGTGTGTGCCCAGCACTGGTTTCTATACTTTTACACATATTAAATCAATTCAATTCTCTCAAAAGAGGTTGGTGTTACTGTTACCCCTGATTTTACAGGTGGAAAAATATGTGAATCCTAGAGAGGGCAAGTGGCGTATAGACCATCATCCTGCAGGCAGTATATGGCAGAGCTGATTTAAATCTAGGCGTTCTGGCTTCAGAGTTTGTGTACACTCTTCTGAAAGCCATGAGGATGTGCTGACCAGAAACTCTGGGAAGGGAGCTGCCTAGAGGCCAAGGAAGATCGGGACTGAAAGTTGTCCATTAGGTCCTGTTGGGTGACAGGTGCCATGACCATGAACTTGTTTGCTGTTGTGATGATCTGAGAAGACAGAGTAGGGTGAGGACCTACCGGGAGATGAACATGAAGACGGCAAGTGTAGACGATGCTTCTCAGCAGTTTGGCTGGGAAGGTGAGGAGGGAGGAGTTAGAGAATTCTAGATGACAGACTCGGGGTGGGAAAAAAGTCATGGAAACAATTTGATGTGGTGGTAGAACAGACAGAAGTTCTTTATGAGAGGAATAAATTTGAGAGAAATTGTTTTTTCAAGAAGAAGACAGGTATGGCCCCAAATAATCAAACAATCCTGATGATAAATTATAGAATTTCTTGCTCCATTAAATCTCTACAACCATACAGTGATTAGTTGACTTCCATTATCCATCAGGCAGCAGCATTAAATTTGGATGCAAAACCTATGGCCAGAAACATACTGATTTGTGACTGCTCTTTTGAGAACCTTGGGAACAAATACATTATAAATTCTAACCAGACATAAAAGGAGTGCTGTCTCCCAGAACAAATGACAATCATCTTTTAGTACATTTCTCTCCATTTGCTCACTTCTTTTCATTTATTGCTTTAAAATTACAGATGGCTAGGATTGCCTGGGGGAAATTTCCCTAAAATTACTTTTCCCTGTGATTTTAAATCAGGTTTAATTTGACCCTAGGCTTTTGTCTAGAAGGTCAGTTGGACCACTATCCCTGCTACCATCTCCAGATTATTAAAAGCTCTTCTGAAAGATTTTGTGGAAAATTACAGGAAGAACTGGCCTATTTATCTTTGAGAAGGTAGAGCATGGGAAAATGTCACGAATGCCACAGTGGTACTATGTTGTATCAAACCACATGCAGTACTGGAATGTGTTTTCTGAAATTCTACATAATTTGATGGGTGACATTTTTTTCCTTTTTCTATTACAGAGAGTTGAAATTACTAAGAATACATTTTTTCTAAATTGAATCTCAGAGATGTGTTGGTTCCACAATTCTTTTCCCTTTCCTATCTTAAACCCACAGCATGAGTTTGATGAGCTTGTGACATTTTTTTTTTAGAATAACTGAAAAAAAATCTTCCTGATGAGGGAAACTGATTAATAAAATGATGCATTTAAACATATCATTGTATTTTATATAAAGTTTTATTTAAAATAAATATTTTATTAAATTTATTTAAATGTGAAATGCATTTAAATGTAAAGTTTCATTTTAATACCTTAATTTTGTTGTACTTCTAGTTTGTGTTTTTTGAAACATTCATGGTATATTTGCATATTGTTTGAAGAAAAAAAAAACCATGTGTGCCATAAGTAGAGCTTTGCTATTTGGGCTACTGTAAGGTTATCAGTTAGTCACTTTGAAGTCCCATTTAGGCATTAATAAAAGAAAAAAGAAGAGGAAGCAAGATTAATGACAGGAAAATACAGTTAACGATTAAGTGAATTTTAGTCACAAACACAGCAAAATTGTAAACAAAACCAGTTAAAGAATAATTTTGTACAGTTATTTTGTTTTTCTTCTAAGCATGCCTTTTAGATCTTTATACTTTCTGAATCATTTGTCATGTTGTACATTTCCTCACATTAGCTATAAAACATATTTCATGAGGTTGCTCTTAATAAAAAGTGCTTGAGCCTTCCCCTGTTAAAAGAATTCAATGACTGTTTGCTTGAGGAAATTCTCAGTACCTATTCTTTGTTGAATGAAAAACAAGGCAATGAGGGCAATTGAGAACATTTTTCTTTTCAGTTCAGTGACTGAACGTTGAGTGAACGAACACCTGTGCTTTCATGGTAATCCTCTTAGTGTCCTTTTCAAGGAGTGATAAATAGAAGTGAGCTTTTTCTCCCCCGTCTGGGTTTGTTCTGATGAGACTCTACTCTTGAGATTACAGGCTGATATAGGGTGCAGAGAAGATTCTCTAATCATATTCAAACTTGAACATGGCTATACATCATGTTCAAGAAATCTCCTGAATTCAGAGGAAATCACCAAGTCTGCCTTGTGTTCTGTGTCTTGCCACTCACTAAGTGAAGCCCTGCTTTGGCTGCTATTTCTCTTGTACTCATATGGAATTATCTACCCCTTTGGAAAAGGCTGTTTTTCTGCCTTGTGCTTGGATGAGAGCTTGAGAAAAGCAATAGAATGTGTTTGATTTTGAGAACTTTCCTGGTGGTTCACATCAGCCTGGAGGGAGGGTCATTGTTCTCACTGTCTTCACGCCTCCCTGTCTAGCTTCCCCAGAAAAATGAGTAGTTATTGCAGGTATTTCAAACATGTATAGTGACCTGCACACTATCTCTGAGTTCATAGATTTGTTATAGGTCATTTTTTTGTTTTCTCTTTATGTTTCAATATAATATTTATGTTTTCTCTTTGGTAGTATTTTTTTCAAACCATTATTCATTCAACAAATATATATTGAATATCTGTTATATGCTAGGCATTGTGTTGTAATTCTAGGATAAAGATAAATAAGATACAGTTTCTATACATGATTTGTTGGTACCCAGAAGAAGCACCAACACTTATATTTAACATATTTTTAATTAGTTTAAGATTTTGACAATAAATTCAGAATACTAACCCATTATTATTACTATGTCAAATTACCATATAGAAATGAAAACAAACTCCTTAGCAGTCATACCTATGTTTTCTTCTTAGTCTGTACCAGAGCTTCTCTCAGGTGTGGAAGAACAGAAAGGAAAACGTAATGACAAAGATGAAATTTATCTTGAAAGCCTGCTGCCTGCATCTACTTTTGATTCACTTATGGGTAGCTTGTAAATCCTATTAGGTTGAGGGGTTCATAAAGCTAGCAGGAACCCGAGCTTCTCATGAACTTCTATATGAACAAAGAAATTGAAAATAAGCACCATATTGTTACTGTATTAATTCCAATTCACACTGATTATTTTGAACAACACAACACAATCCACCTTTATGTGGGTTCTCACACATATTAGATGCTCATTTAAGGGATAAGGGCATATATATGTATATACACTCACAGCCCTGTGCACGCATGTTCCTGTGTCTTCTCTCTGGGGGACCACTGTAACTGAACATTCCTGAATTAGGGATGTAAGATTCAATTAAATCAAAAGTCTAGAAAACAGATGCTTCTGTCAGTCCTTATCCAAGTAAGATTGAACTGTTTTCCTTACTTTATTGCTTTTCCCCAAAGGGTTGGTTGGTTGGTTATTTGTTTATTTTCAGAAGGTAGAAATGAGGTGACCTGTAAAGACCAGAGAATGGGGTTATTCAGCAAAATTTGGGGAAGAAAAGGCAAATTTGTGACTCAGGATCTGTGCACAGGGGTATGGCAGACGGCACAGTGAATGAGGTGATAAGAACAAACAGAGTGGAGGAGAAGTCACACTGTTGTAAGCCCCAAACTGGGATCTCTTATTGCTACTGGCCTGGACCAAACTCAGGACCTTGTCCTCACCCATAGTAACAGGCTGTGGACAGTAAAAGGCATCTTCCTCTTTATAAATAGTGATTTCCTACTTTATAAACAGTGATTTCCTACTTAAACAGAAACGTTATAAAACAATGCAATTTAGTGTCTATATATTAAATGTGTTTTTGCAATCTCTATAATAGTAAGATTATGAAAAAGGGTAGAACTAAGAGATCAGTGAATAAAAAATGTATGTGCATTTATCCAGCTGATTAAGATATGTTTAAATATGTTTTTATTTGTAGAGCATGTTTTATTAAAAAGAGTTTATAATAGTTTATAAACTTTAAATAAATAATGAGATTTTAGAAAAAAATAGTACCTAAAATGTACAGTATTATTTTACTTAATTAAGCATTATGTAGGATATTGAGATTATGTTGTCTTTCAAGCAACTATATTCAATGCAAGACTGAAACTTAGGAATGTTTGAACATTTGCAAAAGAAAGTAGTGCTGTAAGTAATTCAGGGAAAAGTGCCAGATACTACAAGATAGAATTCCTTGAGGTCTTATTGGTTAAAGCAGCATGTTAGCTCTGACAGAAGAAATATTTTCATATTTTTAAAACCTTAGGGTGAGATAATTTTTTTAAATCTCTGGGTAAGATAACCTGTGCTTAAAAAAAAAAAAAATTCAAGGTATTCTGTATTTGGTAAATTACACTTGAAATATTAAAGGTTTGTAACATTTGTAAAATTTAATGAAGAATTAACTTTAAACCAGAAAGACTATAAACTATATGAAATAAAAAGACTTTGAGTCCTTGCACATTGCATGTACTCCCACTACTTAGTTATAAAAAGTTTCTTAAAGTAGATTTAAGAATGCTGAACATAATATAACAAGGAACAGGTGGCTAAATACTTACACAGTGTAGATTTAAAATCAAGAATGTATGTTTCCTGTGCTACTAAGCATACTTATGCATATACAATTGTTAGCAAAAATAGTTTGCTCCACTTTTCAATGGTGATTTTATCTCCCTATTGAATGTGGTTGACTTTTAATTTCTGTTGTTGTGCTTAATTTGTTTCCCATTAGTGAAACAAGCTATTGACTTGTACTTGGTAGATTTTTGGCTTTCATCTTAATTTCTGGTATAACTGACCACAAATGACTCCAGAAGCATACTCTTCTAAAGGGAATTTGGGCTATTATCCAATGGTCTGTAAGTCACTCTCCTTTTTCAACAATCAGGGGAAGTTGGAAGAGGAAGGGAGAAGCTATGGCAAGTCATCCTCTCATTACATCTCTCTAGACCCCTAACTACCCCAATTCAGACCCTTACCATTTCTCAGCTAAACTGCAGTTACCTCCCTCCTGGTCTCTGCCTCAGCTCTCTCCTCACTTGAATCCATCAGACACAGCAAGGTCAGAGTAAATTTTCTAAAATAGATTGGAAATGTCTCCTCCCTGCTTACATGCATCTAGTTGGCTCTCCCATAAAGTCTAAATTTCTTACCTTGGTAGCCAACTCACATTATAGTCGTGCCAGCCAATTTCCTGTCTCTATGAATTGAGTCTGTGGTTATTCCCCGAACAAGCAGTGTCCTTCCACGCATTTCCTTCTGACTGGATTATTCTGTGCTTGCTAATTCCAGTCTCTGACTGGGTAAATCACATTTTTTTTTGCAGTGTGACTGACTCTGTGAAGGTAGGAGTTCAGAACGAGTCACCCCAAGATGTGCCTCTGTAGTATTCAGACTGTTTTGAGCTAGAGATAGCTAAGACCCTATGGACTCAAAGAGAAACTTCTGCCCCCTCCCTTTAACTATTTAGAAGAATTTGAATTACATGCCTTGCCCATAATAAGAGATTGTCAAAGATAACCTTTCTTGATCTACTGTGTTTCCCCAAAAATACCTTCCCCAAAAATAAGCCCCAGTTAAGATTGTCAGCCAGACAGATGCGTTTAGTACATTATGACGATGTTCCAAAAGAAGATGACATGACTATTTGAATAAATGCAGATTGTTGTACATGAAAAAATAAGACATACCCTGAAACTAAGCATTAATGGAGCAAAAATTAATATAAGCCCCGGTCTTATTTTGAGGGAAACAAGGTAGCTACAAGGTCAGACAATTAAGTTTGCAAACTCATCCTAGAAAAAGTGCTACATACCTCATTGCTGAATGTCACTATGGTCACCTTCGAAGTACTCCCTTTGGGAAGCTATGCACCAATGCCAGTGCCTAGTCCACCCTTCAAAGCAATTTTGGAACTCTTTTTCTGGAATGGCCATCAGAGCTGTTGTTGTATTACCCTTGATGTCCTGAATGTCATCAAAATGGCTTCCTTTCAATATTTCCTTTATCTTTGGGTACATAAAGAAGTCATTGGGGGCCAGATCAGGTGAGCAGGGAGGGTGTTCCAATACAGTTATTTGCTTATTAGCTAAAAACTCCCTCACAGACAGTGCCGTGTGAGCTGGTGCATTGTTGTGATGCAAGAGCCATGAATTGGCGAAAAGTTCAGGTCGTTTTCATCTAACTTTTTCATGTCGCTTTTTCAGCACTTCTGAATAGTAAACTTGGTTAACTTGGTAAAAATTCATAATGAATAATCCCTCTGATATCAAAAAAGGTTAGCATCATTGTTACAACAAGTTCTCGAACTCAATTGTTGGATCTCATACATGGCAGGGCAAACTACTAAATTACTGAACCTCTGTTCTTATCATCCTACAAGGATCCTGTGAAGCCCCAAGGTGCCTTATCTCATCCTTAGCTCCGAATGCCATATATACCTCATTCTCCCATTCTGTCTCTGAACCTCTCACGTATGTGGGGTTTCTAACTCTTTCATATGTGGGATTCCCATGTGTATTTATGTAGTTAAATTTGGTTATTTTCTTTTATTAATCTGTCTCATTTAAGTTTAATTATTAGACCAGCTGAGAGAAACTTGAGGGTAGTTTCTTCTTCCCCCATAGGCCTTTCTGGACATTTTCACACTCACTTAGCAAAAGTAATGCTGTGTTTTCTTGGTTCCCATAGCTGTTTTGACTGAGAAATCCTGAAGGAAAAGGTTATTTTCTTCTTATCAGTGCTCTGTCATGCTATATGAACATATTCGGTGCTCAGTTGTTTGACAAATGAAGAAATTCTGTTTAGGGTTTTTGCTTTATAAATTCTTTACGTACAGTAGTCCCCCCCTTATCCTAGTTCTTACTGTCTGTGGTTTTAGTTACCCACAGTCAACTGTGGTCTGAAAATGTTCAATAGAAAATTCTAGATATAAACAATAAGTTTTAAATTGTGCACCGTTCTGAGTAGCATGATGAAATCTTGTGCTATCCAGATTCATGCTGCCCAGGCTGTGAATCATCCCTTTGCTCAGAGTCTCCACGCTGTGTATGCTCCCATCCCTTAGTCACTCAGTAGCCATCGCCATTATCAGATCAACTGTCGGTAGCAGTGCTTGTGTTCAGTAACCCTTATTTTACTTAATCATGGCCCCAAAGCCCAGAGTAGTGAAGCTAGTGATTTGGATATGCTGAAGAGAAGCTGTAAAGTGCTTCCTTTAATTGAAAAGTTGTGTACAGTACAATAAGATATTTTGAGAGACAGAGATCACATTCACAACTTTATTATGATATATTGTCATACCTGTTCTATTTTATTATTAATTTATTACTGTGCCTAGTTTATAAACTAATCTTTATCATAGACGTGTACAAGGTGTGATCAAAAGGCACAGTGAATTTTTTTAAAAAAAAAGACATTGCCGTTAATCTCCCTCAAAATACTCTGTCCCACTTCAAACACACTTATCCCATCATTCTTGCCACTTTCTAAAGCAGTTCTGGAAGTCCTCATTCATGAGTATCTTTACTTCATCCTACATCATGACGATACTCCGTGTCACACATCACTTCTGGTATGGCAATTTCTGTCAAATAAAAACATTACTTATGGTGAATCCTCATCCACCTTATTTACCATGTGACTTCGGGCTCTTTCCCAAAGTCAAAATGATTCAGGACATTGAGGTAGCCATGACAGTGCAACTAAAGACACTCCCGAAAGCGAGGGGGAGTATTTTGAGGTGGATTAATGGCAATGTGTCTTTCACTATAATACATTTTTTAAATTTAAACATTCACTGTGTTTTTTGATCACACCTTGTATGTATAGGAAAAAACATAGTATATCTAGGGTTTCGTGCTATCTGCCCTTTCAGGCCTCCCTTGGGGTCTTGTAACATATCCCATGTGGATAAGAGGGGACTACTGTATTTTTTAAAATGGAGATAGTCTTCCTCATGAGTTTGTTTTGTGAACTAAATGTTATTTCATGTAAAAATTCCTGGGAACCCAGTAAGGTCAATAAGTGTTGTTGTTATTATTTATTTATTACTATTATTATTCCTTAATTTCTTCACTCTCTTTTCTTCCCTCTGTGCTCCGTGAAATTTTGTTTACTCAATTATTGGTTTAGGGTCTTTTATTCTTTCTAGGAGTATTTTCTAGTTCAAATTGCACCTTTAGTTGGAACCTCAGAGGTAAAAAAGAAGGTTAAATTAAAATTACGATGAAGGGAGAGTTGAAAATTAGAAACTAAATTGAACTCCCTATTTTCTTTGCATGAAAGGTCTTGTCCTAAACAGTATGTTAGAAGTCAATATGCACAGAGTACAATGGCTAAAGAATGAGAGCTTGTGAAGATTAAACTAAAAAATAGTCTTAAAATGAAAAAGTTTTGCTATGAAGAGCAAATTTTGAATAGAGCACATGCACACGTATGTGTGTGTGTGTATGTGTGTGTGTGTGTGTGAGAGAGAGAGAGAGAGAGAGAGAGAGAGAGGGAGGGAGAGAGAGAGAGAGAGAATATGTGATTTAGAGTGTGCTCAGACTTATAAGTAGGCAGAAAGAATTTATAGACAAGAGTTCCTTAAAAGGGAACAGACTAAGAAAGGGAGGTGTGTGGAACAAATTCATTAAGATGCTCTTTATGATATAATTTCTGCAATAGATTTTATAGTGTAAGTTTCTTATGTTTATGGAGATGGAATATATATTTCTATCTATAATAATTTATTTACTTATTACATGAGGAAGTGAACACGGGATAGTTCCTTTAAGGAAGGAGAGATGAGTCTGAATAAATAACTATTAATATTTTTCCAGCTTTAATCATCCTTCTTCCTAAATATTGCCTTCTTTCCCAGACACCTCCTTCTAATAATTATCAGAAGTTGAGTCCACATACTAAACATTATGATGGTGATATAGTATAAGGGATCAGAAAACAGACTATAACCTGGATTCAAATCTTGATGTTGTTGTTTATAAGTTTCATGATTTGGGCATTTTTGATCACATTAAACCTCTGTTTCCTATGTAAATGGGGATGATACTACACAAGAGATAGTGTTGTGTGAACTGAGTTAATAAATGTATGGGTCTAGTGTCTGGCACATAATAAGTGATCAATGAATATTAGTTATTATCTTTATATCTCGTCAGTTCTGCCATGAACTTATCCCCTGTAATGCATAATATGTCCCTTCTTTTTGACTCTGATATTGACATTGCTTCTCTAAAACCATTTGGGAACTTTCCACCTCAAACAAAGAGAAGCTGTACAATATTTTTAAGTTTACCATTTGGAATTGGTCACTAGTAGACTCAATGTTAGGTCAATCTTGCATTCTAATGAAGGCAAAAGAATGCCCCTATAATATCATTTGAATTCCTAGAAGGGACATTATTTTTATTTAGATTAAGATAGGCATTATTTTCTCACACAGACTTTTTCAAGTATATTTTCCTTGGTGGTTCAAATCTCTTAATTATCTCTAAATCAATTTATGAGTTCTATACATAATAAATAACATGCTATTGAATGTAATAGTAAAATAAGTTTTGATAATTCTATTAATATATAGAATCTTCTGGTGAGGTACTGATGCCATCCAGACTATGGCAGGAAACGTTGTATATCATTAGTGGATTTCTTCCAAATTATGATCATCTTTTCTCTGGAATTTTCAGTTTTCATTTAGAGCATGGCAGGGTAAATTATGATTGTAAAATCTGATACACATGGTTTAAACTTTGACTCCGACCCTTTCTTGTTGTGTGATCTTGGACAAATTCTGCCAAGCACTCCACACAACTTGGTGAGGTATAACTGTGATTTACACATGTAAAACACCTAGCTCAGTGTCTGGCACAGAGTTAGAAAGCAGTATTTCTAATTTATTTTAGATTTGTAAGTTGCCTAGCCTACTCTTTATAATGGAAATGAAGTGTGAGACCACATTGAGAGATTTAGAGATTACTCAGGTCCTGCTCCTGAGGGACCATAAAAAAGAGAGCAGTGTGAAAGTTTACCTTTCCTGACCAGCATTTCCTTTCCAACATGTGTGGGGATTTCTGCTCTATCTCCTGCTATGATAAATGCTATTTTTTTCAAAATGAACTTCTTTCTTTTCTAAGATCTGAAAAGTAATATTTTTCTCTTTCCTGGCCTGAATATTTCAAGTTTGAAATGACCTTGGTGAGCAATCTAAGCCACAATTACTGACTTCAATTCCTCAGGAAAGACAATGGCTTCCCTGGGCCCAAGGGTGAGTCAGTACTAAGATATTGCAATAGCATAGGGGATAATCCTTATCTGATATAAACCCTCTGAAACAAACAACAAATCTCTGCTATTTCTTCTGACATCTCAGAACACGGTAGTTAGTCATATGAACAAGTGTGGCCTTGAACTTAAATTCTGCCACAGGAGTGCCTACCCATTGCAGACTCCTTTTTGAAGCTTTGCAAGGATGTCAGACTTAAGTAGAGGGCTCTTAGGCTTCTGGATAGGCATTATTCAGCTCAGTTTGCCTCCTCCCTGCCAATTAATTTGTTAGAATTCATAACTTCACGTCTCCCTTTTTGCACTGCCTTATTCTCTCAGTTCCATAAATAGAATGTCTGTAGACTGTGTGCTAGCTGACTAGCTTATGTTCTAAAATACTTCAAATAGAAGAAATGCAGTCTCCTGAGACATGAGAAACCAATATAGAAAAGAAATTCCAAAGACAAACAAATGCAAATTTTTCTGATCTGTAAACAAAATTGTCAGAAACTGTTCCTCAAATAGTTTCTCACGACTCAGAACATGCTATAGTGCTTTTTAAACATGTACATTAATTTGGGGCTATATTTTAGTTATTATAGCTCAAGAGAGATGATTTTATGAAATTATGAATACTTGATTTAGGGTAGCATTTAAAATTTATCTGATGATCCTTTACAGCGCTCCATTTAAAAAGGAGCTATATTGCAAAGGAGAGCAGTACATACCTGTCTTAGAGTTACAAAACAGGTATACCATTCATTTAAGATGTTTAGTAAATCAACCCATACAGATTCTCTCTTTATTATCCCAAACTCTAAGTCACTGATACCATTCTTTCTGTCAAAAAATGTAGATACTATTCTGGGTTTAGTGTTAGACTATTTGGGCAGCTGGAATAGAAATAAGCATCACTCCTGGAAATGAGAATCAAGTTAAATCATTGTAGGTTCTCACTAAGGTTTGGAAATACAGTAGCTGTAGTTGGAATTACCTTCCCACCAGCAAGGTGTAAAGGAACCTTATCTATTGGGCCTCATCATTTCTGAATTATGAGTTGTGAGATATATTTTTGAATTAAAGGCTATGCTAACGGGAACATTATATCTAGTCTGACATTTGCATTTTACAGATGTGAAAACCAGATATTGGGACAGGTTAATTGACTTGTCCAAGGTCATATTACCACATGGAAGCAGCTGGACTCCATGCCACCACAAACTACTCTTGCTCTTTAGATTTGGCTACTTCTCATTACTTTCAAGAGTTTCCTCCAAAGAGACAAATTTTCAAAACAAACCGAATCTGAGCATACAACATGATATATAGATGATGTATTATAGAAATGTACACTTGAAACCTATATAATTTTGCTAACCATTGTCACCCTAATAAATTTAATAAAAAAAGAAAAGAAAAGAAAAAAAATCTGAGTTTATATCAGACACTGAGAAGGGCTTGGGTGTAGGTGGTACATTTCAGAGATCATTCCAGAGGGCAGGAGTGAGGGAGCATGGCAGTCAGGTATGGGAAGAGGTCTCTGCCATGGGCAGAGGGGCTTATTTGGACAGGACTTCCTGAGAGGCAAGCATTAGGTATCCGGAGTTGTCTGCCTAAGGACCTGAGGCAGAATCACTTGGGAGCAGTGGCTGCCATCCCTGATTGTTTGAAGTTGCCCCTGGGGGCATTAACTCCTCCAGGACTTCTCAGGCTAAGCTTGCTCAGGGGCGGAACAGTCTTCCTAGAGTTGGAGAAGGATCAGGCCATAAAGTAGGTAGAGGTGTGGTGCCTGCTTGAGTTAGGATGCTGCCCAAATCAGTTGAGTCTGAGCTTATTTAGAACTGTCCACTGCAGCTGTGGTTGAAAATCAGAGATGATGGGGTGGTGGTGGTGGTGGTGGCGGCAGAGGGCACTAACAGGGTACAGCAGGACTGGAGTTTCTTGCAATAAGTGTTGTTGCACTGCTTCAGGTTTTCCCCCATGAATGACTCACAACTTTCCATCCTCTAGTTGAGAGTATTTGTTCTGGTTATTTTACATGAACTGCCGAAAATGGAGAACTCATGTATGTGTGCCTTTATCCTTGCTGGGTAAGGCGTGTTTTAAGTGTCTGAATCCTGAAACTATTTTTCAATATAGTTCCTATGGTTCCTATTTCAATTTAGTTTCTCTAATTCCTTCCCCCTTCTCCCCCCCCCACTTCTGGTCTTGCTTCTTACTTTCGCTCTTTTCAGTTAATTTGCCCTGGTTAATTCCCACTTACCCCCACCCTCCATGACCCATAGCTCAAAGTTACTTTTATCTGCCTTTCTGTTGCCTCATTCTCATCACCCAAGTCCATCATGACTTTCTTCTTCTAACAATAAATTATTTCCCATTCTCTAATCCAAGTTTCACCCTGTTTCAATGGAAGTGACGTATTGAAATACATCTAGTATTCTAGACACTTGAAGCTTTGAACTGAAGAGCGAATGTTGATGGTCTCTTTTTGCTATTTAATTTTTGAAGCACCCTCTAACTCATTGGGCCAAAAATGTAGACGTTTGCCCTTTCCACTTAGAGTTGTCAGAACTTTTAGAGATACTCTAAGCTGTCCCACTTTAATTTTCAAGTGAAGAAGTGACTTATAGAGACCTGCTGTGGTCCCACCAGTAGTGGCAGAGCTATGACTAACTCTCAGTGCTCTTTTCATACTGCCAGCCTAATATAAATTATTTATTAATGTGAATATCTGTACATTGCAAGCTTCTGGTGGCTGGGGACTAGATCTTTTTACTTGATTTGTATAACCCCTACCATGGGCATAGTAATAAATAACTTAATAACTGCAGCTGGAGATCAGATAAAACCCTGCAAGTGATGCAAAGAAATGGGAGAAAAGGTGATTAAATCATCTGTTCTTCCTCTCCTTTTATACTGCCTGATTATTTAGCTTTCCAAGGTCTCCTTATGGATTAGTCCAGCAGTAACATCTATAAATAATTTGAGCTGTGTGGGGCAAGACAGCATAAAATCAGCCAAATTTGATAATTGTGAATTTTTCTCTGATTTTTTAGTTGTATTTTAGAGCATTTCCCCATGTATCTTAAATTACAACAGTCCTTGAAAAAAAAAAGAGTAAGAAATATGTAAGTTCTTTTGATTTATTTTAGAATCTTATTTATTGTGTAGTGATTACTGGCATTTCAGAGTCTTTATAAAATCAACCCTGAATGGATTAGAGGCTGTATTTATTGAGCCGAATAGGGTCCCCTTAAAATTCATGTCCACCTGTGGCTATAATTTTATTTGGAAATAGGGTCTTTGCCTACATAAGCAAGTTAAGATGAGACCATACTGGGTTTGGGTGGGCCCTAAATTCATTAGGACTGGTGTCCTTAAAAGAAAAGGGAAATTGGGACACAGAGACACAGATGCACAGAGGTCGAGGCCATGGACAGGCAGGGGCAGAGGTTGGGAGTGGTGCATCCACAAGCTAGGGGCTGCCAGGCTTGCTGGCAACCATCAGAAGCCAGAAAAGACAAGGAAGGATCCTCCTCTAGGGCCTTTGGAGAAAGCATGGCCTCACCAGTACCTTGATTTCTGACTTGTAGCCTCCAGAATGCCGAGAGAATAAATTTTAAGCCAAGCTTCTGGTACTTAATGGCAGCCCTAGGAAACTAATAGAGATGCTAAGATACGGTAGCAAATAATTTTCAGGATTATTTATAGTACCCTCATGCCTCCTGGAAGAGTTATGAGGCCAATTAGTCAACATTATTTCTTGAGTACTTAGCAACTCAGTGATACGTTAGAAAGCTAGAAGGGTACAAAAGAAGACAGAGTTTTAACTCTCAAGGAATTTATAGTTGATTTGGGGAGATAAAACAAACACTATAGAACAGAAAACATAATTAATAGATAATATGATACTGGCTAGAAGTGCCGTAAGATTTCAAAGAAGGAAGGCTTTATGTGGGTTTCAAAGGAAACACAACATTTGAATTTGGCCAGGAGTGGTGGGCAGGACTTGTAAAGGAGGGCACAGAAGTAGGGAGGGGGAGGAGCATGAACAGAAGCACAGATGTGGAAGGAACCTCATAGGCACAGAGGCTGAGCTCACGGGTGTGGAGTTCAGCTACCTGGGAGGATGGGGAGAGACCCATGGAAGAGGAAGAGGGAGACAGCTCACCTTTATAGTGGTGCTCCAGAGAACATGTGACAAAATATTGTCTGGGAATACAGCTTTATCAGAGAATGCAGCATGGTGTGTGGTGGTGGTGGGCACTCCTCTTGTTGGGAGAAAACCTGTTTTGAATTTTCCAGTAACCCACTGTGGAACTTTTGGCTCCTTGATGGTCCTCCCGTTGGACCTAGATCAGAGCCTGACAATATGGTTTACTTTGGGTTGAATTCATGTCAAGTAAGGCTTGTATATTGTTTAAAATTTTAAATATTAATTAGAAAACTTTGGAAGTCCAGAGTTGGACCCTCTCATGTAAAATGATAAAATCTGAAGCATCAAGTGGGTCTTTCTACCATGGTGACAACTGGCTGTAGTTGTTGCCATTTAAATGCTCATGTTCTGTCCAGGTTGCCCAGACCCTTCTCAGCTTCCTCACGTGCCTATGAGACCTGTTTAGCCCCTGTGGGCATTTGAATTTGCAACCCCTGGACCAAATGATGTCTTTTTGCTGCTATTGCCTTCTGAGTCGATGACACTTTTTAACTGTGATGAAAAAATCACATAACCTTATAATTTTTGTACATCTTAATAAAGTAAAATGCTTTACTTTTCTAGTTTGCTTTGACCAATGCAGAGTAATTACAAATTCAATGCAGAGTAAGTACAAATTTGTACTTTAAAATTGTAACGCTTCTCCTTGTGGATTTTTTTTTTTGTCTGTGTGTGTGTGTGTGTGTGTGTGTGTGTGTGAGAGAGAGAGAGAGAGAGAGAGAGAGAGAGAGAGAGATCAGACAAAGATACACATATACAGATTATAGTTTACTGAATTTACTGTGAAATTTCACTGGGAAATATAATACTTATGTAGATATTGTTAGTCATATGACCAATTCAGATTTAAATTTAGATGTCAATATTCTCTTTCTCTGTCTTTAATAAACAAATTTATATGTCAATATTCTCTCTCTCTCTTTAATGAAAAGGTGGTTTAAGTTGTGTGGTCAATTTTAATTTACAATAGAGAAAAATGTATAAATACCAGGTTTTATCTTACTACAAACATTTTTTCAGCTGTGAATGATATGCTTGATGCATGTGGTAAGGAATCTATTTATGTATGTGTTGCTAAAGATCAGATATGCTAGTATCTTCCTTTTGTTCTCTCTCTCTTTTTTTTTCTTGCGCACTGTAGTGTTGGTTTCGCATTGCCTCTGGAGAAGTGAAATCCCCACTGTAAAAGCAACGTTAGATAATGGAATAGCACCAGTCTTAGTTACAGAAGCATTTCTTTCTTTGTCTTTTTCCCCCCAGTTTTATTGAGATATAGAAGCATATCTTAAGAGGATATCACTTAAGAAGATATAACAATGGAGTCTGTTTTTAGGAAGATTTATAGAAAATTCTCATTTAAGAATGGGTATAGAGATTTACATGCACAGAACAGAGAAGTCTTAAGTGCAAGTTTTTACTGCTTTGGGGGGAAAAAGTAATATTTATTTTGTTTTTCTGTAGCTACCAGAAGTTATTAAAAATTTTTTTTCAGTAATTCTAGATGAAGAAATTTTAATGCAAATCTGCATTTGAGGCTGAGTGACTTCTGTACATTTAATTTTGCCTGTTTAATATCTGTCTCAGTATCAGAAAATGCATAACTTTACCAAGGTTATGTAATTCCTCTTATTTACTTTAGAAAACAGCTCTGTACATGCACATGAGTAAAATTAACAGGCACAAACTATTTTGGTACAACATTCTTAGATGCTAATTTGACAATACAGAATATAATGCTCTAGAAATGTTTACCCTGCTAGGTTTAGTAATTCCACTTCTAGAACACATTTTATGTGTGTAATAAAAAGCTATACAAAGATATTCACCCAATGTAATTTATAATTTCAAAAATTACAAACAGCCATTTGGAAGCAAAGAGCCCCACTTGTCTCCTATCATACTTGGGGCAGAGACTCTGTACTATGGGGTCAATTTCTGCAAAGGGGGAGGCAGCACTTGGCATTGTTTGGTGAGGAGACGTAGTCATTGTCTTTTAAAGTTACACTGGCTTACCACAAGATTAAAAAATTGTTATTCTTGGTGGCAGTGTTGGGGATGGAGGGCCTCAAACTCCAAGCAGGAATTACCCCGAAGGTGTGCCGTAATGTAGTTTCAGTGCAATTTAAAAAATTTATGCAGGCATGGTGGAAATAATTGAGAATGATAAGAAAGGTAGAGATTTACCTTGGATCATCTATAAAACTAATGAATAATAAGAAGAGCCTCTGATTTCCCATTCATAATTTTTATCTGCTTAATATTATTTTATCTTTTAAGCTTTTTAATTAGTGTTGAGCTATTTTTGTTGATCTCAGTACATTTATACTATTCAAGCAATATAAATGTGTTATACTTGTTGTTAGCATGTTAGAAGAGATTTTTTTTTTAATTTCTTTTTCTGAGATTTCATTGTTAGTATATAGGAATGCAATGGACTTTTGTACATTGATTTTGTAGCCGGCAACTTCACTGTATTCGTTTATTGTTTCTAATAGCTTTTTGGTGGAGTCTTTAGGGTTTTCTATATAAGAAAGCATCATGTCATCTGCAAAAAGTGATAATTTAACTTCTTCATTCCCAGTTTGGATGCCTTTTATTTCTTTCTCTTGCCTGATTGCTCTGGTGAGGACTTCCAACACTACATTGAAAAGCAGAGGTGATAAGGGACAGCCCTGTCGTGTTCCTGAACGTAGAGCAAAGGGCTTCAGTTTTTCACCGTTAATTATTTGTCATATATGGCCTTTATTATGTTAAGGTACTTTCCTTCTATAGCTATTTTATTAAGTGTTTTAATCATAAATGGATGTTGTATCTTGTCAAATGCTTTTTCTGCATCTATTGATATAATCATATAATTTTTGTCCTTTATTTTGTTTATGTGATGTATCACATTGATGGATTTGCATATGTTGAACCATCCTTGTGCCCCGGGGATGAGCTCCACTTGGTTGTTAGGTATAATCTTTTTAATGCATTGTTGTATTCAATTTGCTAGAATTTTGTTTAGGATTTTTGCATCTGTATTCATCAGAGATACTGATCTCTAATTTTCTTTCTTTGTGTTATCCTTACCAGGTTTTGGTATCAAGAGATTTGTTTTTGAGGACAATAATGTGCAATGTCATGATTTTGTGTGTGTGTGTGTGTGTGTGTGTGTGTGTGTGTTTAACTGAAACCTATGTAATCCTATAGCGCTTGGAAATTTGGCTTCTGCATACTTTGTGTTTCTGGGCCTCTTTCTGACCTTGGGCTCTCACAGGAAACCTGTTTTAACAGCCCATCTTAAAAGTAATGTTCTGACCTGTGCCACAGTAGGAGATATGGAGTAAATAATTAAAGCTGCCTTCATGAAAAGCATTCCACAGCAGGAAAGAAATCTTTCTAGAGGAGAAAAACCACTAAAGCACACAGTGAGAAATTAGGAAAAAAATAACAACTAAGAGCAAGCCATCATAAATAGTGCCTCAAGGAAAAGAATGATATTTTAAAAAACAGGATTTAAGCTTTGGAAGGTGAAAACATTTCAGTGGGTTTCTAGGCTGCCAGCAATTTTAGAATCAACTTTCCCCTTGACATTATATACTGATACTTTTACAAATATCGGTGTTATATTTGTGTTGCTCATAAGGAAGTTACTGATGGAGGAGCTTATGTACTATGTACATCGATCAGAACACTTCCCACTTTATCAAGTTACTGAGTCTTATATTACTTGTCATATACATGGATGATCCATATATAAGAAACTTATCCTCTGTGCTTTTGAATACAAACCAAAATGGGAGGTATGATGAATTTGCTGAGTGTGTTACTAACACACCCTAACAGTTCCAGGCAGAGTGGTGCACTCACAGACTTTAATGTACACGGTCTGGCAAGCATCATTGCTCGCTTCGGTTCCATGTAGCGAGCACTAAGTATGTTCCAGGCACTGCTCGAATCTCGTCACATGTTTTAACTGCTAGGTTTTTCTTAACAGTTCAAGGAAGAAGGTTATGGCATGGTGACTGAGGAAGAGAGAGGTTAGTCACTTGTCCAAGGTCACACACTTGGAAGGTACTGGGATTTGAACCGAGACCAGTTGTCTCTGGAGCCAGTTTTAACCACGACACAGGAATTCCAGGTAATGGCCCAGGGGTTGATTTTATGTTTACATCAGGATGGCCGGGAGCATCTGTCATGAGATTGTCCTGCAGACTGTTGAGTGCAGGTGGCAGGTGACTGAAGGCAGTGTGGCCCTTGGTCTTTAACTTATTACACTGATGCAGTATATGAATATAGATTCATTATGGGATCTGCGTGCCAGAGTCCATCTGCTCTCTGTGTCCCTGAACGCATGCCTGCGGCAGCATGGAGGTGGGCAGTGAATAGCATCAGTGGGGAATATGTGACTGCATTTGAGTCTCAGTTATTTTTCATTTTAGTTACAGAGTATGAAGTAAAGTTTTTAAGTAAGGAAGCAAGTTATAAAATAAATAATAAAAAATTGAAATAGAGGCTAGATCCCAGGGCCAACAAAGAATACTTTCTTGTAAGACTGAATTTGAAAAGATTCCTTTTTTTTTTTCACTTTAATGTGAGGATTGTAGGGATTTTTTTTTTTTTTTCCAATTTGGTAAGTGGAAGAAATTTCAATGCCCACAGTTTTCAGCTATTGCTGCTGCTGCTGCTGCTGCAGATAGCAGTACTTAAATAGCACCTACCTATGTGCCAGGCACAGTTCTAAGGGCTTTGCATGCATATGTTAAGTCATTCATCACCATATTGAATATTTTCAGTACTATGAAATAAAGTTCATGGAATAAAATTTAAACATCTGAATAGATAGCTTTAGTAACTCCTTCAGTTAAATGCCAGTATACTAGCAAAATTAACAGAAAAAGTAGGTGGTTTTACACTTTTTAAATGACATGTTTTCTTTCTAATCCTGGATAGCTTAGAAAATCTTCTTTCTCTTTGGTCAGCAGAGCAGCTGCATTATCTCCCCCCACCCCCCCCGTCTATTTCAAACTAAGCTAAAAGCCCAAAGATTCATTAGTTAAGTAGCTTGTGGATATTATTCTTAGACAGATGCATCTAAATAGACTATTTATAATTTAAATCATACCATGAGATACATTCTCACTTGAGAAAACGGGGATGGCCTACATAAATTCATGGGACAGTAGAAGCATAGAGCAATTATATCACCATGTCCTCTTACAGGTTTATTTTTTCCCTTTTTTTCTTTTCTCTCTATAATCTTCAAGTCAAGATAGCAATTCAGCAAAGAAAAAAGATTGTCTTCATTTTAAGCTCTATGCAGAAATATAGGATAATAATGTCAAATATTCATCTTTTTGGAAGAAATGCAATGGTAAAGCCAATCTATTTTTGTATTAGATAAGAAACTCATTTTTATATATTTCCCCACCTGGAAGTTTAAAGTATTAAAACGAATATCCAAAGACCACAAACAGATGAGCCCTGGACCTATTCTCTATTTTCAAATGCCTATTTAACCTCCAATCTGAAATTCACCATGTTCAACAACCATTTTCTTTTCCCAAAATCATTTGGTTTCTTTTTTGTACTTTCCTATCGATATTAATTATATCATCATTTCCCTAATATGCTAGGATCAGAATGTGAATCATTTTTAAGAGGTTTTTCTTCCCCAACCATTACATTTACCTGTTGGTACATTCTATAGTTTCTACCTGGAAAATGACTCTTGCCTCTATAATTCCACTGTTAGAGCTCCAGTTCAGGACTCATTTATTCATTGAGTTTTTTTCTTGACTAGGATAATGGCTACTTGCTGGTGCCCTATCTCTCTTCTCTAATTCATCTGATGCAGGAGTCTCAGGACTACTACTTAAAATCTTTCATTATTCCCTCTTGCCTCAGAATTATCTACACACCTCTCAGCCAGGAATTCAAGGACTTTGCAGTATAGCATCATTCTATTATTTAACTTTCCCCATTTGTCACAAGTTTATCTTCCAACCAAACTAGACTCCACACCATTTTCTGAATGTGAGTCACATATTTCTGTTTCCTGTTTTTGCACTCTTTTTGAGCTATTTCTTTTCTCTGGGACAACCTCGCTTTCCATCTCTACCTTTTGAAATCATATTTGTGTAGGTCTGTGTAGGTCTATGTCATATCCAACTCTTCCTCCTTATCTCAACCTAAAGCACTCCCTTCTCTCTGTGACTCTTCATAGCCCTCTGTACTTCTCTTAAAGTTCCTTGTATTATAATCAATGTTACATTTTCTAACAATATTCCAATTCCCTAGTCCCCCCACCCATGCACGTGTGTAAGAGTTCCTTGTAAAAAATATTAGGCCAGTTGAATGGAACTGGAATTCTATCGCTCTATGTGGCTCTTGGTTCCACATCGGAAGGGTTCAAAGATTTTCCCTTAGCATATTAAAAACATAGTCTGAAAGTTTGTGCAGCATAAACCCTCTATTACAAGGTAAGCTATGAAGGGATATGTTTATTTTTTAATTAACCTGAATGGGTCTTTTCTGGAAATTTAGCCCAATTTATGCCATTGTAAATCAGCTAAAGAATTTTTTTTCCTAGTAGATGACATTAATTATGTTTCATTTTTACTTCTGGCCAGCCCTGTGATACATGATTTATAATTTCAATGACTGCACAGATTTAAAAGGTCATTAGACCCGTACTTGAATTATAGACTTTAAGCTTACTTAGACACTTAGAAAAATCTAGAATTCAAAGTAGGCTCTCCCCTCAACCCCAAAAGGCTACATATGCATCGAGAGTAATTATTACTGCAACTTAACTCATGGCCTTCATGACACTATTTTTATTCAATGAGTAAAGGCTATCACAGAAAATGCTAGAGTTGAACTTTTTTTTAATTATTAAAAAAAATTAAAAGTAAATAGCAAATACACGCCACAACTTCTGTTTGATTGTTCCCCTAAGAAAATTTATTTTTTGTCTTGAAATATTAAAGAAAATAATTCCAATCTATTATAGTATGTATTTTATTTTTCATAATGATTCTGGGCACATCATATTTGCAGTTTTAAAACCAAATGTAGTAGTGGCTTTGGGATTCCTAAATTGATGCAACTAGTTTGCTTATGGCCAGATTAGAAAGTAGTTTTGAGTGAATACATTAATACAGTGGTTCTCAAATATGTTTTGGGAATCCCTGGAAGTTCCTGAGGTCCTTGCAAGAAATCTGCATGGCTAAAAATCTTTTCATAATAATGCCAAGATACTATTTTTCCTTTCTTCCCCCTCATCCTTTTGTGAATGTACAGTAAAGTTTCCCAGAGGCTACATGTTATGTGATATCACAATAGATTGAATGCAAAAACATTTTAGAATCTAGCTGTTCTCTATTAAGCCAGATATTAAATAGATTTGCAGAAATATAAAACAGTGCCATTCTTCTCACTCATTTTTTGGAAAATATAGTTATTTTTATGAAATACATTATTTTTGTTAATATTAATGGGCTTATTATGGTTATTTGAACTAATAGATATTTAGAAAAATTCTTAACTTAAATTTCTAAAATGATGAATTTGATAGATCTAAAGATCATAAACCAAAGCTCTTTGAAGTCCTCAATTATTTTTAAAAAAGTCTGGAGAAAAGGTTTGATAATTGTTCGCTAGTGTATATAAAATAAATTCCCAATATTATCACACATATTATGTATTTTTGTGTGATAATTGTATCATCTTAAATTGTGACAATATTAGGCATGAAAATTGATTCCATTTCCTTGATTTTTTTTAAAAAACAATAATGAGTATTATAGAGACTCCTGCTTGTCTTAAAAAGAGTATGACGGTGCTGGTTTTGATTTTATTTTGATTTTTATCGAAACTTGAAATAAACAACAATAAAATCATATATCTGTTCTGCTTACCATCACATTTTAGAATTACCTTTTCTTTGATTCTTAACCATTTTGATGTCAATATATGACTATCATTTATTTATTGAAACGATTTTTGTTTCCTTATATGATGGAAACACAAGCTTTCTTGGGGGAGTGATCTTAAAACAACCCAATGATAATCGCTTGAGTTTTCCAGAGTCTGCATGACTTTTTCCTAGGTTAGCATTCATGGATGGAAATGTGGACAGAAATAGAGACATTTTTAAAGTTTTAGAAAACAAACAGGAGGAAATTAAATATTGGATTAAGAAATATTCCAAAACAAGCTATATGTAGAAAATGCAGATTTGAATAAATGAATTAAGAGTAAGGAAAAGCAAACATATTTTAGCTTGACACTTTTAAGCTTTAAAATCCTTTGTTGCCTTCCCCATGTTTTTGGACAAAGTCTAAACTCTTACACAGCATGTGAAAAGCCTTCACAATTTGACCCCCAAACCCCATTTCAGTGTAATCTTAACTGCATTAACATCTCTTTCCTCCCATAGCCTCATCATTAGTCATATCCAAGTACTTACTTTCCTATATCTCTGTTTTTAAATGTATTTTCCCCAAATCTGGAGTGCCTCTTTCCTCTGTCAGGAGAAATGGTTGAAGACTAGGAAATGGACTAAAGGAATTCCTAGAAATTATTTAGAGGACCTGCTGAGGGTTGTTGATTCTCTTGGGGTGTGCAGAGGTGACTACCTTTTTTATCGACTAAGACTATTTTATAACTGTAGTTGTAGAAGTTGTAGAAAACTGATAGTAATGCAAATAATTCTTATCCATAGCAATACGAATAATACCTGTCATAGCAATGCAAATGAATTTTGTCCAGTGCCGGATAGAAATCTCTATAAAGTCACACCATTTGGTACATGTTCATTTTATTTATGAATGACAGCAATGTTTTTAACTTTTTGAAAATTACTGCCATGTATAAAACTCCTATTTATTGTTTAAAATATAGTGAAAATCTTTCTTTTTCAATGGGACCTTTTTTATTTCCCTAAGCAAAATTAGTTTTTACCTCATAATGTTCCCATTGCATTATGGCCACTCTTAGTGTCTGTTCCCAGCACACACCACTCAAAGGTTGCTCTTCTCATCAGCATTTTTTTCCAAGCTAGAAACCTGTTTCCCTGAAAATAAGACCTAGATGGCCAATCAGCTCTAATGCATCTTTTGGAGCAAAAATTAATGTAAGACCCAGTATTAATCTAATTTTACTATGGTGCTTGCCAAATTGTGGTATATCTATCTATATTTCTGTTTTTTCCCACGACACTAGCTCTTCAAAAGCAGAAAAGATGTTTTACTTATCGTTGTATCCTTTCCTTTGTCAAGCATGTAACACATGACAGATAGATACTTGCTTGGTACGTGCTTTTTGCTGGATGAAAGTGGAAGTCACAGAAGAGGATAATGGGCATGCTTTAGCAATTGTTAATAAGGGCAATTTGGCTGCTCAGAGCGAAAAACAAAATAACTTTTTCACTTGTAGACTTTATGGGAAAATATCATTTAGCATGAAATTGAAAAATGTTAAGGAAGAAGCTTAATGAAGCTGGAATGACCTAGAAGAGACATGGATTAAGAGAGCGGAGACTTAGAGGCTTACACTATGGATTTTTTTCCCTGAATTGCTATAGTCAAGACATTTTTCTTTACATTATACATTTGTAAATTAGGAATAATAATTATTGTAATTACCAAAATAGAGGAACTCTCATAAGGGGATGTTTGTGTCAAAAATGGGAAGGAGGCAGCCTTACTGAGCTGATTTGGCTATGAGTGAGGATGAGAGAAATTTGTAGCTTTTTTACAACTTGAAATATACAGCTGTGGTTTGAAATAAAATTAAAAAGTGGCATAATGCCTTCCCCTGAATTTGGAAGGGTCTTTTTCTTCATGATTAGCATTACCCTCACATCCTTAACATTAAAATTTTTATTTTATTTATGCATTTTTAGGAACCAGTTTTTGGCAAAATAAGCATCGTAAGAATGAAGAGATAGACTGTGGTGTTTTTTTTTTTGGCAGGTATTTTGCATAATTAAATTTAATTGTGTTTGGATACCTTAAGATTAAGATAATTTTATAAATGTTTGGATACCTTTTCTGAAGCAAAGAGTAATTTTGAGTATTCATGTCATAAATAGGTCACTTACAAATAGTGGACTTAAAAATCAGCAGTAAATTCTGAATTTATGTCCTGGTAGGTGAGAGAACCCAAACTCTTTACTAACACAGCACTGCTGTTTCCATGACAACACAGACCAGTTTCTGTCAGCCCAGAGTCACTTTGCCTGTTGACTTCACCAGTGAACTCTGTGTGATGCTGCCAAATGTCTGGCTTCTGTGTTTCCTGTTCCAAGCAATTGTTTCTTATGTTGAATACTAATGACTCGTCTACAAAGGCTGTGGTTCATTTCCACTGAAGATGCGCCTGGGAGTCATATGTGGAATGGTAGTGAGCGTTTTGCCTGTAGTGAATTAAAAACTGTACATAATTGGATTGTACGTTCCCTAGCTAGCTATGCCAGTAGTTTATTAATAATGTTACCTTGCTATTATTAGGCAGCTGGGCCCAAATGAGAAATGACAGCATATCCATCATTATTGAGTCAAATGCTTTTTTAGGAAGGCTTGCTGACTTTGGCTGGCTAACACCATCATGTAAATCCAAATGATTGTGCACATGTATGCTAGCAGAAAAATTAATTTGCAACTGAAGTGTGTTTTTGCTGTTTAAAATGTTCATATATTGATTGCTCTGAAATGGAGAAAAAGCAGCTGCCTGAAATGCCAGTGAAATGGCTGAGTTTAAAATGGGGGGGGGAAAAAAAGAGCATTTGGATAGAGAAAAAAGCTAAGCAGCTTTTGCTCTTTAAAAATGAAGAGTTCTATGATTTTGAAGTTTGGTTATACGGTGGTTATCAGTGTAAAGAATTGGAATCCTGTTTGCCTGGGTCACCCTATCCATGAATCTGCAGACTAGACTCATCGTAGATATGCTTCTCTCTCTAGAGCATAAGTTCCTTGAGGGTAAACTGTTTTTAATATTGCGTTCCTGAGAGCCAGCACAGCTCCTGACACATAGTGAGTGCTCAGTAAATATTTAATGAATTAAATGGAACTCAGTGAATCCCTTGCAAGAAGTTTCTGGTATTTAAACCCATCAAATTTCCTGGAAGAAGCCATTAGACTCTTCCATCATTAAAGAGCATAATAGTCCCATGACCATGACATTCACTGCTAAGTATCTGATGTGGAGCTTCCATTGGCAGTTACTTATGTCTGTGGCCACTCCTAGTGTCTGTTCCCAGCAGACACCACTCAAAGTTTGCTCTTCTCATCAGCATTTTTTTCCCAGCGAGAACCCTGTTTCCCCGAAAATAAGACCTGGATGGCCAATCAGCTCTAATGCATCTTTTGGAGCAAAAATTAATGTAAGACCCGGTAATGTATTGTATTATATTATATTATATTATATTATATTATATTATATTAATTATATTGTATTGTATTATATTATATTATATTATATTATATTATATTATATTATATTTTACCAGGTCTTATATTATAGTAAAATAAGACTGGGTCTTATATTAATTTTTGCTCCAAAAGACGCATTAGAGCTGATTGTCTGGCTAAGTCTTATTTTCGGGGAAACATGGAAGATCCAATTAATCATAGCTTTTGGTGGCATCTGTTGCCATTTCTAACTATTAGATTGGCCACCCCTTCAACCTTGTCACAGCCAAAGTTGACAGTGGTTGTTTTAGGCAGGCACTTCTGGATGTCATTTCTCTCCTTATTCTAAATCCTGTCCCTGGTTCTCAACTGGGAACAATTTTGTCTTTCCCTGCTGCCCCCACCCGAATCTCAGCCCCTGGGACATTTGGCAGTATCAGGAGTCATTTTTGGTTGTCACAACTTGGCAAGGGGTGGGGTTGGATGGGTAGTGCTACTGGCATGTCGTAAGTAGAGGGTAAGGATGCTGCTAAACATCCTGCAATGCACAACACAGCCCTTGCAAGAAAGACTTACAGTGTTTCCCCAAAAGTAAGACCTAGCTGTACCATCAGCTCTAACACGTCTTTTGGAGCAAAAATTAACATAAGATCTGGTATCATATCATATCATATCATATCATATCATATCATATCATATCTCATATCATATATCATATCATGTCATATCATATCATACCCTGTCTTATGTTATATTAAAATAAGACCGGGTCTTATATTAATTTTTGCTCCAAAAGACGCATTAGAGCTGATGGTCCTGCTAGGTCTTATTTTCCAGGAAACACAGTATTTGGCACAAAATGTAAGTAGTGCCAAGGTTGAGAAATCCTGTTCTGGTGCTTTAAGCTCTTTCATGGGACTTGTTCAACACCCTTCAGAATTACACTCTATGCCCTCCTCTTCTTCTTCCACTCCCATCCTTAGACTTAGCTTGTTTTCTTATACTTTTAATATTTACTTTCTTTACCTCAGGAAGTTGTCATGGAGAGAGAGACTCTCACTCTTTGCTACCAATGTCTGAACTCAGGTACATAGTTATCTTGCTAGTAGCCACAAATTCCAGAGGGTAGAAAGACAGATATGCAAATTGAGTTACAGAAATAATTAGTCCTGACTATTCCATTAGTTTTAAGAGAAAAATATAAGGAAAACCCTGCAAATATATACTACAGGGAGTTTTGAAGTTGCTGTGTAAATAATAAATATTTTGTATTGTTCTAAACCTTTTTTCATTGTAGAGGGATTTGAAATTGTGTGTTTGTGTATTACATCAAATTCTGGAAAGCAAACGTGGTTCAACAATATTAATAATGTTATTCTTAGGATAGGCATTTTTTTTTTGTCTTTGAAACCCCCAAATTGATCTAA
The DNA here is from genome assembly GCF_036562045.2 of Rhinolophus sinicus. Lineage (NCBI taxonomy): Eukaryota > Metazoa > Chordata > Mammalia > Chiroptera > Rhinolophidae > Rhinolophus > Rhinolophus sinicus. The sequence continues at coordinate 46,860,295 of NC_133752.1, forward strand.
ATGACATTATAGGCATTTTAAAAAAAGATCTAAATATTTGTATGCATGGATATGTGGTTCAAATTTTGGCTTCTAACATGAAAAAATTAGATAATTGTACACATTGGATAGACCTATGCAAAACTTTAAAAAGGGAATATTGATTGTTACTTGTTTAATGATTTCAGTGACACTTGAAGGGCGGGAAGCATTTCATCTTTAAAATTCTTTACAAATATTAACTAATTAATCTGTGTAATCCTCTTATATTTATAAATATATTATTATCTCTCCTGAAAGATTTCAACACTATTTACCATATAATATTCCAGTTTAGCAAATTCATGAACAGCGATTAAAGGTAGTGATTTTCCTCTCAAAAACTATAATTAAAGCCACTTCCCAGATGCTTTCTTTGTAAATTGCATAACAGTAATTTTAGTATTTGCTTTAGGAGATTAGTCTTGCTAGTTTAACAGAGGAAATTTTGGATTATAAGTTTTATTATTGGATAATAAAAGTACTGAGATAAAGCAATATTATATGAGTTAATATCTATATGTTGCCAAAATCATGTCTATAATCTCTTTTCCTTTTAGCTTTTATTTAAAATACTTTTATAAGTTCCCTTTCATGACTGTTCACATCTTTAGAATTGCAAAGTAAATGAGGTATTATTATTTTTACTTTTATTTTGAAAAACTAATTTCCTTATTTTAGTCTAATACCTATTTAAATTCATCTAAATTATAGACACATAGCAAGAAGGTCATATCTCACAAATATTCAAATAATTGGCAGGCCTTTCAGGTGTTTTTCTTTATAAATAGGATTTAGAGGTTACGTTAGCACCAACTATTAATATTAGCTTCATAGAGGGAAGAAAAAGCAGAATAATCTCTTTTTACTGTTTTACTTTTTCTATCGTCATTTCCCCAAGTTTAGTTCTCATCTTTCCTACCTCTTCTTTCCATTAAGAAAAACAGAGCGCTAAATCACAACCACTCTGCACGTCATCTGCTTTAAGTGTTTGTAAGTTGAGTACAAAGGAGAAGGAGAACAGGAGCAAAGGAGGAAGATGATGGGTGGTAAAATCTATCTTTGGGCGCGTCACTGAGAGTTCAGGAAGAAATATCCAGTTGGCTGCCTGAATTAATTCTTGTCATTCACTAATGGCCACAAAAAAAGGCTTCTCAGTAACCACGACTAGGTTACAATAGGCAACCAGTGTTTTCTAAGCATCTACTGTGTGCCTGGCACTGGGACACAGTGAGACACAGTCTCTGCCCTCATGGAGCTTTCAGGGCAAGAGACAGTAGAGCAGTTTTTAGTTCAAGCATTTGTGGATTCATGTCTGCAAAGTGTGACGGCATCATCAGGGAAAGGCTTTAGGTAGTTACAATAGCTCAGCACTGCAATCTTCCTGATGGCGAGAGGAGGGTCTTAGTGGTGGTTAATCTGACAGTGGCTTAGTTTATCTAAAAATTATAGAAAATTTAGACCTATGTACTCTTACCATTGAGTTTTATTCTTATATTTTAAAAAGTTTGCTTAGGGCCTTTTATATGGCATGATTTGGGCAGGAATTTAATAATTAATGTTGACACAGTCTTAACATGTCCACAAACACTTGGGAAACACCAACAGGAAAACAGGAAATGATAATCAAGTGTGATGAATATTATTAAGGGTGATCAGGAGTGATGTGGAGGGGTTTAGCAGGGACCTAGAGAAGAACTGACATCCAAACTGAGTCCTACAAAAAACATGGAGTTAACCAGATCCAATGAAATTATGGGACTAGCATTTGGGGCAGATGGAACAGCACAGACCAAGGCTTTGATACAAATGAGAACATAGAGAACCACATGTAGTCCAAGTGATTATGGGTGAAGGGTAGGAGATGTCAGCCATGAGTCTGGAGAGATAAGCAGGGGCCAGATCATGAAGGACCTTCTGTGTCATCTTAGGGAACTTACACTTGATACAGACAAAAAGAGGGAGGCTTTGAAAAGTTTATCAGAGGGACGCATCATTATAATATTTATGTTTTACATCTATCACTCTGGATGCAATGTAGGGAAAGAAATAGGGTAGAGGCAAGATTAGAGAAAGGAAATATGGTTAAGACAATGATAACATTGAATAATGTGTATGGAGTCAATTACAGGGACACAGTTGTCATCAGTAATCATTTTTATTATCAAATTATTTAAATGTGTAAAACATAAAACTCTATATAACATCTTTATACTTATAGTTTTCATATAACTACAAACCAAAAGATTTACAAATTAAATAGCAACCAAATTAAAGAATAATAAAATTCAAAGAACAGCATTAAATTAATATGATAAATGGTGTGGATAAATCAATCCCTGATACTAAGTATTAGGATACAAAGGTTTTTTCCATTTTTAAAAAAATTTTTGTGTTTTACGTGTGTACTTAATTCTTTCTGAGTTCGATGTACTCTCATTTGCGTCATCACTAGAGTTACTGGTTTTTTTTTCTTCTTCTTTTAGAAACAAATTAATTTTAAACGACCAATCTCTTATTTTGATGACTCCAAAATGTAATAGTGCATCACAAATATCGTATTGAAAAGGTAAAAGGACTGTTTAATAAAATATTATTCTCCACTGCACATTCTTGCTATTAACAAGCTCTCACAAATTGAAACACACAAATAAGGCATCTGTGCAAAACACTAGCTTACAACAAATATGTGGCGATGACCCAGCCCCAGTTCTTTTGTGTTCAGTATTTATGATACTGCCGTATGTGATGTGATGTCTTCAATGTCCCCCTTCTCCCTCCTCCCTTTTTATTTCTTTTGAACTACTGTGAAACTTGGGTTGGTACTGCAAACAGTGATGTCATTTAGCATTTTGCTGACTTAAATTAATCATTCAACATTCCCATTAGCTCCAGATAATTAAAGAACAGTATTTTAACACTGGTTGTTTTTTATGGTACAAAATCAAAGCCTCGGCTTATTGAATAACACAAAAAACTAAACACTTATTTTCTAAATGTCTCGTTGATTTACAAAGTATGTTCGTAATATAGTAGTTTTGTCTTTATAAGTGGTGAAAATTTCAATATGGATATAATGATGTCTGATTGCTTTAGTATAACTTTAGAAATAAACCTAACCCATTAATTCAACAGATATTTATTGAGAGCCCACCCTGTGCCAGGGACTAGGGATACAAGTTGGATAAGAAAGACAAAGCAGCTAATGAAAGCCACAGATGCTTATAATACTTTAAAGGTTAAATACCGTACTTTTATCAGTGGTGCTTAAAGTGTGGTACCCTGACCAGCAGCATCAGCAATACCCAGGAAATCATTAGAAATATAAATTCTAGGCCCCACTCCAGGTCTATGAATCAGAACCTCTGAGAGTGGAGCCCAGCAGTCTATGTTTAGGGGATTCTGATGCCCGCTCATGTTGGATAACTACTGCTTTGGCAGGCAGATAGATCTCCTCTAGTAAGGATATAAGAAGTCAAGTTTTTCTTAAGGCAGAGGTCCAATGAATAGAATTTACCAAAAAAAATGTTTGAAGGAATACTCAGAAATGCACATTCAGGGTCATCAAATGCCTGAGATATAAGATATTCTTATGATGACCTACTGCCATCAAAGAAAAAACGCTAGAAGAAACTACTAAAAATTCTAATTTTAATGGGAATTTGAAAGTGTTTTTCTTCTTTCTTGGAGTGGATTAGGTCCCTTGTCTTAATTAAGTCTATGGTGTGAGATTTCTTGTGTCATTTAAATAGCTTATAGGCAAAGGAAATTATATTTGTATTCCAGTTCTATGTTCACCAGTCAATACTGCTTTATAGTTTTTCTCCTTTATCTTCTAATAGGGAAATTCCTACTTGGCTCTATTTGGTTCTGTTTTATCAGAGGGGCGAAGCTTTCCTTCATGTCTCACCCTCACGAACAGTGTCACCTCTCTGTTCAGGGCTGCATCCAGTGTCGGGCTGCCCAGAGTTGGCTCCTTTTAGCTCCTTGGTGCTCCTTCAGATGGGAGGTCCTGTTCCTGCCTCCCACGTCTGAGGCCTCAGGCCTTCATTTTGTTAGTCACTGCTGCACTTTCTCCTCTCCTTCCCATAAATCCAGTCTTACCTAATTTTAGGAGCCTAAATTCTGCCGATTGTTTTAAATTGGGTTATCTCAAAGTTAACCCTTGAGGCAAGGATTTACATGCAGACTAGTTCATTTGGGAGGTGATCCCAGGAAACACAACTGGAAGAGTGGGGAAATGAGAGAGGGGAGGGAAAGAAGACACTAGATGGTGTGTTATCAACTCACTCACCAGATATACCAAAGGGTTCAGCCCTGCACAGGACATCTGGGAGGTAGAACAGATTTGGCTCACCTCAGACCTACCACAGTTGAGGAGTAAGGAAGCTGGGTATTTATCTCTGGACTCCTCATCCATCATTTGTTGAGAGCTGCTTCTGTGGTGTTGACTCTGCACTTCTGGCTTGTCCTGCTTGCTGGTTGAGCACTTTCCCAGAGAGAAAAATCCTCAGGCAGAGAGCTTCGGGTGTTCACAGTGAACAGCCGTCATAAGGTAGAGGTGAAAGCCAAGGCGGATGTAAGTGGGCTAGCAGTACTGTTACTAACACAAGACAGAAAATGTAAATTAGGCTCATTCTAAAGCAGAAATGTTCTGTGCTCTTCTTTCAACCTAGCAGACTAAATAGACCTGACCTAATAGATACAGGCTTATGCCAATCTTCTCCTTTCATAATAATTAGAGAATGTTCTCTAATTTTTCTCTCTCAAAAGTACAGTGAATACCTAATGCATTTGGAACTCACAAGAATGAATAATTCTGTACATTTGATATTTTCATACATCTGAAAGTTTAACCCTCTAAGTAATGACATTTTAGCAGTAATTTTTTTAATAGAGATATACTCACTGTTCTTATTCTTTTCGTAAATAGATTTTAGATTTTATTGAAAACTCAGTAATTTCATTTAATGTAGTGTGCTAAATCCATAGATGTAGTTATATTTGTAAATATGGAGAGAAGGAAATTTAGGATAGATGGTACCTTGGTAGCGGCTTTTGAAAACATCTCAGACCGATTTAGTTTTATGCATTTGTTCCTTTCCCATAAAAGGAGGAGTGTATGTGACAATCTGGGCAGAGAAATAATTGATATGAGATCACAAACCACCACAGCCTTCTCTGAACTGATGCTATGGCCCCTCCCCTCTACACAATCTCCTCTGCTGAAGCTGTTCCACCTTTTGGCTTGTCAGTACTGTTCAAAACACATCTATTATTTCTACACCACAAACATAGGTCATCCCAGGAATCTTCTCATTCACTTACACAAATGCTTTTTCCTCCCATGTTTTGTTGACAAAATGAAATGAAGATTACATTTCAACATTTTATTATTTTGTGCTAGAGTTGTGGGGGGAAGAATTACGTTTTTTACATAATCATTGAGATCAATATCGTATTATTGTTTCTTGGACATCACTCAGTTGCTCACGTTTCTACATGTTTCTCTTAACTTTTTATTAGAAATAAGATACTGGACACCATTTAAAAAAAGAATTATAACTTTAATAATTAGACAACTAGTGAAAACCTTGCCATGTTCCTGATTAATTTATGAGGATTAATTCCTTATAAATACACTTTAGAGTCAGCAGCACTGTAAAATCTGAGGAGTGAGTCTCTCTCTCCAGGGCTCAATTAGTGGAATAATACGCAGCTCTGCAAGGTGAGAGAAGAGCTCCAGGGTAACGGTCATCTTTCCTGAGGGAAGTGTGATGGCCTGAAGTTTTCTTTCACTATATGTACAAAAATTTATAAAGTTATGAAAAAAAATGTTATATGACTATCCATACACTTATTAACATTTCGGTCCCAAATACTTTATTTTATAGAAATTTGTAGCATTAGTCTTTGTGAAATGAATTCACTTTTCCTTCTCCTGCTTTAACCCAAGGGCATTTATTTCCTTGGAGTCCTCTTAGTGTGGAAGTTCTCAAGTCCTACTGCCGTATCAAATCGTCGAGGGGAGAGCTGGTACTTAGAAATGAATTATCTGAAAAACTAAAATTTTATGCTGAAATGTTATGATTTACATTTTTTTTATCTCAGCATCTAGCCTTCCAGTGCCATGTCTCAGTTTGAAATGCCAAAGTTAAATGCGTTTCTTAAAAAAAAAAATGCGTGTGTAGCTCAGTTGACCGTCTTTGCGGATATAAAACCTTGTACTTGTTCTGTAACCATTGGGCCAGCAATGGGATGTGCTTGGATGTTTTCACCAAGGAGCATTCATCAGAACATCATATAGCTGATCCAGTGTAGCCGATGTGATATGTAGTGTGGCTACCTAGAATTGGCTAATTCAGGACCCATAAAACATTTCAGCAGCTGCTTTTTTGAAGTACTGATTCCATACAGGTAGATTATAAACCCTGTTAGATTGAATTGTATAAGGGAAGAGGTGTTTCTTTTGCTTATTATATCCCAGTGCCTAATATGGTGCTGAGATGTCAATAAATATTCAGTGAACAAAGGACTGAAATCCCAGATGTTTTTCTGATGTTGGTTCTTGTCATGCACAGCTGAAGTCTGACCCAGTTCTCCAAGTGTCTGGGCCTCCACTTCACTTTGATTGGCCTCTAGTGGTGTTTCCTATGTTTGCACGTATACTATACTATACTGTACTGTACTGTACTATACTATACTAAATTTTCCTATTCACGAGTCTTCATTCATCACTAGACTGAATGTTCCTCGAGAGTGATTTCCTGCCTTATACATCTTTGCATCATCAACGTCTACGCAATGGCTTACATTATGTCTTGTAGACTTTTAGCAAGCTAGTCTTTCAACATTTTCAAGAAATATGCAAGTATCTCTTCCTTTTATACATTTGCTTTTTACTAGAGGAAGATGAGTCTGTGACCAAAGGTAAGTTGTGTTGAAACAGAAAAAAGGCCAACTTTGTAAAGCTCCTAGATCTGATATGATGATGGGTGGATTTGTTCATTCATTCAGTCAGTGTTTATTGAGTGCTCAGTGCCAGCTGGGTGCCAGGCACTATTCTTGGTGCTGAGGAAACAGCCATGGATAAAACAGACCCAAATCCCTGTCTTTATGGATTCATTCCAATGAGGGAAATAGATCATAAGTAAAACATCTAGGAAAGGGAATACCAGTAATAGGGAGAGTTCACATTTTTCATAGGGTGAGTAGTCATTGCCATCATCGCTAAGAAGATAACTTTTGAGTAGAGACCTGTACAAAGAGAGATTGCCAGCTATGGGAACATCTGGAATGACATTCCAGGAAGAAGGAACAGCATATTAAGTCCAGTGGTCAGTTCTTAGTTCTCATGTGACTCATCCTCCATAGCAGCTCCCCCCAAACCCAACAATAAACACCTTTAAGCATGAGCTAAGCTAGGAGGGAGGAGGATTTATTTGCCTTTCCAGGCCTTGGTTTTCCTCAGCTAGAACTCCAGCTCCTTGCCCTGCAGCACAGAGCATCTGCTTGGCCACGCTGGCCTGGTCCTGAAGCGATGCATGCAGGAAGCCTGCTGGGACTGCTTCTCTAGAAGACTGCTGGTTCGGGCATTCTTTTTCCTCTCATCGTGTTGCTTCTGAATTTTGTCTGATCATTTTGTGTTTAAAATCTCGTTCTCCTCAGGAGTCGGTTTGGACCCCTTCTTGCGGCCCAGGGACAGTGCATAGTGGGTCTTGTACCACTATCGGTTCCGCGTGCTGTCAATGAGCACCCGTGCAGTGCTTCACCAGGGTCTTGGTGCAGACCAGTTCGTGGTTGGATGCACTGTAGATATCAACAATCTTTGTTTTGCGTGTATAACGCTCAGAGACCCAGCACAAGTTCCCCACGTCCAGCCTTGAGGCAAAGTACTTCTTGTTGTCTCCCCACACGCAGACTGTTTGTACGCGGTGGGGGCCAATCTTAGTGTTGGCAGCAGGGTGTCCCTGCTCATATTTTCACTTCTTGTGGTAGGACTTTCTCTTACCCCAAGTCGTGTCGTGCTTGTGCCAGTTGTCCTGAGAGATGCCCATGGTTTGGCGCCAGCTGGGAAGAGAAAATGCAGAGTCACGCGCCCCGTCCTTGCTAGCCCTCGCTGCCACAGATCACTGCTACCACAGGACGCACTCCCAGCTTTCTTTTTGTCTTACTGATGACTTCTTTGCTGGTTTCTCCTTCTTGTGAGTACTCTATAGCTCATTCATCATAATTCTTTTCGTTTCTCTCACTTCCTATATCAACTCATTCAATCATGTGACTAAATACACATAAATACATCTAAATTTATACTTCCAACCCTGACTTCTCTGACAACTCTCTCCAGATTTGTATATCTAATTGCTTACTTGACATCTCATCTATACTCATCCCAAATTTAATATGTCCAAAATCAAACTTTTATTCTCAGCCCCACTTCCCATATCTTCGTTCATCTTAATCTTTGCCATCTCTGTAAATGGCATCATTATTCACATAGTTGTTCAAGCTAAAACTCGGGAGCTTTCCACAGCTCTTTTTTCATTTGCATCGCGCAGAAAATTTATTGAATTTAAATATTCATTTATTGAAAAATGAATCAAGGTCTCTCATCTTAGCTTCCATAGCATTCTATTTACAGCCTATCACAGCACTTAAAAAACTGTGTTTTAATTGGAAATAGTTTTTCTCATTTATTAGGCTGTGAGTCCCTAGAAGGAAAAGACCATTAATGTTCATCTTTGATTTATCAATGTTGAGAAATTGCCTGGGCACACGGGGTGCTTCATGAAAGTGTATTGAATGAATTAATGATTGCTTAGTCTTATTGTTCCCTAAAGAAGCAATTCAGGTAATCTCTAGTATCTCCCCAAAGCATTAGGCTAGTAGCATGGCTGTGATTAATTATCTTGCACTGGGTAAAATGCAGCCCGTTTCTGTTTTAGAAAATAGTTGAAAGATATTCTGAAACCACACGAAATTAGACACATTTTTTAGTAGTGAAAAGCATGCACTTTCCCATATGACATAAATGCAGAATTTAAGACAACAAACGCAGAGTTTAGAACTTTAGATTTAGCGTTTGACATTGGTGTTCATCTCGTCCAATGCCTTATTTTATACATGAGGAAGTTGAGGGCCAGGACTCAGGAGGTGACAAAACTAGAGCTAGAGGTGGGATACCTGGAACGCAGTCCAGTTCTTTCCTCACCGGTGGTGTCATTCTTCAATTTCCTTGGTCTTGGTTATCATGTCTCCAGTGGTAAACTGAGAAGACTGTATGTATCCAATCTCTTCATTCTTTAGTATTTCCTCATGTTAGATTTTCTTTTCCATATATTTAGAAGCCTCAGTGATCCAATTCAGTGATTCACACTTTTATTACAAGAATATGAACAATGCAGACACATTAGATTGTATTTTTAGACAAATTCCAGACTATAGCTTGGTTCTAGATATCACCAACCTTATTGAAGACCACCCTGAACTTGAATTATAACTGGTAGTGGTTAGTTATTTTAAAAAATGCATTAGGCATATTTATACAGTAGTGTGCAATTTATAGATTAATGGAAATAATTTTAATGTAAGCATTTAAACAATGAAAATTGCATTATGCCTCGAACGTTTAGGTATAATAAAGTTAACTTGACTCTCCTGAGCTTTTTAGAACACCTGATGTTTGGAACTGTAGATTAAACCATTATGCATGACTTTTCTAAAAGGATGGCAGCTGTGTTTTCTGTTTGGTGATGAATGTTCTTAAGATTATCATAAAAAAGGGCAAGAATATATTTAGATTGCATGCAGAGTTTATATGGCCCGTTTCTTGGTTAAAAAAAGAGCAAAATTCAAAAAGTTTATGGATAAGAATTTTGATAGAAATAGTTCATAATTAATAGATATTTAGAAAACCGAAAACAAGAATCACCTTTACTACAATTGCAGTGCTTCTATTTAACTTTTGACAAATAGAGACAACACTTTGAAAAGTTTTTGTTGATTGATTATAAAGGGGAAATACTGGATTTATTGGTCTATGATTCTAGAAAATGGATTTTGCTATTTTACACTTTTCTTGATGATCATTCCTGTCCAGCTAGATAAATGCTCCTCCTTTTTCCTCTTATAACACCTGGAGCAAATCATACTATTTTCTTCATTGAATTCAAAATGGTGTGTTTATATTCTGGTCTTTCCTGGATGCAACTTAAGGCCCCTGAAGGCAGATCTGATTCTCTATTTCTGTTAACTGCATTCTACCAAACAGGCTCTAACTTGTTCTCTATCCATCAGTTTCCATATCTTGTTGGTTCAGCCTTTAAATTGCTTTCCCATTAGTCTTTGCAGACACCAAAAAGTATCAACAAGTCAGCAGGGTTACTCTGCATAAGGCTTTTCTTGGGTGTGGAGATGGAAGGTGAAGTAGATCCCAGAGATGATGACCTTCCTTCCCACCTCACACCCCGTGTACCCTGCAGAATTCCACACCACTCTCATCCAGCACACCCTTGAGATTAAGAGCAAGAACTCAAGAGCCAGGCTACCTGGATTTGAATCTCTGCTGCACCATTTACTAGCTGTGTGAACTTGGGCAAGTTTCTTCACTTTTCTCTGCCCCAGTTTCCTCGTCTGTAAAATGGGGATAATAATAGAACTTACCTCATATGGTTGCTTTGAGAATAAAATTAAATGAATATATATATATATCATACTACTATATATATATAGTATATCATACTACTATATATATATAGTGTTTAGAAGAGAGACTGGAACAGAGTAAGCACTACAAGTGTTAGTTGCGATAATTATTATCATTTATGACAATTCAGTAACACTGCCTCTCTAGTCAGTGACAGGAGAGATCAATAACAGAATCTCTGTGGAAATAAGGTGGTAAGACCACCTCCCCACAACCCTTTATGAGAGACACTGATCTAGGCTAGAAAGCCATTGCTGCCCCAGGCACCAGACAGGTCAGCTTTAGATCCAAAGAGTATGAAGCAATCCACTTGTAATCTACTGCTATATAATATAGATCAAGTGATACAAACTGACAATTGGCAGTGATTTGATTTGTTGGCCCATACAGTTCTTTAACAGTAGATGTAACTATACAGATGTTAGGCTTCTCTGCAATTCATTAATGAAATGACATTGAACTTACATGACTTCAAATAAGTAAATCTCCTTGAATTTAAGTAAGGAACTGCAAGAAAATCTCACAAGTATTTTTAGAAGATGCACATTTTGTTGCAGAATATCCTTTAAAAGCAAGAGTCCATGATTTTGATTAAAAATAGCATCGCACTGGCTTCCTTATATGCACTCATTCCCACCTGCCAACTTAAATATCTACAAAAAACAGGAAAACACAAAAAGTCACCACAGAAACAAAAATAAGGACTGACAATTTACTCTTGCTACATTTCATGGGACTTTCCATTGCAAGGCCATAGAAACAAGACTGAAAAAAAGAAACAGTCTCTATGGCAAGAAAGAAAAAAGGTGACTCTGGGGGGTGAACACACAATGCAATGCATAGACGATGTACTATAGAGACGTACACTTGAAACCTATGTAATGTTACTCACCAATGTCACCCCAATAAATTTAATTAAAATGTGTTTTAAAAAGAAAAAAGAAAAACACTTGCTCTTGTGAAAGTAGGTATGAAGACCCTTAGTTTCTTTGTCATTTCATACCCTGGCAAAAATAAAGACCTACCAACTCAAAAACTGGTTGCTGCTATTCAAGGAACTTCTCACTTTAGATCATAGTTTGTTAAGGGCTCAAAATCACCTATGAGGCAGGTGATATTATTTCTATTATCTAGATGAGGAAACAGAGGCACAGAGTAGTGTGGAAGACAAACTTGAGAAGCGCTGCTAAAACGCAAAGGGATGGTGAAATGATAGTGCCGCTGATAGATACGGAAATCAGGGCACATAACTCCACCCAACAATGGAGCAGAAATCATTCAGAGATTCCTGAGCACAACTGAAGGAAAAACAGTAACCTTCCTGAGGTAGTGAAGGGACTGAGCAGGCACAGCTCTTTACTAACAGGAGAGGCAGGTAAGCAAAGTCGCTAGAGGCAAGCTTTATAGATTTAAGTTCCTCCTCTACCACAGGCTGGGTGACTCTGGGTGACTTACTTAACCTTCCTAAGCCTCCAGTTTCTTCATTTGTAAAATGAAGAGGATGATGACAGTATGTTCCTCATAAGATTTTTATGAGGATTAAGTGAATCTTTCATGGAAAGTAGTTCATAAAATTGTGACATATAGTAAGTGCCCAATAAGTGATGGCTCTTTTATTGTTATTGAATGGGTGAAAAGAACAGGGAGGAGAATTCATAGTCTGATAATTTGGGGAGTTCTGATTAATTGAGTTTGTTTACTGCATGTCTTCTCATAGCCTTTAATGTACTTACCTAGATTGTAAAACTTCAAAGGGTGGGGGATGTTCCCAGATTTATCTGACCACAGAAAATTTATCCCCCTTTTTTCTTCATGAAGTATAAATAATATCTCATGGGACATTGGTGTACTACAGACCATAGTCCAGGAAATATTCTTTATTTCATACAATTTGTATACAAGAATAGAAAAACATGTGAAAACATCTTTTATTGATGACTTGCACTGCAGGAAACTAACCATCAAAGGGCTTCTTAGCTTTATAAAACATCATGAATGCACTTCTTTCTCCGCTGCACAAAACCCTATGTCTCGGCACTCAACCCTTATGATCACTCACCCTTGTCAACATCATCTCCTTAAACATTGAAAGTTTCTTTGGTACCTTCACAGAATGTTGTAAAAAATGAGTTAAAATTGGCATGGCCCCAGCCTTCTGGGTGATTTATTTTATTTTACCATCTTATGTGGGTAATTCCTTCAAAGTGTTTGTTGTTCACTGTATGCTATCATGTCATAAGGACACTATTCTCTTGTGTGTTGGAAATTCATTTCTCTAGTGCACCGTACTTTGGTCTCAGAGTGATACTGAATCAACGTAAAAAAACCCCACCTTATTGAGAAGTGTTGTTTTATTTGCTTCCCCCAGCACTGCTGGTAGCTTACATTGATCAGTTTTTGTTTTATTTAATGTTTCTGTGTCTGATGGCATATCCTACATGGCTTTTCAGAACTGGGCATGGGTTTATTCAGCGGGAAGTTAACTAGCATTTATAGGAATCATTCTTACTGTACCCCTTACTACTAAGCTGTGTATATGTGTGTGTATGTGTGTGTGTGTGTGTGTGTGTGTAATATATATAAATAATTACAAATATATAATATATGTTACATGTAAGACATATAATATTACATATATGTATTATATATTACTATATGTATTACATATAATATTATATATTATTATATATAGGGGAAATATAATTAAAAATTAAATCCGCCATCCCAGTGAATCCTCTCTTTATAGAAAAGAATGAAAGTTTTATTGTTGAATAAGCATTAAATCAGCCTGAGATGCATATCACAGGCAATCTATTAAGGAGATGGCAAAGGATGTAAAAAAGCTCACACTTTTATATAGTTAGGCAGATACAATCCATTATATATATGTTAATTGTCTTTATCAAAGGAAAAATAAAACTTCTTGTTTCCTATGGCAAGCAGGAAGTAACATTATGAAGCCAGACACTTAGGTTTAATTCCTACAGAGACTGGGGACAGAATGCCACCCATCCTTTTAGAAATTCACATTTCAAAGAAGTGGCTCTGAGGCCTCCAAGAAATAAATTCCTGGAATGAAGAACTGGCATGAAGCTTCTTAAGCTTTTAGAAAGATTTATATAAATCTCAAAGAAACAGAAAACATTTAAAATTTCAAGTTTCCTAAGGGAAATCCTAAGGGAGGGAGAGGAGTATTCTTCCCTCTGGTACTAGGGAAAATTTAAAATAAAGTGTTTTTATAGGTCTGTATTTATCCAGGCAATTTCCCATTTTTGTTACAATTGTACAGTTGCATCACAGTTTCTTAATTATCTCCATTGCCGTTTCTACTTTTTCTGAGCAGTTGTGTAAACATCCAGCAAGTCCAAGAAAGTATCAGAATTACAGTAGGATCAATTAAAAAATTAACACAGTATTTGTCTTGAGGGAATATCTTTAAACATATTATACCCATAGAATGATTTTTGATTAAAATCCTTGATCAGCAATGCACAACATACTCGTTAAATTCACAAACTGTTATGGAGACTTTTTCATGCATTTTCAAATAAACTATTTGAGTATTGTTTTGTAGTTTCTTGTGAAATTTTACCTAATCTGAGCCCAAGGAGTAGTTTAATTTCATAATCTGATAATCTAAATTATTAATTGAGTTTTTCTTGTGAGGCCAAGTAAATTTGTCCTGAGTTTGTATCAATTAATATTGAATTTGAGTGGTAATCTAGGCCTTTCAGTAGTTATTCCATCTTCCCAAAGAGTTTGTTCCACATGTACAACACAAAGATACCATGGCCATTCTCTAGTACCAAAGTCCATGAGGCACCCATCAATGGGTGCAGATTGAACTTTCAGTGTTTAACATGCATACAATGTGTTGTCTTGAGAAAAAACCCAAACTATGAGCCGTGTTTTACACCACTCCAATCAATAGTTGTATTGTTATAACAGGCAGTCAAATCCCCATTAATAACAGGAGTCCACCTTTATTTATTACTTACACTAAGACTGAAGAGAACTTGCATGATGGGCAGTGGGGACATGGTTGAGAGACTGTGTGTGTCTTTCCTCAAGGACCTTGCAATCCAGTGGGATTTCCTTTACTCAGCAAACTTCATTCCTTTTCACCCGAAGTGTGATCTGAGGACCACATTTTCAGAAGGAAGACTCAGGGATCCCTCTCCTCCCAGACTTTAGAAACTGAGTCACTGGATAGCATTATCAGAGGGGCACACATACAGCATGTGTGTGGTTGGCTGCAAATGATAGAACCTAGCATTTATTAACTTGATAGCACAGGGATTTGCACAGGGACATATGATGGTTCAGAGCTCAGGGATTTGTTGGAAGGACATATGATGGTCCATAGAACAGCAGGAGCTTCCCAAGGTGGGAAGATGGCCAGGAAACAAAAAGGTAGGCAGTTGAGAGCACAGCCTGATTTTCACCTGGGGAGAGATTGGCTAGAATGTCGGGGCTGGGAACTTTCTGCCTGCTTGAATCTGCTTAATGCTGCCCCTTCACACATTAAAAATTCCAGTAATATCAGCTTCATTACAGCAAGGGAATGAAAAGAGGGAAACAGATATTTCATTTTGCTTTCTAGAGTGGGAGACATTACTCTGCCTCCAAATTATTTTGATATTTCTGTCAAATGGTGCTCACTTTATGCACACACTGTTCGAAATGTTTTGCATATATCAATTTACTCATTCTTACAACTCTATGTGGCAGATGTTCTTCTTCCCATTTGTACAACAAAGAAACGGGGCTCAAGTTTATTTGCCCCAAACCACACAGTAAATGGCAGATGCTGAAGCGAGGCACTCAGGTTGCAGAATGTGTGCTTTCTCCATATCACTCAGTCTCGCCAAAGATGAGTGAGTGTTCAGAGGTTTAGTGTGAAAAACAGAAAGAAAAAAAAAGGAGAAAATGACATGTCAACAAACAACAAATCAACTATCAAATATTTGTTTGATGATAAAATATGTAATATCTGTTTTCTCTATATTTTATGTTTGTAAATTCATGTATTTTTTTCACTTGTAGTTTTGATGTAATGTTAGATTTACAGAAGGTTTACCAAGAGAGTACAGTTTCCATATATAGTCTTTACTCAGTTTCCCCTAGGGTAACACTTTCCATAGCCATGGTACAATGAGCAAAATGAAGAAATTAACATTGATACATCACTATTAATAAACTACAGGCTTGAATCACATTTCCCAGTTTTTCCACTAATGTCCTTTCTCTATTCCAAGATCCATTCCATGATCCTTACCGTGTCTCTGCAATCACCTTCAATCTGTGTAGGTTCCTTTGTCTTTCTTTGTCTCCCGTGACTTTAATACTTTGGATGAATAATGGTCAAATATTTTGTAGAACATTCTTTAGTTTGAGCTTATCTAATGTTTTCTTATGATTTGATTGAAGTTATGAGTTTGGAAGAAGAATGCCCTTTTCAGGGCATTCTATCAGGAGTATATAATATGTCAATATGTCATATTATTAGTGATGTTAACATTCATCAGTTGATTAATGTGGCTATATTTTATTTTTTAATTATATATTTTTTTAAAAGTAAGCTAATATTTCCAATATTTAGTAAATTTTATTTTTTAATAGCTGGTTTTGTTATATTGCAAAATATCTAACGTATGGATTCCTGAACCATATATAAGTTGCTCTTGTCTTTCAGTGACTAAGTTTCTGAGCTTTAGAGTATAATCTGTTCCCTAAACCACACACAACTAAGTGTTCCATCTGATGTTTAATAAACTTAGTGAAAGATGAGCCGGCCACTATGTCCCTATTTTGGCGTAGACACTATAGCCAAAGGCAATCTTTGTTCTGATACAAAATGTAGTGCCACACTGGGAGTTAGTGAATTATCGCCAATGCTGTCAATTTAATGAGTATCCAGGCCATTCGTTTTGCTGTTCTTGAAAGCTACATTTGTTAGTAAGGCCTTCGGGCCAATTTGGCTACTAACCTAGGCTTTGTGATACTATGTACAGCTCATTTAAACAAATCCTCCATATGTAAAACTGTACATCTGTCTTTTGATATGAGTAAAACATATGCCAAAGTGATGATGTAGACAAATCATTATTAAAGAAAACAACTTTGCAATTGTCCTTGTGTAAGCTGATGATCTTTTATACTTTGTATGTTTTGATTTTAACTGAAGTACGTATTTAAAAAAAACCATCATTATTTTATACTTTTGTGTTTCATATATAAGTTATATATATTAAGTATGATTTATTATTTTTATTATTATTTAAACCCTTTGCCCCTTATGCTAGAGAACCAACTAGAAAGTTCATACTCTCCTTAATTTTTTGCAACCTTAGGAGTAATATTACATGTTGTTTGTGTGCGTTTGTTTCCTCTTAAAAAATAATTAGTAATATCTGCTCTAGGCCCCCAACAGACAGTGACAATTTTTAATGTTTGGTAAACCATTTGTTAATGAGGTTAAATTTCGATGGGTGATAGTGAAGGTATGGCTAAAGGTAGGAAAATAAAAAAATTACCTATTCATGATAAGCCAGTGTTTAATTCTAGCAGTGGTCTTATATTTATTGACTTAGAACATGGTAATGCTGGTTATTTAACATCCCATCTTATGTTCTTTGCTTTTGCAAAAAGAACTTAGCGATTTTTAAAAAGTTACCTTCTGCTTAGCCATCATCACACAATCATTAATTTTTATGTCAACACTTAGGCACTTTAAAAAGCATCTTAGTATTAGGTTTGTTATATGATTGCTTTTAAACAATTAGCATGGAATCCTGGAACCCTGTATTAATAAATAAATCTTAGCATTAATATATAAGAAATCATAAAACAAACAAAAAACTCAGTTTACTTCCCAGGATATATTATGTCTACAAACAATTTTTTTATATTTTCTTTTTTCTTTTTTTTTCCCATTTGTTTTAAGGTGGGTGATGGGGAAGTAAGAAAAGCAGTTTGGCAGCATAGAGCAGGACACAAAATATTTCTATAAATCCTTTTTGGTTTCTGGACAGATTGAAGAGCCCTCACTCAGAGAAAGCATGCAGTAGTGCTGTGTTGGAGCTGGCTTGTACCAGCTTGCAAGAAACAATTGTTAAATTCTAAGGAATTTTGTCACCTAGTTATTAAACACAGCCATTATTAAAAATTAAGTTGATTAAATTGTATAGACTCACAGTTAAATGCATACTATCAAAAACAGTGATAATAAAAACTCAAGAGTCATCATTTCTTAATTTTTATTTTTTTGTTTTGTTTTAAGGAGGGTGCAGCTCATAGTGGCCCATGTGGGGATCAAACCAGCAATCTTGGTGTTATAAGCACCACACTCTAACCCACTGAGCTAACTGGCCACCCCTCTAAATGTTTTAAATTACACTTTACTATTGTTATTATTTTATTCATACTCTTGTGGTTATTTATGTCTGTTGTATCTGTGTCGTTGAAATACTCTGTAATGGTGTTCCACTGTGTGTCTCTTCCCAACTCTGTGTGCAGGGACTTCACATCAGTAGTTTAATGAGCTAATAATTAACACTAGGAATATGTATTTTCTTGAAGAAAATAAAAGTAAATATGATAGGATACCATGCGATTTGAAATCACTATTCTATCATTTCTTTTTGTCATACTATACTAATATATACCTCAGGGCATTCCCTCTGCCTGAAATCCATTTCTATGCAATATACATGTGGCTGTCTTTTTTCTCATCAAAATTTATATGTCATAGCTTCAGAGAAACCTTTTCTGATTATCGTATCTAAAATTGCCTACCCTGTCCTGCTCACTACCTGACCTGGCATGTCTGCCTTCCATAAGATTGCCTTCCTTCATTTTCGTTGTAGCACTAATTACTCTCTGAAAGTATGTAGTTTATTTGTTTATATGTTTAGTCTTTCTCCCTTACTGTAACATAAGCTCCTGGGAGGGAGGAATCTTTTATGATCTTTTTATTTCTGGTTTTTCAATGCATAAAACAGGGTTAGGCACACCGTAGATAACCAGTACGTTTTTGTTTTAAAAAATTGACTTATTAATAATATTTGAATAGACTATGTCAGTGAACGGCTTCTAAATTAAAAGGGGCTGAGAAATAAAGTAATATTTGAATATGAGATAAAGCGAAGTTAATCAAAGTAGTAGTACCACTTGGAAAAGAGGCTCTAAGATGCTGAGGTAAGCTATTCTAATTAAAACACTGTTATTGTTGTGGGTTTTTTGTTGTTGTTGTTGTTTTGTTTTTGGGGGTGCCATTTATAAATAAAGACATTGAACTTTTGTTAAGTTTCTTGGGGGTTAGAATTTGGAAGTAGATTATGTCAAAATTCTAGTTATAAGTGGGATTTGTAAATTGCATTAATTGTGCTGTACTCATCTGTGAAATAAAGCTTCTAAAGCAACACTAATTATATAAATAATGGAGAAGACTTTATTTTAAGTATCAGCAGCATATTCAGATTTTTTGGCACTTCTCCAGCTACAGAAGCTAACGGTCAAGGGCTACTTTCTTTCCCAGAAGACTTTTGCAGAGTGGAAGCTGAGGTGCAATTCTATTCCAAGCAAAACTTTGTACAATATGAGCAAATAAAATGCAAAAGAGCATTTTTAGTGACTTTGATGAAGGTAGCTATTTCTAATATTTAAGAGCCTAGTCAAGTTTATTGCTGTCTTTTTAAAAGTATGATTTGGGAATGGATAGATTATCTGTAATCCATAAAATACTGGAATGTGCAGTTCATGAATTGAGGAATAAAGGGTATTTAGGATATTGCTTAAGAGGAGGAATGTGAGGATTGGCAAGTATTTGGGAAAGCACTTTTATTTATTATTTCATTCATTTATTCCACACATAGTTTTTAAGCAGTAATTATGTATCAGGCATTGTTTTAGTTGCTAGGAATACAATGAAAAGAATACTTTTCATCCTTAAACAGTCTTATTGGGGAATGAAAACAAGTAAACAGGCTAATGCAACACAGTGTGATAACTGGTAGGAAGAGGAAGTTCAAGGCCCTCTAAGATCACATGAGAGACAACTGGTCCAGACTTTGAAGTTTGAAAAGTCGATTACATGATCGTGATTAGCCTTGTGGATTAAAAGGTCTGACTGGTATGCAATGAATGAATTGGAGACTGTGGTGTGTTAACAAATGTTTAAAACTGGCTCTTCAGGGGAACAAAAAACCATGACTTGTGGTATTTGCCCATTTCTGTGGTGTAAATATTTCCCCTGTGCTGATTTAAAGCTACCAATATGGTGTTGCTTAGTGTAAAGATGAAAAGAGATGGCCATGGTTTACTCTAGAGAGCAGATATGAATAGGTTCTCTAGTGAGATGACACAAGCACATCTCTGGTTGGAGAGCACAAAGTGGAGGCTTTCAGACCAGTTAGAGGCCACTTTATTAAACCAGGGAAGAGATAATGTGGTAGAAACTAAGTTGGTGAGATTTGAGCAATTTACAGAGATATTCAGGGGAAAAAGAAGCAGTTTAGAATTAAGACCATAGACTCAGAGTCAGACATTGTCCAAATCATGGTGCTGCCTCTTACCTAACACTGTACTGCTGAGCTCTTTTAGCCTTTCTGGATTTCAGTGTCCCATTTATAAATTGGTGATGATAGTACCAATTAGGATTAAGAGGAATAAAGTAGCTAATATGTATGAAACGCTTCAACCAGTAAATGTAATCTTCAATCAATAAATGTTATCTGTAGCAATAGAGAGGAGATTAATGATTAGTATGATGGTGAGCGGGCAAAGAAGAAATAGGAGTCAAGATTGACTGTGATTTTCTAGCCTGTCCAAACAGGTAGATAGAGGCATAATTTTTATAGTCTTCCCAGTGGACTAGTAAGCATGGAAACAGAATTGGGTCTGTGATGAAGAGCTGAGGAAGCACAGATGGAGAGCATACTAGGAGTTTGAAAACCTGGGTACATTTAGGATTATCTGGGGGCTTAAAAAATATAGATCCTAGGTTTTACTGGTCAAGGTGGCAGAAGTAAACGCTGTGCTCACCTCCTCTCGTGATCACACCAAAATTTGATCCTCTGTCTCATCTATTCTGTGGGTGATTATATCTAGTGCATTCTTCATTTCAGTTACTGTATTCTTCACTTCTGACTGGTTCTGTTTTATGGTTTCTATGTCCTTTTTTATTCTTGCTATCTCTGTTGAAGTTCTCACTAAGTTCCTTTAGCATCCTTATAACCATTGGTTTGAACTCTGTCTCTGGTAGGTTGCTTGCCTCCATTTTGTTTAATACTTCTGGAGTTTTATCCTGTTCTTTCATTTGGGATGTATTTCTTTATTTCCTCATTTTTGCTGCGTCTCTATGCTTGTTTCTGTGTATTAGGTGGATCTGCTATGTTTCCCAGTCTTGCTGGGTGGCCTTAAGCATTAGGTTGGTGCAAAAGTAATTGCAGTTTTTGTAATTATTTTTAACCTTTTAAACCACAATTACTTCTGCACCAACCTAATAGTAAGTGCCCTGTGGGACCCAGTGATATTCTCTCCCTGGTCACCTCGGCTGAGTGCTCCAGGAGTGTCTCTTGTGTGGGTTATGTGTACCCTCTTGTTATAGTTGAGCCTTGATTGCTATTGGCACATCAGTGGCTGGGATTGACTCTCAGTCTGACTGGCTGTGGGGTTTGGCCACATCCACTGTTTACAGGCTGCTGTGTGAGGGGCTTACCCTAGGGAGCGGGATTCCTCCATGGATTCTGCTGTCTGATGAGACCACCCTTTGGATTTGCCACTTGTGGGGTTAATTGGATGGTGCTGTGCTGTGTCTGAAGCCAGCTTTCAAGTATGTTAGTTCTGGGGCCTCTTGGCAGGGTCTGCTGTGCAAGCAACTGCTTGTGACTGGCCAGGAACTAACTGGTAGGAGCTACAAAGCGATTTGTAGTTGTTCACTGCCTGTATGGAACCTGGAGGCTCCTGGGAGAGGCCACACTGTGAACCAAAGATGGATGCCATCAGTAATGAGCCTGGGGTAGCTCTGCAAAAAGCCAGGACACTCTGAGGCCTGCTGCCAGCTCTCATAAGATTTAGCTGTTGATAAAGCCTTTTGAGTTGGGTGTGTATATGGGGGTGGGTGGGGTCTCAGTGAGTCACCAGGATGCAACAAGCAAAGCTCACCAGATTAATTCACATTCATTTTGGCCATGGGCATGTGGGGAGGGATCAACACAGGAAAGATGGTATCCACCTGCTGGCTGCATAGGAGGAGGCCCAAAGCCATACACTTCAGTCTCCCCTCTCCCCACTGTCCCATATGCCTCAGATGCCTCCTGAGTCACTGTCTCTCCATTGGAGCCCAGGATGAGTACCTGCGACCAAGTTAATCTGTGCATGGTCTCTTTAAGAAGATGTCTGGGTTTCCTGCAGCCTTCTGTCGCACCTGCATGGTTAGAATCGCCACTGTTTTTCACAGCCAGATGTTGTGGAGGCTCCTCCTCCCAGTACCAGTACTCTGGGCAGAGGAGCCTGGTGTGGGTCTCAGGTTGCTCGCTTTTTTGTGGAGAACCTCTGTAGCTGAGATATCCCTCCCAGTTTTCAACCACCACACTGAGGTTTGGGGCCTGCCCAATCTGTATCTCTGCTCCTCCTACAAGTCTCGATGTGGCTTCTTTATATCCTTGGTCATAAAACTTCTGTTCAGCGAGGCTTCACATGGTTCTCCACGTTGATTATTCTATAAGTTAGTTGTAATTTTGATGTGTTCATGGGATAAGGCAAGTACAGCATTTATCTACTCCACCATCTTGGATATCTTCTTTCTCCTAATCATGTTAATAAAAATCTTAAAAAATATATATAGATCCTGTGCCATGATAGACTTATTGAATTGACTTTCTCCAGAATAAGATCCAGGTATCTGAAGTTTTAGAATGTTTCCAAGGTGATTCTGATGAGTTTGTTCATAGAACAGCATGTCTATCTACTTTAGAGGGATTTAAGTTTATGAGGGGGGTAATAGAATAGCTGTAGGGAATTAAAAAATGGAAACAGAAGAGATCTAAATGTGCAAATTCCAATTGGACAGAGCTAGCAGACACAGAGTACTTGATGTTACAGGAGAAAGAGAATAAATGATAGAGGAAATGTATCATAACTTCTAGAAAATGCGATCAGATAGATTCAAGATGAAAGGAGGATAAATAGATCTTCCACTAACTGAAGGGAATAAGAAGGAATAGGTGTGAATACAGGTACCTTTTTTGTGGTTTACAGTTAGGGTTAAAAGTTATAATTTGTGGAAATAATTTGAAAAATTCCTATCTATTGGTTTTGATGGAAAGTGCCA
This sequence comes from Rhinolophus sinicus, assembly GCF_036562045.2. Classification (NCBI taxonomy): domain Eukaryota; kingdom Metazoa; phylum Chordata; class Mammalia; order Chiroptera; family Rhinolophidae; genus Rhinolophus; species Rhinolophus sinicus. Next base: position 46,883,352 of record NC_133752.1, read on the forward strand.
AATTGTCCTCTGGTATTAATTTTCCTTTTATTCTTATTAATAACTGAACTCCCTGAATTTTAACTAGGCACATGGCCTCCTTGTAGTTAAATGTAGTTATGTGACTATGTTTGGTCCAATGGGATGTGAATGGAAGGATGTCCACATCTTCCGCAAAGGATAAAGTGGCTTGCAAGGATTGCCCTTTCTCCTTCCACCTGCTGGACACTGACTAAAATGGCAGCTTGTCTTGGACACCACATGTTTTCATCATGTGAGGGCATGAGACAACCTGTCAGTTTGGGGTCCTAGCTGTCTTCCTGAGCAGAACCTAGTCTGCTTGCCAATTTGTCTCTACATGTTATATCAGAAGCAAATAATCATTTATCTTGTTTAAGTACTGGGTTTTAGGGCCTCTTTGTTATAGCAGTTTAGATTGTACCCTGACTACTACAAACAGATTCTATACTCTTTGTGAATGAGATGAATTTATTTTCTGAGAATTAGGAGATGGTGGGAAAGGGCATACAATTTGAAAAGAGTGAGATTGGTTTGAAATAATTAGTGGCTGGAGGGTAGAGATAGTTACTAGGAAAGTATAGAAATATTGTCTGGTAATTTTAAGGAACTAGAATATCATTGATCATAGAAAAAGGAAACATAATTTAAATATGAATTAACTAAATAAATTCGACAAGACAAAAATCCTAACAAATTGTTTTAATGCAGGCTACAAATTTCTGTCATTATTGTTCACACTTCTCAGACTTACAGTTAAAAAACATTTCATGACAGTAGAGATCAAAAGTATATATTTAATGTTATAATACTTTTAAACACCCTATACCTATATCGCTTATAGGCTTGCGTGACATCAAAGAACTCAAACAGGCATTGAGTACTAGCTATATTATTTGCCCAATCACATATGAATAAAGTGCTAAGAACACTGAATATAAATAAGGTGGAAAAGGCTTTAATTTTATCATGGGAAGCTTCCTGAAGGAGATGGCTTTTTAATTAAAACTCAAAATTCATATGTCTTTACACCTTGGAAACTAGTGTATATATTGATTTTTCACTTCTACTCTCATACATCTTTTCTAGAGGTAGTAAAACCATATTTAATTTTAGGATCTTTTAGCCTGGGCACATGTAGCGCTATAGTGGTCTTTCATAAGACGGTGAAACTCTCTCTGGTATTTACTGTCCTTGGGGTCTTGCGCATTTGATAAAATGTGGTTTTAAGTGTGATGCTGCCAATATAGATCATGTAGAATTAAGTATTTGGAGTCACTCATTAGAAGTAGACTATATCATTTCCTTGTCACAGATTCCACTTTTATCTTATCTGAAAAATTATGTAGATTATTTTAAGTTATGGCCTTTATATTCTAGCAAGGGAACACCTAGTGGCCCTATGCTTTATACAAAATCATCTTGAATCTTATTCCCTAAGATATGGAGATACAGGTTTTTATATTTTTTTCTTATTTATCAGGCAGTGTAATTGGAAATGATTCTTTAAGAATCCATGATCAGAATTGCATATTTGTCCTGTGAAAAAACTGGCACATATTCATCCAGTGACTGAACAAAATTGTTATCATAGATTTAATTTTGTTTTCATCAAGATCCTTCATTTTGTTAAAGTGGAGAAATTTTATAATGCTAGTGAAAGCAGTTTTGAAGATGAGTAAGGTGTGTTTGTATATGTAGAGCCTTAAATGTAAAGCTTGGTGTTCACTGGGGAAATGTTTTAATTTGGGATTCAGTGCCCTAAGCCAAATTCCTTATTATCCTCAATTTAATTGAGAAAATTGCTTAACCTCAGCCTTTCTGTCAAATTTGATTGACAGATAACTACTAGCTGGAGGTACACTGGAATGCTGAGTAACTTAAAATATCTTGAGATTTTCTGAAGAGAGCTGATATGTATGTAACAGGGACAGAAAATATTCATGTGTGAGAGACATATTTTTCTCTGTTCCTCTGCCTAACCAATTTACTTTGTAGATTGGCAAATTCTTTAGAGCCTGAACAATAAATAGAGTCACGGATGGATACTTGCATGAAGAGAGAAAAACAGAATAGTAGGGGATAAAAAGGAAGAGGGAAAGGAAAGGGAAAGTCCTATTAAGAGACAGAAATATAGGGAAGAAGGTTTAGGGAAGAGAGTTAAACGTGAGAGTGGGGAGAAGTAAGGAGTGGGGAAAATTGGAAATCAACAGGAATGAGGAAAAAACAGAGAAGATCTTAAAGAAGTGGGTTATAAACTGGATCTCCTTTAATATTTTTCAAGAGGTAAAACTAAGAATTAGAATTACTTTTAATTACTTTTGGATGCTGCATTTTGTTTCTTTGAATACAACACTTTGCACCAGGTGTATGAGTTTTACACAAAAATCATGAATTAGCTTCCTATTCTGAAATACTTTACATTAGTGCTGCATAAAAATCAAATATGATAAAAGCAAAAACTTTCATACAATATAAATATCTGATTGCTCAGAGAATCAGACTTGATGACTCTTGTTTGTAAGTCATTCAAAACGTCTGGACATCAGTACACCATTGCAAAATTGTATCGGTTTCTCCTAAAATATTTTATTGACCACGTGATCATGAACCAGCTAACATCTATGCTATAAAGGTACAAATGAACCATGGTTCATTTTTCCCTTGGTTGATTTATTGACAAGATTTGATTTTGCTAATAGGTACACCTTATAGCTTGGCTGTGTTAGCTGCTTAGAACAACTCTCTTTCTTTTGTTAGGCCTTGAACAAGATAAAATTCTTCACTCTCACACAGTTTTTTTTTTCCCCTTTTTATTACAGTGGAGTTTGTGGTTTCCCTAAAGTGAAAATGCTAGTGTGTACCTAAATTAAATAGAAATCACAGATTTAAAAACATTTCAGTAAAATAATGAGATTCCATAATTAGATATTTTTAAGTGTTAGTTTTTATGTTGGTTGTTTTATTTTGTAGAATTTAAAACAAATCCCTGCAAAATAGCACTGCAGTGTATTTAAATATTTAAAAGAGGGCTGCAAAATAACATTGTGGTATCTTCATTAAAAAGAAGGCTGGTGACCATGCCATAGATCCACCATCCAGGAGGGCAACTGCACATTTTGCAGGTGGTGGCAAAAGTGGACTTCTGGGTGGAAGCTCAAATCATTGGCAATGTCAGTGCATTTCAAAAGGGCAGCAGATGATGCAATTTGCTCAGTATGCATGTGGACCTCAGGATGTGTGAGATCTCCTATGAAACCTCCTAAGCTTGGGCCATCCAGCAAATATTCTCAGAAAAAGTGGAATTTGGTCAGCCACAAAGGGCACAACTGGTTTGCCCTCCCTAGGCCTGTGAACCATTTTTATACCACTTCTGTCTGGACTATTCTTATGTAGACATGAGCTACATTAACAACAACAAAAAGGAGGCTGGCAAATGTAAAAGAAAATATACCATTTTTAAGTGTTGGTAATTAGGTGTATTGTGTTTTTATGTTTCTCACCCAAGATCTTTAACTTAAAATTTAGTAATTAATGTTAATATGTGGAAAAAAATAACCATTATGTTCTATTTCATACCAACAAAAATTAATTTGAGAGAATTACAGATTTAAACATATAAGCTAAAGCCATAAAACTTCTGGAAAAAACAAAAGAATATATTTTACACTTTGGGGTGGGTGAAACTTATTAGACAGGAACCAGAAAGTGTTAATTATAAAAGAAAACAAAAATATGGTAAATCAGTCTTAATCAAAATTTTAAAATTCTGATTGTCCAAAGACAGTACTAGGACAATGAAAAGGTAAATCACGTGCTGGAAGAAATATTTGTAATATAAAATCTCATAAAGGATTTGTTTCCAGAATATATTTTTAACAATTCCTATGGATCAATAGTAAAATGACAAACGAGTCATTTAAAGAAATTGGGCAAAAGATCTGAACAGACAATTCACACACAAAAAAATGATATAGGAAGGGCCAATAAACACTTGAAAAGGTATCAACATTTTTAGTCATTAGGACAATGCAAATTAAAACCACAAAGAAACACCGTATTATACCCACTAGAATGCCTACAATTAAAAAGCTAACCACTTTATTGGGGGGATCACTTCATAAATTATACAAATGCTTAACCACTACACTGTACACCTGAAACTAATATAAAATAATATGGAATGTCAACTCTATTTTAAAATAGTATGTACGAGGTCAGACAATTAAGCTCATGCACTTGTTGCAAGGATGTTGCTAACCTTTTTTGATATCAGAAGGATTATTCATTATGAATTAGTACCAATTGGACAAACCGTTAACCAAGTTTACTATTTGGAAGAGCTGCAAATGCTGCATGAAAAAGTTAGACGACCTGAACTTTTCGCCAACAACTCATGGCTCTTGTGCTCACACAGAGGGATTTTTGAGACAGTAAACAAATAACTGTATTGGAACACCCTCCCTATTCACCTGATGTGGCCCCCAGTGACTTCTTTCTTTACCCCAAAATAAAGGAATATTGTCAGGAAGACATTTTGATGACATTCAGGACATCAAGGGTAATACGACGATAGCTCTGATGGCCATTCCAGAAAGAGTTCCAAAATTGCCCTGAAGGGTGGACTAGGCACTGGCATCCGTGCATAGCTTCCCAAGGGGAGTACTTCGAAAATGACCATAGTGACATTCAGCAATGAGGTATGTAGCACTTTTTCTAGGATGAGTTTGTGAACTTAATTGTCTGACCTCATAGTCATGGGATGTAAAGTACAGCATAGTGAAGATAGTCAATGGTAATGTAATAGCAGTGTATGATGTCAAATGGGTAGTAGACTTGTTGGGGTTATCACTTTTTGAGGTGGGTAAATGTCTAATCAATATGTTGTTTTATACTCCTGAAACTAATAAAAAAATAAATTAAAAGTAAGCTAACCACCAAATGTTGGTGATACATGGAGCAACTGGAGCTCTCATGTTTTGCCAACAGGAGGACAAAATGGTACAACCACTTTGGAAAGTAGTTTGTCAGTTTTTAAAAAAGTTAGTACAGAGGGTGCCAAAAAAATGTATACACATTTTAAGAAAGGAAAAAACTGTATTAAAGTTATGATACTCAATATATACCGATAACAAAAGATGAATGCAAGTCACGTTTGACTTCTGCAAGAGGTGCTCAAAGTGGTTAACATCAGCGTCCAGACACTTCTGATTACGGTGAACTACTGCTTCAGCAATGCTGACCAAAATGTCCACTTGTATACATTTTTCTGGCACCCCCAGTATACTTACTTATGACCCAGTAATTCCAGTCCTAGATGTTTATTTACCTAAGAAAAATTTAAATACCCAAGAAGTACATTTCAATAAAAAGACTTGCATTTGAATGTTCATAGTAGCTTTGTTCATAATTTCCCCAAACTAGAAACAACCCAAATTTTCAACAATAGGTAAATGGTTAAACAAATTACAACCTGTTCATTCAGGGGAATAATACCCATTAGTAAAAAAGAATCAACTATTGATGCTTACCACAACATGCCTGAATCCTGAAAGCATTATTCTGAGAAAAGTTAGCCAGGCACGAAAGATTATGCACTGTATGATTCTATTTTATGAAGTGCAGGAACAGATAAAACTAATCCACAGTGATAGAATTCGAAACAGTGGTTGCTTAGGAGTTGTGGGGATGGTCTAGAAGTGACATGAGGTAACTTTCTGGGATGATGGAGCTAGTCGTGGTTGCAGGGTATATACACTTGTTCTGTGCATTTCACTGTAAATTTAGTTCAGTTAAGATTTTAATTTTTAATTTTTATAGCGTATTTGAAATGGTATAGGAAAATAGGTCAAAGGAATAAGTATGAATAACATCTTTATCTTAAAGGCAAAGGTAAACAAAAGGCATTTGATTTATCTTGTTTTATCAGTATGAATCAAGAAATTTAAGCCTTTGGGACTTATTAGGATCTGGCTTTCCCCACTTAATTTCATGTGTTTGACAGCTATCTGGATTCTAGGAATTTTTTTTGTTAATGTTGCTATATTCTTCTGCACACAAAATTCTAGTTATATTAGACATGACAATTCTTTCCCTTCCTAAACTTATTGTGATAGCAAAATTTACAACAATATTCTTCACATTTCACAATAGTACTTACTCATTTTTGTTCATCTCTCATTTTCCTTTACTCTTTTCTGTTTCAGATAAAGAGTAAATAAAAGGGATATCCCAAGAAATGTACTAAAATGTTGAGTATCCAAGGTCAAATATACTCGTATCTCTTCATTTCATGTTTCAGAATGTTGCGCAACTTTTGAGCAGTAAGATCCCAAATTTTCAGTTGGAGTTAGAACATATTAGATTTTGCATTCAAATTTTCTGCCTAAATGGATGATATAATAATAAGTGGATTCATGTAATACTTTCAAAATACTTTGAACTTTTTGAAAACAATTTAAGATGTTTTATTGTAATATCTGCATTTTTCCTATTTGAAATTATAAACTTTCTCTTATAAATTAATGTCAAAATATCTTCAAAACACTGAATAATCTTTGAATTATATTATGCAATTATTCAGAAAACAGTCTCAGAATAACATATCTTACTTTAAAAAGGGAGTGACTTCTTAATTTTTAAATATAGGCCAGCTCATTTTTTAATTCTGATCTTTTAATCAAAATTTTCATATTTAATGTTTTTACTACTATTATACAGGAACCTTGGTATTATGTGACCTTAAGGACTGATGACAAATGATTGAATTTTGTGTCATGGCAACTTGTATTATGATGAGGTCTAATTTAATTGCTTTTTTATAATGTGTATTTTGTTGTCTAGGAATTTATTGTTAGTTGAACTGAAGCTGGGTTTAGCTGAGCAGATGGAAGCAAAGAATGCAGATTTTGGAGTGGAAGTACTTTCCAAATAGGAGTAGATAAAGGGAGGGGAAATATGAAATAATAAATGAAGTGGGCTGCTTAGAAGCGAGAGAGTTGATACAGAGATGTGGAGCCTTGAGTGCTGAGACAAGATGTATTCACTCAGTGTGCTCGTAGGCACTCAAGCACTTTCTGAATTGAATTATTAAGACCTAGGCAATCAGAGGAAGAACTTAAGGAGTGTGGTGAGGTAGTCATGGTGATAAAAAGGGAAGATTTTAGAAGATGCAATTTGAATTAACTGGAAGAAGAGATTTGAAGCAGTGAGGCTAGCAACGAGAAATTTGAATTTGTCAAAATGACAGGAACCAAAAACATTACAGAGTTTAGGCATATGTCATAATGACAGGGCAATGTACTCACCATACAGCCCAATAGCTCATTATAATAGACTAGTGGGTTCTCATAAGTTATGCAGTTTATGTTTAGGAAGCTATGTGGAGGGGAACACAGAATACCACAATGCATTGCAATAATTTATCTTTTTATCTTACAGTATAGGTATTTTATTACTTTCCTTTTTGTATAACCTCCATATTTTGAACAGAGAAAGGTGCATTTTAGCCATTTAATAAATGTTGTAGACATTATGAAGTAGGTAATACCATGTGCCATGTACTATTATAGACATTAGGAATATAATCGAAAACAATGTAGAAATAGTCATGTTCCTCAAAGAGTTTACAATCTACTGGAGATGAAAACGTAGAGGATATAATTACATGTAATTAAGTAATTAATTCACTCATTCACATACTAAGTTCTATAAAGCATTATAAAATAGGGCAACGTGTAAAAAATGGGAGGAATGGATCAATAACTTTAGCTAGAACTGTTAGGTAAGGATTTTGTAGGATATGGTACTTTAGTTAAGGCCTGAATGGTGAGATAGAGGCAGCTATATGAAGATAGGGGGAAAGAGTATTTCAAGAAGAAAAATCAAAAGCAAATAAACAAAGGTGGAAATGAGCTTTGCATGTTCAAGAGAAAGAGGGATTATGTGATTGGAGTGTAGTAAATAGTAGAGGATGGAGGGACATGAGACATGAGAGGCAGCCAGAGACGAGTAATGCAGAGCCTGTGGGCTGTGGAATGTAGTTCAGATTTTATTCTGTTGTAATGGGAAGCGAGGATGTAGCAGCAATGTGCTCTGATTTATGCTTTAGAGTTGTCACTTTGGCTGCTGGGTGGACATCAACACTGGCAATAACTGGCAGAAGGCAAGTAGGGGGCAAACAGCAACTAGAAAGCAATAGTTTAGGTGAATGATCTTGAAGTTTCAGAATAGAGATATAGGAGTAAAGATGGTGAGAAAGTGACCTGATTTAGGATCTATTTTGTAGTAGAGGGGGCATGACTTCCTGAAGAATTGTATGTGGGATATGAGGAAATCTGGACCAAGGATAACACATATAGGTTTTCCACTTGAGCAATAGTGGAGTTATTTAGAGAGATGGCAAAATTTTGGTAAAAGGAGTAGTGTGTGTGCGTGTGTGTGGGTGTGTGTGTGTAAATAGTCCTATTTTGACCCTGTTGTTTCAATGAATGAATTTCAGTCAGTATTTCCTGAGCATATCCTATATTCCAGCCACTGTTCTAGATGCTGGGAAAACAGCAAATAGGAAGATAGAGATTCACTTTCAAAGAGCTTACAGTATGATGGAAGGAGAGAAACAACAAATCAGTAAATATATACTCTAGTTTGTTAGGTGTTGATGATGTCTATGGATAAAGACAAAAACAGAAGGGGGATGGAGAGTGCCGAAGGTGGAGGTAGCCTTGCTATATTTTAGTGTGGTCATGGAGGGCCATTTTAATTTGGTGACACTTAATCAGAGGTTTGAAGAAAGTAAGGTTGCCTAAGTGGGTCTCTAAGAAAAAGAGTTTCAGACAGAAGGGATACAAGTACAAAGGCCATAAAACAAGTAGGTGCTTGCCCTATCAGAGGGACAGCAGGAGGTTAGTGTGAATGGACTGGGGAAGAGGAGAATGGTAGCAGGTGATGCCAGGAGAGGCAGGGCACACAGTGATGTAGGGTTTTGGAACCATTATATGGAATTTGCCTTTTACTCTGAGTGAACAGCCAATAGTGGATTTTGGGCAGAGGGATGCATCTTTTTTGAAAGTGTATCTTCAGTTGTTATATTATGTATAGTTCTCAGGAAAGTAAGAACGGAGGCAGAGAGACTAATTAGGAAGCTATTTTGATCATTTAGGCCTGAAATATTGGTGTTTTGGATCAGGATAGTAGCAGTGAGGGTGATGAAAGGTGGTTGAATTCTAGATATAGAATGAAAGCAGAGCAGACAGGATTTGCAGATGAATTGGATTTGGAGTATTAAAGTAAAAGAGGAGAAACAATGATGGCTGCAAGGTTTTGGAAGGATGGAATTGATATTTACTGAAATGGGGGAAAACCTCGGGATGGGTAGGTTTTAGTATTCAGCTTTGGGCATTTTAATTTTGAAACACCTAAGGACATATAAGTCATGATGGCGAGTGTGTACACAATTAAACACACACACACACACACACACACACTGGACATCAATGGAAAAATTCTGATTATAGATAGATATTTGGGAGTCGTTAGCATTAGATTATATTTTAAAAGACACAAAATGGGATAACTTAGGGAAAGAAAGGAGTAAGGAAAAGAATCTGAGGACTGAGGTATGCACACGTTGACATTTGGAGGCCTGGAGATGAGGAGGCTGAGAAGGAGAGACCAGTTAGACAGAGAACTAAGAAATAAGTGAAGAAACTACTTCAAGGAGAGACTGCTACTCTGCCATAAGAAAAGATGAAATACTGACATTTGCAACAACATGGATGGATCTCCAGATTATTATGCTAAGTGAAGTAAGTCAGAAAAAGTCGAGAACCATATGACTTCACTCATATGTGAAACTGAAAGCAATGAAGGAACAGGATCAACAAATAAAGAAATAAAAACTCATAGACACGAACAACAGTTTAGTGGTTACCAGAGGGTAAGGGGGAGAGGGGATGGTATTATAGAAGAGGGTAAAGGGGGCCAAATATATGGTGATGGAAGGAAAATTGACTCTGGGTGTTGAACACACAATGTGATATATAGATGATGTATTACAGAATTGTACACTTGAAACCTATGTAATTTTACTAATCATTGTCACCCCAATGAATTTAGTTGTTTTAGAAAAGGAGAGAATGATCAACTGTGTCAAATGATACTGGTAGGTCAAACATATTGGGAAATTTTATTATTGGATTTGGCCACATGGAGTCATTAAAATCTGACAAGATCTATTTTAGTGGGTGGAAAGGGCAAAAGTCTAACTGGAATGGGTTCAAAAGAGAAGGAGAAAAAAGGATTTGAAGACAACGCATATAGACTTTCAAGGAGTTTTGCTGTGACAGGATATAGAGAGATGGGATGATAGCTAGAAGGAGATGTGGGTTCAACAAAAGCTTTTGTTTTGTTCTGTTTTTAAGATGAGTAATACTAACACACACTTGTATGCTGGTGAAGATGATTTAGTAGAACAAAGAACTTGTTATAGGAAGAGGCTTTGAGAAAATGGCAGCATATTAGAGTAAGTGTTAGAGCACAAGAGGAAGGGTTGGCAAAGATCTGAGCAGCAGTACTACTTACAGGGGGAGAGACAGAGAGAACGAGCAAGGATTGGTGATGGAGAGATGAGGTAGTTTTTTGATTACACTGGTTTTCTTGAGGTATGACGTCAAGTAATCAGGTGAGAGTGGAGCATAGGAGTTTTTGAAGATTTTGGGAGAGTAATGAGAAGGAATGACATAGTCATCTGGGAGAATGGGAATATAATTTTTAAGGGAAGAATCGTGGATTATTACTGGGAATGCTGAGAAATATGGACTCAAATTTGAAGTAAGACGAATCATTATGGTCAGGATTTTCTCCAGTATTGTTCATTTGCTCAGGTTCTGGCAAGAATAATTGGATAATTTTGTTTAACAAGAGCCAGCATTTCTCCATGCAGACATGATGAGGGAAGAGTCTTCCCCATATTAGTAAATAACAACTCCATCCTTTCACAACTTTGGAGACAGTGGTGAGTCTCTCTTCTTTCTTTTACACCCTAAATCCAATCTGCCAGCAAATCCTTTCAGAGAGCAATTATAGTGCTGGAACATGGATGAGATAATGAATAAAGAGGGAAGCAAGATTTTTGGGGGTGAGAAGCATTGGAAATGAAAAGTGGTAAGGAGGATGGATGGGAGAGTCTTAGCGAGGACGGTCACATACTGGTATGGATTACTAGATAAGTGATTTGGATGCAAAGGGGTTATTTTGGATCTGAGATTTGGAGGTGCTGCAATTATTGATGATAGTTAAACATTGAGAGTAGACCCACATGAGATTGGTGAAGAAAAATCCCTGGAGCCAAGAAGGTCAAGAATTGAGAGGGCAGCAGATTTGTTGATGGATGTTGAAATCACTGAGAATGATGAGAGGACAGTGAAAGAAAGACAGCAAGTTAAGTTCATTAATAAATGAAGGAGAGTGACTAAGAGGTGGAACCATGACATCAAAATGAAATGAATGGTAAACTCTAATGAAACAGACTTCAAATGATTTAGGATTTTGAAAGATACAGGACGAGAAACTATTTGGAAAAGGTACTAGAGAGGAAGGAGCAAACTAACTTTACTCAAAATCTCTGAGAAACATGGGGTATGAGATAAACTATAGCTACCAACTGAGAGGACTGTAAAGGAAAGCCAGAATGTCATAGAAAGAAGGTAAAAAGTAATTTGAGGACACAGGTGGGGGAGTTTGCTGATGAAAGACAAGAGGGCAAGGTGGAAGGGTACAGGAGAGTGAGGGCAGGTTAGGACATGCCCGGAGCAGTGTGGGGATCAACCTCCCTGAGAGAATGGATAACTTGGCAGGCTAGGACTTCTCATGGTGACCGAAGGGAATGGGAAGTACAGACATGACAAGATTAGCTCAGCAAGCCTCAGAGCAAGCAGTATGTGAAGACCTCCAAGTGCCTGATCTCTTCCTTGAGGGAAAGAAGTAGCTCATTGGAGTGAGTACTCAGAGGACTAAGATCTTGGGACATGTTGTTTGTTGATTTATTGATGACGGCCATTCTGACCGGAGTGAAGTGGCATCTCATTGTGGTTTTCATTTGCATTTCTTATATGATCACTTATATGTGGAATCTGAAGAACAGAATAAATGAGCAAACTAAACAGAAATAGACTCAGAGATATAGAGAAAAAAACTGATGGTTGTTAGATGGGAGGCAGGTGGGGATGGGGGAGAAGGTAAAGGGATTAGAAAGTACAAATTAATAGTCATAATAGTGCCACGGGGATATGAAAGACAGTATGGGGAATATAATAAATGTTGTAAAGATTTTGTAGGGTGTCAGACGGGCACTTGTCTTATTAGGGAGACCACTTCATGGACGGTGTAGATGCCTGACCACTGAATGTAAATTATAGTCATATATATTATATATATATATATATATATATATATATATATATATATATAATAACTATATAAATAAATATATGTAAATGTAATATATAAATATAATATATATAAACATAATATATATGTGTGTGTATATATATATGTATATATATATATTGGGATATGGAGCACAGCATAGGGAATAGAGTCAGTGGAACTGTAACAGGTATATACGATGTTAGAGGGGTAGTAGATTGGGGGAGAGGGGTTATCACTTTGTGAGGGGTGTACATGTCTAACTATACATTGTGTACACCTGAAACTAATTAAAAAACAAATCTCTTGAGACAGCTTGAGATATTGGGAAGGAGGAAAAGGATACAATGGGAATAATTACATTTATGTGGCTTTTGATTCAGAGGCTTTGTTAGAATTTTTCTTTTGTCTAGCTACTTAAAAATTGAAAGAGGGCAATTTTGTTTTTGCAGAAGCAAATTAAAGCATTTCTGGGAAAATCTATGCTGAAAGAGTAACTTCTATGTGTTTTTTTATTCAGGAAAGTATTTAGTTTGTAGTTATTAGTCCATTTCCAAATGACTGCATACATTTGTACTTGAATTACAGATCTGTTACTTTGTATCATCTAGTCACTCATCATAGAAGCTTGAGCTTGGTGACCAAAATGGTCTAAACAATTTGGCTTCTCAGATAAATCTGGATTCTGATATAAAGAAAATATAGTACATAAATACATACCCACACCACCAAAGATGGATTTAATCAGGGTTGAGATAAAAAAAATCCTGTAATTTTTGGGAAACACACACTACTTTTTACATTGTTGTGTTTTTCACATTTTGTGTTGTCTAGGCCTGATTGTGTAGATAGAGATTTAGTAATCAATTCAAAACTCAAGAGGATTAAGTTAATTTCAGAGTTGCAAGCAGTGAAGCTTCTCAGAATCCTGGTTGATTTATGATTCACCAAGACTTTATTATAACAACACACACTAGTCAATCAAGGATCAAATACATAAACCTCTTCTGTTACTGTTTTGCGTTTGTTTGTTTTCTATACATGATTTCAATGGATGTTTGTATGATGTGTGCCAATTGTTACTCTAATTGACTTGGGATAGTAAAGAATATAGGAACTGTCTATTTGTCTTAGAGAACTCTACTTAACCTGTTTCCAGATGTCTCTGACATCATCAGACTGTGAGTACAAATGGATCCAATTAAAACACTCAAATGTTGTCATTATTGCTAGTAACCTTTCAAGCCATTTGCATGAATGAGCCCTGCAGCCTCACAGCAATACTGTGAGGTAGGAACTATTAGCTCCATTTCACAGATGAAGCCCTGACCATTGAATAACTTGCCCAAGCTCATACAGCGATTAAGTAGTAAGCCAGCGTTTGAACCCACACACTGACTCCAGAGCCCAAGCTCTTATTACTGTACTGTATTATTTCACACACCATGGGGACTCTCAGCTCTGTACCTGGTGAGACTGGAACTCATCTTTCATTTACCAGGTATTTCTCCTCTTTTCCCCAGGGTTTCACACACCTAGAAGATATTTTAGGGAAATTACAAAAAAATCCTCACATTTTTCTCTTGCACTAATATGCTAACCCTTTTACAGTATTTCTGCCAACAGCCTGTTTTGGCTCTACCTTCCCTTTATCCGTGTCTCTACTTGTGAAGCAGCCCTATTGTGAGATGTGAAAATGCTGACGTTCGTGTTAAAGGTGCCGTTTCTTGCTGTTCAGAAAGCCATCAGTTCTTAAGGTCAGAGCAGGCCTGGCATTCATGCAGAAGGGGAAGTGAACCTTGCCCCAACTCTGAGTGGCACATTGTCACCTCGACACTGAGATAGCACTGTTTATGGACAGTATTTCAAAAAACTCTTGAAAATAGTTTCTGCAACTTCTGCCTCTAATGCATCTCTCAGTGTGTGCTCCAAATACCCTAAGGGGTTGAATGAGAACTCAAGCATTGTCCTAATCTTTATATCTATTCTCCTTCAGTGCCCCAGCACCAGAAACGGAAAAACAAAACAAAACAAAACAAAAAACCCATACGTGTTTCTTTCTCTGTCACCAAAGCCAGTGCATTTCAAGTTATATCAATGGATACTTGAGGGGGTCACTCACCCAGGAGTCCCTTAGCCTGGCAGGCCACCTTTGGGTTTAGTCTATTTCATAACAGCATTTTTCTTTTTCTTTTTCTTTTTAAGGCTGCTAGGCAAAGGAATGCTTCTGAACAGATTCAGAATCTCTATATAAATTCCTGGGCCATCAAAAACAAGGAAAAGGGGGCATATTTTAGCAGAAAGAAGCACATTAAGGAATTCTATTCATATTTTGAAGAGCTGGGTGTAAGGGCAGCCTTAGGCACAAATGTGAATTAGATGAGGTTTGTGCTCTGTTCCCAGCCTCCTCCTTTTTAACTCTTCAGTCCCTGCCTCATTGTAACTCTGTATCAGAATCAGCAAAAAATAAAAATAAATATAACTGTAAGTTATGGTTTAATAACTTTTTGCATTTTTAGATTTATTCTAATTATGAAATAATAGACTTCTTTCTTTATTACCGGAGTTTTAGACATCATCAATGGGGATTAGAAAGAAGGGCAGATTTTAAAAAGTCCGTTCTGGTCGCCTTAAAAATCACAATTCACATCTTACCAGTTACTCTGACTTTAAGGCTGATTCGGGTAGTAGGGCTGTTTAAACGTTTTTCTAATGCTTGCTGAGAAGCTAAACAGAAGTATCTTGTCTCTTCTTGTGTGGTGTGAAACTCATTTGCCTTGGAAGGGTTTTGACTCTGTGAATGTTTGCACTTTGAAAGACCATATTCTTAATTTGGACTGGCAACCATGCCAAATATCTTGGCAACCTTATAAAAAATAGCTTTAATGTTAAATAAAAATCATACACTGTGAAGGCTGTCATAATATGTTGCACTGATAGGGGCAAAAATGAAATTAATAAGGTATTTTCTTATTAACTTCAAATTTCAAAATTAAAACATATTATAAGCAAAAAATAAAAGTCATGAACATACAACTTTTCTGCTATTGATATGTGCAGCAACTAGAAACAATGCAATACTTTTCTCTTTAAGCAATAATCATAATAATTGCAATGATTTGATATTGTTGAGTTCATGTGAGAGAAATAAGCAGTGGAAGATTTCTGCAGCTAAATAGAATTTTAAAAATCTCTCATTATAGCTGGATGGACCTTTGGAAATGATCCCTCAGTTGGAGTGTGTTTGTCACAACTCTGGGGTTATCGTTATGCTGTCAATAATAATATAATGTACCACTTCTTTTCAGAACATACTGTATGCCCAACATCACCATATGTAACCTTGCAGGATAGGTCTTGTTCTCCCTAATTTGAAGAAGAAATAGAAGCTCAGATAGTTTTGTTGACATGCTTGGACACCAGTGAGGTACTAGAATTAAAACCCTCATCTACTCAGATTGAAAGCCTCTGCTCTCTTACATGTATCCGGCTGTGTCTCCAAAGCAAAAATTAATCCCTGATTATTTGGCATGCCAATACGTAAGAAGCAGAGGTTATAAGGTTGGTTTGCACCAGGGAAAATATAACCAGGTCTTGCGGAATGGGGTTAGTAAACATCGAGAGTTACAGGTGATTCCAGCTATATTAGACTAAGTTTGGAAGACTAGGAGCACTGAAGGTGAGTCATGGCTGGCGGCCAAACCAAATAGACACATAAGAGCAGGAAAATATATTACAAGAGATTTGAAAAATAGCAGAAGCAAAGGTGTTTCAGTGAGAATCCTGCAAGAAACTGCACACTCACATTTAGTAATTTAAGGAGTATTCAATAAAGTGACTCATTTAAGCATGTGGATAAGGTGTAGAGAAATAACAAGGGATCGTGGGATCCCCAAGGGAAAGTAACAACAGGACACTATTACCACCCATAAGCATGTGGGGTGAGGGGACAGTGCTTCCTGAAACCTGGAGATGATATTGTGCAGAAGGCCCTATTACATTAGCGGTGACCTTGACAGCCACCCTGTTGCGCCTACAAGGAGGGGGCTGGTCGAACAAACACCCCAACTGCTTTCCCCACTCTCCTTTCAATCTCTTCCAGTGCCCCTTAGTGGCTAAACAGGAAGCCTGAGGGTAAGGCAGCCTGTTAATAATTTCCATGCTCATTAGCTTCCTGGGCAAAGGAGAGATTGGGGAAGGATCTGGAGGTGCAAGCGGAAGTGAGCAGGCGGAGGCTCAATAACTTGATTCAAAATCAAGGGAGGGCAGAGCTGGGGTGACTGGAAAGCTGGGTTAGGATCAAATAAAACTTGAGATACCTGAGGCTCCAGCTTCCTTTATCCACTGTATTGGTGAGAATCATGTATTCATTCACTCATTAATTCATTTATTTACTCATTGAGTCAACAAAACATTCTTCAGTTTCTACTATTTGTCAGACATGTCATTATCGTACGTACTAGGTGCAGTGCATGCTACAAGCCCAGTCACGAAGTATATTAAAAGGGGCAATGACAAACTTCTTCCTGGTGTGTTTTTTAATTATTTGCGTACTTTTCTGTTATCTACTATTACTCTATTCTAAATTCTGAAGGCAGGGCCAGGGGGTCTTTTTAGGTTCTATCAAATAATCAGATTTTATAGATTACCATAAGTCACACGTGGCCTCAGATTCTTTGAGAAGGAAGGACATGGGACAGGGTTCCCAGCTGGCTAGCAGGGCAGCAGCAAGTGTGGGTCTTACACTTGCTGAGACTCGTGCTTTGCAGCAATTTATGCTGAAATCTATGCAGCAATCTAGGAGGTATACTCTTTGGTTCCCGAAGTGACATCTTAGGTTTACAAGAATGATTCTCAGCTGGAGCTGATATAAAAGGTTCTCCGGCTTAACAGCCTCATGTCCTACAGGAGCCAATATCTCTTGTAACAACACCATATCCAGGGCTTCTACAGAAGCCATGCCCAGTTACAGGAGTCTAAAGCTATGCTACCCTCATTAGGCATTTATTGTTCATTTATAGTTTCTCCCACTCCAAATGCAATTAACCAAGCAAAGATTATGTTTATCATAAGCAATCCTACCCAGTAACTTAGTTGACATTAGCTCCTTTATCAGGTTGCCAAGGGAACAGATATAGAAAGTGAATTGAATGTCAAATTCTAAGTGAGAAAGGGAAAAGGTTTTGTTAACCCGTTGCCAACACATATTATGATCTAATTATTATTTGTTGGATCAAATAGAACCAGAGAAAAGCATATTTAGAGCATGGGAGAGTCAAAATTCCTAGGTAACTGATCTAGGGTTTGACACACTGAAAGACCAATTCAACTCCTATTGCAAAAAAGAAAGCCCACATTTCATTTTGCTCCCACAAATGATTTTAAATAGTTAGTGATCCAACAGGATCTTGCAAACAGTTCATAATACTGTAATGAATTGTTGTTGAAACTTTTATTATATGAAGTACAATGAGCTAGATCTAGTTCTGTATTCAGGTAGTCCTTGGAATTATCTGATATCTTAATATTTAGTTTTTAAGGCAAGAAAAATGAAAAAGATGGTGTATTTTTCTGTGTCATGAAAGTGTATTAGTATGGCCATTCATATATATGTTACTTGAGACATATGGCCTCTTCTGTGCCCTCCTACAGCATACAATACTTCTCTTATCATGTTGTGTTGTAATTTTTTTCATAAACTAATTCTCCCCATTGCACAGTAAACCCTGTGAGGACAGTAATCATGTCTGTCTCGTTACTAGATTTGCAGCATTTTAAGCCATGTCCTCCATTGTGAATACGCAGTAGCAAATAAGTTCATCTGCTGTGTTCATGGACTTATCTCAATATCTCACACAAAGTAATAGCTCAGAAAATGTTTTTCAAAAGAATCAGTCTCTTGGTTTCCAGGACAACAGTCTCTCTTGGCTTTTCTCTTAACTCGGCGTTTTCTCCATTTCCTTTGCAACCTTCTCTATACATCCCTTAGCTTTTGTCTTCCCCAAGTTTTCCCTCCATAGACACTTTCTTCATATTCTCAGCCGCTGTCGTGGTTTGACCTACTTCCTTCTTATAGCTACCGAAATATCTATATTTCCAATCCAAGTCTTTCTTCTGAATTTTAGACCCATATATATAACTTCTCCCTAAACATCTACACTTCATGGCCCCACAGAGAACTCAAACTGGACATATTCAAACTCTCTTCCAATGATTTTGTCCTCCAACCTATGATAGCCATTCACTTGCATGGTCATAGCCTAGATCTATATTTATGTCTCTTCCATGCTCCATCTCTTCAAGAAGCATTCAAACCACATCAGGAAATTTACAATTCTAATAGTGTGAAAGTGAGATATTTATGGGTAGTTCAAGGAAGCCTTTACTCTCAGCAGTCAGTGATATATATTTTTTCTGTAATTTTGAATAACCACTAGGTAATTAATAACTTGGTATACTGAATTTTCTGTTTTAAATATATGGAGATAAAATTAAAAACCATTACCATTACCCTCTAAGCCATTTGCATCTACAAATGAAAACCATCAACCAGCAGTCATTATCTAATAAATTTAACTATGATCACATTTCAGAGATAAACCATACAATGGTAACTAAGCGGTATGCGAAAGAAAGTGTGACAGGCAAAATAGCCCTCATTCTAAATAATTTTAAATAAATATCACATGTACACTGTGGAATAGTAGAAAATGCACTGAAGTTGAAAAATGGTAACCTGAGTTCAAATTTTACTTCTACAACTTATTCGACTTCATGAAAGTTAATGACAGTAAACATATATCAAACACTTACTGTCTGCCATTCACTGTTCCAACAGTTTTACATTTGGAATTAGTAGAAATAAAACAAGTTACTCAAGGTCACAGTTTGTAGCTTGCAGTCATGTTTCAAACCCAGATTGTCTGACCAAACCCCAATGTTTTTTAAGGCATTGCCATTTATAAAACTGGGGATTCATATCTAAAATTGGGGCTTAATTAAAATAACACAAGAAAAATGTCATTTTGCAGATTTTTGAGAGCTATCAAATATCAGATGTAGAGTTACTAGTCTAGTAAATTAATAAACTCCAACTAGTGGTGTCTTTCTTTAGTTGGGATTTGTACTTCATCATTCCCTAATGGATCTGAAGAGCAATTTCCTTGTTGTAGTGTATGCTCTGAATTAAATTTCATCATTGAGTCTTAAGAATTGCTCTGCAGGGACCTTGAAGATAACATTAAAATTCCACTGAAATTCAGGGGAGACCTCTTAGACATCCTGGCAAATATTTTCCATAGGGATTCACTGTAGAAAAATATATTGCAACTCAAAAGCTGTCACATTCTTTATCAATTAATGGGTTATCTTCATCTGTCATCCTCAAAAGAAAACATATGTGGTTGGCTTTGTATAAAAAACACAATTCTAGGGAAGTCAAGTTTTAATGTCATTAAACAAAGACATTTAGTCTCATAATTTTGCCCAAAGTTTGAATCGACTATAGTGTTCATTGTAGTTATATTCTTTCATTTATTCATTCATCCATTCAACAAACTTTACTGAGGAAAGCTAGACAAAAGTATAATAAGTAAATTCTATATTTTATTAAAAGATGAAAAATAAAATAAAATATAATAAAGCAATGTAAAAGACAGAGTGCATGGTCAGTGGTGCTTTTAAATTGTGTAGTCTGTGTAGGTAGACAAGAAGATGGCATTTGAGCAAAGACTTGAAGGAGGTAAAGGGAGAGAGATATCAATAATTTCACAAAGGATGCGGTAGTCCATATTTTTCAGAAGAATTAGGTAAGGTATAGATTGAAAAATTTCCATTTCATTTTTAAATTTTGAGTCAATATTGAACTGGACAAAAGCAGATTTGGTGGCATGGGGAGGGGGCGTAGGTAGAAGGTAGATTGCATTGGGTAGATGAATAAATGTACCGTGTTTCCCCGAAAATAAGACCTAGCCAGACAATCAGCTCTAATGCATCTTTTGGAGCAAAAATTAATATCAGACCTGGTATTATATTATATTATATTGTATTATATTATATTAGACCCTGTCTTATAATGAAATAAAACCTGGTATTATATTATATTATATTATATTATATTATATTATATTATATTATATTATATTATATTATGTAAGACCTGGTCTTATATTATATAAGACTGGGTGTTATATTATGTTATATTACATTGCATTACATTATATTATATAAGACCCGCTCTTATAGTAAAATAAGACTGGGCCTTATGTTAATTTTTGCTCCAAAAGACGCATTAGAGCTGATTGTTTGGCTAGGTCTTATTTTCGGGGAAACACGGTGAGGAGGAAGAAAAGACAACAAACGGTCCTCTTTCTCTACCTGTATAATTATAAAGGGAAAAGAAAAACAATGTAGTATCTAGAGGCATATATTAATAAAGATGTTTTTTCCATTTTATTATTAGATAGGACAGGCTTGAGCAAAATTATAGATGGGGTGGGAGAAGCCATCATAAAAGGGGTTAAAGACCCAGTTGGACATAAGGATGTGAATTTATAGGAGGAGGTACCTGAGGACGTGGGAAATGGGGGTGAGAGAATGGGATATAAATGGAAAAAGAGCTCATCTACTGCAACAAAAATGAATAAGGAAATATTGAGTTCCTTATAAATGATTTACAGTTGGGAGGAGGCAAATGATGACTTTTGTTTTCTCTATGAAGTAAGGAATTAGGCTATTTGTTAACATGATAAAGTAGGTAATGACGGTAGAAGGCCTGGGAGGATTTCACAGAGCCACTGAGCAACAAAGAATAAGGAAATGGCTGGGACTGCAGAACAATTCTGAGGGCCCAGTTGAAGCTGGAATCCATGAATTTTTCATACCATTCATCTTCACGATTGTGCATTCTGTCTTTTCTCTAGTACACCTTATCAGTCTAGGCATACAAGAGAAATGAATAGACAGCTGAATTGATCCAGGCTTGAAGCTTTGCCTGGTGTGTGTGATAAATTGCCTGAGGGAATAGGAGTTAAGGGGTTTGGTGAGATTGTATTCAAAATGATACTTAGATTCATCATGAAAAAGAAAGAGAATAAATAGGAGTGGGCTGATGAATTGGGACCAAATGGAGAGATTAAAGGGCAGAGAAGATGATAGACTATGTGTGAGGTAACTGGAGATATAAGAGGATGTGATTCAATGAATTTGACCTTGGAGTTTAAGATTTCAAAAATGTGGCAGTTCTGAGTGACATAAAGCCTAAGATGTGGGTGCCTGTGTGAAGTGGAGGTTGATAGTAAGTGGAACGGAGAAGGACAAAGACCTGGGAGGCAACCCTATTGGACTTGTCAACCACATGGGAATTGAAATTACCCAGCATGATGGCGGGATTGTAAGGGAGACTGTGAACCAGGTATGAAGTTCTTTCTGAATCAGTGGAAGATTGTTATTATGAGGGAGAAAAGAGGGAGGTAATGAATGAATCACACGAGTCCCAAAGGGAGATTTCATAATGTTTAAGACATTCTGTGAGACTCAAGAAGACTGCCTGGGAAATTCACTCTCACTGGGTACGGTATAATGGGACCGTATTTGTCCTTTTTAATAGCAAAGTAATCTTTAATTTATCATGTTTGATTAGCTGGACTTTTGCTTCCTTCCTGTGTACTTTTTGGATGAGAGAAAATCAGAAGAAAATATATTATTATTAGGGGTTAATAAAAATGTCAATTTATTGGTCATGTATGGTTGAGGACATATCCATGCCAGCATCTTGTATTCTCTACATTTACTTCTTTAAAACTGTACAATGAATAATGACAAAACGAAGAATTTTTTCTCTAATTTTAATGGAACTCTCAGTTCTCAGAATAAGCAAAACAGAAACAATGTTTTAATTTGGGCCAACTTCAAAATGGAACATTTAAGGAATGGAAAATTTTGTAACATGATTTTACAGCTATAATTTTCTCATTGTAATTAACTCTGCCAGTTTTTAACTATGGACCATTAAAATAAATAGGCTGATTTTAGTTAAAGGTATATTTCTTCTCTGGAAAGGATGTGCAAGCTACTGACACATTCATGCACTGTGGTGAAGGCACTGGTTCAGTCTCCCTTTAAATGTGGGGAAACTAAGTTGATCATAGAGACAAAAGCCATTGATAATGTTATACAAAATACAATATTTACTTGTGAGAAGAGTGAGGAACATGTCTTGGCTCTAGTGTGTTGCTGTACATAAGTTTGCTAAATGCAGAAACTTTTTTTTCCCTTTGCCTACAAATGCATAATTCAGTTATACTGTATCTATGTGATGCCTGCCCTCCTTTCTATTTGTCTTTTTCATTCTCTTTCTTTGTATCCTTTGAAAACTTTTTCACTGAATAATTATATACTAAGTACATGCCAGGTACTGTTTAGTGCTATGAATAGTTAGGGGAGATATGTTCTCCATCCTTAACCTACATTCCATTTGGGAGAAAATTAAGACAAAGAGATATCTAAGATGAGACTAGCATAATTACTAAATCTCAAGGCAGTGCTGGGTTAATTAAGAGGCAGATTTTAGTTTATGTTTAGGGCCTTACCAAAGCAGAGACAACCCCCACATCTGTTCCCCCAGAAAAATAAAATTCATTTTAAATAAACTCTTCCAGAACTTTGTAATCAGAAAAAAATTAGAGAGACTCCTGATTTTTAAAATACTCAGTATGCATAGGTAATACTACTTCAAGACAAGATTTTATACCATAATAGTTTGAATTAAATATATAGGGGAGGTCTCCAAATTTGCCTGTCTAGCCCTGCCTAAGAAGAAATGGGATGGAAAATTTATTATCAAGACAGTATATATGCATTGAGAAGGAACAAAGCTCTTCCATTTGAGAATGTCTCCCTCTGCCTCAGCAACCTATCTTAAAGGTCATGTGCTTTGAGGAAGAAATCAGCAAGAGAGAGATGTCACAGACAGATAACCTCCACATCAAATTTCATTCAGGGTCTCCATTCATTGACCCCAAGAAATACATTTAAAAAAACACTATACAATAAAAAAGCAGGTGCATTTATTTTGGAACCCACAGTGAGTTGCTGTCAGTAAACTGGAGATCAGCCACAATCCTAGGCAAAACTGAACCAGAAAGTCTTCTCCATTTTCTTACTTTTCTCTCACCCCACACTCTATCCTACTCAGGCCTCCATTTTAGCCTTTTCTTTCTTTCTTCCTTCCTTTCTTTTTTTTTAAAAAATGAGGCTCTCTTTATCATTGTTTTCATTGAGAAAATAGTATTCCAAGAATATGTTAGTCTTATTAAGCGAATTGGGCAACTCGGTGATATTACTCGTCTGTTAAATCTTTGCAAAGAAACTGCCTTTGGATGTTAGTTTGTCTTCTTTTGTTGAAAAATAAGCATGATCATAACAAGTGTTTTGGTACTTTTTGAGAATATTTACAAGAACACATTGAGTTTACTTTAAGCCTTTTGAAAAAGACATTTGGTTTAACATTCAGAATGCAGATTACTATCTTTCTCAATGAATTGAAGAATTGGGATCTTTTTCAGATTTCTAATATGGGAGCACCTATCAGCTGTGATGGGCAATTCCTTCACATCTAGAGGTTGCTCCCTGAAGTTTTATTTCAGTGAGAAAATTATCATCCAATTGGTTCAAAACAACACTTTTTTCTTTCTTTTCTTCCAAGATTTTTATTAAAAAAATATAGCTAACATACAACGTGATATCAGTTTCAGTTACACACTATAGTTATTCAATATTTATATATTTAAAGAAGTGATCACCATGATAAGTCCAGCAACTGCCTGACTCCATACCAGGCTCACAATATTACTGACTATATTCCCTATGCTGTACATACATCCCCATGACTTACCTGTTTTATACCTGGAAATTTGGACCTCTTATTCCCTTTCATCTTTTCCCCCCTTTTGTAATTTTTCAATTACAGTTGACAATAAATATTATTTTATATTAATTTCAGGTGTACAGCATAGTAGTTAGACATTTATATAATTTAGAAGTGATCCCCCTGACTAGTCTAGTACCCACATGGCACTATACATAGCTATTGCCATATTACTGACTATATTCCCTGTGTTTTACTTTATATCCCCATGACTATTATGTAACTACAAATTGGTACTTCTTAATTCCTTCACCGTTCCCAACTCTTCTCCCATCTATCACCCAGATAAATCTACTACCCATCTGACACCATACAAGTTATTACAATATTATTGACTATATTTCTTATGCTATACCCTACATCCCCATGACTACATTGTAACAACCAATTTGTTCTTCTTAATTCCTTCCACTTTCCCACCCACTCCTTTAACCCTCCTCCCATCTGGCAACCATCAAAAAGTTCTCTGTATCTATGAATTTGTTTCTGTTTTGTCTGTTTATTTTGTTCTTTAGATTCCATGTATAAGCAAAATCACATTGCCTCTGTCTTTCTCTGTCTGACATACTCCACTCAGCACAATACCCTCCAGGTCCATCCATACTGCTGCAGATGGCAAGAACCCATTCCCTTCCGTGGCCGAGCAATATTCCATTGTATATATTTGTACCACCTCCTCTTTATCCATTCATCCATCGATGGGCACCCAGGCTGCCTCCACATCTTGGCCCTTGTAAACAATGCTGCAATGCACATATGGATGCACACGTCCCTTCAAAGAGGTGTTTTGGGTTTCTTCAGATAAATACCCAGAAGTGGGATTACTGGGTCCTTCTTTGTCTCTTGTTATAGTCTTTCTTTTAAAGTCTATTTTGTCTGTTATAAGTATTGCTACCCCAGATTTTTTGTTTATTTCTGTTTTCATGAAGTATCTTTTTTCCATCCCTTTACTTTCCATCTGTGTGTGCCTTTCAATCTGAAGTGAGTCTCTTGTAGGCAGTGCATGTAAGGGTTTTCTTTTCTTATTAATTCTCTTCTCTGATAACCTTATGATGAGAATGTTGTTATGCTTGATGTTGCCCCAGAGGTCTCTTAAACTATCCTCGTTTTTTTTTTTTTTTTCCAATTCTCTCTTTTTTTTTTTTTGCTGTTCCGATTGAGTGTTTTATGCTACGTTGTCTTCCAAGTTGCTGATTCGACCCTTTGCTTCATCTAGTCTGCTTGTTGTTCCTTCTAGTGCGTTCTTCATTTTAGTAATTGTATTCTTCACTTCTGACTGGTTCTTTTTTTATGGGTTCTATGTCCATTTTTATGCTTGCTATCTCTTTGTTGAAGTTCTCACTAAGTTCCTTGAGCATCCTTATAACCATTGTTTTCAACTCTGTCTCTGGTAGATTCCTTGCCTTCATTTTGTTTAGTTCTTTGTCTGGAGTTTTCTTCTGTTCTTTCATTTGGGATGTATTTCTTTCTTTCCTCCTTTTGGCTGCCTCTTGGTGTTTGCTTCTATTTATTAGGTAGATCTGCTACATATACTAATCTTGCTGGTTGGTTATATGTAGTAGGTGCCCTGTGGGGCCCAGTGGTGCAGTCTCACTGGCCACCTGTACTGGGTGCTCCAGGAGTGTCCCTTTTGTGGATTTTGTGTGCCCTCCTGTTGTGGTTGAGCCTTTATTGCTATTGGCATATCTGAGGGTGGGATTGACCCTCAGACTGACTGGCTATGGGGTTTGGCCACATCCACAGCTTATGGGTTGCTGTGCAGGGGGCTTACTTTACTGAGTGGGATTTCCCCAGTGGGCTCTGATGCCTGTTGAGACCGCCCTTTGTGTGTGCCACTTGTGGGGCCAGTTGGGTGGTGCTTTGCTGTTATCTGAAGCCAATTTCCAAATATGTTGGTTCTGGGGCCTCTTGGGAGGGGATCAATGCAGGCCCAGGTCAGCCACTGCCTGTGAACAGCCAGGGACTACCTGGTAGGAGCTACAAAGCGATTCATGGTTGGTTACTACCTGTGCTGGACCTTGAAGCATGTTGCCGCTCTGTTAACCAATGATGGCTGCCACCAGTACCGGGTCTGGGGTAGCTCTGCAAAAAATCAGGACACTCTGAGGTGTGCTGCCACTTGCTGGCTCCATAAGATTCATCTGCTGATAAAACCTCATATGGTACAGATGGTACAGAGTTGTATGTAGCAGGATCTCAGTGAGTCACTGGGATAGAGCCAGCAGAGCTTACCAGACCAATTCAGATTCAGATTTGGCCATGGGCATTGGGGGGAGGGCTTGACCCAGGAAAGATGGTGCCTGTCTGCCAGCTCATGGGAGGAGGATGCCACACAGGGAAAACAGCAACTGTCCCTCCAGTCCTTGCCTTGAAACCACATAACTCAGTCCTCCCTCCCCCACTGCATGCCCCTGACACTCCCTGAGCCACCATCCCTCCACTGGAACCCACAGTGAGTGTCTGCGAATGATTGAGTCTGTGTACAGGCCCCTTAAGTGGATGTCTGGGTTTCCTGCAGCCTTTTGTCCCACACAGATGGTCGGTCAGAATCCCCACTGTTTTTCACAGCCACATTTTGTGGGGGCTCCTCTTCCTGGCACCACTACTCTGGGCTGGGGAGCCTGGTGTGGGGCTGGGGTCCCTCCTTCAGGGGGAACCTATGCAGCCGAGATATCCTTCCTGATTCTCAACTGCCACATGACGATTTGGGGCTGGCTGGTTTCACATCTCCTCCCCTCCTACCAGTCTCCACGTGGCTTCTTCTTTATATCCTTAGTTATAAAACATGTGTTCAGCTAGACTTCAGATGGTTGTTCAGGTTGATTGTTTTCATAATTTAGTTGTAATTTTGATGTGTTCACGGGATGAGGCAAGCACAGTGCTTATCTGCTCCACCATCTTGGATCTCTCTTGGTTCAAAACATTTTAACTGCATGATTGAGCTTACTTCTTCCTAGCTATGATTTCAACAGTTACAGCATTGGTCACAGAGGAAAAATAATAGTTTTCTCCTACAGTCAATCTGTCATGTCCCCTGGCTGTACTGTGGCTTATGACCATTGGTGAAATTAATCAGTTTGGCTCTTTGAGAACATGTTTCCTTGACACTAGTACATTGTTAAAGCCCCAGGAAGCATTGTCCATAGCTTGTTTACAGCAATGGCTAAGTTTCCAGAAAGTATGTAATTTACCTTTTTCTTCTTTCTTTGCTACTTTCTCTATTCCATAATAAACAAATTTAAGTGTAGTCAGGGTGTGATAGATGACTCCTCTATGAAATTTGGACATAATTTGATTAACATTTTGAGAGATACCTTGATTGTCACTTCAATGTTGGTTAAATGTTGCCTCTTTCTAAATTTTTTACCATTCCACTTCTTTACACTTTCAGTCAACGTTAATAGCAGAAATATAGTTCAACAGGAATAAGAGCTATTTTTATGATATACTTAACTTGAGGATGAAGAATGTCCTTGTGTTCATGTTGTTTAAAATGTAAGAGATGTGTCTGCCTGGGATGTGTTAAGACCTCTTATGTTGGTACTTCAGGTGACCGTAAGTACAGTACAAGGATCACTTTGAAATCAGCCACTTGCCTATGATTATCAGAGAGATGTTTACTTCAAAAGTTGTTGTAGGCTAGCTAATCAGTGATCACAGATTGATCTAATCAGTGATCACAGCTCCTTGGATGTGTTTGACTCCCTGCAGAAACAGGTAAAGATCAGCATTCCTATTAGTCTAGCTGGGCAATGTACTATGGAAAGACCTTAAAAGATCATTCAGTCAATCTTCCTTCTTGTGGACAAATTGTGAGAAATAGTCATAGATATTATTTTTAGATGCCCCTTTTTTGTGCACTTGTGTTCATCCTCATTTCATGTGAAACAACTGCTTTTAGATATGAGGCTTTTTGTAGTACAATCACTTAACTTTATTTAACATTCTTATTATGGTTCATCATGTGTGGGCTATACAGTCAGAATGCATTTGTTTAGGCATCATTGCATAGTGATGAAGTTTTCCTGGTCTGGTCTCTCAGGTGTAATCATCTTGACTGCAGTTGTCATTCGGGTGCCCACCTGGCCTAGAAATTTATCTTTAAAATATGTAAAAGATTGTTTAATATGGGATGGAAGACAATAAAAAGATTGGTTGGCCATGGTCAAACCCACTATAGAGACCATAAAAACTATCCCATGTATTGATCTGTTACTGTAGCCCACATATGCAGGTAGAGCCATTTCTGAGTGAGAAACTTAGAAAAATTAGTAAAGCAACAATGAAGCATTTGAGAAATCATAATGAGAAATTATGATTGTCAACAAAGTAACCACAGAATTTCACAAATATCAGGGTCTCACAAATGGAGATTATACACCTCTTGAGAAACATGAAAAAACCCTTTCATGTTTCTTATATGGAAAAACAGAAAAGCCAAGAAACACAGCTTTGACCCTTTATTTAGCTCTATTAATGCAACAGGGAATTATGGGAGCTGAAGTGTGAGAACTTGAAGTATGAGAACAAAAAACTAGAAAGACTTTTGAGACTGACCAGGCCTAGAGTACTAGAACTTGTCAGTCTTATTTTTTTTGAAGCACGTCATCACTTGGAACTGTCTGCCATTCTCAGATATTCCCAACACTTTCATTACTATATTCTGCTGATTATGTTTCCCCCACTGCCCAGAATGCCTTGTCTCTACTGTAAAACGCCTAGTCCTCCTTCAAGATCCAAATAAAATGTTACCTCTTCTGTGAAGTATTCATAAAGTCCTCTTAGAGCTTCCATTCTCTATGCTCTCAGAGCACCTACACTACACACACACACACACACACTTCATATATCATTGCACCATTGCATATTATGGTAATTCGTTGACTTATGTATCTTTCTTCCTTCCTAGACTAATGTCTAGTGGACATTAGTGTGTGAAGGGAGGGGCTGTGACTCATTTATCTCACTAAACTAGGGCCTCCCAATGCCTGAGACAGAGTAAGTGCTCAATAAATCTCTGTCAAATGAATGACTATCCTGAAAAAGGAATGACTCAAGCAATGAGATTCAGTGGGTGTTAAATATTGTATTACAACAGATCTTGGGATCAGGGCAGAGAGAGAAAACCTGGGTTAGATTAAACAACAATTGTTAACAATTTAGAATTTGTAAATAAGGTGCTTAATTATACAGTGTTTGTCAGGATGATTTCAGGTATAAGAAAGAGACACCCTGATTCCAGTTGGCTTAAACAGTATTGGAATTTTCTATTTTATATAGAAGAAAATACAAAGAAACAGCAGGCTAAGAGTTTAATAAAATGGGGACTCCAGCTTCATGTCTTTATAATTCTTTTGGCTCTTCTTTTTTCCTTCTTATGGGCTTTGACCTCAGACTGGCTTCTTTTATGATTGGCAGTTGGCTACAAGCAGCATTAGCAGCAGCACACATCCTTGTTCTGGAGTAGACCTCCCTTTGTACCACGAAGTAAACAATCTTTCCTTCAGTCTGATTGGTCCATCTTAGGTTGTGCCCTACCCTGGGCCGTCATGGTTGCCAAGAAATGCCATTTAACAATTGATGAGTTGGTTGGGATGGTAGTGACTGACTGACTATTGAGACCCTCTTGAAGTTGAAGAGAATTATCTTTGCCCAACCAAACAGGCTGAGTGTGAAGGGTGTGATGGTTAACAGCACGGATATTCCCCATGGTCTCTATCAAATCCCATCACTTCTGTTTACCTGTTCTGTGACTTTAGCAAGCTAACTCACACTCAGTTTCCTCATTTGGGGTGGGGAGGGGTGGTACAGTAATTACTTCATAAGTACTACTGTGAGGTTTAAGCGAGTTGTTAGACATGCACTACTAAGGACACAAGGTAAGCGTTATTGAAGTGTAAGTTCTCACTTTTAAATTATTTACCAAAATAGATGTTATGTTAAAAAAATAAAAGCAGGGAATAGATTCAAGGTAGGCAAGCAACAATATTCATTGTGTAAGTTTTTGTTTTCTTTAGCAATTTGACTTTTAGCACTATCCAGTTTATTTTTTAATGTCTATGACTGTGTAACGATGAATTTCAAATTTAAGTAGAAGGGTAATCATGTAGAAAAGCATGTGCTTAACTGTCAATTAATCATGTCTGGAAAGTAAGAAAAAACATCTGCCTGTTTATTTCAAGAGTGTGTATTCTGCCAATCTTATGGTCATAGAACCAATTACAGATAAACTACCTAAAACTCATTTAGATTAATGGATTTTTAGGATTTAATTAGATTCTTAAACACCATCTACTTTACCCTTTCATGTTGAAAATAAGAAACTTTAGACCACAAGGAATTAAGTGAATTTGCTCAAGATTATAGTTTGTGGCAGGACTGGTTTTAGAATTAAAGGTTTTAAACTTCACTCAGGGATTGTTTTACTGTATAATATTCCTCTGTAGTATAATATTCTTCTTGAGTACTAGACCCACAAACCTAAATAATTAAACAGATATGTTCCCCTTACTAAAAATTAGCACTTGTGCTAATGTGTGTTCTGAAATTTGTGGTATAGAAAGTATAGAACCATGTACACAGCAGCACTCAGCAAAGCAATGTCTTTAAAGCAACTTGACTATAAGTTGCACAAAGGGCTCTTACAGTTGATATCATGGCACATGCACAGAATTAAAAGAGACGGGCTATACAGGTTACTGGATACAATTTAAGTCAGTTTTCAGGACCTGGGCTGCAAATACTAGCTAGAATTTTTAAATATATGTAATTACTTAGAATGTTAAGTTGATTTTCTAGAGAAAGCTATATTAATGTTTATAAAGAGAAGGAAAAATGCACATCTAGACCACATATTGGGAAAAATTCCTAAATACTAGGTACTGAAAAGTGTTACATAGACAATATTGCCAATGTTCAAGAATGGAGGAGTAAGCTACAGCTTTCTAAATTTCACAGTATAATTCTAAAAAGAAAACTTCTCAGGCTCAAAGCGGTCACATGATGGAATCAAAATAGAAAAAGCAAGCACAGTTAATAGGAAGCTCCGCCCTTGGGTTACCTCTTGTAAAGCTGCCTTTTAAAGCAGTTGCTCACATGTTATTGCCTTGCCAACATGTCTTCCAAGAATCAGAAAACGCGCACACGCACTTTGTGTGGTACCTTAGCATTCCTCTCTGATGTTCTCTGGAAGCATCATAAGCCATTTCACAATCCCTGCCGGACACTGTTTTCATTACAGTTGCTTATCAGCTGGCAATTCACTTATTTGTGCTGAAGGATGCTATTAAGAACTTGTGAATTGAAACACTAGGACTAGCCCTTCATTTGATGCATAATTAAACAAAGACATAAGATCAAGTAAGTGTTAATGAGCAGTGATATATTTAAAAACCTATTTTAGAAAATGTAGGCATTTCAAATGCAAGAAACCTGACCTTTCATATATTCCCCATTGCATAGGTTTTGCACAGTTCAGTGCATTCTTTCATGTTGTTACTCATTAAAAATGATTTTGTGTGAATGTGTTATAATTTCACAAGTTCTTAAGAAACACAAAGTGGTTGGCTTTGTTTTTCCTAAGTGTTTTAAGTACCTAAACCCTTTGCTTCTCTTTTTTTATATGGACTCTCTACTCCAATTTTATGCTTCTTTAGTTGTAAACCAAGAGCCATAAAAGCACCTAGAAAAGTGTATGTCTGTCTGTGTAGCTCTGTGGATGTGCCAAACCAATGTTTCCATTTAAACTTCTTTCCTGTGCTCCAGAATTAATCAGGAAACAAGCATTTATCAAATTGCTACTACGTACCAGGTTGTGTTCTACATGTTCCCCATGGAGCTGTGTATCAAAAGTCACTATTCCCTGCTATTGTGAAACCTACATTCTAATGGGTCAGGGAGGAGTTTGGGGATAGAGGAGAAGACAGGCAATACACAAACAAATAAATTGTAAGTTTACAGAGAATAGCAGTATGGATTAAGTACAGCAGGAAGCAGAGAATGAGGGTACTGGGATTGGCAGGGTAGTAATTTTAACTAGGGCGGTCAGGGAAGACCTCACTGGGAATGAAAGGTTTGAGTTAAGAACTGCAGCAGTCCAAGAAGACCTTTGAGGCTTGTAGACAGGAACGGTCTCATCTTCAACCCTGTGTGGCCTGTCAGGTAGCTGTCTTTCCAGTAAAAGCAGACTCCAGTCACATCTCCATGCCTTTCTTCACGCTCTTTCCTTTGACTCTAAAATTTTATTACTAACAAAAATGCTTATGAAAGTAAATAAAAATCAAATAGAAGAGGAAGAGAAAAGGAATGTATACTACATTTCTCATTAGTCATTCCATGATACATATTTTTAAAGGGCCTAGATTATTGGGGCAGCGGTTTGATTGAGTTAAATGGTTGAATTTAAAGATACGTACATTAAAAATAGATTCTGTTACATATTTTCCCAAAAATGTTTTAATGTCTTAGGGAAATGATTGTAATCCCCTAGATAGAGTTCTACCTTAATTGCTATATCTAAACAGTGTAGAATCTAAACAAGTCTAACTGGTAATTTTGCTCATGTTTGTAGTATAGCCCAGGGGTCAGCAAATTAGGTAGACCATGGGTCATTTGTGGTCCCCGCTGTTTTTGTGAATAAAGTTTTATTGAAACACAGCCCATGTTCACTTGTTTATGTATGGCAGAATGAATAGTTGTGAGAGTCACTGCATGGCCCTCAAAGCCTAAAATATTTGCTACATGGCCCTTTATAGACTAAGTTTGTCGATCCCTGTTTTAGATCAGTCCCAGTTAAAAATGATGTTTCTCTGTAATGTAAGGGCATTGATCCATATATATCCTAATAATGCCTTTGGTTCTAAGAATAGGGCTGGCTTCGGCTTACTACTCTACTATCGCCATCCTGAAATAATGTGGAAAAAGAAGCTCTGTGTTTTCATTTTCCTTGAGGTCTCACTCATTGTGTAGCTGGTCCTAAGAATACATGTTTTTAAAACTTTTAGAAATCAGGAGTTTCTTTAAATGTAAAGGGAAAGGGAATCCCTGTAATTATGCTTTTACATAAGTTGACAGATTTAGCAAATAAAAATACAGGATGCCCAGTCAAATGTGATTTTAAATAAACAACAAATAACTTTTTAGTATAAGTATGTCCCAAAGATTGCCTGTATTTTGAGTGCGATTCTACTTCTATACAACTGTTAAATATCTATAGTATAATTATATGACATACTGTAGAAATCATTCTTATAACCAGGGGAGTTCATTAGGTTATTAAAAATCCCCTCCTCACATTTTGACTTTTCTTGTTAGTATGGCTCTTGGGTGAGGATTCTAAAGCTTATCAATTCATATATTCTGATGAAATGTTCAATTGGAACTAAAATTTCGATATTCCTTAGTGCGTCTTTTCTAGTTATCTCATATCTAGATTTTAAAACAACTTTCCCCAAGGCTGTTAAATTGCCATTCCTATCTGAGCAGACAAAAAAGGTCGTTATTAAAACAGAAAGTCGACTGAGTTAGTATTTAAAAGTACAGAGACTTTATAACTGACACTAAAACTAAAGGTGATAAAAATGTTGACTAGATATTATGCAATATTTTGGGGATTAAAATCATTAATGTAGTAATATTTTGTTGAAATTTAAATAGCATAAAAATAAGGGTGACTAAATCAAGGGTGGTTTAAAAGAAATAATTTATAAAATAGTACTATAGTAAAGAAATTAGAAAAGTGAACTTGTAAAAGCACAGTCTTATTAGTACAGGGGTAACTAATTTTGATATACAGTATTTAAGTAAATAGTAGGCTGATATAAATCAATAATTTCAGTAATAATCATGGTTCCTCACTTACATGCAAGCAGAATATTTACAAAAATATATTTCTGACATAAAATCTGTAGATATAGTCTATTTCAATCTTAGCAGGAAACAGTAGGTTATCAGGATATATATATATATATATATCTCACATCTTTTTTAAACCTTCCCTTGGAAAATAATATGTCAAAATCTCTCTTTTTGTCCTATTTGCTATTTTCTTAAAGTGGTACAATTTAAAATCATATGGTAACTCATACACTGACAGTTCACATGCTTCATCACCCATTTAAAATGAAATTAATAACTTTCAAAAAGAAACACAGTACTCAATGGGAAATATATTTTTTAATAAGCCAAAATGTATGAATTTAGTTTTTCTATAATCATTTAAAGATAAAAACTGGGAAATGCATTTTTCTAAAACATGACTGATTATTTTCAAGTTTTGACAACACCAAGTTATTTTATAAGCATGTCATTTTAATTCAATTTAATTTAATTTAATTATTTTTTCTGGTGCATCAGTGGTTTCTTTGTTCATGTCATTCTTTTAGAAATAGTAATTTTTCCGTCATCTGCTGTCATTTTAATTTTAACCTGAAAAGTATATTATGCATGTGACTTTTCATAAAGTAAAATCTGAAGTAGTTGTATTTCTCATTTTAACAATGCATAAAATAAGAGAGTTTCTATATATAGTCATAGTTTTTATTACCACAATTAGAAGCCAGTTGTTTCTCTGTGTTTTTATGAATCACTAAAAGTGTTAATTTCCTTCAAACAGAGAATATATCAGTTAATCCTACTATAAAATGGATAATTTGTACATACAGAGACAGGTGCTAGAGAAAAGAGAGCCTAAATTGTTAACACAATTTTGTAAGTTATTTCTATGTGACCAAAGCATGATAAACATTGACTGATGTAATAGGGTTTTCTTTTTCAGGTGTGGGCATAATACAGATTCATCTTGATAGCCCTGTACACGTATTCCTGCTGTATGGTCTTTTCATAAAGGTTACTTTATGATTTTATTATAACCAAATTTAGTTCACTTACAATATTTTAATGGTGTATAATTGATATATTTGGGAGTATGGTCAGTAGATATGAAGAAATTAAACTTCACATGGATCCTGTAATGTGACTTTGCTCTTCCCATTGGGATTTAATTAGGATGCTTGTGATTAAATTTACAAAAAGTTCAATGAGGTATTGATGGGCAACCTTTAGTTGCCTTGTAAACTCATAATAGAGGTTGAAAATTTCAATATATGGAGTCTTTGTTTAAATTTTTGATTCTTGTTTTCACTGAAAGAGCAAATTTAGAGGCATTTAGAGAACTATTGTAGTTGAATGTTGCTATTTTTGAACTATGCATAGTCTTGTTTCTTAATAAAAGTATGAGGTGTGACAATTAAGTTCGAGAACTTGTTGCAATGATGTTGCTAACCTTTTTTGATATCAGCGGGATTATTCATTATGAATTTGTACCAACTGGACAAAACAGTTAACCAAGTTTACTACTTGGAAGTGCTGAAAAGGCTGCATGAAAAAGTTGGACGACCTGAACTTTAGGCCTGCAATTCATGGCTCTTGCATCACGACAATGCACCAGCTCACAGGGCACTGGCTGTGAGGGAGATTTTAGCCATTAAACAAATAACTGTATTGGAACACCCCCCTACCCACCTGATCTGGCCCCCAGTGACTTCTTTCTTTACCAGAAGATAAAGGAAATATTGAAAGGAAGACATTTTGATGACATTCAGGACACCAAGTGTAATACAATGACAGCTCTGGTGGCCAGTCCAGAAAAAGAGTTCCAAAATTGCTTTGAAGGGTGGACTAGGTGCTGGCCTTGGTGCATAGCTTCCCAAGGGGAGTACTTTGAAGGTGACATATAGTGATATTCAGCAATGAGGTAGGTAGCATGTTTTCTAGGATAAGTTCACAAACTTAATTGTCCGACCTCATACAGTTGAAACATGGACTTAAACTGTATTCTGTAGTCATTGTTGGTCCTGGGGGACTCAGATTAGGACATGAAGCTATGTTGAGTGAAACCTTACCAGGGAGTCTGTCTTCATTCATTTAGCAAATATTTATTGAATGCATATTGTGTTCCTGGTACTGTGTAAGGTGCTAGGGGTAAAAACATGAAGAAGAGATATTCCCTTCCTCAAGAACTTCATTGTACAGTGGATAACAGACATTGCTAAGGTAAAGGAAGTGATAGAAATATGCCTATGGTATCTCGGGAGCAACCCGGAGTGACCGTTTTGCCAGGCTGGATCTGGCAGGAGTGGTCTAACAAGAATTCTAAGATGAATTTATATTTTACCTGTATATTAAAATATAAGAATAACTTTAAAATTAGAAGTATATGGGAGAAGGATTTCAGGTAGAGGAGATTGCGTGAGGAGAGGGGAAGGGAGATAGCACGTGACATTGTTGGACATCATAAGCAATTTAGTGTTATGGAAGCAAAGTGTGAGATAAGGACAAGAAAGAGGTAAGGCCAGAGAGGCAGGCAAGGGTCAGATCATGTGGGACAAAGAAACTCGATCGTACGTAAGGTGGGCAGATCCATATCAATATTGTTTTACGTTCTGTTTCTTTTATTTCCCTGTGTGAGAATGCCATTCTTTGAGACACTCTGAAGATTTTTAGTTTGGCCATACATTATCCCCAAGGCTGGTCTAAATGTCATTTAGGACAGACTCTACCTTGTAATTTTTTTTGCTGACAGATGAAAAAATATTCTTAGATACCTGAGAGTAATACTACCTATATGTCTTTTTTCAAATAGTTCTTATGTTCTGCAAAGTAGATATTTACATTTCTTGCCACCCCAATGAGAACAAGTATGTGGGGAGCCATGTGAGAGGGCCCCTTTCTCATTTCTGGTTCATTTGGGGTTTTATGTTATCACACCTGACAGGACAAATTGTGACCTTCACAATGTGTTTTTATTGGGCATAAAATGTTTTGTTTCATTTTTTTTTTTTTCAAAAATCAGGAAAAGTAATCCATCAAATCTATTGAAAACATGCTATCAACTGAAGCCAGGTAAATTGGATTTACAATGCCTTGGGAATATACATTTCTCACATGCAGGACCTATAATCATTTGAAATGATATTGGTAAATGTTCAGGGACAGCCGTATCAAACTCTTAAGGATTTCATTCTCACTGTGGAAATAGTCTTCAGTCATATTTGTAATACAGAGCATAGAGTTCCTCAGTATATCATCCTAACATGGAATACAAAATTAAATTCCAGGAACATCTGTCATTTCTTATTTTCTAGAACTATCTTTGAAATTCTTGAGAAGAAATTAAAATGATGGCTTCCTCCAGAATCCTTACATCGTTGGGTAGCTCATTCAGAAACTGATTGAAATAATATGTAATCCATAGTGTTGAATTAAAATTTTAGAGGGAAAATATATTCGAGGTTTGATGCTCATTACTATACGAGCTTGTGTCTTATAAAGGAATTTCAAAATAATCTTAAAACTCTGGCATAACATACTGTAATGTTGACCACTAAACAGTGATCTTTTAACTGATCACTAATAATATGCTACGTTTTCCTCTATTTTTTATATTTAATTACATTTATCTCCATTATATTTGGTGTCATCTAAGAATTCTAAAATGCACAATGATCTTGAAATATAACTGTCCACTGAAAGTCTGATAAGGTCTGGCTTTAAATGGAGCGTAAGCATTGGCTATTTAGACACCCAAGTGATAGATCAGAAGCTTGCCTCTTAGTTATCATGTGACCCCCTCACAGACTTAGATTCCTTTTCTATGAAATCATGCCTGCTAAGCTCACCTCAAGAAGAATCAAGTACATGAGCCCACAATGAAAGCCAGAAATCCCTATGTAATGAAAAATATTTTTAAAAGTGAAATTCCATATTTAATTTGTGTGATACAAGGACCAGTTAATTATCCTATATGCTGTCATAATCAAAAGGTTTCCCTTGATCTTTCCTTAGAGAAATCTACTGTTAGAAGTCTCTGTCTCTAGTCTTTCTCTTTTGAAATACATATGCATATGTATGACTATGTCTTATCTACATCTATATTTATATCTACACATCTTTCAGTGTATAGATGCATGGAAACATTTATAGAGACTATATAGGAGAGACACTTAACAATGAAGCTTGTATCAGTGGGCACCAAAAATATACTGCCTTCTGGAAATATTCCCTATTATTACTTTTAAATATGACTAGGTAAATAATGTATATGAATATTAAATCAATAATTATTCAGTGTAAGAACTTTAAAACAGGAATAAATGATAAATAAATGATATATTCACTGTCTCCTATTACTTTACTGATCAAATATGGAAACTGTGTCAGGGTCCCCAAGACCACTGCCAGATTTGGAGAATCACTAGGAGGACTCACAGGCCTCAGAAGATAATCTTACTCACAGCAAGTATTTATCAAAGTGCAAGGATGCAAAGCACAATCAGCAAAAGGCACACACATACGGGCTGAAGTCTGCAGAAACCACGCACGCTCACAGGAGTCTCACAGGACATGATGCGTAATTCCTCCAGCAAGAAATTATGACAACATGGCCACCTGGGAAGCTCACCGAGACTCAGTGACTATTGAGGGCTAGTCATGTTGTCCCCGCTGGCTGACACGTACCCAAGATTACGAGTCTCAGAAGGAAAGCAGGTGTTCAGTATAAAACACATTGTTTGTACACACAGTTTTGGCATTCTTATCAGTTCTGGCAATGGTGGGAGCCCTCCTCAAATCCAGGTTACCATACTCCAGTCAATGGCCAAACTTCCAAGTGGGTCATTTTAAGGACAGCAGTCTCAGGACTGCTATTAACTCTTTTTCTGTGCAGAAACCAAGTGTATTAACCTATTCAGATACTTGAGTGGGTATTAAAGCATTTTTCCCTAGGGTATTAATGTACTTGAGCAGCTGAATTCACCCTAATTGGCAGCAGTTAACTTCAAGGGTTTTTTTTAGGTCAGCTAAACATCTGTCTATAAATTTTAGATTACAGCAAAATAAAAGAGGTTTTCTTTTCATTGCAATAGAGAATTGTAGTTAAGATGTTATTTCTGTAAATGGTGCATCTCATCCATTTTGGGTAATTTTTTTAAACTTCCATTTCAGAAGACAAGGTTCTGTGACCTTATTTCTCAAACTTGGGAGAAAACACAAACTGAGGCATATACAGTCCTATGCAGTGATTATGTTCTGTGACATTTGAGGGATAAAGACAGGGAAGAAATACACATGTTTATAATTTATGATATTAGATTATTGATATTTGACCTCCAACTACTCTACCTTCTTCAATTCATTCTTTGTACTGACCCAGAGTGATCATTTACAAACACAAATCTGATAATGACTTGCTGAGCCTGAAGCTCTTCAGTAGTAATGATTGCTCTGACTTTCAGCCTCTCACATTTCTCCATGTCCCCCTCGTCATTGTGTTTTGGCACATGTTAGTCATGTTAGTCCTGCCTGGAATTATCTTCACTTCCCTTTTAATCAGGTTCACTTCTACTCAATCTTTAGCTTTCAGCCTAAATATTAATATCGCTTCCTTAATATTCCTCCCTTCTAGGATTGATCCCATTATAATAGATAGGCCCACATAGCATCATATACCTTCCCTGGAACTTATCACAGTTGTAAATGGACATTTCTTGAAATGAGTTTGATTAATGTCTGTCTTTCCCATTCGACTGAAAGCTCCACTGTATCCTTAGTATGCAGCAGAATTCCAGGCCTGTAGTCTGTACTCAACAAGTGTTACATGGTGTAATGATGAGCAGGGAAAAGAAAGGGGAGGGACACACGAGAGAGGGGATTAATCAATGCATTTATTTAGCAATATCTAATCAATTTAGTTAGCAATATCCAGTAGCAAAAGACAAAGGCAATTAATAAAATGTGCTAATGACAGAAAGTAAAGGTGGTTAAGACTAAACTATATGCGTTGATAACAATGTCATGTCAAAGGAGTATCCATTCATATAAGTTTAAGATACCTCAACATATGTTTACTATTGATCAAAACTCACTTGGCTAGATACACAAATAACATTAATAAGGCATATTTAAAAGCAGTAATAAGCTTTATAGGATAGTAACTGTTACAGTAGATGCCACAAGTTCACCATACTGGGTTGGGGAACGGCACTCGAAAAGTCATAAATCAAAACCTTGCCAGGTCTGTAGCTGAGAGAAACTCAGGCGTCTCCCACACCACTGCTTGCTAGTTCCCAAGAATGCTGCTGCTGTTGGCATTGTTGTTGTTGTTGTTGTTGCTAGAAGTCAAGGTGTCTTCTGATATTGTAAGCTACAAGCTGCATATAAGTTTTCAAGGTGTTAACAAGTTCTCAAGAATGTTGTTGCTGTTGCCGTTGCTGTTACTGTTGCTGTTGTTGTTAGAAGTCAGGGTGTCTTCTGATACTGTAAGCTGCAAGCTGCATACAAGTTTTTAAGATGCTAACAAGTTCTCTGGAAGGCTAACCATGGGGAACAACACTGAAGAGGTCGGGAACCAGCCAGCCCTCACCAGGTTCACAGCTGAAAGTCAGGTCGTCCCCTGGTGTTGTAAGCTGAATGTTGCTGGAAGTCTTCAAAATGTTAGAATGATGAAAAATCACCAAAGACAAATGACCAAATGACGAAATAAGAATAATTATATTGCCAACTGAGGCCTGTCTTAAATGTTTTCTCAGATGTACCTTAGCGCCAAGTTTTTCGTTCCTGCCTCCCTCTCCGGGAATGGCCAGTTCTGAGATGGCCCAGCAGTTACTGATATGAATGTTACCCATCTGGCCGAAGGGCCAATTCATCCAGATAAGCAACAAGGCCTGGCAACATGTCTGTCATGTCCTCCTGATGTAACTTACATACTTCACTTCATCTGCTGTTGCGGGTGAAACAGACAGAACAAAGAGGGAATTCTCTCAATCCCTAATCACAGAATTTTTTTAACCCTAAGCTAACTATCACCTCACAGCACAGACAGAACAGTAGCCTCATCTCGCATCTCCCGTACTCAGGAGAACAAGACCAAAGGGGGACAGAAAAGCAAACTTATCCCATATCCCTTTTCTGATATTGGGAAAAGCAACCTTATCCCAATGCTCGGGAGAATGAGACCCAGAAAGCAACATCATCTCATATCTCCCCTGCTCGGGAGAATGAGACCAAAGGGGGAATTTACTCAACGCCTAATCACAGCATAGAAATCACCTCACATACAGGAACAGATAAAAGCTAATAGACAAAAGCTTGCATCAACCAATGAAGGCAAATTTTCCTCAACATCTACCCTACACATGGAAACTTTGGGAAAGTTTCATTTGTTCATGCCCTCAGATCATTGGAGTTGAGGTAGATATCCAACTCTTGCATATAGAATTTGGGGTATTAAAGAATGGCAACTAAGCCAGAGCACCAAAATATAAACAAACAAACAAGCTGTGGCATGTTTATGTCATTAATGTAGAGGGGTGTTTTGCTCACCCTGCACAGGAAGGATGGATCCCCACCTCAAGTTTGGTTTGGATATTGAGACTAATGATGCTACACACGCACTAAGAGGGTATGAAAGGCTTACTACACATAATGGGGCTTTCTGGGGAGAGCAGGGCATTTTCCTAAGCAGGACTGAAAATGGCATGAGAGAGCAGGGGAAAGATACTGGCTTGGGATTTTACTATGGTTAGGGGCTGGAGCCAGGAGGAGGGTGTGTTTATGCATGGTGCAGGGCTTGTGTGATTTGAACATCCTGCTGGTGCCAAAGCAGGGAGCACCTGGGGCTTTCTTATCAGCTTGCCCAGATGTGGGGCAGAAGTGGAAAGGGGAGGGGTGAGGTTGGAATATTGGAGGCTACTTTCTCCTGCAGGTGGGATTTTCCAGAGGGCCCAGGTTTGACTCCATGCTGTATATGAGATATCGTAGATAGCAAGGAGGCCGATGGCAAAACTGATCTTGAAGAGTATGCTTCCTTGACTTAGTGTATGGTGGAGTATGAGTACAGAGTGTACATAGAGTATGGAGGATGATGGACTCAGGCCCTGTGAGAGCTTCTCTTTCTAGGAGAATGCCGAATGCATCCAGCAAATGCCATTTTAATGGTATGTAGCCTGGTGCTGGGGAGGGCAGTTTCTTGCACCACAATCCATGGGGGAATTTATGGCCATTATGGGTGGTCCAGAAATTCCAAGGAACATGAAAGTTTCTAAAGCCTTTAAGTGAAGAACTCTCGGCGAGGTAGAGAGTAGGGTGGTACTAGTGGGAGTGCCTACTGCAATTTGGACAGATTCTAGAGCCTTTTGTTGTAGGGGACTCCATTCAAGGTGGCCTGATTTATAAATAACAGTATAAATGGGCTTAAGTAAAATTTATAAGTGAGGAATATGTTGCCTCCCAAATCCAGAAAGCCCTAAAACATATTGGGCTTGTTTTAACACTGTGGGTGCTGTAGGTAAACAACTGTTTATTGATAGTATCTGGAATGGAGTGACCTTTGGCTTACAAATAATTTTCAGGAATTTAACTGAGGTGGTGAAGCCTTGTATGGACTATGCGTGGGGTAATGGCCCATCCCTTTTTTGGTGAGCTTGTTTCTGAATGTTTGTGTGTTTTAAATAAGTGTGTCAACCATCTTCTTGAAGAGGATTGCCACCAGTGTGAATAATACTTGCTCCTAGAGAAAGTTGGGTAAAGTCTAGAATTTGTCTACAAAGATTGTTTGCTATGGCAAGGGTCTTGAGGTACCCAACCATTGGTAGCCAAGTGAATGTGTATTGTGTTCCTTCAAAGGTGAAAGCAAGCTGTAAACTGTGGCTGAGAGGTTGTTCAAATGGCCACTGAATAGAACGTATTAACCAAATCTATAATAGCAAAATATATACCAGTTGCTGATTGGATGAACTCAATAATTTTAATAATATTGGGGTATGGGGACCTTAATGGATGATACCATGATGCTCAGGTTATAGTAATACATTGTGAGGTGCCATTCATTCTTCTAGGTGTAAGAAAAGATCAAATTTGGCTCTTAGTGGAGGAACAGTGGGCCATTATCACCCTCGACCTAAATAGGTCTTATATCCTTGAAGGGGAAGGTCCATGGAGTTCCTTTTTCATTAAGCCAATCACAAATGCCAAAGACTTATTTTAATTTATTACTCTTTGGGTCAGAGTGTCCATAACCACTATAGGATATTTTAGGGCGATAGACACTATGGCTATGGAAAATTTAGGAAAGGCAATGTATCTGGTAGTTAAGGTGAGGCATATCTATTTGACTCTACTTTACATTTTGTAATTTTCCTAAGAGTATAGAAAGTACTTTGTTTAGTGGGATCCCCTAGTTTAACTGTAATTCGAGTCCCAGTATTGACTGAGGTTATAATAGTTTGGCAATTGGCACATTTCAACAGATGTTAAAGTTAATTCAGAACCTATAGTATAGAGGCGCATAAGCCAGTCATTTCTCTTTTATCTTTTCGTCATATAAATTTTTTTAGTAAAATTTGGTTCCAATTGAGTCAAAGCATGGACCTTTGTTTCGGTTTTTTGTTTTTTCGTTTGTTTGTTTCCACCTCCAGGATCATTTTTTTGTTTGTTGTTGTTGGGTATACCTCAGTGGGAAGGAGGTCCTTTCTACGCTGCACATGTTTATAAGTTTCTTCTTTCAGAGAACCTCAAATCAATATCCTAGAGATCAGGGTCCTCTTCCACATCAATGGTTGCTTTATAGGGTTTAAGCAACCAGAGTTGATGATGGGTTTGAATTGACCCCTTGGCCATGTTATGGGGGCGGGGCCATGGGTGTTTTTCCCTATAATCTTAAGGGTAAAGATCTTTGTTGCTGACAGAGGTATAGGCAGCAGCAGCTTCAAAGGTATTTTTTTTGTATTAAAATATTTTTTTTAAATTAGTTTCAGGTGCACAAGACAAAGCAAAACTTAGACGTTTATCATTTATATCCCTCACACTGTGTGAACCCCCCTCCCCCCATCCACTATCCCTCTGTATGTTACCCAAATTAATTTTCAAAACCCCATGGCCATCTTGTGGTTACCAAAAGGTATTTTTAAATGTCCTAGTGAACCATCTACTTTTAGGTGTGTGACTTCAGCATGCCACATAGTAACTGCTTTTCCTCCACATGATACACCGCTCCATGGTCCTATATGTTGCACAGGATATCAATCTTTCTCCTGAACACTCTACAGAAAGGGCCAGTTCCTGGTTGAAACACACACCCTGAGTCCAGCATCGGTGGTGATAGATGTTGGAATTAAGACATATAATTTAGTCTGAAACACAGATAGGTCCAGGCCAACACACATAATCCAGGGCTTTAAGGAGAGCCTCAATCCATGCTCTGTCTCCAGATACCAAATAATGAAACGTCTCACGTAGGTAATTTAAATCCATAGCAAATGCTTGGGAGAACTCAGCAAATGTAGCACAAAGTAGCATAGCTCAGGGCACAAGCTAGCCAGCAGGCAGTAGCTGAAAGGGCACGCTTTCCAGCAGGCAGCAGAGCCAGTTAGCAAAACAAAGCAAGAGAAGAAAGACCCCCAGTGGTGGTGGTTATCATC
The DNA here is from genome assembly GCF_036562045.2 of Rhinolophus sinicus. Lineage (NCBI taxonomy): Eukaryota > Metazoa > Chordata > Mammalia > Chiroptera > Rhinolophidae > Rhinolophus > Rhinolophus sinicus. Next base: position 46,928,172 of record NC_133752.1, read on the forward strand.
TACAGTGCTCACCACGACAGTTGTTATGGTCGCCCTGCAGAGGAGAGATGGATCCCCACCCAAAGTTTCCCTCAGATGTCAAGACCAATGACAACATACATGCGCCAAAAGGGTATGAAAAGGCTTATTACTCATACATAATGAGGATTTTTGGGGAGAGCAGACAGGTTCCTAAGCAGGTCCAAAAATGGGTTGAGAGAACAGGGAAAGGAGACTGGGTTAGGATTTTATTGTAGTTAGGGGTCGGCTGGGATGTGAGTTCCTGGGTGCATGGGTCAATATTTGAATGTTTTGAACTTCAGGATGCTCACCAAAAGAGAGAGCATCTGAGCTTCTTATCAGCTTGCCCAAATCTGGGGGAGAAGGGGTAAACTCTAAAGCTGTCAGCAATCAAGCATCAAAAATGGCATCAGACTCTGTATTACAAAAGGGTGGGAAAGAACTGCATGTATTTTTCTTAGTGGTCCATTTTGGTGTTTGAGATATGTCTGTTTATATAACATGTTGAGTGTCTCATTTTTATGTAAATGATCCTTTTACTTGTGTTAAAAACCATGGTTGATATCTTTCTTGCTCTTTTTTAATCCTCAAATTTTATATTATTTGATATAAAGATTTACTATAATACTGATTTATTAAGCCTATTACTAGTATTGCAGACTTTAATTACTATTCTATGAATCTAGTTCAAAATCATGAATTCCATCTGAATTCTATTGTGTTCTTATACAAAATTTCTTAGGGAGTCAGTGAACCAGAATGGGTATGAGCAAATGAGCTTCTCCTTTTAGATAGTCATTATAATATGACTTATTTATGACCACAATATGTAAATAGTTCTTGAAAAGGTCGAATGTAAAACTCATCCAGTGGGCCCTTTTAGTGAGAGTTCTCATAAGAGTGTTCTCCTATTTTTTAATTGTCTGGTATGAATAGAATGAAATTCAAGGAAGGCAGGAATTTTTTTTTCGTTTGGTTCATTGCAATATTCTCGGTGCCTAGAACAATGTAATACTAGCTACTGAATAAATATTTGTAATTGAATGCCTTGACAGAAGGTACTTTTTACCTCTTTGGTAATTAAAAATCAATTATAATTTTGATAATTAGAGCCTAATTTTAATTTCAAAATCTTGGTCCCTCAAATGAAGAGTATCATGATGATTGTTTAAATTTAAATATATTAAGACAAGTAATTAGAAACAGCAATCCCCTAGAAACTTTAGAAGGAATCAAAGCAATTTGTTAAGCTTATAGAAGTACACACATTAATTATGTTTATTTGGCACATTTGATTTTAAGGACAGAGGAATCTCATAGGAGCCCAAGAATATGTATATTATATACTCAGTCTTCAAGAGAACTAGATATGTAAAATTCTTATTTCAGGTTATTTTTATTTTTTTCTCCCCAGGGAACTCATGATCTCCTTTTGTTATGGTTTCTCTTATCACAGTTTCCATTTTCTCATATCACTGTGTAGTGGATAAGAATAGGGATTTGGGGTTCACACTGCCAGGGTTGAATCCTGGTTTTACATAAATATGTGACTTTGGGCAAGTTACTTACCCTCTCTGTGACTCAATTTCCTTATCTGTAAAATGTGGCTAATAGGAGTATCTATCTCTTAGGGTTGTTGTGAAGATTAAATGAGATAATGCATGTAAAGCATTTAGCATAGTTTTGGGCAAATAGGATTAGTGCTCAATAAATTTTAGTGATCACTGAATTTTAGTGATGACTGAAATGTATTGTTAGAATAGCATGTAGCTCATTGTGGCTTTCTTTTTGCACTTCTATAGCCTCATTTAAAACATTCCTTATTCCTTCATGTAACTCATATACTCTTAATTTTCCAATTCCGAAGTTCCAAGAAAAAAATATGGTTGACTCAGATCACAATTTTGAACCAGACCACAGAGATTGTAGCTGTATGTCCTAGGTCAACCCACGCCAATCAGTTATGATGGGGTGGGGTGTGGCTCAAATGTACAAAACATGGCTGCTTAGACAGCAGGAGCCGTGGACTTATAGACTAACATCTCTAGTTTAACAACACATATGCAATTGCATATATCTACAAATACTCATGTATATGTGCTGCATGTTTTTAAATAATTGCCTGGATCTTCGATCAAGTAACATGTAAAATCAAACTATTCTTTTAAATGGAAATGAAGATGAGTCAATGACATAAAAGCTATTTCTACAATTGGTTTCGTTAAAAAATTATTTATGTGCTTTCCCCCATATTTGGGAATACTCAATCCATTTGACTTTTAAAGTATTTCAAATTGAAATAGTAATTTTACTGGTAGAGTAAAAAACTTAGGTAGAAATATATATATTTTACTTTACAAAACTAATTCATTGGCATGCAGATTTTTTTAAAACAAAATTTAAGATTGAAAAGAGATTAGATGTGGCTTAAAGAGCCTGGAAATATGTTAGATGTGCTTGGGCAAGTCAGGCAAATGCTGTTGTCTTTGACTGTTGGATCTGTGATGAAATACATTTCTAGGGCAATTTTACATTTGTGCTTTGCAGCTGAATATTTCCACATATTTGTAGATTGGTCTAACAATGCTTAATACCAGGACTATCTACTTTATATTGAATTAAAAATCTCAGGACAGGTAAAGAATATCCTCTCATATTTTCTATATTTATCTACCAGGATAACGTAATATTAACTTTAAATATTCAGTCCAGATACCTATATGTGAAAAAAAAATCCAGAAGTCTTCTTTAATTCAGGATGTTATGAATATTGTGACAGAATTTGTTGAGAATGGCCAACCAATTTCCCTAATAAGACCAACACACAGTTGAATAATAAAGGAGTCATGGGTTCTGGTAGTAACCTCCAATTTTTCCCCATTGAGGAGCTAGTAATAATCTTTAACTTGTGACTGAGGAAAGTGTCTGTATCGGTTCTAACTGGACTTTTTGGGTACCACATGGACTTGTTTTGTACAATCTCTGCTCTGCAAAGAAGTCTCTCATTTTCTCTTTTTAGATCAAGCAGGAATTTAGCAGAATTTAGTGTAAGGGCATTAGGTGGTCATAGATCTTCGGGGTGGCTGGAGAATCAGTCAGGAACCACGGGTGAGGAGGCATAGGAAAGAGCCTAAAGAAAGGAGCGATCCTGGCCACTGGTGCTTCTGGACACTTGCTGCTGCTGCCCACTCCCATTACCCACTGCTGCCAAGCAGTAATTTCCAACTGACAGAGCAACGTCCATACCAGGTCTTATTTGTCATACCCAATTTATCTGAATGGACATGGTTAAGGCAAGCCTTGAAGTATCTCCCACTGAGTTTTTCACAAGGACTGTTTTATGTTATTGAGTTTGGAGTAATATATTAAGCAGTAAGAAACTTGGCAAGTCATTTTGGCTAAATTCCTCTATTAATTGTTTCTACCCTTTTTTTTTCAATTTGGCTCATGGTGAAAGTTCAGATAAAGTTAATATCTACATATTTTTTAAACTTATCCAAAATAAATGCATATCCTTTGTGAAAAACTATAATTGCGTCTCCTTATCCACATATAGCAAATTAAGGGCAGTGGATGGTCATCAGTGTTCTCCATCATCAATTGTCACTAAATATACAGTGCAGACTCTTGCAGCTGTTGTTAAAATATCAGTCTGCATTTTAAGCAATATATTTGTTATTATTTATTTTCTTAGAGAAAATGCCATTTTTTCTCTAACACAACCTTAAATCTCTAAAAGAAACATAAGGGTTGAGCATGACAGTTATTAAGCACTCACTCTGTGCCAGGCTCTGGACTACCCTTCGGATTAACTCCTAAGTCTGATCCTTAGCTCTGTCACCTTCCAGCTGCAGGAAGTAAGAATTTGTTTGGAGGCTGTGATGGAGATCGTCTGGCTTTCATACTTCATTGGTCATTACCTGATGTTTGATCTCCCTCAACCTTTCACTGTTTTTCTCCAATGCACTTATATTCCTTAGAATTAGCCTTCTGATTCCGTACTACGTTAAAAGTTAAATAAACATTTTACCTTAGAATATTTTTAGATTTATAGAAAACTTGCAGAACTAGTACTGCTGACTCAGTTTACCCTATTGTTCGCATCCCACATCGCCAGGATACGCTTGTCATGTATAGTCGTCATGTCTCCTTAGCCTTTTCTGGTCTGTGACTAGTTTCTTAGACTATTCTTATCCTTGGTGCTTGATATTTTTGAGGAATACTTGTCAAGTTTTTTGCAGAATGTCCTTTAATTAGGGTTTGTCCAATGCTTCTCTCATGGTTAGACAGGAGTCGTTGGTTTTTGGGAGAAGACCACAGAGTTGAAGTGTAGTTCTCATCACAGCATATAAAGGGTGCATGCAGTCAGCGTGACTTATCACTGATGATTTAACCTTGATCAGCTCTTTGAGGTAGTGTTGGCCAGGTTTCTCCACTGTGGTTACTTTTCCCCCTCACTTCTCTTTTATTCTCTTTGGATATAAATCACTAAAGGAGCTCACCCGGGTGGGGGTGGGGGGTAAGAAGGGTGAAATCGTGGGGTGGAAATTAAGTTTTATCTTCTAGAGTGAGGACTATCAACGTAAATTGTTTGGAACCCTTCGGTAGAGAGATTTGTCTCTTCTCCCCATTTTTTATTCAATAATTTATATCAACATGGACTCCTGAATATTTATTTTATACTTTGGGTTATAATCCAATACTCCATTATTTATTTTGTTGCTTAAATCGTTCCACAGTTGGCCATTGGGAGCTCTTTGAGGTTGGCTCCTGCATCCCTTTGGCATAACCTTATTCATAGTACTTGTAATTATGACTTCCCGTCAACCTCTCAAGTGTTTGAGATATTCCATCTGTTAGCGCATTTCATGTCAGATCACCACCTGTCAAAGTTATACCAGTTGTTCCACTACTGCTTGCTGGGCCTTATTACAATGATGGGATCATCCCAGCCAGACCGGTTATCCAGATCCAAATCCCATCTTAAAGTCAGCTTCCCAGAACAATTCTGGTATCAAGCTTTCTAGGTGGATTGCCTAGGAAACATATTCTGAGGCAGAAAGTGATTTGTTGGGGAGTGCTTTTAGGAAAACACCTGTAAGGAGGTGGGGAAAGCAGTGTGGGCACAAGATGAAGGCAAACTGCAGTGCTGGTTACAGCAGAGGCTTCAGCTGATCCCAAGGGTAGCTGTGAAGTGGGAATGACCCTACAGAGATGTCTTGAATTAAGACAAAGGGTGTATATGTTTTGGGAGTGGGGGTGGGGACTCTGTACCTTGCGTTCATTGGGGAAGGTCATAACCTTGGGCAGGGAAGCTCCCTTTAGCAGTCGGCCATTCGGCCATCCATGCGAAGAGGCTCAGCTGTGTGCTGTCAGCAGGCTAAACTCCCAGGAGCTGGAGAAATGAGTGGCTCAGTCCCAAAGTGGGAATCTGGGCATTGTAACACAGCATCCACTATAAATAAGAAATGTGTCTGTTTTATTATCTATAATATGCTTTGTTACTGTAATTTCTATACTGCCTTGTTTGAGGCATAAGGTAAATTAGCAGAGTAACCATCCAGTGTGGCTTTTTCCTCCTACATTTTGAACCACTGATGTGCTGGATGATATTTTCTTGAAGCAACTTCTCAGGATTTATACCTCTATATTCCTCCTGTTTAATTTGATCCCAACCTGATATCACTTCTTGATTTTGCCTCTCTGAATTCAAACTGGGTTTTCTGCATTTCTAGACTTTTCCTTGGAGTTTTTACTGTGATTGTCACAGCCAACTTGCTCTTCCCAATCCCCTTCTGCTCAGTGGGTTGTCCCAGGGGGATAATGGGAGTCAGGCTTCAAATTGGGGAAAGGGAGAATTTCCCTAAACATGTTCATTGGAGAGGGAATTGACATAAAAGATAAAAATGCTATCCCTGGGCATACTCAAATCATTCTTCAAAAGTCCCTTATGCTGTGAGACAATTAAGACACAACTGAATCTAGTGAAAAATTTTAAAGGTTATAGAGAGCCTATAGAGTGGGACAGAAATAAATTAGATAAAATAAACAAAAAGAGAGACGTTTGCTTGATCCAAAATCTAAAATGCTAGATAGAAATGCTATAACAACTATATTAAGCTGGATATGTCACTAGAAGAAACCTAAAATATTATTGTATTTATTGTTAAGAAACACTCGTAAAATTTTGAACTTGCTTTTCAAATTCTAAAAACAAGTGAAATTCAATATATATATTTCCTTTAACTACCAACCAGTTAATCATATGATAGATATAGGTAAAGGGAGAAAAGAAAATATTCCTGTGTCACTTTTCATATGTTCATAGTAAATAAAACTTATGGAAGAACTCAGGACATCACTGTCACCCAGTCTACTTATCAAAATGTAAGGCTTTGTTGTTATTTTCAAAAAGAGATGGACAGGATTCATAATTCTTATATTCTTTTGAAATCATATTACTCCCATAAGGGTCTTGTGTTTTTCCATATTAACCATTGGTCAATTAAAAAACACAGAGGTCAAAACTTTAGTACAGTATTTTGTCAACCATGTTTTGATTTTGTTTTTGTTTTCTTACTGTGGATAAAGCATTTGGCATGAGTAGCTCTTACAAGTGATGGCTAAACACAGGTCAGCTTTTTAATGGCTTTGTTTGAACTTTATTTTTTGTTGTGACATTTCAACTAATCATGAAATGTCACAGATGAAATTAAGCCAGACTAAATTTAGATGACATAACATTTTATTTTGTCATAGACCATATTAAAATGCATTTTGATGTCTTTACACATTTTTTATGAGTAATTTTATTATTGACATTTATGTAGGGCACATTTTAAAATAGTTTTTTTAATGTAACTCAGTATTTCATAGTTTACTTAGATTGTATATGGGTAAAATTTCTAAATGAGCTTTGCAAAAGTGTGTGCAATTTCATGGTGTAAGACTAGGTAATATAATTCATATGCATATTTATGGAAAATGAAATATTAAAATAATTAATTTATAAAAAGCACTTAACAGAGGACCTCATTTGTAGATGGTTTTTGATAGATGGCTGTTCCCTACTCCTTAACCTATAATTTGCTTTGGTTTACACTAGCAGGTAATCAAAACCATTTGAATGCAAGAATATTAATACTCCACTTGAAGAATACAAAAGATTTTTTCCTATAAAATATTTAATTACCTAAACAAAAAAAATCTTCCAATTGTCTTATTAGTTATCATTAAAGAAATTACCTTTCTCTAAAATGTAAAGTTTTACTTGATTAAACTTGCTACAATATTCTTAAGAACCACAAAACAATAATAGTATATGTTTCTATATTTCCTGAAATAATAGATATTCTCATAAGAAATATTCTTTTAAAACATCTACTGTACCTGGGCTAAGAGAATAAATTATGGGAAAATTTGCCCTTATGTGAATTTATAGCTTATTCTGCTTTTGGGTTGTGATAAGAGTTTGTGTTGGCAATATTCCCAATGTCCTCCTTTTCTTTCTTCATTCTCTGAAGTGTTGACTAATATAAATAAACCTTTATGCTGCTAAATAAAATAAATGTCTGTTTGCACTTTTAATTCCTCAAGTTTGTGCTTTACGTTGGAATTTAAAAAGATTTGGCTGTGCAAGATTGCATGTGTGCTAACTATCCCTGCAGAAAGAAAGCCTCTCTCCCAAACAAGGAGGTGAAAAGAAACCACGAAGGAGACAATGAGAGAGGCTGTAGGTTTGCATCTGTGCTTGTGAAATACAGCGAGGCGGTAGGGAGAGGAAAGTGGAGAGAACAGAGAGATGTAAAGATGAAAAGGAGGGGCGGCAAACTTCATATCTGGGGCTTTGTGTGGTGAGAAACACATCCCTTCAAAATGACTTGGAAAAAGCTGTTTCCATTTCCATCCTCCTTTTTACTTATCCCTACTTCAGAGTTTATGGTTAATTATTTTTACAAATCACTTTCCTCTTTCCGTCTTCACTCCAATTCCGTTGCTAAGTGACTGGAAGATAAAGTGACCTCTGAATTTATTCTCATTATATTGTTATTTTTTCCCCCCCACATCACTTAAGAGATGGATTTGTTCGTGTAAGTTCAGCACCTCTCCAGGATTCAAGGTGACAGTTCACCTAATTAACAGCCTCTACTGGCCTAGTTATTCTGGGGATGCATGATTCAAGCAATAATGCTTCTTGTTTAGTGGAATTAAGATTTCGTTTTGCTTTTAAAATTAATTGCCCAAAGGTTCATTCCTTTTTCTTGCTTAAGGTGTATTATTATGCCCATCTTTGTTCAAATAAACCTATTTTAAAAGTCCATTCTTAGAGAAAATAAAAAGTTACCCTAATAGAAAATTTTGAATTTTGAGGATTTAAAAATAAACACATATATATGTACAGCACTTTAGTGGGAATTCCTTAAAGGCACTAATCTTGGCCTTTTATCTTTGAATTGTTCACTTTTATACATGGAGTACTCAGTATATCTCTACTCGATGTCAGGTGCTATATTGGGTACACCAGTTATAAAAGTTCATGTAGTAAATAAGGAGATGAGTTTTATATCTCTTGATATTTAAAGGGCAAAATGTCTTAAGAAACATTGAAGAAAAAATTGTAACTATGCAAAGAATAGTGATTTAAATACTTCAGCTGGGTAAAATACCTTTTGGGACTGAGTGAGATCTGTACTGGTGGTGTCTGTTAAACCCATTAGATCATTAGAACCAATTCAAGAAATATTTTATTCATTTTACAAATTACAAGGATGATGAACAATCCTGTTTCCCTGTGTTAATGTAATTCTGTACAGGATATTTAAAAAAGTAAGTAAAATATTGTCTCTAGGCCCTATATACACGAATTTTAGGAGCAATTGGAAAAACAAAGAATGAGTTCCTGAGAAGCCACTTCTGATATATGTAAAATATTTGCTGGACAATATTTTGAGAAATATAGTCTGTGTTTACTGCATAGCATTTGGGGCATTTGGATTAGAGGCCTGTTGTCTCACTATTGAGATGCATGAATTTGGCAGATTTCCTAACCATTTACCATTAGGTCTCAAGTTTCTCATCTATGAAAAGAAGTAGCTTAGATGCTTGCTATGTTATCTTTCAGTTCAAAAGATTTGCATCTCTTATTTATTTAACCATATGCTATAATAGCATTTTTCCTTACTATAAAGATGTAGTCTTCATTGTAAAACTGGAAAATACATAAAAGCGCAAAGCAATAAATATGTGTGTATTTCTATCTCTATAAAACTATATTCATATCTATTTAGTTTTTAAAAGATTGGGGACATATTTTAATACATTTTTATTATGTTTTTTCACTTTACAATAGATTGTAAACATTTATCCATATTATAATTTATAAATACCTCAAAGGAATTATGTTATATGCTTTTAAAATAATTATTTTATTAATCCATTTTTATTCAACATTTAATTTTCCATTTATTTTACTATAAATAATGCTGTGGTGAACATTGTTTTAGATTAATCTTTGTACAGAAACTTGATTATATGTTTAGTGTAAATTCTTAGGCATGGAATTATTTAAGTCTTAAATATATTGTTTAAGCAATTGAATACCTTGTTATTAAGCTACGTACCCCCCAATCTTTGTACCAATTTTTAATTTCAACATCTATTAATTAATTCAATAAAGAATTATGTAGTGCTTATTTTATGTTGAATAGACATGAATGAAGTGAGGTGTTGAGAAAAATGGATGTCTGGAAGGAAGGTAGCATAGTATGTTTATTTCTCTGCATTGAATATTAATTATCAAACACTTTAACAATTTTATAAGCAAAATGATGTTTTATTTTTAATTTATTTGCTATTAAGCTAAAATCTTTTTTTTTTTTTTTAAATTACTTTAATGGCCATTTTGTATTGGGACTGTTTTGTTCCGATGACCTTGCTTGGTGTCTGTGACCCACCTTAGTGAGGGAGGAAGGTAAACTCTAAGGTTAATCGGTTCTCTTCCAACTAGTTGCAAATCATACTATGTTTTTGTCATCAAAAACAGAAAATTTCTCATCAAAATTAAAGACCTTTACTTTCCAACATATGCTGGTGACAAACTGACCTTCTTTTGTTTGTATGTTTTATTATTCCCATCATGTTGGCTCTATTTTTTGTTTTAAATCGACTTATTTCTAAAGAGCTGTTTTTCCTACTTTAACATTTTATTTTTGTACCTATCCATCTTCCTTTAGTCCAATTGTTCTTTTATATGGATGCTGACTCTTATCTCTAGTTGCTTTTAAGATTTAATCACCGTTTGGCTGTTGCACAGTTCTTCATAAAATTTCTAGCCATGGATTTATTCTTATACTGCCAAGGACTTCATTATGTTAATCAGCTATTTAGGAGAGTTAATTGTCATTATCACTTCAAATAATGGGCAATAGCCACTTGCCCAGTCTATTTATTTGCTTTGTTCCTTCTGGAACTGCTGTTATATTTATTTTGCACTTTGTTATTCCATTGTCTATATCTCTCAATCTTTCATATTTTTATATTTTCTCTTTATTATTCTGATAAAGTTCTGTGAATTTCTTTCTAGTTCATTAGCTCACCTGTTTCTATTTAACCTGTTTAACCTATTAGGCTTTTTCATTTAAAAGCTACCTTTTCTACAACTTCTGTTCAGTTCATTTGCAAATATATCCATTCTTTTTATCATAGCAATAGCTTATTTTGTATGGCATTTATTCCTTATTCTGACTATTTAATTATTTTACTCATTCTTACCTGCGATCTTTCCAATTATTTTTTTTTATCATGTAAGTTCTTGTGGTGGTAATACTTCTTTTATAGTATCTGATAATTCTTACCTTGTGGTGTTTACTTTCTTTCTTTGATATATTTCTGGAAATTTGTGATTGATCTTTCAGTTTCTTCTTTTATTTCTGGTACTTGGTAACTTACAGTGGTGTGCTAATAAATGTTTAATCACCAAGTCTTTGAAAAAAATACTCTGATTTGTAGCGTTTGAGAATTTCCATGTTGTAAACTTTCCTGCTATAGCCAATTTTAAGCAACTGAAGTGGTGTCATCAAGCATGGAGTTGGGAAGAGACACGCACAATCAGCTTCTGATTGTAGGAGCCAACATCAGAACAGCACTAGCTATTTTTTTCTTTTTAATGTAAATTCAAGTGTCCATTAACTTTTTATGTTTTTATTTTTTAATACAGTTTATCCAGCTCATCTAGAGTTTTATGATGTAAGAGTTTCCTGGAAACTCTGTGAAGGACCAGAAGCAGGGCTGTATGTTTAAAATTAAGAAAGCTTAGAAATGTTTTTGAGTGTTACAATTCTTGAATTGGTGAATTTCACCATTTCTACATCTCTTATTTTATATCTTCTCTCAATACTCCACCCTGTTTTTTATGCATTTGCCTCATTCATATCTTTTACATTCTAGTCTCTATCTATTACTTAACGCCTGCTAAATAAGCTTATTAAAGGATTTCTGCGGAAGCAATCATCTTATTACATGAGCAGTATTTAAGAGATACATAACTTTCAGATGTAGACAAGCACAGATTCCTTGGAGGGAGATAGTATTTATTTAAATTATTTATTAGAAAGTATTTTATGTATTTATGTATTTAGAAACATAATAAAATTTTGTTCTTTGCCTTTATACTGAAGCTAATGAAGTATTTCTAGATGTTCATGGATGGAGTGCTCTAAATCAGAGGTTAGCAACACTTTTCTACAAAGGGACAGATAGCAAATATTTTACACTTTGCACGCCATTCAGTCCCTGAAACAGTTACTCAACTCTGTCATTATAGTGTGAAAACAGCCATAGATAATATGTAAACTAATGGATGGCTGTGTTCCAATAAAACTTTATTTACAAAAACAGGTGGTGAGTTGAATTTGATCCACAGGCCACAGTTCGCTGACTACTGTCTAAATGATGGTCCATGGACCCAATACTTATTCATGTCTTAAAGTGAGTTCTTAATAGAAAATTAAATTTAATTCCATTTTTTATATCAGCATTTAGAAAGATAATTACTAGTTTTAAGGTATATTTACTTTGATTTGTTTTTTACACATAGTGGGGAGAATCCTTTTGGGCATAGGAGAAACAGGTTTTTTTTGATAATTAATAATGCCTTTATATTCTAATAGTGTACATATATGCTTACAGACTGTTCAAAGAGTAATTTCTAATAAATCTGATACAGAATAAATACAAAAATTATTTATAGATAATGAGTCTATTAAATACCAATTCAACTTAGACACTGCTGGACCTTAAATTTTTTTTTTTTGTAATCAGTAGTTCATTTGGTTTTCCCTTGTGTATGTTGCTTACATGTCATTGACAAACCATGGGAGACTGGAGTTGCCCATAACAATTTGAGTTTTTGCATCTGTCAAGGTTCTTAAACCTCCTGTAGTTTAGTTGGCACATCTCACATACAAAAAAATTTAAGTATTGATCTAAGCTATTAAAACACATCATGGTTACATTCTTTCATAGCAGCTGCTGTGCACCAGTTCAGCCTAATAAATTTTTAGGTGTATCTCATTCATACAACTTGGCCTATTGTTGTGCTTAGAGTAACCATTGACTGGTATAGGCATGTAATGAGGAGAAACTCAGTATAGCACACAGCAAAGAATGCACATATCGGGCTTTTCCCAGAACAACCAGTAATTGAAAGCACTGAACTCCCCAATTATCATCCCCTCCCTTTTCAAGCTAGTCACGAGTTCTATATTGTACTAGGATATTGTCACTAATTTCACTTTAGACTAATATCAAGATAGTGCCCAGCCATTGATGTTGCTTCTATGCAATGATGCCAAATGCTCTCTGCCATGCTACCAGGAAATATAATTACCAAACTAGTTTTCTGTAATTCACTGAGTGTATCATACTGAACATTCTTTTTCTTTTAATGTCCCTTTGTGGAACAAGAAGGTTCTGCAGTGACTGAATGACTTAGTCATGGTGCTACATTTGGAATCTTCATAATGCAAACCAGGGAAGGTCAGAATGCTTGCTTTTCATAGCAAGATTATCCATTCATTAAAAATCAAAACACATTGTTCCTTTCAGGTGGTAGGCTGGATGTTATTATTTTCCACATGTCCAGTTCAGCAGAAAACTAAAATAGCCCTTCTGGGTAGCATTTTTGAGGTCATAATTGTGTACTTTTTCATACTTCTATTGCTGAAAACTCCTTATTTTTAATTTGTTAGCATCAAATTTATTGAAAATTCATAGGTCTCAATATGAGGAGATAATTAAAATACTTAGATTTGTGCTAGAGAAGGAAGTGAATTTGGAAACTTTGATTCTTCTTTTATTCAATAAACATTTACTTGACATTAGCTATATACTAAGAATAGTTTTGACCCTGGGCTGGTGAACATGAATAAAACATAAACACTTTCCATGAGAAGGTAATAATGTAGTATGAAACAGACATATGAATAAAAAGTCACAATAAATTTGAAGAATGGCTGGTAGAACAAGTCCCCATTTAGTGCATGTTACAAGATAATGAAACAGCAATGGAACGACATATTTTAATTGCTAGAAATGAGAATTTAGAAAATGGAAATAAAATAAACGTACCATTTATAATAACATAAAGAACATAAGTGCTTAATAATAAACTTAAAGAAAGGTGTGAAAGGACTACAACTGAAAATATGTGAGTAAATATGAAATATTTCCTTTGTAATTTCTTAATTTCTTTAAAGTAGAATTGCCTATTTAAAGTAAATATAGTATCAATGTGTTACGGAGTTTATAAGATATGTATAAGTAGAATATATGACAATAATAGCTCAAAGCACTAGAGGGGAAACTCAAAGTATACTGTTGTAAGTTTCTTAAACTATACATAAAGTGGAATAATATTATTTGAAGCTAGATTACTTAAAATTAAAGATGCAGGTTGTAAACTCTACAATAACCACTAGAAAAGAAGAAAAAGAGGTATAACTAACACTCTATTAGATACAATAAAATGGAAAACAAAAAGATACCCTATTCTTTCAAAAGAGTCTGGGAAGGAGGCAAAATGGAATAAAGAATATAGGGGTAAAACACAGAACAAATAGGTACATTTAAACTCAGTAATACCCATAATTACTTTAAATGTAAATGGATAAATACATCTGAGATCATCAGCAAAGATCATCCTCATATTACCACCTCACCCCAGTCAAAATGGCGATCATCAATAAATCAACAAACAACAAGTGCTGGAGAGGGTGTGGAGAAAAGGGACCCCTTGTGCACTGTTGGTGGGATTGCAGATTGGTGCAGCCACTATGGAAATCAGTATAGAGGTATCTCAAATAACTGGAAATGGAGCTCCTTATGTCCCAGCAATTCCACTCTTGGGTATCTATCCAGAGAAATCCAAACCACTAATTCGAAAAAATATATGCACCCCTATGTTTATTCACAATAGCCAAGAAATGGAAACAACTGAAATACCCATCGGTAGATGATTGGATTAAGAAACTGGGGTACATTTATACAGTGGAGTATTACTCAGCTATAAAGAAGAATGAAACCTTACCATTTGCAACAATATGGATGGAGCTAGAGAACATTATGCTAAGTGAAATAAGTCAGTTGGAGAAAGACAAATACCATATGATCTCACTTGTATGTATAATCTAAAGAACTGAATAAATGAGCAAAGTAATCAGAAATAGTCTCAGAGATATAGAGGAAAAACTGATGGTTGCTAGATGGGGGGGTGGGGAAGAGGGAGAAGCGGAGGGGATTAGAAAGCATAAATTGGTAACTACAATATTGCCACTGGATATGAAAGACAGTTTGGGGAATACAATCAATAATGTAAAGATTTTGGAGGGTGTTAGATGGGCACATGTCTTATTAGGCAGACCACTTCATGGATGGTGTAGATAGATGCCTGACCACTGCACTGTATACCTGAAGCTGAAGCTGAATAATATTGTACGTCCACTATAATTTATATATATATATGTAGTCATGGGACATGGAGCACAGCATAGGGAATGGAGTCAATGGAATTGTAACAGCTATGTACTATGTCAGAGGGGCAGTAGATTGGGGGAGGGGTTATCTCTTTATGAGGGGTGAAATGTCTATTACATTGTTTTCTACAACTGAAACTAATAAAAAAAATCATCATCATCTTATCATTACTATGCAGCATTTTACTGGAGGCAGGGCAATTAGGCAAGAAAAAGCAGATTGGAAAAAAAAAAAAAGTGAAAACTGCCTTAACTGGCAGACAACTTTTCTGTGTATCAAGAACATCCTAAACAATCCACAAAATATTTACTAGGTTTAATAAATCAATTTAGCAGTGTTGTAGAATACAAGGTCATTTACAAAAAAATCAACTCTATTTTTAGAAGTGAGCATTTGGGAAATGGAAATTAAAAATATCCTATTTATAATAGCATCTAAAATATAAATGCTAAAGAATAAACTAAAAAAATATGTAAGATCTATGTACTCTAAATATGTAAGATCTATATACTCTAAACTACAAACATATTCCTGAGATAAATTAGAACTAAATTAAATTGACAAATTTACTATGATTGTGGATAAATACATGCAATATTGTTAAGATATCTATTCTTCCCAGTGTGCTTTATAGCTCAAATGCAATCAATCCCAATGAAAATTCCAGTAGGTTTTCTTTTTTCTTTTAATGTCAGACTGATTTTAAGATTCATGTGGAAATGTGAAGACCTAGAATAGTCCCCCAAATGAAAAAGAAGAAATTGGAGGACTTATCTAATTTCAAGGCTTATTATAAAGCTACAGTAATCAAGACAGCACAGTATTGGGGTAACAATAGATAAATGGAATAGAATATACTCCTGAACTAGGCCCACACTTACACAGTCACTTGATTTTTTGACCAAGGCAGCAAGGCAACTCCGTATGTAAAGGAAAGTCTTTTTACTAAGGAGGCTGGAACAACTGGCTATCCCTAAGGAACAAAATGAACCTTAACATATATATCATATCATGGATTAAAGTTAATTGGAGAGATATCATAGACCTAAAAGTAAAATTAATAATGTAAAGCTTCATGAAGAAAATGTGGAAGAGCATCTTTATGAACTTGGAGTGAGCAAAGATTCCTTGACAAAACCAAGAAATCACTAAAAGGAAAGTAATTGATAAAATTAATTTTGTAAACATTAAATGTTATTCACTAAGAGACAGTATTAATAAACTGAATGTGCAATCCACAGACTGAAAGAAAGTATTCATATTACATGTATCTCACAGAGAACTTTCATCTGAAATAGATAAAAAATTTCTACAATTTGTGATAAAGACACAAACAACCCTCTCCCCTAACCGATAGTTCATCACCAAATGGGCAAAATTCCTGCAAATGTGCTTCACCAAAGAAGATAGCTAAACGGCCAGTAAACACAGGAAAATAGTTCTCAACATCATTAATCATAAGGAAAATAAAAAATAAAACCATAGGAAATATTACTAAACACCCACTAGAATGATTAAAATTTGGAAAACTGATAACATCAAATATTGGGGATGTGTAGCAACTGAATTTTCATCCATTGCTACAGGGGGACAATGTGTCTGGGAGTTTTGCATAAATTAAACACATCTCTGTCCCATGATGCAACAATTCCTTCTCTAGGTATTTTTCCAAAGAGAAATGAAAACATATTTGTGCAAAAAAAACATGTACATGAATGTTCATGCAGCATTATTATCTAACAAATAGAAGAAATACCTTAAATGTCCAAAACCAGAGTGGATAAACTGTGATACTTTACTCAGTAATAAAATGCAATAACTACCGATAGGTCAGTATGAATGAACAGTAAAAGAAGCCCAACAAAAAGGAGTACTTACTGTATGAGTTCTAGGATAAGAAAAACTAATACATAGTGAAAGAAGTTAGAACATTGTTGCCTGAGGGGTGGGAACTATTGTCCAGAAAATGGCACCAGGGTTTTCCAGACTATCCTTATTTTCATTGCAATATGAGTTACATGGATCTGTGCATTTGTTAAAACTCATCAAGCTGTATATTTAAGAAATGTCCACTTTGCTGTTGTGTAAATTATACCTGAATCAAAACTGAAAAACATTTTTAAAACAAGGAGTAGAGGTAACTATCTGGCAAAAATTCTACATAAATCTCATGAAAATGCAATAAAATAATCTCACAGATTATAATTTGAGGAGTAAATCATTTCACCTTTTTTTTTTTTTTTTAACTTACTGACTGTATTTTAGTGATTTTTTTTTTCATAGGGGGAATTTATTTTCTCATATAACAGAGAGTTTAGAAGTAGAGAAGACCCAGAATTTCTTCATTCGGTAGTTTAATGGTTTCTGATTTAAACTCCTCAGCATTTGTTCTCAAGGTCATTTCCTATTAGTAGCTATTATGAGTGTTTTAGTTCCAGGCATCTGTATATAGACAACAATGCCCAGCAAAAGAGTGAAGGACCACAATTTACTGTGTCACTTGAACTTCTTTCTATTATGAAATATTTCAGATATATCAAATAGCATATACTTAAATATGTAGAGTTTAAAGAATGATAATGAAATAAACATGCATGCGTTCACCACCCAGCTGGAAGAAGCAGACATATGAATACCTTTGAAAACCCCTGCATTCCCCTTCCTGGTGGCTTTCTTCCCCTCCCCAGAAATTTTGCATTTTTTATCCTTTTGCTTTTCTTTATAGTTTTATCATAGTAAAAACATATTCTTAAATAACAAATTGTTTAGTTGTACATTTTGGAACTTTCATAAATGAAATTAACCATACTTCTTTTCATTTGTTTGACATGTTTATGATATTTTATCATGTTGATACTTGCTTCTTTATTCAACCATTTCATTATTATATGATATTCCACTAAATGACTATACCATGATTTATATATTCTTTGTTCTTCTCTCTATGACTATTTTTCCAGTCCTAATTTTATCTATCTATCTATCTATCTATCTATCTATCTATCTATCTATCTATCTATCTATCTATCTATCTATCACAATGTATAGTGAATTGCCTTTTACATATATCCTGGTAGTAAAACTGAACAGTTTCTCTGGGAATATGTATAGCAGTGGAATTGTTGGGTGGCACACTATGTACAACTTCACTATATAACGTTATTTTCCCCGTAAATTGGGTTGTTCCCATTGCCAAACCTATCAGCACTGTATAAATATTCCCATTTGATCAACTTCCTTGAAAATATTGAAAGTTATAGTTTTCAATTTATGTCAATTTGATGGGTATAAAATAGAATGTCATTGTGGTTTTAATTTACAAATATATTTATGGGCCCTTTTATGTTGCTTTTTCTATGAAATGTCTTCCATATTTTTTTGCCCATTATTTTATTAGGTTCTTTGTCTTTTTCTTCTTGTCTTTTAGAAACTCTATAGATTCTGGATAAATCTTTCATTGGTTTTATATATTTCAAATATCTTTTCTAAATTTCTGGCCTACTTTATTACTCTCTCACATCTTTTCATAAACAAATGATAAATGATAAATTTTAAATAGTCCATTTTATCAGTAATTTCCTATATAACTTAGCATATTTGTATATTATTTTTTATGTATTTTTGAGTCATCCAACTACATTTCCTTCTATAATATTTAAAGTTTGGCTTTCCTGAAAATTTTAATCCATCTGAAATTGTTTTTGTGCACAATATGATGTAGAGATTGTCAAGAACTCTGAAGAGCCTGAGAGGTTCCCTACTTGCTACCTTCTTAGCTTGCCACAATTTCATGGGTAGTTGCAAAAGACACAAGATTCTAGGGTCAGATACAAAGGTCTGTATTATTCAAATAAATAGCAGTAGCTAGAGTATCAGCATTAATGACAGTTCCTAAGGCTCCAATTCCCACAGGCTGACTCAAAAAAAGGTCAGGTAACTACTGCACATACAATTCGGTTATAGATGAGGAACCTCAACCTTAGGGAATCTAAATCTCTTATAATGGGCAGTAAGCATGCCTGACCTTTGCCTCAGAGGGACAACTTATCTATATTATATTGGAAAGTAATAAAACTTGGCCTTCATTCCAGATTGAGATATTATCTTTCTCTGCCAAGTTTGTTTGTTGTATAACCATCTTTAAGAAGATTGTCTGGAATGAAGGCAGCCAGTGCTTCTGTTTGCAAGACATGTAGAAATGTGAGAGGCGCGTAGAGAATTGTTTCCCAGTGTGGTTGTGCTTCCTTTCTTTCCCTTCCCCATATTCATGACCAATTGTCTCAGCAGGATGCACAGTTTCTCTTTTTGTCAGATATCTTTACTATAACCAGGTTTAGCTGACTATATTAACATAATATTACATAATCAGGTTTCTACGTATGTATGTTTCTGTTTCTGGGCTCTCTATTTTATTACCTGATAGTCTATCTCTGCATCCACCCCACATACCATTACTTACTAGAGCTTTGTAATAAATCTTGATCTCTGGTAGAGCAATTCTCTCTCCACTGCCCACAGACAAATGCCCACCTTATTCTTCTTCAGGAGTGCCTTATGTATTATTGTTCTTTCATTCTTCCTTAAATTTTAAAAATCTGCACAAGTTCCAATGTAAAACATGTTTTTCTTGCAATTCAGACCTTCCTTCTGGTATTGTTGCGCATGCTCCGGAAATTTGTTTAAAACTTCTTATCTTAAACTTTTTGCCAATTGTCACCCCAATAAATTCAAAAAAAAAAAAGAAAAAAAAAAAGCTTTTTGCAGGAGTCTCCAATGTGACTTTCCACCGTAGATAGGTTCTAAGCTTTGTTTCCTGAACTCTGCATGCTGCCCTTTGAAAACGAAAGTTCTAGACTTCAAACATCAGCAGATGGCCTGGTAACAAGTGGCAGCTTCAGCTCATTTACTTCTCTGCATGGATCCTTTCACATTGTTTTCAGCATCTCAGAATTTTTCTTGCCTTTCTTTTTGCATCTCATAAAGATATTTTATGCATCTTAAAAGATATTTTGTGTATTTCATCTAATTGAGTTTTGCATTGAGAGTGGTTTTCAGGATATTTAATCATTCATATTTCCAGAACAAATCTTATGTAAGTAGTGGTTTTAAAATTCTTTAATCTCACAGAATTGTGTCTTGTAGACAATAAACATTCAACAAAGTGTGTTTAATTGAATGGAATAAGATTTCAGTGAGGTTTCCCTGATGCTGCCTTGTCATGGCCAAGTAACCCAGTGCCTGATGTAACTTTTCCACCATTAGATAATTTTTATCCTCTCCTTAACACTTTATATAATTATAAAATATTTTAAACGTACAGAAAATAATATAATGAAATCTTTGTACTTATCACCAAGATTAAAGAAATGTTAATATAGTGCACTGTTTTCTTTGGTCTATGGTTTTTGGTTATATAACAAAGCAATGCATATTAACATTTTGTATGCTTTAAAATTTTACATTAATAATACAGTGATCTTCATACCCTTTTGAAACTTGTTTTACCCCCCACTCAATATCATGTTTGAAAAATTTATCTATGCTGATACATTAAGCTCTAACTCAATTATTCCAAGTCCTGAATGTAATGCTATTATGAATTCCATTTTATTTAATAGCCCCATTAGTCTACAATAAACATCCTTTATGTCTTCTTGAGCATATGTTTGAGAATTTAAAAAAACTAGATGCCTAGAACTGAAATTGCTATGTTCAACTTATTAAGTATATCCATTTCTTATATGTACTATTTATGATTATCATGATGTTGATCATTATAGAAGACAGGACATTTTTACCTTCTTTTATTATTTAATATTTACAATTTGTGAAAAGTACCTAGTAGTGGTCTGCATAAGGAATAAGCTGACCTACCTTATGTATAATTCTGATTATATTAAAGTTTATACTGTAAATGATGAATAATTAGGTGATTTGAAAATTCATGCCCCCCTTTTTTCTATAGGTATTTATGAGCCTCCATTTATTGTACTACTGCAGTGAACCAACTTTGGATGTGAAAATTGCCTTTTGTCAGGTGTGTGTTCCTTACAGGTAAAACAAGGTACAGTATAATTCCCTTGTATTTCCATTTTGCCATTCCATCTTGCACGTGTTCCACACCAAAGTTAGTATTTCTATAATATTAAAAGTAGCTGAGGAAGTAGAAGTAGATATTCATATATATATTTTTTCCCCAGTTCAAGTTAAAATAGGAATGAAGAGAATTCTTTTTAATGATTATAAATACAATATTGAATCACAGTGTAAAGTGATTTCTTACTGGGTTTCACTTATACTTAACATTTTTCATATTTCTTTTCAAATCCTTGAAATGAGGCTTTAATCATCAAGAGCTGAAGCCTGTGTTATTATTTCCCATCTGAAGGACTGATGAGCCCCACAGAGAGTATCTCCAGTACCCAGATGTAATAACATGCAGGTGGTGTTCAGTTTGCTGATGTCCGCTTCTAACCGGTAGTTAGTAAAAAATAAAACAACAATGACAAGTAAATAATAAATTTAACAAATAAACTTAACATATATGAACAGTAAGGAGGTGGCAACTATGGTTGGTAGTGTGCATGGACTGGGTAAGAGTCTGCTCTCTTGTATTCATGTGAACTCCATTCTTAAGAAAGAGGCTACCAGAGGTGCCTGTACTTAATACAGATATGTTTAGGGCAGTCCTAACCTAAGCCTGTGGTCCGTGCCTAATTAATAGTGCTTCCATTTACTCTCAGGAATCTTTCTTTGGACAATAAGTTTTATGGTAACTGTTCACACCCCAAGCAGAGAGCTTCACTTCCATTTTTCTGTAATGATTTTCATCGTATTGTCTCATGTAGCTGAGTTGTAAACAGAGAATGATATGTATCCACTGAAACCAGTTTAAAACATAATTCTGCAGCTTCTACTATTTTAATACAATCTTTTTAGATTCTATTAATAATGTATATTATGGAAAATAAACAAAAAATATAAAGGAAAACAAAACATTGCTATATTTACTCCCTCTGAGCATAGTTAGAACTGCTGTGGAAAAGTAAATTGTGTTACCTGCTGTGAATAGGATTTAATTATCTGCTTCATTGCCCAGAGCTCTAAATGT
Organism: Rhinolophus sinicus; assembly: GCF_036562045.2. Classification (NCBI taxonomy): domain Eukaryota; kingdom Metazoa; phylum Chordata; class Mammalia; order Chiroptera; family Rhinolophidae; genus Rhinolophus; species Rhinolophus sinicus. The sequence goes on from NC_133752.1 coordinate 46,950,313, forward strand.
AGTGCCTGAAGACTTCTGGCCTTTAGATAACATCTCTTCTCTTACAAGAACTCTGGATTTGGGCAGCCTTGGCTGGAAATGGTAGATCTACCACTTATTAGCCATTTACTTGCAACCCGTGGGCAAGTTAGTTAATCTCTCTGTGCTTCAGTTTCCTTACTTGTGAAAAGGGGAAAATACTAGTACCGATCTTCTACAGTTATGCAAGTTAAATGACTCATACTTGCAAAGCACTGAGAACAGTGCTGGAATATATGTTTGTTAAATAGATACCTACATTTTATATAAATTTACATTCACTCTTCTAGTGCTCTCATAGGCTCCCAGTGTTTTAATTATTATCTTAAATACTTCCACAGTTATATCTCCAACCCAAATCTTTCCCTGAAACCAGGCTTGTATGACCAGGCTTGTATGACCAATTACATGTTCTATATCTCTATTTAGATGTCTAATAGGCGTATCAAACTACACATATTCCAAACCAAACCCTGATCTTTCCTCCAAAATTGCTCTGCTCTATCTAATTCAGTAAATGCTAAATCCATCTTTCCAGTTTCTTAGAACAAAATCTTTGGAATCGTTTTTTTGGCCAATACTTCACATTCAGTCCATCAGCAAATTCTGTTGACTCTACATTCAAAATGTATCTGGAATCTCACCATGCTTCACCATTCCCTCCATTACCACTTTGGTCCAAGCTACCATTACCTCTTGCCTGGATTACTTCAAGAGCTTCTAACTTTGCTCACCCTAAAATGATTTACTGTCAAAACAGCAGCAAGAATGATATTTGAAAAATTTAGGTGAGATCATGTCACTGCTTGCCTCAAAACAAAACAGAGCAGAAAAACCTTTCAATGTTTTCTCCTCACACTTATGGTAAAAACCAAAATTCTTACAACAAATACCCAAACCTTCACCACCTAACCACAAGAGACCCCTCCCTGAAATGACCACTTGACCCACTCCTTCACCACCTTCAGGGATTTGCTCAAATATCATTTTTTAAGGAAGTTTTTCCTGACTATCTCATTGAAAATTGCCTCTTCCTACCCAACACTGTCTATACAACTTCCTCACCTTTCTTATATTCTTCCATAACACTTTCCAGGATGCGACATACTATCTGTGTGACAAGTGTGTTTCTTCTCTCTCTCTGCTAGAGGGCATTTTTCACTTGGGAAGGAATTGTGCTGGAGCCAGCTCACACAGGCTCACAAGTGTTGATTAAGCACATCTCTTCCCAACTCTAAGTTCACTGATGACAGGTTGGTAGATTAAAATCTGTCATGATAGGAATATTATATTATGTAAATAAGCAGTTGCTACAAGTTAGTCCCGTTCCCTTCCCACCACCCTGAAATGTTAAATATTTACCAGCACACTTTGGAATTTGGTCTCTTCTGGACACTGCTGTACTATAGTACTAACTGTACTATCTGGTATAACGTAGTCTGCCACCAAATATTTGCCACCATATATGTTCAGTTTATGTAATCAACGGCAACTGTGATAGTGCTCAGGTGGAAAAATGAATGGATTTCTGGGTAGAATATCTGGGCCCTACCACTTGCAAGCTGTGTAACTGTGAACTATTTGCTTAGCCTGCATGGTCCTAGCCATTTACTATGGGCATTAGCATTTAAAAAGAAACAAAAAACTAAGCTCATGTTTTACGTATTTCCAGATTAAAACTGAACTTCAAATTATCAATGAAAATATCTTAAAAAGTCAACTAGGCTGGTTTTAAATCCTAAAAGTCTTTGTATAGGTTGAAGTTATTTTTAAAATCCGCTTCCAATATTTGACTATAGATGCATAATTTATATTTCTACTAAGAGCTCTTTTAAAGCAAAGGAATGAAGACAAGTGAAGCATGACCTTTCTTAATGACGCTGATTTTTTTTCTCTTTTTTTGCTTACTGTGAACTTTTGGTACCTAGAAAATATACATGCATAGTCTATAACTTGAAAAAAATCTAAAAATAATCATAGTAAGCAGAGTATTTCTAGTTGTAGCTCAGAGTATTTCATTTGCTTTTCGTGTAGATTTTAATTTGATAATAACGTTTATTTATTTTTTTTCTCTTCTTAGCTCTGTGCCTAATTTACTACTCTAGCAGCTTAAAGAAAATAATGTATGTAATTTTAGAGACAGAATAAGCTACTCAGGTTTACTTTCAAACTGTGTTCTTTGGAAGCTTCTCATTTCATGAGACATCTCATGGATCCTTGTTGTGCTGCAGTGTTTCATCTGATCACCAGCAGGGTTAGGTTGCTCCCAATTTCTTGCCACACAGACTATACAAAAAGACCTTAAGCAATTTGTCAATAATTAATTAATTATTAAGTGTATCCAGAATTCAGGCATCCCGAGTCTTAATCTGTGGCTTTATTTTTCATTATGTCATATTTCCAATTTTTCACTGTTATCAATAAAAATCACAGAAAATATAGAAAATAAGCTTGCCCAGGTAGTTATTTATCAATAGAAAATATGTACATTATCTGTAATAGCATTAACCTATTTCTCAATTGAATTATTTGAAGAACATGAGGTCCATTGAATTTTTCAGCTATTCCTATTAATTTTGTTATTTTTGTTGTTTTTAAATAAAAGCCCATCAAGAACCTTTTGTAAGTAAGGGGCTTCTTGTTGTATTCTGGGGAGAGATTTGTCTTTGAAGTGGTAGACATTAAAAGAATAATCTTTAGTTTGCACTAATATAAATCCTTTACAAAATAGACCTACAGGGAATTGAAAGTGCAAAAATGATTGATCCTCTAGAGAAATAAGTAAGCTTTCTTTGCTCAGTTGAACAAAGGAGTATGGAGCTGTTAAATTTCACTCTATGAATTAAAAACAAAAATTGTGAAAAGTGCTGTTTTTGGAACTCTGCTGTAGTGAAGAGATGAGTACGTGTTTTAACCAGGGAATATAGACATGAGAGGTAATATGTGTTGGAAACTGCAAGCACACCCACTGGTGTCAACAGCATTTATCACATCCTGATGGGCATTACCATTAATTGTAAAGGTATGTGTTTTCCCCCACTTAATGTGACTGCATCAGAGGCAGGACCAGGGCATCCTCATCCTTAACTTCTAAGCCCAGAAATGTATCTTAATTCACTAAATGTCCAACAAATACTTTTTAAATAAAAGAGGCTAAATAAAAACTTAATAGAAAAACATCAGTTTCTGGTCAAGATGGTGGAATATGAAAAGCTGTGCTCACCTCCTTTTATGACCATATTAAAATTACAAGAAAATTATAGAACAATCAATCTCGAAAACCATCTGAAGACTAGCTGAACAGAAGTCCTATAACTAAGGATATAATGAAGAAGCCACATTGTGACTGTAGGAGAGGCAGAGACATGAAATGGACTGACTCCACACTCAAGTGTGGTGGTTGAGAATTGGGAGGGGCATCACAGTTGCAGAGGTCCCTCCTAGGACTGAGGGGCCTCAGCTACACACCAGGCTCCCCAGCCCAGATCACCAATGCCAGGGAGAGGAGCCCTCATAACATCTAGCTGTGAAACTCCTCAGGAATTCCATCCATCTGGGTGAGATGGAAAGCTGCTGGAAACACAGACATACTCTTAAACGGTCCATGCGCAGACTCTCTCACTCCCAGGCACTCACCTTGGGCTCTGGTGGAGGGATGGCAGCTCAGGAGGTACCAGAGAAATATACGGAGAGGGTGAGTTGTGTGGCTTCAGTGCAAGGGCTGGAGGGACAGTCCCCATTGTCCCTGTGTTGAGCCTTCCTCTTACACAGCCAAATCTGAATCTACATTGGAATGGTGAACTCCACTCACTCCACCCTGGTGACTCACTAGGACCCTGCCTCATCTAACTTGCACACTTCCTGAGGTTTTTTTCAGTGGCAGGCAGCCAGCATTGGCCCACACTGCAGTCTTTCTTAGACAACTCTCAGGGGTCCTTGGGCCCCAAGTGAGCTGTGGCTGGTCTTGGTGTGCTCTGTGCCTTTTGCTGAGTGCTCCAGGTTCAGCACTGGCACCAAATCTCAATCTGCGTTAACCTGGTGAACACCCTGCCTCACCCAACTTGAGTACTGACTGAGGCTTTTTCAGTGGCTGAGCCTTCCAGGCCTCAGGGTGCTTTGGGCCTTTTACTGAGCTGCCACAGACCTGGTACTGGTGACAGTTGTCCGTAGTTCACAGGGAGGCCTCCCCTGCATGCCTACAGGTCCAGCACAGGCAGCAACCAGCTGAGGATTGCTTTGTAGCTGTGGGCTGGTCACAGGCAGTGGCTGACCTTGGCTTGCATGGGAGCCCTTCCAAAAATGCCCAGAACCAGTATACTTGGTGGCTGGCTTCACACCACAACAGAGCATCACTCGATTAGCCCCAAAGTGTCACACCCAAATGGTGGTCTCCACAGGCACCAGAGCCCTCTGGGACCAATTCAACTCCATGGGGTCGGCTCTGCACAGCAGCTTATATGCTGTGGTCATGACCAATCCTCACAGCCAGTCAGCCTGAGGGTCAATCCCACCCACTGATATGCCAACAGCAATTAAGACTCAACTACAACAGAAGGGTACACACAATCCACACAAGGGACACTCCTGGAGCACCTGGCTCAGGTGCTCAGGGAGATTATGCCACTCGACCCCACAGGATACCTACTACCTAAGGCCATTCTGCCAAGAACAGAAGATATAGGAGATATATCTAATATATAGAAACAAATACAGAAAGGCAGCCAAAATGAGGAGACAAATAAACATGGCCTAAGTCAAAGAACAGGAGGAAACTCCAGAAAAAAAATAAATGAAATGGAAGCAACCAATATACCTGGTACAGAGTTTGAAACACTGATTATAAAGTTGTTCAAGGAACTTAGTGAGAACTTCAACAAGGAGATACTAAGCATAAAAAAGGACACAGAAACCTGAAAAATAAACAGTGAGAAATGCAGAATACAATAAGAATACCCTGAAATGAAGAATACCCTAGAAGGCATCAACAGCAGATTAGATGAGGCAGAGGATTGAATCGGCTATTTGGAAGAAAGGTAGCAGAAAACACCCAATTGGAACAGCAAAAAGAAAAAAGAATCCACCTCCCCCCCCAAAAAATATGGATAGTTTGAGATCTCTGGGACAACATCAAGCATACCAACATTTGCATCATAGGGGAACCAGAAGGTGAAGAGAGAAAGCAAGGGATGGAGAACCTATTTAAAGAAATAATGCAGAAAGCATTCCTAATGTGGTGATGGAAATAGACATTCAAGCCCAGGAAAAACAGAGAGTCCCAAACAAGATGAACCCAAACAGGCCCACACCAAGACACACTATAACTGAAATAGCAAATGTTAAAGACAAAAAAAGAATCCTAAAAGCAACAGGAAAAAGACAACTAGTTACTAACAAGAGAGCCCCCACAAGACTGTCAGCTGATTTCTCAACAGAAACTTTGCAGGCTAGAAGAGATTGGCAGGAAATATTCAAAGTGATCAAAAGAAGGACCTACCATCAAGACTACTCTACCCAACAAGGCTATCATTTTAAATTGAGGGTGATATAAAGAGCTTCCCAGTCAAGAAAAAGCTAAAATAGTTCACCCCCACCAAATCAGTATTACAACAAATGTTAAAGGGACTTCTTTAAGAAGAAGAAGGGGGGAAAAAAGAACATAAACATGAATAATAAAATGACAATAACTATGTACCTATCAATAATCACTTTAAATGTAAATGAATTAAATGCTCCAATGAAAAGACCTAGGTTAGCTGAATGGATATGAAAACAAGACCCATACATACGCTGTCTACAAAGAGACCCACTTCAGATCAAAATACACACACATACTGAAAGTAAAAGGATGGGAAAAGATACTTCAAGTGAATGAAAATGAAAAAAAGGCTGGAGTAGCAATACTTATATCAGACAAAATAGACTTTTAAACAAAGGCTATAATATGAGAAAAAGAAGGAAATTTCATAATGATAAAGGGATCAATCCTGCAAAAGGATATAACACTTGTAAAAATTTATGCACCCAAAATAGGAACACCTAAATACATAAAGCAAATATGGAATGACATAAAAAGAGAGATTGATAGTTAACAGGCATAGTAGGTGACTTTAACACTGCACTGACACCAATGGACAGACCTTCTAGACAGAAAATCAATAGGAAACACTGGCCTTAAATGACACATAGATCAGATGGACATAATTAACATTTTTAGAGCATCCTACCCCCAAAGCAGCAGAATATACATTCTTTTCAAGTGCACATGAAACCTTTTCCAAGATACACTACATGCTAGGCTACAAAACAAGTCTCAAAAAATTTAAGAAGATTGAAATCATATCAAGTGTCTTCTCCAACCACAGTGGTATAAAACTAGAACTCAATTACAAGAAAAAAACTGAAAACACATAGAGGCTAAATAATGTGTTACTTAAATAATGAATGGGTCAACAATGAGATCAAGGAAGAAAAAAAAAATCATGTTGAGGCAAATGAAAATGAAAACACAAAGACCCAAAATCTATGGGATACAGCAAAACCAGTCCTAAGAGGGAAACTCGTAACAATACAGACCTCCCTCAAAGAAAAATCTCAAAACAATAATTTAACCTTACAGGTAAGGGAACTAGAATATGAACAGCAAACAATGCCCAAAGTAAGTAGAAGGAAGGAAACAATAAAGATCAGAGTGGAAATAAATGAAATAGTGTCTAAAAAAAAAATACAAAAGATCAATGAATCTAAGAGGTGGTTGTTTGAAAGATAAACAAAATTGATAAACCTTTAACCAGGCTCCTCAAGAAACAAAAAGAGAGAACTCAAATAAATAAAATCAGAAGTGACAACAGACACCACAGAAATACACAGGATTATAGGATTATAAGAAAATATTATGAACAATTATAGCCAACAAATTGGACAAGCTGGAAGAAATGGATTAATTCCTAGAAACATAAAATCTTCCAAGATTGAATCAAGAAGAAACAGAAAATGTGAGCAAAGAGATGACTACAAATGAAATTGTATCACTAACCAAAAAACTCTCAACAATAAAAAATTTTACTAAATATTTAAAGAAGAATTAACACCTGTCTCAAACTATTCCAAAATATTCAAGAGGATGGAAAGCTCCCAAACTCATTTTATAAGGCCACCATTACAGTGATTCTAATACCAGACATAGACATTACATAAAAGGTAAATTATAGGCTGATATCCCTGATGAATATAGATGCAAAAATCCTTAACAAAATATTAATAAAATGAATTCAACAATACATTAAAAAGATCATACACCATGATCAAGTGGGATTTATTCCTGGGATACAAGTTTGGTTCAATACTCACAAATCAATTAATGTGATATATCACACAAACAAAATGAAAGGTAAAATTTATATGATCATATCAATAGATGCAGAAGCAGTGTTTGACAAAATCCAGCATTTATTTATGACAAAAACTCTCAGCAAAATGGAATAGAGAGAAAATACCTCAACATAATCATAAACCCACAACTAACATCATACTCAATGGGGAAAAACTAAAAACATTCTCCTTAAGATCAAGAATAAAACAAGGATGTCCACTTTCACCACTTTTATTGAACATAATATTGGAAACCCTAGCCACAACAATCATAAAAGAAAAAGAAAAGGCATCCAAATTGGAAAACAAGAAGTAAAACTCATTATTTGGAAATGAAATGATACTATATATAGAAAACCCTAAAGATTCCATGATAAAACTATGAGAATTGATAAATGAATTCAGTAAAGCCCAGGATACAAAATGAATATTCATAAATTGGTTGCATTTTTATATACCAATAATGAACTATTAGCAAGAGAAATTAAGAAAACAGTCCCATTTATAATTGCATCAAAAAAATTAAAATATCTGGGAATAAATTTTAACCAAGGATGTAAAAGACTTGTACTTGGAAAATTGTAAGAGATTGAAGAAAGAAATTGAAGAAGATACAAGTAAATAGAAACATGTACCATGCCCATGGATAGGAAAAATTAACACCGTTAAAATGTCCATACTACCCAAAGCAATCTTTAGATTCAGGGCAATCCCTATCAAAATACCAATGGCATTTTTCATAGAACTAGAATAAGTAATCCTAAAATTTATATGGAACAACAAAAGACCCTAAATATCCCCAGCAATTTTGATAAAGAAGAACAGAGTTGGAGGTATCACGCTACCTGATATCAAACTATACTACAAGTCTATAGTAATCAGAACAGCATGGTATTGGCATAAAAACAGATACATAAATCAGTGGAAAAGAATTTAGAGGCCAGAAATAAACCCACACTGATAAATCTATGAAAAAGGTGGCAAGAACATATAGTAGGATAAAGGCAGTCTTTTCAAAAAAATGGTGTTGGAAAACTGGACAGATACATGCAAAAAAATAAAAATGGACCACATTGTTACACCATATTCAAGAATAAACTCAAAGTGGTTTAAAGTCTTAAATGTATGACCTCAAACCATAAAACTCCTAGAAGACTACATAGACAGCAAACTCTCTGACATTGCTTTTAGTAATGTTTTTTTCTGATCTATCTCCTTTGTCAAGGGAAACAAAAGAAAAACAAATGGGACTATATCAAACCAAAAAGCTTTTGCAGAATAAAGGAAACCATCAACAAAACAGAAAAACAACATACTGAATAGAAGATATTTGCCAATGATACATCCAATAAGGGGTTTATATCTAAAATTTTTAAAGAATGAATACAACTCAACACCAAAAATCCAAGTAATCCGATTAAAAAATGGATGGAGGACCTTAGTAGACATTTGTCCAAAGAGGACATATACATGACCAATAGACATATGAAAAGATGCTCAACATCACTAATCATCAGAAAAATGTAAGTTAAAAATAAAACCACAACAAGATATCATCTCGCATCTGTCAGAATGTCTATCATCAATAAATGAACTAAGAACAAGTGTTGGTGAGGATGTGAAGAAAAAGGAACCTTCATGCACTGTTGATGGGATTGCAAATTGGTGCAGCCACTATGGAAAATAGTATGAAGAGTCCTCAAAATACTAAACATAGAACTACCTTGTGACCCAGCAGTTCCACTTCTGGATATTTACCCAAAGAAATCCAAAACACTAATTTGAAAAGATATATGCACCCCTGTGTTTACTACAGCACTATTTACAATAGCCAAGACATGTCAGCAACCTAAATGTCCATCAACAGATGACTGAATAAAGAAGAGGTGGTATATATACACGATGGAATATTATTCAGTCATGAAAAAGAATGAAATCTTACCATTTGTGACAACATGGATGGACCTCGAGGGTACTATGCTAAATGAAATAAGTCAGATTGAGAAAGACAAATAGCATACGATCTCATTTATATGTAGAATCTAGAGAACAAAATAAATGAACAAACAAAACAGAAACAGACTCATAGATACAGAGAACAAAATGATAGTGACCAGATATGAAGGGGGTTGGGACGCTTGGTGAAAAAGGTGTAGAGATTAAGGAGTACAAATTGGTAGTTACAGAACAGCCATGGAATGTAAAGTACAGCATAAGGAATACAGTGAATAATGTAATAATTATGTATAGTGCCAGTTGGGCACCAGACTAATTGGGGGATCACTTCATGAATTATATTAATGTCCAACCAGTATGTTGTACACCTGAAACTAATATAATATTGAATGTTAACTGTAATTGAAAAAATTAACAAAAAAGGAAAACACCACTTAGCATGTAGAAATTTGTTTGCTTGCCTTTCAAAATCAAGTCAATTTTCAACATCTTAACATCCTATAAGTATATTATTAATAGAGTGAATTGCATTTTGGCTATTTTGCTAATCACAAATCAGTATTAATCTGACATTATTTAAAAGTTATTAACTTATTATCCTCTCTAACTGCTTACTGATAATTGAGTTTATGATCATTTAAAATGATTTCTTGATTTCTGAAAATCTGAGACACAGATGGTTCATATTAATGAATCAGAAATTATAAGTTTAAGTAGCACTAGAAGTAAAGGGACAGAGCTCAGTGGGCTTCTTTTTGGCTATGACACAGAAACTCTATGCCTCCTTACATATTCTATGCAAGTAGGTATCTACACATTGACTGGTTATTAATTGATTCCATCATTATTTATCCAGCACATGTTTACTGAGTCCCTATAATAGGTACCTGTAACTTGTGGAAATTAGGGATGCAGGATAAATGATATGGAGCACGCTCTGATCTAAGGCACAGTAGAGGGTGGCTAGGCTTACAAAGACCTATTCCTCTCTGAGCTAAAGACCTCAGGGATAACTGTGGTCTAAACAATTATGAGAGAAAAAGAAAGCCCAAACCCCCAATAATTACTGAATGCTTTCTGTGTGTGAAGATTTCATTAAGCTTTAGTCTTCAAAATACTATTAATTATGAGAAGGCATTATCCAATTATGTTTTATTCTGAAGTTAGAAATCTCTATACTAGTCTTTCCTTAGTCCTATTATGAAATTCCTAAATAGTTTATTGGTGTACAGTGTTTTTACTGAAGTGAGTAGCTACAAAATATAACTAAGAACTAAAATACTATGATTAAATGCAAAGAAACCTAAGCTTCTATTGGTCACCAATAGGAAAAAAGGGAAGACTTTTACTTATATTCCACAAGATGGCCCCAGTCACTGAGTTGCCGCGGAGGACTCAGCAGCCTCTCCTGAAGCCCCCTCGCTTCCTTTGCTCTGTGCCCCCTGCCTGCTTTCTCCAGCCGCCCCCTTCCGCAGACGGTTTCCACTGAGGAAAAGGAATCATATCGTCTGTCCGTCCGCTATCTAGAACCTCCACTCTTCCTTCCCCTTTGGTGATGCAAATGAGGGTGATGATCTGCTTCCTGCTGGCTCTGAGGATTATATCCTTATAAGAATTCAACAGAGAAACGGCAGGAAGTCCCTTACTACTGTCCAAGGGATCAATGATGATTACGATAAAAAGAAACTAGTAGAGGTGTGTAAGAAGAAATTTGCCTGCAGTGGTACTGTCAATGAGCATCCAGAATATGGAGAAGTAATTCAGTGTCAGGGTGACCAGCGCAAGAACATAGGCCAGGTCCTCATAGAGACAGCACTGGTTAAGAAGGACCAGCTGAAGGTCCATGGGTTTTAAGTGCTTTTGGCTCACTGAAGCTTAAGTGAGGATTTCCTTGCAATGAGTAGAATTTACTTTCTGTCTCTTGTCACAAGTTAAAAAACCTCACAGCTTGCATAATGTAACCATTTGGGATCTGCTTTTAACTTGGACTAGTGTAACTCCTTCTTACAGTAAACTGAAAAGAGCCATGAAAAAAAAATTCCATGATTGTGACATATAAGGTTGGAAATGTTATTGGGAATGTAACAGAAATACCAGTCTCATTATCGAGTTCTTATTGTCAAAACTTTTCTTCAATGTTATTTGAGTTCTTACTGTTTTTTGGTGTAGCACCTTGTTCAATATGATAGCCAAGACAGAGCCTGTTGATTTCTTCTAGTTAAAGCAATGCTTTTCTTAATAGATATAAAATGTTACTAGGTGATTTGATTAGTTAATTAAATTTTATTACTCTAATATTTGGATAATGAAAGCACTATATGTGTATATGCAATAATTTTCCTCGCCACAGATAATGGCTGTTCTAAATAAGTGAAAACTTATTCTTTAGCAAAATTACCAATCACTTTTTTTTTTTATTGGGGAAGGGGAACAGGACTTTATTGGGGAACAGTGTGTACTTCCAGGCCATTTTTCCCTGTCAAGTTGTTGTCCTTTCAATCTTAGTTGTGGAGAACGCAGCTCAGCTCCAGGTCCAGTTGCTGTTGCTAGTTGCAGGGGGCACAGCCCACCATCCCTTGCGGGAGTCAAACTGGCAACCTTGTGGTTGAGAGCCCACTTGCCCATGTGGGAATCGAACTGGCAGCTTTCAGAGTTAAGAGCCTGGAGCTCTAACTGCCTGAGCCACCGGGCCGGCCCACCATTCACTTTTGATATATTATTTTTTAGTACAATGTGTGTTTTTCTCTTTCAATCTTTGGAAATTCTGGGATATTTACAAATATTTTATGAGCTGCATTAGCTTTTTGTAGACTTTTATAAACAAGGAAACTAGTAAACGCAGGAACTCGTAAAAATAGGTATTCTGGAATGCCCATGGAATGGTTTAGTTTTAAATGATATGTTCAGATTTAGTATATAGGGTATTTAAAAATATCATTAAACCTGATTCCAGGATGATATGGTTTTAAAAAATAGTTTTTGCTTTTAAGAAATTTTGAATTTAAAGTAACTTGATTTATCCAACTTATTTCATTTGAGGGGTCTGTATGTTTCTGTTTCAAAGACTGAAAATATCTAGTGAAAGTTTTTACACTTCAATGGATGGCCACCATAGATGAAATGAAGACTTTTATACCGACATTGGGGACTAGAGCCTCAAAGGAAAATATATTTTGATGGGGCAGGGTAAAAGAAATCCTGTATAACTTCACAGGGAAACTGAAAATCATTTTTGGTGGTCTGTGAAAGAAATGGCATGTTTTGGAGAGATTGTCTGCCACCCCAAAACACTAAATTTAGACACTTAACTTCGTATAAATGTGGTCTAAGGGAATCAGCATATTGACCATGGGTATATTTGACGGTCTTGGTTTTTATTATTATTTTTTAAATGAATGATTTTCAGATGTAAACTCATAGCTTTCCTTTATATTTTAGTTTTTCATGTAACAGGGCAATAGAATTTTTTACTTTAGCTTCTCTTTTTAAAGGGTTTCCTCTCCTGTGTGTTATTTAAGGAAGCCGGACTCTACTCTGACTTTCTTTTACATCTTTTTGATACATTTCTTTTGATTTTGCATTCATTTTCTAAAATCCCAACATCTATATGCTTTAGTGCATGAACTGTAGATAAATTATTAAAAACAGCAAACATGTTTGTAAAAACATAGCACATCTTGAATCATGAAATGAAGCACTGAGATCTGTACTATCAGAATAATAATCAACATACCAATTTTTGTGAATAAATGTATCATATTGCTTGACAATAGTTTTTTTCCATATGTTACATGTGAAGATGGCTATAGCAAATTTCAAAAGAGTAAATTTAGTGTTAGCATTTATGTCTTATTCCTTGGGTGGGTTTTTTCCTAAAACTTTTTAAGTAATTCAGTTAATGACTAGAATCAGTTATGTTACTAAAGATTAACTGACAAATAATGTGAAGGTCCCATGATTTGGTTCTATAATGATGAGCTTTTTCTGTATTGGTTGATTGTATGTGTTTGGTTTGCTTAAAGAATGAAAGGTTGGACTCCTTGTTGAGCAGTCTTAACCCAAATGTAAATGTAGCTTAATATTGCTAACATCTTACAAAATAGTTGTGCTGTAACGTATCCCTGAATTATCTGTGACTTTCAGTGTGTGGTTAATGGTGCTCTATAAGAAACACATCCACTTGTGAATTCCATTTTGATCTATAGAATGTTCTTTTCTTTCTTTCTTTTTTGAAATGGATTTTTTAATTTGCAATAATTTTAGATGTATAGAGAAGTTACAAAGATAGTATAGAGAGAGTCCCCGTGGCCTCCCCCCAGCTCCCCTCCTTGTCAACATCTTACATCATGCGGACGCTTTTGTCAAAACTAAGAAACTGACCTGGATACATCACTATTAACCAAACTTCAGGCTTCTCTTTGGATTTCATCAATTGTCCCTTAATGCTTCTTTGTGTCCAAGGATCCAATTCATGTTTCCATGTTGCATTTAGTTGTCCCATCTGCCTGTGACAATTGTCTCTGCTCTGTGACAATTTCTCAGTCTTTCTTTGTTGTTCTTGACCTTGATAGCCTTGAGGAGTTATTAGTAGGTTTTGTTTTGTTTTATTTAATTGTAAGAGAACCCTATCAATGCTTACCCATTATTATGTTAAAAATAAACCAAAATCAGTCTGGTGTGCTCCAACAAGGAGGGACAGTCATGGGCATGGAAGATACATTCATTCCATAACTAATACTGTTGAGCAAACTACTAGATGCTGAATGCTGTACTAGATACTGAGGATGTTCTTAAGTAATCAACTAATTCCTTAAACAGAATATCTTAATTCTATTATCCTTCTGGTGTGAGGCTTTGCAAAATATATTAAGTTATAAGTTTGCTTTTCTGCACAAGTATTATTTGAAGTTGGGGTGCATGATAAACAAAGGCTGAATTTTTAAGTAGGTTAAGAAAAATAATGTCCATTTTGGTTCTGAGTTCTAAAGTCAGTTCTGCTCTGGACTGTGTCATTCAACTCTTCTTTTGTTCGTCTTCTCTAAAGGTGAATATTTATTTGGTTATATACTCTACACACTTCTAACTCGTACCACAAAAGGTCAAGGCAGCCACAAAAGTATATATTCACTGAGATGAAACCAAGACGTTGGAGAATGTGGAAATACTAAACTTAGGTACTAATCAGATCTTTTTATAAGTGGGCAATAAATGATAATAATATAATTACATAGGATTTAAGAATAATGTTCTTTATTGTAGAAACAAAAACAGGGCTTTAGTTTTCCATATTCTTAAATGTAGCATTTGGCAAACTCTAATTTTCCCTTTTAAAAATACACAGACGTATTTTAGATGTAAGTCAGTGAAACTGAGATAATTCACTTTAAGTATTGTGATTCCTAAATGACTTTTTACTTTCGTTATGATGAAACATAACCTGTTACTCTCAACCCTGAGAAAGTGTTTTGTTTTTTTTAAATCAACTGTTATTTATTTGTCTGCAATTTGTGACCTGTCTTGATTATGCAATACAACTTGCTATTGTATACTTTTTTTCTTTATTGTAAACAAATTGGGAATATGTAGCTCAAAAGGTGAAGAATTCAGTGAGAATAGTTTAGATCATTGTGATTATGAGGCCAGCATTCCAAGTTTGATCCTCTCAGGAAAAATTCAGTATTCAGCTGCAGGAGGGCAGGAGCTCTGTTCTCTCAGTGCCTAGAAGGTTCCATGGTGCATTGTAAGCCCAAAATAAATATTTGTTGACTAGAAACGTGCTATAGCAATAGATAGACCTCAAATCTCAGTGACTTACCCGAACGAATGTTTATTTCCTGTTGCACAAAGTCGAGTACAGGTTGCCAAGGTCTCTCCTCTATCTGGTGACTCAGAAATTTCAGCTCGTGTCATCTTGTGACTCAGAAATTTAGGCTCTTGCTATCTTGTGATGTGCCAGCTAAGATACCAGTGTGTGGAAAGAGATGGATTGTGGGGGCACATCCTCTAAATGCCTTTGCAGTTAGGTGACATCTGCCACTTCTGCTGTAGTCCACTTGCCAGAAACAGTTACATGGCCTCAATAGGACTGCAAGGGCGGCTGGGAAATGTAGTGCAGCACATGGATATTCATAGAGTATTCTCTCTACCATAATGAAAACACAGAAAACAAATCATTATCTGACCATTCTGAACCCTGTTGATTACATGTTGATTTAATAGCAGTATCCTAATCCTTGGAGCTATGGCTTACATCAACTTTTGGTTAAAAACATTATAAAACTGCTAATTAGCTATGTGTCTTTAAATGTTATCTAACTTCTCAATAGTAATGATAATTATAGATATAATGATAAACTTTGGTGAACGTTTCCTATAAGCTTACTCCATGCTAAGAGCTTTACATAGATTATCTCATTTAACATTCCCAGTTAGGAAAAGACGTCGATTGCCCTCATCCATAAATAAGGGCACTAAGGCTAAGATTGTAAAAACTTACCCAAGGCCACACAGTCAGGATTCTCAGATAAAAGCTGGGTGTTTACCCTTTGCTGATGTAGAATACTAATTCCTACATGAAATGATTTATTAGACACCTAGCATGTGTGTGGTCTTAATATTAGCCCGCTGCCTAGCAGGTATTCAAGCAGTACTAACTTGCTTCCATCATATATAAAGAACGGGCAGGCAGAAGCCATGCCTGCTCTACTATTGATTACTGTTACGTGCTTTTTCACATAATTGACGATGATGATTAAACATAATTTGTCTTAAAGTTTTTACTGCATTATTGATTTCTTACAAACCTTTGATTCCACAGAATAACCATCTCTGGGCTAGCCGATATAAAAGTCACACAGATGCCAGGCTGTAATCTTCCTTACAGAGTAACACTTCGAGAAACCGAGTGGGGGACATATGCTCATGAGAGAACAAAATCTCACCCTAACTGTCATTAAGTATTGATGTCTCAAATCTCCCCTTTACAACTGATGTGTAAACAATTGGCTTCAGATTTCAAATGAAGTGAACACATGCCTGTCTATCATCAAAAACAGAATAGCAGGCATTGTTTCTCCTGACTTTATATAATAATCTTGGAGTGGCATTGGCATTGTGAAGAAATTCAATATGCAAATCGTAACTAAGAGAACGACTAGCCCAATCTTATCTGTTCCAAAAGCATAATCCCCACCATACTTTTCAGTGCCCAAATGACAAGACTAAAATAATATCTAACAGATTGACAGTTAATTTTCTGGAGATGTATTTTGTAGCTAATTCATTTTTGCTAACCTATTGAAATCAATATTATATCCATAACACCTTCAAGAGTGCCTGTCTCGATAAATATTTAACAAATGAATTCAATCAGGCTCTTTAAATTTGGGGGCAGTTCTGAAAATCCAGCTTTCCCTTACCAACACAAGATTGTTTGCTTCAACCCTGAATTGTTTAGTGTTCAGTTAAATTCAAACTCTGGGCTGAGACAATTAATAAATAAGAGGAGGACACATCATTTACTCATTTCTCTTGATTTTCTAAGCTCTATTCCCATAGCTTACCTTCTCATAAGAAAACTACATCATTCTTCTAAATTATTTTAGCTCAACTAGTGAATAATTTAGTAAAAAAAGAGCACATGTTTTGGAGTTGGACAAACTTCAATTCATATTAATTGGTACCACTTATTAATTGTTCTCAGATGTTGAGCCAATTAACGGCCCTGTGTCCCACTTTTTTCTCATCTGTTGTGAGTGTAAATATAGTATATAACAGAATACAAAGTTCACCTTTAGTAAGAAGGCAATTAATACTGGTTCACCTTTCTTTCTCCCCTTGTTTTATTGAGAGTTTATATCATATGTGTCATATGAAACATATTTCTGTGTCTTTGTTTAAAAAAAATATTGTATCTAGTGCCTGTTGTTTGATTCCAGTCTTATTATAGAAAGAACTATTGAATATATTCTTTCTGAAGTTAAGTGCTAGAGAAATTTTACCTTTCTTATTAACTGGTATGATAAGTTTTTGAGATTTTAACAAATCAAAACTTGCCACTCACTGTGGTTTTGTTGTATTGTCCTTATGTTTTTCCTTTGGCTTTCAGGAAGCATGACACTAAGTTTTGCACTCAAGGTAGTAGATGTTTATAACTTAAATCTTCTGGTAAACTGTCATCTTCCCTTCTGCTTTATTTGACATTTGTTCTTAAAACTGGATTTAATGGATTTATTGTTCCTATATCTTTTCTGATGAGCTGCACAAATCCTTTTGGGAACCACACAGAATATAAATAATAAATGAACGGAAGAATAAAGTGACTTGCTCAAGGTTTCAGTTATTAAGTGCAGAACTAATCCAGGTGTGATGTTATGCTGTTTTCAGCTATATCATCCAAAAGAAACTAAGGCAATTTAACCTCTAAGAACACTTAAACCTCAATGTTTTCTGCTTAGAAACTGGCAGTAACATAGGCCATTCATGCACAAGTGAAAATGGGAAGGGAATGCTTGTGGAATATAGGGTGTTAAATTTGAGAAAAATGCAGTCAAGGCTTTGGACACTAGCAGGATAAGAACGGTAATATGGAGCCTTTCTTCTTTGAAAAACTCCATAGATATGAGCTGACAACTGAACTGGTGATGGAGACTCATTGCACAAGGCCCTTTCTTACAAGTCTGCATAAAATGCAGTCTTTTCACAGAACAGATTATATTCAATTTTCCTCTCTGTCTACCAAATTGCCAGGGGCAAAAAAAGTCTTCTTTTAATTTAACTTTAAAAATTTTTAGCAGTTAGGGATCAGGGAGGAAATGATTTTGCTTTGAATTTTTGCAAAGAAAAGTCTATTATATCCACATAGAAATTATTGTTGAGTCATTTAAATATAAGCTTAATATTCAGTGGAGGAATGAGTTACTTTTTTAAATAATTTGATCAATAGAATAAACTACTGTAAACCTATAGTTATTTTGAACCATGTTGATTTCTGGAAGTTACCATTGTGATGATTTATAATTTTTTATATAAAATATTCCTTCTTAATCTTCATAATTAACTCTTAATCAACATATTAATTTCTTCTCTCAAAAGAGACTTTTTATTTTGATGAGGATTTATGAATACCTGTGAATTTCAGACATTCCTCCCAAGTTTTTTAGTATAAATTTAACATAAAGAGATGATGTCATAGTTATTTTCATGAGCTAATTGAGAGATCATTGGTCAGGCACTGTATTGTACATATGAGACAGGAAAACACATCCCTGGGCATATGACGTCTGGGCCTGCTAAAGAGGTGCTGATACCAAGGAGGGTTATCCTGACATTATTTTTAATTTCCTTTAATGTCCTTTGTTTACTTAGTTTGACCTGCATTACTTCTGGTTTTCATCTCTCTAACTAAACCTCTTTGGTGACATCTCATATCTACCAGTCTCTAAAATAGTGGTTCTGGAAGTGTGGAGTTTCTTAGAAATACAAACTCTTAGCCCTACCTTGCTCCTCAGGTAGTTCCGACCCATGTTGAAACTTCAGAATCTTTGCCTTAAACTATTGGACTTCTCAATATGAATTTTTTGGTTTTTCTCATTTGTGGATTCAAGTCATCAGCATTTTCGGTTCTTCCCTTCTTGGGTTCAAATCATCAGTTATGTGACCAGAACTAAGGATATTGTAAAACATATAACTAGATACTTTTTTTTTAGCATTGATAATATTTGTTCATAGTGTGTTTAGTGGCATATTTTTATAGGCACATTTTATAGAGAAAAGTTTATGTTTGAACTTTATAGTCATGACAAGGAAGACAGCATGGAAATCTGGGATAGAATATACTATACTAAATGTGTTTTGAGCTCTTTAAAACTCAATGTGTATTTATAAGCTTGGGGCACAGATAACATCTGGGGAAAATTCTTCAACACAACATTTTTGCCATCCATTTTTAGTTATGACATCAAGCCAAGAAAATTCCTAATTGTTTTCTCTGTGTCTTACTGTTAATAATTAAAATAGCTTTTTCTCAGTTATTGGAGGGACTTTCAAGGATGTATTTTCTTTTAGATTTTACTTAAAGTTTAATTCAAAATTAGGTATAAAGAGAATGCTTGAAAGGAAATTGTGTGTGTGTGTGTGTGTGTGAATTGACACATTTTATAATGATGATTTCAATCTTATTGTGAGAAATTCCATGCTCTGAAATGGAGATAAAAGAGATCACTGAGTATTTTTTATTTTAGAAAACGTGTCAGGGCATTAGGTAAGATATTTGAATAGCTTTTTTTTAAATCTCTTTTTGAATGGTAAGTCCCATGTTGCTAAAATTTTGCCACTAATATAAGCTTTGTAATTGTTTTAACCATTTTACCAGACTATCACCAAGTCCATATATAGCTTCCCCATGACATGAAAAGTCTTGTTTTAGGTATGCACTGGGGAAGACTTCTCAGGAATGGTGAAATGATTTACCCTATTATAACACTGGGGTGTGAGGTAATCCTTGTCCTAATTAGGACCCTGGTTTCCAGTTTGTGTATGCCATGAGTAATGCAATTTGGCAGTCTCCAGAGACACAAAGTGTGTTGCAGATACAGAAATATTATTATATTATTTCTTCTGCATAATGTGTCTTACGTTCTAAATACCTCAAGCAGAACTGCATGATCTGTTTTCAGTCTTTAGGTGTTCCCTCACCTCCAGTGAGTGTTTCTTAACATGCGTCAGAATACTTAGAGGGCTTATTAAAACAGGTCATTGGGCCCTGCCCCCAGAGGTCCTGATTCAGTCAGTGTGGGGTGGGAGTTTGCGTTTCTAACAGGTTTCCAGGTGATGCTGTTACTGACGCTCCAGGGAGCACGCTGTGAGAATGATTGTTCTAATCCTGTCTTTCTCAGCGTCAGCTCCTCTATCCTCAAATCAGAACTACCTGGGCTGCTTACTAATCTTTAGATCCTCATGACCTACTCTGACGGCCTGAATCCAAATCTCCGGGGTGTTATGCCCGTGATTTGCAGTATTTTATCAAGCTCCCTTTTTCTGGCCCTTATGCACATCTCTGTAAGGGGACAGCCCTAGGGATATCGTTAGCCAGAGAAAACACAGATCAAGTCTCCTCTCAAACATTACCAGTTTTATACCCGTGACTTGGCTTCTAGTAGTTGTTTTATACATAGTAGTTGAATGAATTAATGATAATGAATGAATGCAAGCAGTTAGTTGCTGCTCTCTGTTTACTCCAAGCACCTTTTATTTATTCTGGTATAGAATATACTATGCATATTTTAACTACTTGCTTACTTGACTGCCTCCATCAAAACAGGGACTGTTTCTTTTTGTTGTATCTCGAGTGTCAAACCCAGTCTCTGGCACATGATGTGTATATCATCAGTGTTTTTTGGTTTAAATGTTTGCAAATGTATCTCTTGTTTTTCATAGGGTAAGCCTGAAAGAGAAGTGGCATAGGTTATTAAACTCCTTTGGTTTCTCTGAATATATATTGAAATGTTGGAAGGAAAAGGCCAGCATAGTAGATGTAACATGAAGACTGAGACCATAGGTGGATAAGCCACAGCCAAGTCTGAAAGAGTAGGGTGGTGCCAAGATACGGCGTGAGGTCAGGGGTCTGGACATAAAGGTCTTTACATATAATTAGTACATACATGTAGTGCAGTCGGAATAAGTGACATTTGAAAGGTGAAGAGAATCAATGGGGGAAAGGGAAGTGGATTAACTAGTCTCATGGGACCAATATGTGTTAAGGATTTTGTGAGTGGTCAGAAACAAAAATATTAAAGAATGTGAAGAAGGGTCAGAACATGACAAATGGCAAGTCAGGCACTTCATTCATCCCAAGTTAACCTTGGCAGATGAATTCTTTTGTTAATGTAGTTCCAGTCGCTTTTTTACCTTTCCTAGCCAGGGGGAGAAAAGAAAAAGGACTTGAATAGGATTAGTTCACTGATACATCAGAAAGTCTAGAGTAGACATGAACCACGGTGTGGAATGAAGGCCCTGACACTGTGGTTGAAAGCAGGGTTGTTTGAATACTGATGTTCTTGTATCTGTGTTGCCCACACCATTGTCTAAATTCTAAACCCTGTGTCGTAGTCTCCTAAATAGGCTTACCACACCCTGATTCTTCGTCTTGTTTAATTTCCTGTTCCATGCTTCACAGACAGCCTCGAGGATTTCAGACCTCTGGTTATTACATTCTCAAATTACCTGAATTTTCAATCTTCTGTCCAAACAACCTAGATTCCTAACCTCTAGTTCACTCTATTTTTTGAGGTCTGTGTGCATTTGTACTGGATTGCTGCCACCAAGTCTCTCCCAATGACAGGCTGGTGCCTGATATGTGTATGTATTCTGCTTGCAGGTCTGTCTGGGGTCTTAGGGTCCTTGCACTCCCACCCATGTCTGTATAGTCCCCACTGTATTCTACTCATTTACATTAGTACTGGCACTGCCTGGCTCCCTTTCCAAGAGTGTACAGGAGCAACATATTAGTTTCTACTTTTACTTCAGTTTTTTTTTTTTTTTTTTTTAAGAAATGAAATGCTAAACCTTTCCAAGGAAAATGATTTTATGACCAACCAGAGGTTCAGAGCCTAAGACGGTTTAAAATTCCTTTCATATTTTATGAGAATTACATTTTCAGAAGTCAGTTTATGTTAAAATCATACAGAAGCCCTTTAGATTTTTACTAAATAAGCTTTGGTATACTTCAAAAGTTGTGAGGTGTATAGGAAACTATTCATTGTGTAGGAATGTCCCACTCATTGAAGTGGGACATTGTTTGATAAGCCAATTAAATGTAAGCTACATCTCCTATCATGTGGCACATAAAAATATGCCAGAAATCTCCCAAATGCCCGCTGGTATGCCACCTTTAATGAGAACCACTGGATTAGACTATTCAATTTTCAATTGCTGGGATTGGGAGGAACCCACTGAACATGTGGGCACTCAAAACCTGAACAAAATCAGCAGGAAGGAGAAGGGATTGCTATGGGGTAGGCATCCATGAGTGTGTGCCTTAAGGAACAATCTGGACAATATTCTGTGAGGTCCCTTCTCGCTAGAGAACCCACACTATTTTATATCATAAAATGAACTATAAGATCAGGGTAAACAATAATCATGAAAATGGAGATTTACATTATATATATTCATCAATCATGATTCAAAATTTCAAGGACAGATTCTTCAATTGGAAAATATAATAGATAGAAGAACTTCTTTTAACGATAAGAAAAAGATACCACAACTGAGGTATTTAATATCTAAGTTTGCAAAGAATAAAGAGTTCTCCTGTAGCATTTTAGAATCATGTTAATTTGGACTACACTTGTTCAGTGTTTAATGCCAGATAATAGAGTTTTTGGTATTTTTGAGAAAAATGAAGTTAATACTATTTAAAATTTACCTAATTAAAAAAATTACACATTATCTCATATCTCAAGTCTTTCTGAGAAGAGAATGTAGATACAATATTTTATCCTTCCTCATTTGGCTATTATAATGGATGATCAGAGTTCACCTCTCAAGTATATAGCATAGTCTCTGGGACAAGTATATGTTCAGTAGATGTTTGCTGCAAAAATAATTACATGGTTTTAATGAAATATTTCAGAAAAGGTTATGCAGATGTAATCTAAGGTGATTTTATTATAAATAGTTTTATATTGAAAAAAAATTCGGGGGTGGTTTTTTCTAAACTGTTTTACTCCAGGTAATCATACATGGACTAATACATAATTTTTTATGTGAAATACAGGTTTATATAATGATGATAGATGACTAAGTATTAGCAATCATTAAAAGAACAGGTTTCTCTCTATCATTATCATTCTGGTTGTTCACTTGTCTCATGTTTTTGCTGTTTTTCTTTTTCACAGGGATTCGATAAACAAGTGGATGTGTCATATATTGCCAAACATTACAACATGAGCAAAAGCAAAGTTGACAACCAATTCTACAGTGTGGAAGTGGGAGACTCAACCTTCACGGTTCTCAAGCGCTACCAGAATTTAAAGCCTATTGGCTCTGGGGCTCAGGGAATAGTGTGGTAAGTGGAATGGCTTCAACTTACATTTTTAAACTAGCACAAACAAACAAACAAAAAACCAAATAAATTTCACGACTGAGAGGAGGAAGATACAGTCTCCTGAAGAAAAATAAAATTATGAGCATTATTTATAATTTGTTATCCATTTACTAACACTATGTATGTGCAGCTTTGCTGGTGACTAGTTTTTATAGTCACACACACACACACACACACACACAAATTTAGTACACAACAGCCATAAAAACAAAACAAAACAAAAAAACCCAGAGATTTTCTAGCCGTTTATTAATTAATTTAGAAAAAACTTATTTGAATGTTTCATAAGAAATGAGGGGATATGTGTTAAGATAACTAGTAAATAAAATCCCCTACACCCTAAAGAAGTCTAAGTGATATCTCAAATGTTCCTGGGACTTTTAAAGTTCAATGTTTAAAGTTCATTACCTATTAGAAAAAGTGGTAATTTTAAAATGTTTGCTGAATGTTTTCAAAATGAAAAGATTCTGTGATCCTTGGTACCATTCTTTCATGACATTTTTAAGTGGCTAATTGAAATGATGACAAATCAAGATCTAATTTACCTGTTATAAAATTTACAAAAGTGATAATATCAGATTGATAAGCATTACTTTTAGATAGTTTTAACTTGTAGTATAGCAACTGAATGTAATTAGTATGAACTTATCAGTATAATACTTTTTAATTCGATGGCATATGCCTCTAAGTAAAAATTTAGAACATGCATTTTAAATATGTATATTTATATTTATAAAGGGTATTTACTCATATCAATATTTTTATTTGTTATATAAACTGCTGCTATATTAGTAATATCCATTTAAACACAGAAATGCTTTTAAGGGGTGAGATAAATATTTTATTTTTTTGAGCAGTTTTAGGTTCTCAGTAAAATTGAGAGAAAGGTACAGAGACTTTCCATATATCCTCTGCTCCCCACACTTGCACAGCTTCCCTCACTATCAACATCCCCACCAAAGTGGTACATTTATTACAACTGATGAACCTACGTTGACATACCATAATCACCAAAGCCCATAGTTTACATTAGGATTTACTCTTGGTGTTGTATATTCTGTGGGTTTGACCAAACATAAAATGTCATGTATTCATTGTTATGGTATCATACAGAGTATTTCCACTGTCCTAAAACTCCTCTGTGCTTCACCTATTCATTCCTGCCATTCTCCCAACCCTTGGCAACCATCGGTCTTTCTACTGTTTCCAAGTTTTGCCTTTTCCAGAATGTCATATAGATGGAATCAAACATTACGCAGACTTTTCAGATTGGCTTCTTTCACTTAGTAATATGCATTTAAGGTACCATAGTTTCTCCATGTCTTTTTATGGGTTGATAGCTTATTTATTTTGGGTTCTGACTAATATTCCATTGTGTGGGTGTACCACAGTTTACTTATCCATTCAACTGCTTTAGGACACCTTGGTTGCTTGTAAGTTTTGGCAGTTATGAATAAAGCTGCTTTCAACATCCATGTGTAGATTTTTATGTGAACATAAGTTTTAAAGGTTCTCTTCATTTTGACAACTGTTGTTAACTTTACTCTGAATGCTTAGTTGATGCAAATAGCAGAAGTGCATGGTTGGTACACTTACTAAGTCATTTACTAGCATTTAAACCTGATTTATCAAATATACCTACTCTTTTATTGAAATTCACATAATAAATTTCAGTCTTACCTAATGTCAATCAGTAGTTGCTTTTGCAATTTGAGAGATGGAATATTGTAATATTTTTAACAATGGGCCAAATCTTTCATTTTGAAGGTATTTAAACAGATAATACAATATTTATTTATTTATTTATTTATTTATTTATTTATTTATTTAATATGGTACAGTTGTGGGGTGAATCTTTGTGGCACAAATAATTTCATTGTTTAGTAGGCAGAATAATGGCGCCCCAAAGATGCCCAGACCCTAATCTCCAAAATCCTTGAATATGTTATCTTACAAGGCAAATGGGACTTTACAGCTGTAATTAAGGTTAAGGGGCTTAAAATGGAAAGATTATTCTAGAATAAGCAGGTGAGACCAATTTAATTACATGAGTCCTTAAAAGTAGAAAAGAAAAGCAGAAGAATGGGTCAGAGAGATGCAATGGGAGAGGAGAGATCTGAGATTCGAAACAGGAGAGCAACTTGTCTTATCATTACTGATCTTGAAGATGGAGGAAGAGGGTCATGCGCCAAGGAATGGGGTGGCTTCTAGAGACTAGAAATGGCCCTCAGCTGACAATCAGGCAGGAAATGGATACCTCAGTCATGCAACCACAAGGAACTGAAATCTGCCAACAAACTTGAATGAGCAAGAAAACACATTCTCCTCTAGCACCTCCAGAAAGGAACTCAGCCTGCCAGCATCTTGATGTTAGCCTGGTGAGAGTCCTGTAGGACTTTCAACCTATTGAACTTTAAGATAATAAATTGTGTTGTTTAAGCAGCTAAGTTTGTGGTGATTTGTTCCGGCAGCAGTACTAATACATATGGTATAGTAAAGATGCCACTATTAGGATAATTGCTGTAAATCTTGTAAAAGCAAGCGCACTGAACTATAATGTTTTCAAAACAAGGATTTCAGGGGCTTCTGTCAACCCTCTCCAGACTGAAATTCCTGCTTTCCTTTCAAGTCACATCTTTAGCCTTATGTAGTATGTAACCACCTGCCAGGGTGATAAACTATGGGAAGTTCTAGGGTTAATTTGTATATTAAATATTAGTAAGGTTTAATTTTTTTTCTAGATTACACGTGCTTGTATTTTCTTCTGCATTCTACTGTCGGTTTGTATACCACTTGGTGAGTGGGAACTTTATTTGGAGATCATTGCATTCATGAAGAACTTTCAAAATGAAACAGAAAATAAAACAAAACCCAAAATTCTTATAAAGAAGGAGAGATGGGAGATGGAAAAATTGTAGAACATGGGGAAGTTTTCCTAAGATTCTCAGTTAAGATGCTCAAACACTCACTGGCATTGTTTCATTCTCCTTTAATTAAAACTCCCACAGAAAATGAGGGCTGCCAGTGAAAGGAAGCTGATAGATCTTTTATGATTCAAAGATAGATCCAAAGCAGAAATTTTGTTTATATGTTAACAGATTGTCCCAGAAAGATTTGAAAATCTACCACTAAGAATTTTGTAGTGTGCTCTGTAGGACATTTTGAACCTATTTCTCTGTGTACAGGATGGGAATCATTCTAGGTCTTGGGCATAGTAACTGAAAATATACTTCAATAAATAAAAGGCCCTTGAGTACAATTTTTAATCCTGTTTTACAGCACACTAATCAACAAATTTGGCAGTAAAGGGACACCTGAATTTCAAAACGTTAGCCTTAAAGTTTCTTGAGTCTAGAGCTGAGGGAAATAAAGGAGCAAAGATGAAGGTGAAAAGGTAGAAATAGGATGGCATATTCCTCTCCTGAATCTTCCGATTCTCCACTCTACTATGTGCACAGATACCACAATTCCAGCACATTCCTTTCTTCTGTTTTGTCCCTCTTTTTCAACCTAGTGTTGAGATATTTTCATTTACTTGTCATAACTTGGGTCTGTAATGCAATATTTGTCTCATAGATCTATTCTCATATTCATCTGTCCTTTATCCACCTGCCTTTTTTAAAGCATTTCCTTTCTATTGCTTTGTCAAAAATGAATTCATCCATCTCTCTCACACCAATCACACATCCATTCCCAGACATACTCCTGAAATCTGCAGACTTTTCCTCAGTTCACAAAAACTGTCAGATTCGCATAATATTTTGAATGTCCCATACAATCCTGAGTATAATGACTGGAAGACATTGGAAACAGGGAGTGTCTTGGGTTTCTGGTGGGGAGGGCAGACAATCTGAGACAGGTGATTCATTTATTTTACTTTATTTTATTTGGAGAAGGGATAAAAGATGGAGGAACCAATTCCAAAAGGGATGTTCATCATTTTTGTTTGTTTGTTTGTTTTTGCATGTGTTACTGTAAAATTTCATGTGTGTGCCTAAGAAGGATTAGGCTTTGCAAGTATTGATGTTGGCGTATGGTACTTATAGAATCCCATCTTCCCGACTTGTTTGAAATAGAGACTCATTCTACTGTTCAGTTACCTTAAATTTATTGTTGGGTTCTTACACTTTCTCCTCTTTGGATTCCTTATGCTTCCTTATTATAAGAAGAAAAACAGGCAATACTAAAATACCTTCAAAAGAAATTAACCTCTACTATGCAATTTTTTTTTCTTCACCATAGACCAACAATGTGATTATTGAGAACCATTCAATGAAATATAATCTGAAATCTTTCAGAGTAAATGAAAATTTTCTTTCTATTAATACCTCAGAGAAAAAAATAAAGATTATTTGTTGAAACTGAAAAAATAATGTGAGTTACGGGTGTACCTCAGAGATATTGTAGGATAGGTTCCAGACCGCTGCAATAAAGTGAATATCGCAGTAAAGCAAGTAACACAAATTTTTTGGTTTCCCAGTGCATATAAAAGTTATGTTTACACTATACTGTAGTATATTAAGTGTACATTATGTCTAAAAAATTGTATATACCTTTATTATGAAACACTTTATTGCTAAAAATGCTAATCGTCATCTGAGCCTTCAGCCAGTTGTAATCGTTTTGCTGGTGGCGGGTCTTGTCTCCATGTGGATGGCTGCTGACTCATCAGGGTGGTGGCTGCTAAAGGCTGGGATGGATGTGGTGATTTCTTAATAAAAGACAACAATGAAGTTTGCTGCACCGGTTGACTCTTTCTTTCATGAACAATTTCTCTGCCAGCTTCAGATTTTCCTGCTTCAACTTCCTTACCTTTCTCAGCCTTCATAAAATTGAAGAGAGTTAGGACCTTGCTCTGGATTAGGCTTTGGGTTAAGGGAATGTTGCAGCTGATTTGAACTTCTATCCAGACCACTGCAATTTTCTCCATAACAGCAATAAGGCTGTTTCGCTTTCTTGTCATTTGTGTGTTCACTGGAGTAGCACTTCTAATTTTCTACAAGAACTTTTCCTTTTCATTCACAACCTGGTTGTTTGGTGCAAGAGGCCTAGTTTTCAACCTATTTCAGCTTTCTACATGCCTTCCTTACTAAGCTTAATCGTTTCTAGCTTTTGAATTAAAGTGAGAGATGTATGACTCTTCCTTTTACTAAGAGCACTTAGAGACCGTTGTGGGGTTATTAACTGTGGGCCATCGTGGGCCTAGTTTCAATATTTTTCTGTCTCAGGGAATGGAGAGACCCAAGGAAAGGGAGAGAGATGGGGAAATGGCTGGTTGGTGGAACAGTCAGAACACATACATTTATTAATTAAGTTGCTGTCTTATATGGGTGTGGTTCATGGCACCCCAAAATAATCACAATAATAACATAAAAGATCACTGATCATAGATCAGCATAACAAATATAATAATAATGAAAAAGTTTGAAAGATTGTGAGAATTACCAAAATGTGACACAGAGACATGAAGTGAATAAATGTTATTGGAAAAATAGTGCCAATAGAGTTGCTTGATGTAGGGTTGCCACAAACCTTCAGTTTGTAAAAAAAAAAAAAAAAAAAGTGCACTTTCTGTGAAGCACAATAAAGTGAAGCACAGTAAAATGAGGTATGCCTGTATTCTGCTTCTCTGTGTGAGAAAAGAAGACCTTCTTTGCTCTCTGGGTGGGGAATTATAAAGCAATCTATGAGTTTTTAACAACAGTGGTCAGATGAGCAAGTCATTTCAGAACATTTTTCAAATCATCAGAAATGGATTTCATTAGCATTGTTTCTACTACCAGTTCCAGAACAAAAAATAACATAGGGAGAAATCAATAGCAGAGAGTTCATTGTCTTTTTCTCACTCCATCTTGCTACTGATTGCCAACTCAAGAAACATTTCTATATGCTCATTTCTTTCTCCAAAGATGATTCAAGCTGACAATGAAAGAGGTGGCAAAAATCAACAACCAAGTTTAGCAGAAAAGACTTGCCAAGGTTGGTCTGCTCTTTAATGGACAGGGGCTGATTATATAGTTTTAAATCACAGGAAACAAAACCATATTCTTTCCTTCTGTGGCTTGTTTTCTTTGTCCTCTACATGTAATCAGCCTTTAAGCAGTCCCCATACAATTTTGCAAAGTGATCTTTTACAGGATATTTATATCAAAGATGTAAGCTTAACACTGACAAAAGCATAGACTTAGAGTGGCTTATTCTAAAAAAAAATCTGTGACTAGAAAATTAAGTACGTAGAATTAAGATGAAACACTTTATGTTAACTAAACTTTTCTAAAATCCCGATTAGAACAAGAGGATGGAATGTAATCAAAGCTTAAATAATTGTTGTTATAAAATGTCTTGGATTAGTTTATCTTAAATTAAATATATATCGCTATATATACATACAATGAATATATAATTAACATATACTTTATAATATATATTATATATGTGTATGTAATATATATATACCTACTAATCCAATGGATTAATTTATCTTAATTGAATATATATGCTATATAACATATATACATGTATTATATGTATATAGGATATATATCATTTTGTTTTTCACAAACATTTGAAAAATCGTTTCTCACGTGTGCCCTTCAATTAGTGGTCTATACTAGGTCTGACAATTAAGTTTGCGATCTCATCCTAGAAAAAGAGCTACATAGACCTCATTGCTGAATATCAGTACAGTCACCTTCAAAGTACTCCCCTTGGGAAGCTATGCACTGATGCCAGTACCTAGTCCACCCTTCAAAACAATTTCAAAACTCTTTTTCTGGAATGGCCATCGGAGCTGTTGTCGTATTACCCTTGATGTCCTGAATGTCATCAAAATGTCTTTCTTTCAATATTTTCTTTGTCTTTGGGTAAAGAAAGAAGTCTTGGGGGGGTCAGATCAGATGAGTAGGGAGGGTTTTCCAATACAGTTATTTGTTTACTGGCTAAAAACTCCCTCACAGGCAGTGCCGTGTGAGCTGGTGCATTGTCGTGATGCAAGAGCCATGAATTGTTGGCAAAATGTTCAGGTCACCTAACTTTTTCATGCAGCCTTTTCAGCATTTCCAAGTAGTAAACTTGGTTAACTGTTTGTCCAGTTGGTACAAATTCATAATGAATAATCCCTCTGATATCAAAAAAGGTTAGTAACATCGTTGCTACAAGTTCGCAAACTTAATTGCCAGACCTCATATATACCAGAACGAAGGAATTTAAACTTGGCCATGGTAAGGTACATGATGAAAAGGTATTCAATATCTATTTATTGTTGAATAATATTAAGAGGGAAAATTGATTAAGTAAATTTTCTGAATTCTGTAAAATATATGCACATTTAAAGATCCATTGATTCAATTACAGACACGGTAAGATACCTTATATTATCATGTTCAGTCATCATTATAAATGCACCTAAATTTGCTATTGTGCTTTATCAATAATAGTATTTAACTTTCAATCTCTTAGAACCTTGGTTTACTCATCTGTAAAATGCAGATAATATCAATATCTCACAGAACTCAAAAAGTATAACATAAAGAAAATTGTGTTATAAATCAGATATTGTCATGACTTTCAGTAGATTCAAAGAGGGGAGACTTAATGTTGCTGTTTTCTACCACTGGAAAATTATAAAAGGTCAACATGTGTAACCCAGAAAGATGCTTGGTTGTAACAGTTGCTTGATCATCAGATTGGGCATATTGTACGTATATTATCATTGAGAACATGGGATTTAAAAAATGACTGCTAATGCTCCACAAATGAGTCTGACAAAGGTACATCCAAACTTTTGATTCCTATTTTCAATCTAAGCTTCAGGTAACCAAGATTATTTATAACAATTATATGTTTTAAGCATTAGCTTTTAAATTTGCAACATAGCTACACAGACCCAGCTAACCCTCTTGAAGCACATGATTTAGATGGAGGTCTAAATTATGGTTATGAGGTTGATGGTATGAGGAGAGAAGGGTGAAATCATTGAGAAGATTTCTCAAAGCACCAGACATCCTGGGTAACACAAAAGAGATTTGATCAATGGGTCCCGAGTGATGAGTTTATTTTGTTTCTGGAAACATCACTCACGGTCCTGTGGCATTTTCTCTTCTTAGAGCTCCTAATGAGCCATTATGCTAAATGATGCATCTTTAATCACACATTTCCAATGAGCCCCTGACCAGTGGAAATGATTGCCCTCTGATCCATGTCTGGAATAGCAGCACATTTTTAAATCCCTTTATTTTCCATTAATTTTACAACCTAGACACTTAATTGCAATCTTGAGATAAGGAGCCGTGAGTTTCAAATATTGTCTTTTATATTGAGTAGAGGTTTGAGGTGGTAATGGCTCAGTGCAATAGGACAGATTAAGACACCATATCCTTCCACATTTTGCTGTTCTTCTTCGCCCCTTTGCATAGCTAGCACAAGCCCCAAATATTTATTTGCCAAATTTTTGGATTGATGAGTAGGACTTGCAAATATTACTTTTTTCCTTCATGGAGAAAATGTGGTACTTTGGGAAACTGTGGGTGGAAGTTTGATGGCAGTAGGCCTACAGGAAAAAGCAAAATTATAAAATCCATATTTCTGTATGTTAACCATAAAGTATGTATGTGTTCATATTTGTAAATGTATAATTGTCAATGTGATAGCTGATACTGAAGAGGTTGAATTACATAATCCTAAAAATTATATATATATATATATATATATATATATATATATATATATAATTTTTTTTAAACAGTGTCCTTACCTCTTTTCTTTCTTTCTTTCTTTCTTTCTTTCTTTCTTTCTTTCTTTCTTTCTTTCTTTCTTTCTTTCTTTCTTTCTTTCTTTCTTTCTTTCTTTCTTTCTTTCTTTCTTTTAAAGTTTTTATTGGGGAAGGGGAACAGGACTTTATTGGGGAAGGGTGTACTTCCAGGCCTTTTTTCCAAGTCAAGTTGTTGTCCTTTCAATCTTAGTTGTGGAGGGTGCCATTCAGCTTCACGTTGTTGCCCTTTCAGTCTTAGTTGTGGAGGGCACAGCTCAGCTCCAGGTCCAGCTGCTGTTGTTATTTGCAGGGGGCACAGCCCACCATCCCTTGCGGGAGTCGAACCGGCAACCTTGTGGTTGAGAGCCCACTGGCCCATGTGGGAATCGAACTGGCTGCCTTCGCAGTTGGGAGCATGAAGCTCTAACCGCCTGAGCCACTGGGCCAGCCCCCTAAAAATTATATTTGATCTTGAGATGTATTATGGATATTTATCCTAAATGCTGTCATTCTTCAGTCAATTTGTAATTAATTTACATCCCTGTAGTAAAAATTGACAGCAAGAGTTTGTAGCCTAGAAGCATTTTTCTTGGCAGAGGGGAAAAAGAGTCATTTAAATTTCCATAATTATTAACTTACAGATGACTGAGTCTTTTCCGTAAATCACTTATTGAAATAATTAGTAACACATTATTTTTTCAGTTTCTACTTCAATCCCAAAGATTAAATGGCTAAGTGAGACTGATTCTCATTTCTTTTAGAATCTGTTTCCTAGGGCATCAATAGGTAATTTCATTCCAAAACTAAAATTAGTTTATGGTCCATGTACTATTTTGCCAGATGTGTAAATCCCGATTGTTAAGATTTAAGTGCATCCGTGGTTCTACTGAAAAAGTAACCTATAACCCAAATATAAATAACTAAAGACTTATTCCTGCACTATGCAGTGCATCTTGGAAAAGCTAACATTCTTCACAGAAAGGAAGCAATGTTTTCAGTTAAGTTAAAGTACGCTAAATAACAGATGGCCATTGATGTTCCGCAGATTCCAGAAATCATTCTCATATGCTGCTCTATAGACCTGTCCATTCTATCTGTAGATAAGATGTCTTTTAAAAAAAAGAAAGATGAGAGCAGGTAGGTGTTATAAATATTGTAACTAAAAATATTGTAACTGAACAAGGTTTAGAGGAGCTCTTTATAAAGCTCAGAGGGAAGCTACTTGGCCCCTCTCTACGGAGTCATACTTCTGGCCTGTGATAGCGTCACATTCTGTTTATAGAGTCTGAGCTGTCTTGCTCATCACGGATTTGAATGTGGGAGCTGAGGACAAAGGAAGACATCTTTTAGTTTGGAATTCGAGTCACAGCCCTACCATTCCCTTTTTCTGCTCTCTATTCCCTGATTCGTTAAATTTATGTAAAATATTTGACCTTGTCAAGGGAGTTTCACTTTACATATCCAAAGTTATGGATCCAGCATTGAAGCATTGCATTTAAAGCTTTTCTGTATGATGAGGGTGAGGGGGGACACGTTTAAATCCCCATCAGGGAGAAGCTTTAGCTACTTCATTGGACATAGGGTTTCTTTTATTTAAAGATATATACTTTAGAATTCTTTTAGCTATGCTCTTCTTCATTTATACTCACCTTTATTTTTTATCGTTAAAAATGTTTTCTCCAGAGGACTTTAATATATCCATTCGTAAAAATCAAGATTTTACCCCCAATCCAGGGAGCTTTACCACCAAATATATATTTTAAATGTTGTCTTTGTGATCATTCACCCAGGACTGGGACATATGGTTGGGAAATGTGTGCCCTGAACGGGCATGTCGACGAGGGAGCATGTGGGGTCTGAACTGCAGCTGGCCCTTCACCTGCTCAGCAGTGTGCCCTGGGGTGCCCCCCCTTTAACCCAGAGGAGCTGCCTTTTCCTAAGTCAAAAACCCTCACCAGAGAAGCCAGTGGCTGATACTGAATCAATGAAATTTAGATTTCACGTGACCAATGAGAGAAACTCAATTTAACTAGCAAAAATATAAGTTGGAGAATAACTACGTAGCATAGAGAAAATGTAGTAAATTTAGGATGTTAATTCACTGGCACGGAGATTTAATACACCTAAGAAAATGAAAAGAATCAGGAAGCAGAGGAAAATTATAAACCAAATTGTTGTCCCATTAACATTGTCCCTTCTTTCACCTCCATTCAAGGCCTATGTCTCCTTATGGACGTGAGTCTTTCAAGGACTGCCTGTCCTCCTAGCCTGTCATTCTCTGCCTGGATATTTTTTCCCCTATTTAGCCTGGACCCATGAAAATGATGGCAGACAGTCTCAGCGGTTCTCTATTTTCTTACCTTCTTGTCCTCTGCAGACCCATTTTCCAAACCCTCATTCAGATCAACCCAACTGACTATTTTCTTTGCTCTTCTTGGAAGGCTGAGCCCAGCTGGAGAAATCATATAATCACACTGATTTCCTCCATTATAAGTTTATGAGCTTCATCTTCAGCTGGGCCCTTGTCACTACTTAGCAATCCTTTTACTTA
This sequence comes from Rhinolophus sinicus, assembly GCF_036562045.2. NCBI lineage: Eukaryota > Metazoa > Chordata > Mammalia > Chiroptera > Rhinolophidae > Rhinolophus > Rhinolophus sinicus. The sequence goes on from NC_133752.1 coordinate 46,985,062, forward strand.
TGTGGCTCATCAGCTCCCTGTCCCATGTCCCATGGTGGCTGTTACAATCCTTTTACAGCTTTCATTGCAAGCTCCCAATTCCACTTCACCGGCCCCGTTCTTTGCAGAAGGCCTTACCTTCTGCTTCCTGGGGAAAACAGATGGCCTCAGGCGTGTGAGCTCTCAATTTCCCCTTCCGCCTTCTAACTCTGTCATCTGTAGTCTATTCTACAGTTCCTCCATGAGGGACTCCCAGAGGAGGTTGGCCACCCACCTGTGTTCTTAACTCCCTCCCCTCCTCCCCTCCTCCCTTCCCCCCTTAGACTCCCCCCCTCCATCAGGGGCGCTGTCAATTATCTATTTTGCATCTACTGTCTCTCTTCCTCCAACAGTATTTGCTCCCCTGCTTATAGAAGACCTCCCACCAAATTCATATGTAAAAAAGTGTTTTTTAGAATGTCCCTGTCCCTCAAACTACCTCTCTGACTCTTTCTTTATCATCAAACTTCTGGATAGAGTAATCTGAATTTAATCCCAACACATACTATTTAAATTCTCATTTCACAGACAGTCCCAATTTTGTCACTATACCTCTCTAGTAGGTAGGATGCTATGGACCCCTTAAATGGTTAGTTCACTGGCTTATTTTTTAGCCCCCATTTCTTAATTCTCTATAATGTTTGGAAATATTAAGTATTTATTGAATTTTTCTTGAATATCTGCCTTCCCTGATTTTTAAGCTGGGAATTTTCAAAATCTATCCTTGAGGGTACCATAACATAGTGGTTAAGAAGGCAGACCCTGGAGCCAGACTGCCAGGCTGGGATCCTAGCTCACTCTTACCTCTATGTGATCTCAGTTCCTTCATCTGAAGATGGAGTTAGTAGAAATATGTATACATGTTACGTTCCTTTTTTTTTTTTTTTGGTAGTTTATGTAAAAATTATTTGACCAAAATGTAGAAAAAGTGACACCATTGCACATGATACAGTTGCAAGAATCTAAATGAAGTGTGGGTTTTATTCAATCACACAATTTGCAATTTGCTAGTGTATCTCCTGGGTAGTGTGACGCATAATAAAAAGGAACGAGGGGCAGATGAATCAGATAAGTTAGAAGCAGGGTGGTTTTTAGTCAGAATTGTAAACTTGAGTTGGCTCCCCATGCTGCTGGGGAATATGGAATATTTCAGCTCTGAGATGTTAAGTGAGAAAACAAAAATATAACAAAGCAAAAACATGCAGCCCTGTCTACAAAAATACTCCATATCCAGTCTAATCAGGAGTTTCCTGGTCTTTTATTAACTTGGCTCTGAAGGAGGAATTAAAGTCCTAGATAAATAAATCTTCAGTTTACCATTTTCCTACCAATTTACCAATCTTCCCTAAAGTACAGATGAGATGAAGTTAAGCCAGTTGCTTTTTCTCTGCTGCCAGAGAGGCCACTTCTGCCCAGTATTTATTAATAGAAAAATGCTCTTGCTCAATTATTGATGGCTAGCAGTCTTTTTGATAGGCTTCCCTGGACAGGACTAAATTCTACCATATTCATTCCTGCTGAGTGGATGGCCTCATATCAGAGTAAATATTATGACAATTTCCCAAGCATTTTCATGCTGACTGCTCAGAGGATGTTTGTTCTGAGTGGTAGAACAAACCTAATCATGCCAGGATGATTAGATTAATCTATCTGTGGTTTATGATTTCCCACAATAGTGCCTCCTCTCCTCACCCCCACCCCTGGGTTTCTTTGCTGTGCACCGAAAGTCCCCACCCATTTTAATGTGGTCCCTGGCTTCCTGTCGTGTGTCCAACCATGGCCCAGAGGTTCTATTCTTCAACCTTTTAAATTGACCAGTGACTATGTAGATATTGGAGTCTGTTTTGCAAGTGTGGGGTTGTCTAACCTCCCACGAACCAAATGCCCCCAGTCTTAAGAGACTATGTTCAATAGGAAACAGCTGCCTACCTTAGGAATAAATGCAATTTAAGAATAAAAATAGAGCTGAAATAGCTGGTTGCCAACAGGGACAAAAGGAAGGAATTAGATTTAACTGGTGCTCAAAGCTCCTGTGATACAAAATATTTGGTCACATATTCATAATTCACTTGACATTTCCAGCAAAGCACAGATGCAGTAACACAAGAAACTTCTCATGAGAGGAGAAAAACATGGAAGTCTGGAGCTTCTGTAGGAACAAGGCACTTCTGTTTTGCTTATAGACAGTGAAGTTCATTTAGTTTCTGGCCCATTGTCTGCTGTAAGTCCACGGTCTCTTCTTTGGCCTGGGCAAGATTTTCTTCCAGGTCATCCACTGTCTTTTCCAGTTTTGCAACCATTCTGTCCACAAATTCAGCATGGGTCTCAGCCTCTTTGAGTTTGTGAGATAGAAGTTTAATTTCTTCTTCATATTTATCTTCCTTTTCAGAATACTTGTAAGATGCAGCCTGCAGCGACTTCGAGTTGTTAGTGACATTCTTGAATTCTTCCAGGTCCCCTCTGCACGCTCCTCTGCCCTCTCCAGCTCGCCCTCCGAGATGACCAACTTACTAGCTACCTCCTTCTATCTGTGTGTTTGCGGTGGACCTCCTCTGCAGTGTGCTCGGTCTTGGAGCTGCAGCTCCTGGATCTCCATCTTCTCATCTTTCGTGGTCCGGTTTTCTATCACCTTCATTCATTCCTCTCTCGCTCTCATCAGCAGCCTTTTCTGCCTCCTGGTTCTTGAGCCTTGACCAACTCCTCAGCCAGTTGAATGCGATTGAGAGCTGCCACATCCCCTTTGGCTTTCTCACCTTCTCCAGAGAGTAGCAAGCGCTCTGCTTGGCTGGACTCCGTCAGGTCCAGCGAGAGCTGCAGCAGCCCTGCCAGCCCCAGAGCCTTTGGCTGCGCCCCTACCACCCCCACTCCCGCCCCCCACCCCCGTCCCTCTCTGCCCTCTCCTGCCCCTCCTGCAAGTTAGTTTTCATTAGTGTTAGTTGGCGTGGGTCACCGCTAGTTTCTAAGGGATTGGTTACATGGAGAAGTTTATTTTTATCGTTTATCGTGCAAAAAAGAAAGACAGCAAAATAATCCAACCCAAAGCTCCTGAAGACGAGATTGGAATCTAGAAATTGGAGCCAGAAGGTCAGGTACTAATTCTAAATCGTAATGAGAGGGAGATCTAAATGAGAGATGGAAGCAAATGCTAAGAACCAGTATAGAACTGGATCAAAGTAGGAGAAATCTGGGAACAACAGAATGAATCTAGGACTAGTGTCATGAATATTATTGGCTGGTGGGGAGTGATGGTGATGTTAGACTGGGTTGAAGCCAACTATTTCCTGGTTCCCTCCGACTTCGGTGACCAAGCATTCATTATCTGTCTCTTTTATTGGTCATCACTCTCTACCCTTCAAATATGTATTTTATAAAGGTTCTTCCTCCTTTGGCTTTTCATCTTCTTTCACAATTCAATGCCTAAGGACTCCCACATCCATATCATACTGGCTAACTACACCTTATTTTTTTATTGATTTATAAATATATTTCAATGATCTACTTCAAATATACATTTTTTGTTGAGGTATAATTGACATGTTATATTACTGTCAGATTTGATTCAGATTCATAGTGATTTGATATTTGTGTGTATTGTGAAATGATCACCACAATAAGTCTGGTTAACATTTATCACCATACATAGTTACAAGACCTTTTTTTTTCTTGTGATAAGAACTTTTAAGATCTGTTAGATCAATCTGTCAGAAACTTTCAAATATGCAACACAGTATTATGAACTATAGTCACCGTGCTGCACATCACATCCCCATGACTTACATATTTTATAACTGGAAGCTTGTTCCTTGCTTCTAAGCTCTTGGTCCATATACTCATTTATGTACATTGTGTCCTTCAGATTACTCCACAGATACCTCAAATTCAATATGTCCAATGTAGTTTTATGATCTATGCAAACTTGCTCTTCACTGAGTAATTCTTACTTACTTATGCAGTTACTATTCCCTCAGTTACCTAACCTAGAAATTAGGTAACTTCTTCCTCTTTCGGGATCGAGTCCAATTGTTTCTGTTTCTGAAATGTCTGTTCTTTCCATTCCCACTGACCTTTTCCAGGTCCTCAGACCTCATTTGGGGTATCATCAAGGGTAGTTAGCCAATGTCCCTCTTCCGCTTAATTCTTCCTCCCCTAATCCATCCTTCACATCGCTTACAAAATAAAGTTGCTTACGGAATTGCTTACAAAATATTTTAGAATGTTTTACTAGTCATTGTTTCCAAATGTGCTGGCCACTTTTATGCTTCTGGTACTTATATGAAGTTGTTTCTCCCCATCTGAAATGCTCTTGACATGTCTGCCATTCTACTGGGAAATTGATACTCATTTCAAGTTTCCGCTGTAGGGTCACCACAATGTGAAGCCTTAACTTACCTTCCCTACTGCTTAGCAAAAATAATTGCTCTCTCATCTGTATTGACATAACATGTTATACTTATATCTCTTTTGGCACTGTTCGTATTTTTATTGCTATTTAAGCCTGTGTCTGCTACTAGATAATGATCTCCTTGGGGCAAGGATCCTGAATTATTCATTCTTATAGTCTCAAGACTTCAAAAGTCTTGATGGAAACCTTAACTGTTGAATTGTTTAATATTAAATCTGCCAATACTATAATGTATATATCTCTATATATATATGTCTCTCTATATGAGTATGTATATGTATATATGCATATATATGTATATATATATGTGTATATATAAATAATTAAACAAATAGTATGGCCCCCTAATTTCGGGAGTAATACAGCAAATAGTAATAAAATAATATTTAAGATAGAGATGCCTATGCAACTATTTTAATGCAATAATTAGAATAATTTAACTTTAATAATTATGCCTTTAGCTAATCTAAAGAATGAATAAGTAATACCATAATTGATTTTCATTTATTAAATGCTATACTGATTTAAATTTGATCTGATAATATTAAACAGCACAGACAAGTGAAAAATTCTAAAAGTATCATTAAAAAATACAATCCAAGGACTTGATACAAATTTACTAAACATTTTTCTTCCATATTTTTGTGTCTAAATGTAAGAGAGATAACATAGCCACTATAAATTAATATTTATGGCATCCACACAGACTGTATTAGGGTCATGAAGTTGGAAAATCATATGTGAATGCCATTGATACAGCTAAATATTGGGGATATGTTTATCAATGCTGTACATGTGAGAGCATTACTGGATTCAGAGGAGAATGACTAAGCTTAATAAAATGAAGAAAATGCAAATGATGACAGTTGTCTAGATTCACTGTTTATAAACCTAAAATAAAGAAAAAAATACAAAAGTCTCACTCCTGAGTTAGCTCATTAATTAATTTTCATTCAATGAATATTTATTAGGCACTATGCTATTTCACAGGGGTATAAAATTGAATTGACAGAGTCAAACATCCTGCCATCTGTCTAGTTGATATGTGGACATATAAACCCCTAATGTCATTGTTTTTCTTGGGCTAACTTCTTCACATCCTTCATAAACACATACATTAGTTAGGATAACTAACTTCAATTCATATACATTAGTTAGGATAATTTTGGTGACCAAACAAGCAAACAAACAAACAGACCATTCAAGGTTCAAACACAATCGAAGTTTATTTCTTGTTTATCAGGTTGGGGAGGAGTAAATAAATGGACAAGGGAAAGTGTCAGCTCTATTCAGTGATCTGAAGAGCCCGACTGATGACGGCTCTGCCACATTCATCTTGTGGCATCTAAGGTCTCCAAATAGCAGAAGGGGATGAAAGCAAGGAGGAACTTTTACTGGGCAGGCTTGGAAGTGGTGTGTTTGTTTCCCTTCTGTTCATATTTCACTGGCTAGAACTCAACTCAGTTACGGTACATGGCCACCCCTAATTGTATACGAAGCTGAAAATGTTATCTAGCTGTGTGCCCAATAAGAGGAGGAGACGTTGAATTTGCAGTCTTCACCCTATTTCATTGTCACCACCCTGAATCCAGTGTCAGTGCCCCTCTGCCATGCTTTTACATCACCCTGTATTTTCTTTGTCAAATCATCATCACTCTCTTTTTACCTTGTCTCATTTCCCACTAGACTGGAAGCTCCCTATAGGCAGAGACTGTCAGGCTTGCTTCCAATTGTATTTCTAAAGTTTAGCACAGCTTCTGACATAGTATAGGCACTAAATACATATTTATCGCTATTAAACTGTCTGTTTTCTCTTCTTCATCTCCTGTTCATTCCCCAACTCACCGGAATCCACTTCTGTGCACACCACTCTGTGGAAACTGCTCTCGCCAAGTTACCAAAGATGACAAGGTCTCTGTGATCTCTGCCTTATTCGATTTGGCGCTTGCTGCTTTGTTTTGATAGTCCTCTTTCAGATTTACCTCTGAGTTTTTCAACTTTAACTTCTCAATTCTTTTATTTTTCTTAATCAAATGCTTTTTTAAATATTTTTTATTAGTTTCAGGTGCGCAAAACAATATAATAGTTAGACATTTATCATTTATATCCCTCACACAGTGATAACTCCCCTCCCCCAATCTACTACCCCTCTGACATTGCAGAGCCATTACATTTCCACTGTCTCTGTTCCTAATGCTGCTGTACTCCACTTCTTGTGTGTGTATATATATATATATATATATATATATATATATATATACACACACACACACACACACATATATAAGCATATATATGTATGTATGCATATATATATATATATATATATATATATATATATATTAAATTGTAGTTGTTAATTTCTCAATTCTTATGTGGACTCCTTTTCTATAAAGTTGTCTTGCAAAGGAGAGCTCTTGGGTGGTTAGTGACTGCAACCTCATAGATAAAGGGAAGAATATATTTTTAAAAGTCGGGAGAATCTGTCTTTTCCTCTCCACCAGAGAGGAAATGCTGGATGCTGGAGATGGGGTGTATGGAGAGAGAGAGAGAGAGAGAGAGAGAGAGAGAGAGAGAGAGAGAGAGAGAGAGGAGACAGGAGGATAAAGACAGTTATAAAAACAGAGATAGAAATAGCAAAAGAAACAGATGACTGATACACAAAAAGAAGAGAGGAGGTGGAGAGACAAAGGGACACAAAGCAGGCAGCTGAGAGACTGAAGATACCAGAAAAGGAAAGCATATTTGTTAAAGAATAATTTCTGAGGAAGCAGGAAGACGCTAATGGGATTAGCGGTGAAAAGAGGCAATAATTCTTCATGAAAGAGCAAAATTGAGAAAAACACTTTTTATTCTTTTGTTTGCAGTGAACCATGTTTAATATATTGTGTAACATTTCTTCACTAACATCCCAAGTGTGGTAGAGATTTGAATGGCCAAAGAAGTCTTTTGACTGTGCAGCTATATATGACAAAGAATTGAAATGAGACATGGGGCAAATGTTAGAGAAGAGCATTAGTCACAGAGCAATTCTTGTACAATTGCTACTTCTCTGTTTCTTGGCTCTTTGAGGAGGATGAAACTCATTGGTTGAAGTGCCTTAGAAATGACACCTTTTCTTTTGGTAAATATGGTAACAAGTGGGGAATAAAAACATAGACTCAGCTACTATATCCATAGCATACAACTTTTCTAATGGTGTTCATAGATCTTTGCTTCTTTTATAGCTCATTATAAGTTTTTAATATCTATATTCATTTGTTTTGTCCTGAAAGCAAACATGAACTTTCTAGAACAGAGGCAGAGTATTGTTACTTACGGCAATAACTGTATCAGTTACCCATGTCTCCTTCTCCCCTCTCAAGGCTGTGCTATAAAAGCCAGATGTCATCCTGTACATGCAAAGGAGTTTTTACCCTCCCTAGAAGAAATTACGAATGTCAGAGTTTATATAGGAATTTCTACACAGCTGCCACCGCCTCCTCCTGAGAGATTGAGAGAGAGGGAGATGAAGAGGGAGTGAGAGGGATAGATATCTAATATTCCCAGTATAAACAAATCTCTGGGAAGAGAAAGGAAAGGCCCCTATTTTATAATCTGTTGGAAGGTAAATGTGATATTTTAATTAAGTTTTAAGTGCACATGGTGTCGGTATATATACATACTTGTTTTTCTGTGTGCATAAATCAAAATAACCCCACTAACACACCAAAAAAAAAAAAAAAGGCACCAATAATTTGGTACTTCTTCAAAAACATATTGCTAACTTTTGTTGTATGCATTCAAAAAATGTTTAATAGTTTAGTTTGGAAAGCAATAATAGCACAAGAAATACAGTAGAGATTCAGTGGCTATTTTCACCCTATTCTCTGACAAGCTTAGCACCTGATAACAATTTTCCTTGGTTATCAGAAAGGATGTCAGAGTAACTTAAACTTTTGCCAATTAAGAATTTTAAAAATATGAAATATAATGTATCTTTGGAGAATAGGAAGAATGTGCATTAATATGATTGAAAAAAGAACGCTATTCTTTACTTTTGTCTTCATGCCTGTGTCCTGATAGTGCAATGGTTTGCCTTTAAGTCAGAAGCCACATCTCTTTCATTCTATTCCATTGAATTTACTTATATATTTAGCACTTAATATGTTCCAGGCACTGTGCTAAATGCTGGAACTACTGTCATGAGCAAAAATGGATATGGTTCTCTGTCTTCTAAATGTTGGCTTAGTAGATAGGATCCAATTATAGATACCTCTATTAGATAGGATGTACCCTAAGATAGTCTAACAAACAGATTTAAAGTACATTGGCTTAAACACTTTTCTCTCCCATAAAAGTCTGAGCTGCTGTATAGATCCAGGAGATAGGGCGATTCTGTTTCACAAGTTCCCCCAGAGACTCAGGAATCTTAACAGTGTTCTTCTTGTCCACATGGCCAAAACCACTAAGGTAACATTCCAGTTTGTAGGAAGAGATTCAAAGCATGTGGAAAGCAAGCAACCTGTCTACTTGTATAAGATTATGACCCAGAAACTGAATATTTCACTTCTGCTTCCCATCCATCATCCTGAACTTAATCACAGGGTTACATCTGGCTGCAAGGGAAGCGGGAAGACATCTTTTCTGTGGAATGCCATGTGCCTCTCTACACTAGGAAGGTTCTTATAACTATGAGGAAGAGGATAGTTCTTGGGAGACCATTAGTCTCTGAAATAATAAGTTTTCACTTTCTGGATCTGATAACTAATCTTCAGTCCCTCTTCTTGTTCATCTGACTTGGACTTGGGGGCCCTGCTTCCAATCAATGTGGGTTTTCATTCTTGATCCATCTAAATTGTGTCCTAGCCAGGTGCATTATATGGATTAGGGACCCTTGATTCTCAAGAAATGCCACAATGTAACATAAGTTCTATGAGAAATAAATGGATTAGTGTCCTGGTAGTCTGATGCCATCACCCTGTCTTGTCTCCTTCACCCTGTTTTCCCAAGGTCTTTCACAATGTCTGGAACATAAGAGGTACTGAAAAAAACACTCCGTTGAATGAATAATGAATAAATGAATGCCATATGTTGTATGAATGCCTCTGATTTATGTTCCTTTTTTTTTTTTCCTTATTTTATTTTCGTTCAACTCTGAGTCACATTATCGGGGTCAGAAAGAGAACTAGGCACAGGGCTTTTAACAAGGCTCTGAATATTTTCAGGACCAGAGTTATTGTTTGCATTTCGCTCACTTTCTGTTTCATAATAACTATCCACGATATTTGAGGACATTGGTATACTTAAAAATATGTGAAAGTATAGAAAAGAACACAAATACCATCTAACTACTTATTTTACCGATGGAAATCTGGGTCCCAGATAGAGAAATGTTTGCCAGTTGTCATATAAGTTATTCCTATCACTAGAGCCTTTGACATCCAATCACTGTTCTTTTTAATATTACGTTGATCCTTTGATTCTGAACTGTTATGTGCCTGGTAACTGGTAGATCTGAGTCTTATATTCCCATCGGCTTCCTCTAAAAGAAGGGCACATTCTTCTCCCTTAGTACTTGGTTCTTTGGCCTGCACCCTCAGCATTGGACTGTCCTGGACACCTGTTTGAAATGCAAATTATTGAGTCACACCCCAGACTCAGAAACTCAAAACTCTGAGGCTCAAGCCCAGTCCTGTGGGTTTTAACGAGCTCTCCAGGTGATTCTGATCTCACTCAGGTTTCAGAGCTGCTGTACTGTATCAACAGGGCAGCACACAGCATGTATTAAGACATTATCATATGTGATGCAGAGACCAGTAACCAAAGCTACCAATTAGTACCTGTGATGCTCCGTTCTCTGTGCTAGATACTATACGTACCTACTCTCATTTAACCATCACAGTAGTCTGGCCAATAGTTATTATTATCTGTATTTTATAAATGAGGAAACTAAGGCTTAGAGAGGTTAGATTGCCCCCCACTCACACACCCACTAAGATTACATCATTAGATATTGGCAGGGCTGAGATTTTTAGCTCATATTGTCTTAACTCCAATGACCATGTGTTTTCTGAAGCACTGCTTTAAAAAACTATATTGTATTATAATTTACTCATTGAGAGGTATGGAAAATAAAAGCATCTGATATTTGAAACACAAAGATTTCAGGACCATGAACTGCATTCAAATTTTCTCTAGTTATAGTGTGTTTATTAAGATGGCTGTTTTAAATTCTAACAGCCTTCTTTTGGTATTGCTGGTGTGTGCAAAGCTGTATTTTGCCAGGAAAAAGAAAATTGTCAGCTTTCTTTAAGTAATTTGCCTCCTCTGTTTTTGCAGTTCATACAACTTGGTACGTAAGTGGTATGGTAGAGACAAATGTGTAATCTTCAAAGTTGATGTTCCTCCCAGAAAGCCCTGCTTTGGAATTACCTCATGGTCATTGAGGAAGGGGCTTCATTCTGAGTGTATCAGAGAGTCTACATGGCCCATAATATCCCAGTCTCTCCAAATGAGAGGAGAATTGACTCTGGGATAAATTAAATACTATGTATCCCATAGTACATCATTCCCAGGTCACTGGGGGACCAGTTGACCCATCTCTCCTCAAAGTTACTGATGCATAAGGATACCTGGGTGTCTAGAGTGTAGATGGTGAAACCTCAGTACACTTTCTTACTTGACCTTTTATTTTTCTTTACCTGTGAAGAGAATCCTGAATAAACATTGCCACTTTATAATTTGCCTAAAGTGGGTAGCTCTGGTTATTGCTAGGAAGAAAATCTGGAGACTGTTGTCAGATCTTCAAATTTTTCCAGAGAAGCAGGATATATGTATATCTGCTATACATGTATATGCATATGCTATATACAAGTACATATATGTGTGTATCTGTGTATATATATATTCCTGCGTGTGTGAAATCCTATATTGAAATTTTTGTAACCCAATTATTTTAACACCGTAGGCAAAAATCTACATTTGGGGGCTGGTTATATTCATTACATGTTTACTTTACACTTTCTATAAACTTTTGGTGACGGACTTTTAATATTTGCTCCCTTCAAGTTCACATATTTATTTAGCAGCATAATTTGAGTTAATTTTATCACCCATCTGAAGTTCCCTTCTTTTTGAGTGACAGTTTGGAGATTAGAAAGCAAACAACAAAGAAACCTGGATTTAAATCTGCCTGGATTGGCACAATGCCATCACCACACATTAACGAGTAACCTGAAGTAGATTACTTATCATATCTGATCCTTGTTTTCAGTGTCAATAAAGGAGCATAAAAAGTGCCCAGCACAATCTTTGAGTGTACAGTAAACAGTTAATTCCTGTACTTTACCCTCTTTAACTATAGCAAACAATTACGAAAACAAAATGGGTTTTCTCAAAAAATCTAAAGGAACTAGCAAGATTTCTTTTTTTCTTCCCCAGAAAATAAAATTTCTACAAATAGTTTTGAGTAAACAGTGGTAGTCAATGAAATAACTGTAAAAATAATAACAAGTCATTTATATGTTAGTTGATTTTTTTTTTTGGTTGTAATCTCTTACATTTTTGTTAACTAAAATATAAGGAGAAAAACAAGCTTCCAGTAGTACTATTTTGACCTATCCTTGTGCTCAAAAAGGGCAAGATTGAATACTAACTCTCTGGAAGCAGCTGAATTGCCAGCTCTGGGGAGTTCATACAGCTATTTGGGTCCATCTGTTGATGCTTCAAGATAGTGACGTAATTTGGAGTCCTAAAACAAAGGAGCAGAGCAGATAATCTAACTGGATTATCTGGATCATCAAAAGGATGAAATTTATATTACTTTTTTTGGTGGTTTGCTTGTAATACCTTCATAATTGAGTTTGTTTTCCCCCCATGGAACAATTAAAATCCAGCTGGATAACGCCTTTGTACTTGTTCCATGTCAGAAATTGCAATTGATTTAGAATGAAGTGAAAACTCATTGATAACTGGATAACTAAAATCACTACTAAAACTTTTTTCCTTGAGATCTGTCTTATTCCATTCAGGCTGCTATATCAAAATACCATACACTTCGTGGCTTATAAACAACAGAAATTTATTTCTCATAGTCCTTGAGGCTGGAAGTCTGAGATTAGGTCGCCTGCATGGTCAGGCTCTATGGCTGGTAACAGCCTGCTTCCCAGCTCATAGATCGCTATCTTTTCACTGTGTCATCACTTGGTGAAAGGAAGCAAGCTCCCTCGGGACTCTTAGAAGTTCCAACCTTGTGATCTCATCTAATTCTAATTACCTCCCTAAGACCCCACTTCCTAATACCATCACATTACGAGGTAGGGTTTCAACATATGAATTTTGCAGGCAAGGACAAAAACATTCAGTCTATACCAAGGTCTGTGGGGGACTCACCCTTTAGTAACCCCCAAGTCATACCCTTGTATAACCCCTTCCTCCTGGGCACAGATAGAACCTGTGACGTACTTCTAGTCTATAAAGTATGGCAAGGGTGATAGGATTGTCACTTCCTTGATTAGGTTATGTTAGAAGACTCTGTCTATCTTGTGAGACTGAGTGAGAGATTCTCTTGCTGGCTTGGAAGAAATGACACCATGTTACAAATGGGTCATGAGCCTGTGACTTGGAGGTGGCCTCTAGGAGCTGATAGGAGCCTCTGGCTGGCAACTAGCAAGGAAATAGGGACCTTCATCTGATGACCACAGAGACTGAATTCTTCCAACAACCATGTAGACTCAGAAGAGAACCTTGAGCTCCAGAAAGTTCCTTCAGCCTGACAACACCTTGACTACAGCCTGTGAAACCCTGAGCAAAGGGTACAGCTATGCTTTGCATAGACTCCTGATCCACAAAATCTCTGACATAATAAATGTTCATTATTTTAAACCATTAAGTTTGGGGTAACATATTATGCAGCTTGGGAAACTAATACAAGGTCATCTTATTTGCCTTCCTGAGGCTTTCTCAGTTATTTCTTATAAGTGGATGAGATTCTTGGAAGGACAATGTCTTGGAAATGTGTCAGACACACCTATATTCCCATAACTGGAAGATTTTAGACAAATTTATGTCTGATGGTTACTGAGCCATAAATTTGTTAGGATTAGAAGTATGATCACGGACTCTGGCATTCAACATAATAGATTTCAGCCTCGACTCTGCCACTTATTAGTAGTGTGAGCTGAAGCCTCCAGAGCTTCTCTTTTCTAATTTGCAAAATGATGATAATAATATCTACATCATAGGATTATGTAGCATTATGTGTGGATTAAATTTTATAAGTAAAATGCAAAATGCAGTGTGTGACACGTATTAGATGCTCAATGAATTTTGGTTCTCTTGCTTCCTCCCCAGGCCCAAACCAACACCCCCCCACGCACACACACACACACATTCACACACACACACACCTGTGTGCACACCCACACCCACAGACATATAGAAGAACTGGTAATAACTCTTTGATCTAATAAAAGATTAGTCTCTGTTCTGGTCTGGTCTTGATATTTCTTTTTGTCTTTCTAAATGTGAATTATGCTTAGCTGGTTTTCATTCTATCTGTATTATATCAAAACATTAAGTAAATTCTACAAAGCTTTGTTTTCTCTCATTAGCTCTATAAAATACCAGGCAGGGCCGATGCCCTTGTTACCCAGGAATAGCTTACTTTCGGTTTGTGAGATGCCGTAGCTCAGTGTTAATTCCTCTTTCTTGCATGCTTGACTGGTATTCTTTGCTACCATGAGGAGAGACTGGTGCTTTAAACTTCCTTTGTCCAGAAAGAGTAACTTTGAATGGAGTTTAACCTGAACACAAAATTGCCCCCACCCCTGACAAAGATATAGACTTCATGACACAATTTCCTCAGGTTACAGCAGTCCAGGGGATTGATTATCTTGTGTCATTACATCTGATATGTGTGCTGCAGTATTTTATTCAGTGGTCAAGTATCTTATGTTCACCATGGGACTATAACTTGTATAACTTTTTGTAAGATAGTAGCATCATATTTTGTAAACAATATCCTTTTTAACAGATAGTTTCATAATTTCTTCAAGTAAATTCTGGGGATTAACCATGCTGAGCTTGAATTGTATATTTTAATGTGGCTGAACTCTTTAACACATGGGACAAGATCTTATAGAACCTGGGTCACAAATAAACTGTGTGTGACTTTGGATAATTTAATTGTCTTTGTTAGCCTCAATTTCCTTATGTCTTAATAAAATGAGGCTATTGGATCAGTGATTAAAATCTTCGTAGCTAAAAATGCACAGCCTTGATATGTAGACCATTTACTATTGATAGCAATGCACAATATGCTTTTAATTCCCTTTTGAAAACTGCTACTGACAAGTACAGTGCTTTTAGCACTTTGCAAAGTATTATATTTATTGTGCATCTGGTAGGAAGCAGAGTCTGGGAGCCTGGAAAGTAATTACCAAGTCTCAAGTTTCCAGCAGCCAACAGGATGTGTGTGTGTGTGTGTGTGTGTGTGTGTGTGTGTGTGTGTGTGGTTAATTATGCCAACGGGCTAGAGAGAGAATGGGGAAATGGGGTGGAGACTCATGTCATTTTGCAAGATTCGATGATTCATTGCTATTAACTGAAGTTTGAGTTAGACAATTTAAATCTAAAATTTATTTAGAGGCATGAATAATTACACTTGTTAATATACATGGGAAGAAAACAGTTATTGAATCTAGAGCTAGGGATACTTAATTTGGAGAGAAGTTGACTTTTCAGGGAGATGGAGGGAATTGTCACATAATTTGAAGACACCTCTCTGTGTTAATAAATGAGTAGACTTACTCAGTTTGGCTCCAGAGAACATACATAGGTTAGTAGAAGTTAGATTTCAGTTCAATTTAAGAAAGAACTTTATCAAAGTCAGAGCCATTCATCAATGGGTTGTCTTCCTTGTGAGGGTGTAAAAACTGTTTTTAAGTAAAAGCTACCAGGATGTTGTATTTTACAGAGAATGTGTTTATTTGGTGGAATGTTGGATTAAATGAATTCTTAACTTTTCTTCTCATTCTCAACTTATATAGTTTTTTGTTGCCTTAGAAACATTATTTTTAAGTTACATTTTTAGGCAGAGAATCTACTACTATAATCAAAGGTGGTCTTCTGTTTAGAGCCGGAATCGATTATCTCCTCAATTTATTCCCACGCTGTCAGTAAGTACTGACTCTCCAATGGAGCCACAGTGAAGATGTCTGGCTCTGTATCCAAAGTCTCAAACTAAAATCCTGGCTGCATATCCTGGATTCATATGTGTTAACACCCACAAAAAGAGCTTCTTAAAATTCAAACTTCTCTAAATGCAAAACTGTAGACACACGTCTTCGTCCGTTTGGGCTGCTAGAACAAAATGCCACCGACTGGGTGGCTTATAAAAAACAGAAATTTATTTCTCACAGTTCTGGAGGCTGGGAAGTTCAAGATCAAGGTGCTGGTAGACTTCGTGTCTGGTGAGGATCTGCTTTCTGGTTCATAGATGGTGCCTTCAGGCTATAACCTCACATGCAGAAAGGAGGGATCTCTCCGGGGTCTCTTTTAAAATGGTACTAATGCAGTTTGTGAGGGGGTCTGCTTTCATGGCCTGATCACCTTCCAAAGGCCCCCTCCTCCAAATATCATCACATGGGGCATTCGGATTTCAACCTACAAATTTGGGGAGACACAAACATTCAGGCAAACTTTCTCTAAGATAGGTCAAATAGTTTGTCCCAGCTATTGGTTGTATTCTGTAGACTGTTTTAGCTATGTGAAATTTTATATTATGGACAGAGCACATTTAGAATTTGCTGGACCTCAAGTTTATAAAATTTGGGGGGAACCTTTAAGAAAAATTACAGATATAAATTAAGAATGAAACCAAATTATTTATTTAGAATAAAAATTACAGGAGGGAGGGTAAGGATAAATAGAGCACAGAGGAATTTTAGGGAAGTGATGGATACACATCATTACACATTTGTCTAAACCCATAGGATGTACAACACCAAAAATGAACTGTAATATAAACTGTGGGCTTGGGGAGATAATGATGTGTCAGTGTAGAGTCATCTATTGTAACAGATTGATGAATTGTAACACCCCCTCTACTAAGGGATGTTGATAATGGGGAAGACTGTGGGGGGCAGGGTGTGTATATACACACGAATATGTATACGAAGGTCGGACAGTTAAGTTCGCGAACTTTTCACTGTGTAAGTGCACGTGTGTGTGTGTGTGTGTAAAATCTCTGTACCTTCCCCTCAATTTTGCTGTGAACCTAAAACTGCTCTAAAAGTATAATGTTGATTACAAAAAAATAAAATCAATTATTGAAAAAATTACAACAAATTGCAAATTGAAAAGAAAAGCTGACAAATACCACAGAATCATAAAATCCAGAAAAATAATATTTTTATTAATTAACTGATGTAACTTCTTTTAGTGTATTTTTGGCTGCATACTCCTTGAACATGTCTTCATATGACAATGATTTTGTAATATGATCCTCTATAGAGAAAATAGAAAGAAAATTCAGTCTGTCTCCTATCATGGTTGGTCAAAATGTATCTTTTATTATTGATAGTTTAGAAAATATTTTTCAGCTTCCTAATTTATTATTGATAATGTCATATACATGTTCAGAATTGTCAGATTTGGGAAAACTCTAGTTTCTTTTATACACGGACTGTATTAGTTAAAAAAGTTGTTCACAGACTGCTTTCTGGCTCCATATATTTCAAACCTTGTTTCTCTACCACTACTTACATACCTACATACTTCTAGTGTCAGGCAGTGTTCACATTGTGATATTACTTCTGGCCCTGCCACTTCCTTTCACAAGATTGGACACTAGGTGAGTGGACCCAGTGCTAGCAATATTTTTAGAAATCATACCTATACCAGGAAAAGTTGCAATAACTTAAATACATAAATGACTGTGAAACGTAATAACCCACTGAACCAAAATAAATATATTTCGAACTTAATTACCCCTTAGTCACATCCCCAAAATGTGTGTAGCCACTTCAATTCTACCTAATATAGAAAATAGGTAGATGAAAGGAAAGCTGGAGTATAAAGAGTCAGTGGTTTAACCCTAGAAAATTTAAGTGTAAACAGCGTAAGACTTGCTCTTTTAAACCTTATGTTATTTGTAAGTTAAAGGGATTGGAGTTGAGATTAAGATCAGAAATTGTAGAGGCAATTTTTATGCTGAACTACATGACAAAATTAATCAGTTTGACTTAGTCTTGACAATAAATTTTTGATGATTATCATAGTCAATCTGTAGTTCCAAAGGTCATATTAGCTGTGAATCTTCAATAAAATAAATATATTTGTTTAGATACATTTCCCATTACAAAAAAAAATGTATTCTGTTTGGGTTTTCTTTTCAATAGTCAATAAAGGGCAATATAAAGTCATGACAAGAATAATTACTATAATCAGTATTTAACTTAAGATGCATCAGCAATAAAATTACAGAAGAATTATATCTAAGTTTTATCTGAATATGAAGGATTACTTGAGTTGCTTATTAACTCATTAATTGAGACTTTATGGACTAGAATAGTATCTTCTAACTAGAGGCGGAACAAACATGAGGTTACATTGAAGTTAAGTTCTAGATTGGTATTTTGTTGTGTTTATATTTGAGAAGCCCTTTCTGATCTGCTACCCTTCAGTTTATTTCATTACCCTTACTACAAATTGTTGGCTGTGTTTTTGCCAAGTTAGTTTTTCAGTCTTATTTTATAATTTAAATGTGATATTTTGATAGTCAGTGTCAACATTTACGTAAAATGGTATTTGAATTGTCTTATAAACAACATGATTTAAAAATATTGAATGGCAACTAGAATACTTTTTTAACATTAACATTTTACATTAGTTACTGACCTATAAACAATATTTATGCTGAAACAATTGACTAATTGCATTTTTGGCACAACATCCTGCCAGTAATTTGATCATAAACTTGTGGGACCTCTTTTCCCCCCTCATTTTATGCCTTGAAACTGCAATAAAGCTACAGTCTATGATATAAACCAGAGAAGAATTATAGTTTTGTTTTAAAAATACAGTGACTAGTACAGATGCTGAGATAAATCTGCATTAAGTAGGTATTTCTCTAACTGTGTTTTTTAAAACTAATACATTAGTCTTGACCTGAATCTTGGGTTCTATTAAATCATCAAATGCAGTGCCACATTCTACAATGGTAATTCTTTATGTTTCTTATTTCCTGTATTTCTCCTTGACTCTTAAACTTTCTGTATGCCTGTTAGCTAGATAATAAAAATGAAATAAGCAAAAATAGCCACCGGATCTTTGTGTGTTTTCAGTTATCAAAATGAAGCTAAATTAACTATCTGAATTGAAATTTTGTTTCTAGAAGGAATGATGCATTTGATTTGATATTAGTACCTTATTTTCAACAATTCTTCAACCCCACCAGGGCCTATAATCCACAATCTGCCATCATTTCTCTGTTCCTGACCACCCTCATGTACTGATTTTCCTCCTTACACAGCTCAGGTGTTCTGCCTCATATTATAATCTGTCCTCTATATAAACTTGCAACTATCTTCTGCTTTATTCCTTCCTGGCAAAATTCAAACACTGGTTAAATCTAACTCCTCAGCACTAAAATAGATGAACGTGGCTGGAGAAAAAACATGTACTTGTTTTGACTGTTGGCACCTACATTTAAGACCAACAAGATTAGGTGGGTCTTTATTACTGCCCAGAATCTCTAGTCCGTTTATGTTTCTACCATTCCATATGATAATTTTATCCCTCCACTCTTCCCTCAAAACTCTTAACTTCTCTCCCATGCTCTCTCTCAGCTGATGATATTGCTTCCCATTTCACTGCAAAACTAAAAGCCAACAGAAATGAACATCCACACACCCCCACCCCCACTACCATATGTACTGGCATCAGAAGCCATTTAATCTACTTTCCCTGCTGATGTTCCATGCACAGTGTTTTATCCTATATAAACTAATCCCTACACTTGCAACTAGACCCCACTTCGTTTTATCACCTCCAGCAATTATCCTCTGCCATCCTCCATATTTCCTTAAGATT
Source organism: Rhinolophus sinicus (assembly GCF_036562045.2). Taxonomy (NCBI): domain Eukaryota; kingdom Metazoa; phylum Chordata; class Mammalia; order Chiroptera; family Rhinolophidae; genus Rhinolophus; species Rhinolophus sinicus. Next base: position 47,004,557 of record NC_133752.1, read on the forward strand.
AGACCTTTCCATTACCATCTAGCGTTTTCTTCTCTCATTTTTTGACCTTATTTTTTGTTTGTATTTTATTCCTCTATCTGTATTACCCAATATATTATAGTTCTTTGAGTACAAGAAACTTATCTTAACTTGTATATTTTCGTATCTGTCAAAATGAATATTAGCAAGTTTCTGCTTAATTTTGTAACATATGACATCAATTAACATTTAAATTTAACCTTCTAAGATGTTGTCTACTTTTCCAAATAAAAATATCCAATAAGTAAAAACTGATACATGGTAGAAGATCAGTAAATTTTCGTTGAATGACTAAAGAAATAACCATATAACAGTCTTAAATGAACTTGGTTTTCAAAAATGAGAACTAGTTCAAATTAAAAAGAAATGTCACAATGTAATTCCATTCCCCTATAGTGCTTAGCCAAAAGAAAAAGAAAGGTATTATTTTTATAATCCCGAGGACACAGAATATCTGTTCAAATGGTTTCACTTATACATTAATATGGTGTCCTAGAATAAGACGATTAATAAAAATACATATACACATATGTGTGCACATGTACACACACACATGCATACATGCATACAAATGCTTTCATTTTTACCAATGACACAGAAAGAACCTTTGTGAGGAGAGAATTTTTATTGTTAAATGAGTTTCATACGTCCTGACATTTCTCTAAACTCAGGTTGCATCACAAAGAGAACATCAATCTCTTTTCCATTTTGGTTCTTAAGAGTGTTGGGTGCCTTGTGTTCCTGAACTGAGCACACATAAAGCCACAAAAGCAGGATGCAGTGGGAGGGCTGTTAAAATCAACTGGTCAGAAAATCCATCTGGGGTCTGTAAACAGGTTGTTAATGACACCAACCAACAGGAAGAGGGTGGAAAGTGCAAGGGGTGATCATGCATTTAAGAGTAAAATCCATACTCATATTTGATTGGTGTGGTACTTTTTTGGTAGTTGTGCAAAGAAATCCCACTGTGTAGTCTCCAAGTGCCAATTTTCTATCACAGTTTAAGATTCTTAGGGACATGGGTTATATGAGAATACTATATAGAATACTATATAAACATTGTCTGAACTATCTTCATGTTTGTTTAAAACTAATAAAGAACAACTAACACTGCATAATTTACTAGACTTTTATCTGGTTGTACCACATATTTCTCAAATAAATTGGTCTTATCAAAAACAATTTTGCGATTTTTCTATGCTTTTGGTTTTTAATATTTTCTGGAAGCTCATTTTGTTTCTTTTGTAAATACAAGGAGTGAATTTGAGCCCCAGATCACTCATGTACTAATTTTTTGTAAGTTATTTAACCATTCTGTGCCTCAATTTGCTTAGCTCTAGTTCAACAAAGTTCTATAAAGATACAGCAAGTTAATGTTAATAGTTGTCCAGAAAATAAATGCAAATTGTAGTTATTTATGAAATGATTTTTATCAACTCTCTTAATTACCTAATTATTATTTAACTAATTGTTGACTGAATGTATAAATGAATGAAAGAATGAATGAACTGTAAAATTAGAATCAGAAAGGCTGCAATCTTAGTGAATGGCTTACAAATATGTGTAGTTTTTGCTTTAATAATAGTGATAACAAAGAAAATTCTAATAAATTCCAGAAAAACTAAAGGAAAATTAAGAGATCTCAAAGTTTCACAGTCATATGATGTCAATTACATCTTAATTTTTCAAATATGTGTTGTTCTTTCTCTCTCCATATATATATATATATGTATGTATGTATATGTATATATATATATATGTATGTATGTATATGTATATATATATATAGTAAAAATGTTTTATCTTTTATTTCAAACTTATGTAAAAGTTGCAAGAATAGTAAAAATAACTACAACAAGATTCCAATAATACTTATTTCTTGTGGTTTTATTCAGCATCAAGTGAGTTAGTAGTACAAAGAGCTATAGAAGCAAATAAGCGAGAGAAAATGTGCTTAGAATGAATAAATACTGGTTGTTATTATTAAGCTTTGTTTTGTCACCTGAACAATGGGGATAATAAGAATGCCTATCTTATAAGATTATTACATGTATAAAACTTAGAAACCCAGGCTCTTTCCAGCTTAAGTTAACAGCAGCCTATGCTACTTAAATAATAAACTTCTTACTGGAAGAAACCCAATCTTGGTTTCTAGGATTACTTAATAACACTACAATACAATCAAAATGGCCTATGCGTAGTTCTTTTTTGGCCTGGAGTCAACAATTATATCAACTTTTCCCATTTTGGGCTTACCTAGGCTTCACATCAATTGCTATCAATGTGAGGATGAATCTAGTTGATCTTTGCTGAAGCAAATCTAGTAAATCATTTGATTTTAGGAAGCTATTTACTGGGGATGAAGATACAGTCACATTATTGTTGAATTAAAAAGCTAATAAAAGTTTGGGTTAAAAAAACAAACAAACCCAGCCTATTTGTTAATCTCCCATTTTCAAACTAGTGTTTTTGTGTTTCAGGATGGGGGCCGGGCAGGAAGGGTTGCAGGTGCAGCATGCCAGCGGTACTCAAAGCCCCATGATAAACATGGCAGGTCTTTCTGGAGCTCAAATTTCATGTGAAGACTGAAATGTTGATGGGGAAATGAGATTTTATGTTAAAACAAACATGGAGACACATGGAATTAAAATACAGATTTTACATGAATTTTACAGATGAAGCATATCACTTGAAAATATTTAAAACTATTTGACTCATGTTTGTAGACATCTGAGACCTATAAATTCACTTGGCTCTACCATTAGAAGTATTGTCAATCATCAATTATTTACTTCTTTAACAAGTACTTATGTAGGGTCAACTATATGCCAGACATTGAACTATACTCAGTGCGAAGGTGAACAAAAATCTCTCATTGCAGCATTATTTACAATAGCCAATATGTGGAAACAACCTATGTGTTCATTGATGGATGACTGGATAAAGAAAATATAGTATATACAATGGAATATTATTCAGCCATAAAAAAGAAGGAAATCCTGCCATTTATAGCAATAGGGATGGATCTTGAGGGCATTCTGATAAGTGAAGTAAGTTAGACAGAGAAAGACAAATACTATGTGATCTCCCACATGGAATCTAAAATAATTGAACTTATATGAGTAGATCCAGAAAATGTATTGGTGGTTGCCAGAGACGTGAGTGCGAGCAAGGGGGATGGATAAAGGTGGTCAAAAGGTACAAACTTCCGCTTACAAATCAGCAAATTTTGAGGATGTAATTGTGACTATAGTTAACAATATTGTACATTTGAAACTTCCTAAGGAAGTAGATCTTAAAAGTTCTCATTACAAGAAAGAAAATTCTAACTCTGTGAGGTGATGAATATTAACTAAACTTGTGGTAATCATTTTGTAATATACACATGTATCAAATACTTATGTTGCACACTCTGAACTAATACAATGTTATCAACAAAATGAAAAGACAGCGTACTGAATGGAAGAAGATATTTGCCAATGATACATCCAATAAAAGGTTAATATCCAAAAGTTATAAAGAACTCATACAACTCAACAGCAACAAAACAAACAATCCAATTAAAAAATTGGCAGAGGACTTGAACAGACATTTCTCCAAAGAGAACATACAGATGGCCAATAGATACATGAAAAGATGCTTAATGTCACTAAGAGAAATGCAAATCAAAATCACAATGAGATATCACCTCACACCTGTCAGAATGGTCATCATCAATAAATTAACAAACAAGTGTTGGTGAGGATGCATGGAAAACGGAACCCCCTACACTGTTGGCAAGATTGCAAATTGGTGCAGCCACTATAGAAAACATTTGGAAGTTCCTCAAAATGTTAAATTAAAAATAAAACTATCTTATGACCCAGCAATTCCACTTCTGTGTATTTACCTGAAGAAATCCAAAACACTAATTTGAAAAGATGCAGGCACCCCTATGTTTATTGCAGCATTATTTACAATAGTCAAGATATGGAAGCAAGCCAAGTGTCCATCAATAGACAATTGGATAAAGAAGAGGTGGTACATGTATATAATGAAATATGACTGTGCCATAAAAAAGAATGAAATCTCATCATTTGTGATATGAATGGACCTAAAGGGTACTATACTAAGTGAAATAAGTCAGATTGAGAAAGACAATACCATATGATCTCCCTTATATGTAGAACCTAAAGAACAAAATAAATGAACTAACAAAGCAGAAACAGACTCATAGATACCGAGAAAAAACTGATGGTTGCCAGAGGGGAGAAGGAACTGCATGAAAAAGGTGACAGTATTAAGAAGTACAAATTGGTAGTTACTAAATAGTCACAGGGATGTAAAGTACAGCATAGGGAATATAGTCAGCAATGTTGCAACAACTATACATAGTGCCAGGTGGGTACTAGACTAATTGGGGGGAATCACTGCATAAATTATACAAATGTCTAACCACTATGCTGTATGCCTGAAACAATATATAAGAATATTGAATGTCAACTGTAACTGAAAAAAGAAAAAAAAATTTTAAATCCCATGGTAATGAAAGATTGAACACACCCATTTCTACTACTAAACTCCACTTTCTGTGTCCTGGTCTCTCACCCCACCTCTCCTGCCTGCCACAATCATTCCTGCTGGAGAAGAATTATATATAGGACACTGAACATCCTACAGGTGGGGACAGAAAAGGACAAAGCTCTGTTCTCAGTCCTAGACCTGGGTCTATAATAGTTTGGCAGCAGTTTGTATGGCCACATAGATTTCCCTCCCAGAATTTTTCAATTCTTTCTACTTGTCATTTTCTATGCTACATGATATTTCATTGGGTTAATGTACCATTAGCCTAGACCTCAACACATTATCTTCATATTTTCATTGTTATGATATTGTAATAAACTCTCTGTGTCTTTTAAAAATAAATAAATGAATACAATGTTATATGTCAGTTATATCTCAGTAAAACTGGGGTGCGGGGGAAGGTGATCAAGACTCATGTAGCTCCTGCCCTCATGGGGCTTACGATTAAGTAGTAGGATAGTTTTTGTTGTTTTCTAAGTTAAGCTAACTTAATTTCATAACAACTTTATGGGTTCTATTAGTTATTTTATTAACACTGTGTTACTCAAGATATTTTCTTGAAAGTAAAAATAAGCAGGATTCTCAGACACAAAATAATGAGGCAAGCCTTGAGAATATTATGCTAAGTGAAATAAGTCAGATTGGGAAAGACAAATACCATATGATCTCACTTATATGTGGAATCTAAAGAACAGAATAAATGAGCAAACAAAACAGAAATAGACTCAGAAATATAGAAAAAAAACTGTTCATTGCTAGATGGGACAGGGGTAAGGTGGAGGGATTAGAAAGTGCAAATTAGTAGACACAATATAGTCATGGGGATATGAAATACAATATGGGGAATATAATCAACAATGTTTTAAAGATCATGTAAGGTGACAAATGGACACTGGACTTTTCAAGGGGATCACTTCATAGACTGTGCAGATGCCTGATCAATGCACTATACACCTGAAGCTGAAGTGGAATAATATTGTATGTCAACTATAAGAAAAAATTATATGTGGTCACAGGAGGTGGAGTATAGCATAAGTCAGTGGTATTGTAACAGTTATATAAGATGTCAGAGGGGTAGTAGCTTGGGGGAGGGGGGTTATCACTCTGTGAGGGGTGTAAATAACTATTACGTTGCTTTGTACACCTGAAACTAATAAAAAAAGAAAAGAAAAAATAATGTGGCAAGGATAATCCCATTTAGATATAACGAGACTAAAGATGGTGAGGTATAGATTGGAAAGAAGCAAGAATTAATGCGAGGAGACTACTTTAGGGGCAATCTCTGTAGTACATGTGACACATGTTAAGGAAAATGGAGTTAGAGTTAAGTGGATTGAAAATATACTTCAAAGGTGAATGCAGTACATCTTCATGGTTGGATAAGGGGAGGAGATGAGAAGAGAAATATCAAGATGATTTCTACACTTGAACAAATGGGTGTTTAAAGGAAAGATTGGAAGAGGGCAATGTAAGGTTAAGAGAGAAGTCAAAGATTTTTGTTCAGCTTTGGGCATATTAATTTTCAGCTATATCTGAGACATCCAGTTAGAGGTGTTCAGTAGACAGTTGTATATGTGAGTCAGGAACTTTGAGAAAGACATTTTAGCTACAGATAACATCTTGGCATCTGTGTAACACAACATTATTTTAAAATATGCTGCTTGGTTTGTTTAAACTTTCGTCCTTTAGCTTGTGTCATGCCTTCTTCCTAACATTTAAAGCCCTGGGAATAAACATTTAGCAATAGCAAATATAATTTCCTGCAACATTTAGAGGGTACGGAGCTAAATCCTTCAGGATTTTGGTCATTAAAGAGCACAACAGCTTTGAAGATAGAAAAAAACATGCAATAAAAGGTAATATGTTATAAGTATACCATAACGATAGTACAGACATTAACTGGCAGAGAGAGCTCAGTTTCATAAATATCAGCCCAAATATCAAAGTAGGGAAGTGAATAAAGATAAGTAGTACATCAAGAGGGACAGAGTAGTAACAGGAAAGAAGTCCAGGGGCATAAATAATAGCGAATATACATTTTTAGATGGATATGTTGGGAGCTGTTTGGGGCCATTCGTACCTCGCAGTACTGCAGCAGTTGTCAGACTAGTTAATGGAAGGCAGTCATGAAGCCAGAAACCCTGGGCAGGAAACTCCATGGGCTGGGCAATGGAGTTTATTCCTATCATAATTACGTGTCCTGTTGCAGGAACCATGTGTGATTCCTGTAGATCACTTAATAGATCTCATCCATTTTTCAAGTGTCAAGAAATGGTACCAACCTGTGAGCCCAAGGAACATCTTCCTGTTTTTAGCTCCTTAAATTTAGACATAGCACATTCTTACTACTACAAGGCCAATTTGAGTTACAGTTTCAGGGTGGAGTTACTTGCACAAGTAAAGATGATATGTGCTCAATAAGCTTCCACTCTTTAGCTTACTCTGACATATCCAGTTTCTGATACTCACCTGAGGTGCCATGTAGATTTGTAAGGGAAATCTTGTGAAAATAAAAACATTGCACATATATCACACTTTGAATTTTATTGCCAGAAAATGGTGAAAGGTGGGAATGTAGCAGTAACACTAGAAGAGCAGTTCCTTTTGTTTCTGCCTCTTCCATCTGCTAGAAACAATGTGTAAAAGCCTTGTCAACAAGAAGCACAGTGGTCATGAGCAGCAGGGGACTACTGATCTCCAATTTGGGACAATTTTGACAATGAAAGGTCACACTAAAATACATTGATGGATGTAAAAATAGTATTACTGAAATTTGTTTAACTTATTCTTAAAACATAAAAATATTATTTAAAAATTGATTTACATAGATTACCTAAATATTAAAAATATAACCTGAAAAGAATTATTCCTGATACATTCTCATGTATTTTTATCAACCAAAACTTCCTAGCTTTACTGTCTGTAATAGAGTTTCACTGGTATTTTTCTGAAGAAGTCATTATTTTCAATGTGATTTAATTATTTTTAACTTTTTATGAAATTTTTGGAGATCTTCAAAATTGCATGTTATTTTTACTAAATTTGAAACATTGACACTTTCAATATAGATCACAATACATATATTTTTTTTTTTTGATAAATACTCTCTAAAGGGGCTTAGGTGCCTGGGAAGAACATTTTGCTAAATTGAAAATATTTTCAGTTCTAATTTGTTTATTATTAAGTGTTTCAGCCCAAGTGTTTTTCATAGGAACTGTCCCCCTCTTCAGAGTTCCTTTATCAACAAATAATATTGTAAGACAAAACTGTCAAAGAGGTTGCCTGCATTTTTGGTTTTTTCAATGGTTTTCCAAATTTAGATGCTGAAAAATTAATGCTTTATAGAATATGAATATTCTGAAATTAAGAGCGCCATATAGAATATAAATATATCCTAAAATTAGGAACTCTATCAAAAGATTATTCTAACAAATTAAGATATTCTAAAGCATATTTATGGAATTTAAAAATTAAGTCTTGTTCTTTTTTTGAGAACTCAATATTTGGTTTGATTTGTTCAGTTCCTTTTTTGTTTCAGTTCCTTTCATCACCTTTTAGTGTGCTTTTATTTGCAAACTTTGTTTATGAGAAAAGCTATTCCCGGAAAGTTTCAAGAGCTGAAGTTTCAAGAGCTGAAGTATTAATGTGCTCCATTGACTGAATATGATGATTGAAGATTTCCAAATGATTTTGCAGAAAAAAATGCATCCAAAAATTAGGATTTATTTATAAAAACTTGTTATTCAATGAGAATGAGGAAGGATGCCAAGAAAATGCTGATTGTTTTGCTGAAGTATCTTTATTTTTTTGTTGTTGTTGTTTCAACATCAACTTTGTCTCCAAAATTTTTTAACAAAGTTATTCTATCCGTGTATATATAAAAATATTTATAAATCTTGGCACTTACAGATTCCATTTTGATTTGTAGAATATTGCAATTTGTTGGATCGATGTGACTCATCTTGATTTCCAAGAATATGGTTGCCTGGTGCTTAGGGCAGCCACCTTATTTTATGTTCACTTAATTTTTCTCTTTCTTTCTTTCAATATATTTTATTTTTATTTTTAATTTTTCAATTATAGTTGACATACAATATTTTATTAGTTTCAGATGTACAGCATAGCGATTAGATATTTATATAACTTACAAAGTGATTCCCCCGATAAGTCTAGTACCCACCTGACACCATACATAGTTATTACGGTATTATTGACTATATTTTCTATGCTGTGCTTTACACCCTACGACTATTTTATATTTGCTAATTTGTAGTGCTTAATCCCTTCACATTTTTCACCTAGCCCCACGATCACCTATTATCTGGCTACTGTCAATTTGTTCTCTGTATCTATGAACTTGTTTCTGTTTTGTTTGTTCATTTATTTTGTTTTTTAGATTCCACATATAAGTGAAATCATATGGTATTTGTCTTCTTCTGTCTGACTTATTTCACTTAGCATAATACTCTCTAGGTCCATCCATGTTGTCGCAAATTGTAAGATTTCATTCTTTTTTTATGGCACAGTAATATTGCATTGTATGTATGTACCACCTCTTTAATCATTAATCATTTATTGATGGACACTTGGATTGCTTTCCATATCTTGGCTATTGTAAATAATGCTGCAATTAACATAGAGATGCATATATTTTTTCAAATTAGTGTTTTGGGTTTCTTTAGATAAATACCCAGGAATGGAATTGCTGGGTCATAAGATAGTTCTATTTTTGATTTTTTGAGGAACCTCCATATGGTTTTTAATAGTGAGTACTCCAATCTGCAATTCCACCAACAGTGCATAAGGGTTCCCTTTTCTCCATATCCTCAGCAAAACTTGTTTGTTGATTTTTTGATGATAGCCATTCTGATAGGTGTGAGGTGATAGCTCATTGTGGTTTTAATTTGCATTTTCCTGACGATTTTGTATGTTGAACGTCTATTCGTGTCTATTTGCCATCTGTATGTCCTCTTTGGAGAAATGTCTAATCATGTCCTCTGCCCATTTTTAAATTAGACTGCGTATTTTTTTAATGTTAAGGTATGCGAGTTCTTTGCATATTTTGGATATTAACCTCTTATCAGATGTATCCCTAGTGAATATCTTCTCCTGTTCACTAGGTTGTCTTTTTGTTTTGTTGATAGTTTCCTTTACTATTCAAAAACTCTTTAGTTTGATATAGTTCCATTTGTTTACATTTTTTTGTTTCCCTTGCCTGAGGAGACATATCCAAAACAATATTACTAAGAGCGATGTCAAAGAGTTTGCTGCCTATGTTTTCTTCTAGGAGTTTTATGGTTTCAGGTCTTACATTTAAGTCTTTAATCCATTTTGAGTTTATTCTTGTATATAGTGTAAGAAAGTGGTTTTTTTCTTTTCTTTTCTTTCTTTTTTTTTTTTTTGCATGTATGTGTCCAGTTTTTCCAACACTATTTATTGAAGAGACTGTTTTTATCCCATTGTATATTGTTGCCTCCTTTGTCAGAGATTAATTGACCATGTAGGCATGGGTTTATTTCTGGACTCTGTATTCTGTTCCATTGATCTATATGTCTGTTTTTATGCCCTTACCATGCTGTTTTGATTACTGTAGCCTTGTAGTATAATTTGATAAACTGCCAGCTTTGTTCTTCATTTTCAAGATTGCTTTGACTATTCAGGGTCCTTTATGGTTCCATATAAATTTTAGAATTATTTGTTCTAGTTCTGTGAAAAATACCATTGATATTTTGATAGGGATTGCATTGAATCTGTAGATTGTTTTGGGTAGTATGACTATTTTAACTATGTTAATTCTTCCTATCCATGAGCACGGTATATGCTTCCACTTATTTGTATTTTCTTCAATTTCTTTCATCAATGTCTTATAGTTTTCAGAGTATAGGCCTTTCACTTCCTTGATTAAATTTATTCCTAGGTATTTTATGTTTTTTTGGAGCAATTATAAATGAGATTGCTTTCTGATAGTTTTTATTGGTGTATAAAAATGCAATTGATTTCTGACATAGAGTTTGTACCCTGCTCTAATTTCTGTGGTGATGAGTTTGTTTAGTGTGGGCCTATGTTCTTCATCAAGGTGGTAGTCTTTGTGTGATCTCCCATCGGTAGTTTGCTGAATGGCTGTAATGTATTAGTTCAATTTCTAATGTTTTCAAGACCTGTTGTTTTGAGAGCTTGGTATCTGAGCCCCACATGCTGCCATACTTCAACTGTATTGGCCCTCTAGTGCAAATTAGTTTTGATCAGAATCTATGTGACTAGGTTTGATCGTTTAGGTTAGTTTGTTGCATAGGTGAAATGACTTTTCTTGATATTGGGCTCTGAGTCTTGCTACCTTCATCCACAATTAGACCCTGCCTTTTGCTTAGAGAAAGATTCCGATGAACTCCATGGTTTATTACTGTATTTGACCATGAATTACTGCTTGTCAAATGTTCTATTACCCAGAAAATACACTTTGAGATGGTGATTGCAGGCAGGTGATTTATTAGGGAGTGTTCTTGGGGTTAACACCTGTGAAAAGGAAGGAAAAGAAAGCAGAGGCAGAAGTTCAGCTGCAATACAATCTCAGTAGAAACCATAGCTGACCCTCCTGGGAGTTCTAAAGATGGAAGGAGCCTTACCAGCCGTCCTGAGCTGGGGTGAGGTGGCTAAGCTTTTATAGTCCCAGGTTCATCAATCACCGAATGAAGGCTGCCCATAAAGAGGGCTAAGGTTTTATCTAAAGGGGGCCAAGAGCTGAGGGGCTGTCTGCCAGCAGTGCTCCCAGCAGCTGGGACAATAAGTCCTTTATTCCTGGAGGGGAATCTTAGCAGTGCATTACAGCACCTACACTTCCCTTTGAAGTACATGCAGTTCTACAATTAGCATTTTTCCCCTACATGTTGAGAACAAACTTGCAGAAAATCAGAAGCCAGAGTGCCTAGGGCCACAAAAATTGTAATGTATCCCTGAAACCTGGATATGCCTACTTCTAGACTGTCTGTTATAAAATATAGTTAATATCTTTATTACTTAAGTCACTATTAGTCAGAGTTCTATTACTTGTAATCAAAAGCATCCCTAACAAAATACAATCATATTAATACAGCCAAGCAATTCAAAGACAAAAATAATCAATCCAAAAAAATCAACTGTTGACTTTTGATGGGCTGAATAGGAAGGGCCTCTACTGTGGAGATGGTATTTGGGCTGAAACCTGAGCTACAATTTGGGAACAGGCAAGTGAGGATGTGAAAAGAGCAGTCCTGGCAGAAGTGGGAACCATTGCAAAAGCCCAAGACAGAGGTGAGTTTGGCAGGTTCACCAACATGCTGCTCAATGGTGGAATCAGTATCTCGATGGCATCTCTAGGGACTACAATGTTTGGGCATGAAAATAAGATATTCGAGGGCACTGGGTGGAGACTTTTGGATAGCTTTCAACTAAGGTCCAAGGTGAGAATCTGGGAATCGGGGAATCTGGGCAAGGAAGGGTGCAGCATATACCCCAGGACAGAATTTGGCTTGTCGGTCTATGGCTTAAGATGTTTTAGATGCTCCAATGATAAGTTATTTTTCTTTAAAGAGATAAAGTTTGTATTTTGTTTGTTTGGGATTCTGTGTGTTTGTTTTTGCTCACAAACATGTTAATATGGTCAAGCACATTTTAAATGTGAAAGGTAATTATAATAACAAAAATTATCAAATAAAGGATTATGATTTAGGAAGAAGAATATTTGTACAAGAGATTGTCTGCAATTGCCAGAAGGGGGAAAAAAAACAACAACTAGTAAACACGAGGAGAATAAGACTTCTGTGCAGGAATGTGTATGCATTTATATAAATACATTTAAAGAGATAAAGGGCTTTATAGCATCATAAAACTGTATTAAATGACAGGAGCATAACAACAGAAGGCTATATCTTACTTTCATGAATAAACCTGGTAGAAGTGAAGCTGAGTTAGTGCCGCAGGTCAAAAAATTGCCGGAATGTTTTCAGCAAAATTGCTGGAGAGTTACTGGAAAATGTCTTTTTTTAACCTTCATGGAGATAAAATAATGAGAAACTACTGAAAGAAAAAAAGTAATATTCTATGGACCAAGACTCTTAAGAAAAGATGACTCAAGAGTAACAAAAAAACTTTCAGACATTAATTTGTGACTGTACAGCACTAATGATGCCAATTTACAGATGTATTTGTTAAACCGCTGCCAGTAATCACTGAGGAATTACAGAAAATGGGAAAGATTTCAGTGTCAGCCAGGGTTCATGGCAGGAGACAGAAACATTTTAAGTAGGCAGAGATTTAATACAGTAAATTGGGTGCTTGTGAAATCATTGGAAGGCCTGGAGAGGTGATCGCTAGTCTGGGCTTCCTGGAATGACTGCCAGACACTAGAGAGCTGAATCACCAGGGAAGCTTCTGCCTCTGACACTAGCCTATAACCATCGAGCTTCCAGAACACGATTGTAACTGAGATTTGGGAATCACAGAGCTGGAGCTATGCACTCACTACTGCTGCTGTCACCACTCCGTCATGCTGGTGACTGGGCACTGGAACCTGGAGTCCACTGCAGCCTGTACTTCAACTCCTTTCACCCAGGGTTCTGCAGAATGACATGAACCATTGCTTCAGAAGAAAATCCCACCTCTCCATGAGACCTTGCTTGCCAACCAAGAAATGTTCAAAGATGACAACCCTCACTTTTGATTTACAAATTGCTCACAGTTGCATCTACGTGGCAGGACCTTATTGGAATTCCAAGCATTAGCTCTGAAAGCATCTGGGAATTAATTACACATTTAACTCTTATGTCTCTTTAACGCAGGAAGGCATGATACAAGGGATCGAATGGAAGTTCAGGGAGCCAAACTTTATAGTTCCTAGAATGTGGATACCGTTCCACGTAACTATAGACAAACATTCTTATTTCTTCAGAGGGAAGAAAGAGATCATAAGAGACACCTGCTGGATTTGACATTGATCTTAGTATTGGTTAGAAAAGATACCGTGTGCCATTAAGACAGGATGCAGTGATCACTGGGAATAGGGGTTTCATTAAAAACAAACCAAACTGGATAGCTTATTAAAGGTGGTAAGTAATAGAACTGTAAGGCTATAATGTATCTAGATTTTAACAAGGCTTTTGCTCCAAACTTTTATATCATGGGGCAAACAAGATAGTAGTACAGTTGAATGGATTTATACTGAGCAGGCAGATTTTAAAATGCTGATTAGTAGCTACATGTCCAATTATAATACATGCTGTAGAAGCTTATACTTTATCTTGCCCTGCATTACACAAAGACTCCAGAAAGGACACTGATTGTAAAACTAGCAGTAGGTATTATTTATTGAGTGCTCACTCTAGGTGTGGCCCTATAAATATATTACTACCTTGTTTATTCCTTGTAACAGTCTTTTCAGGTTGTTATTATTTCCATGATAACCATGAGGAAACTGATGCCAGAAAGAGCAAGTGGCTTGCTCATAGCTCCATGCTTAGTAAGCAGCAATGCTGAGAATCATGCCTAAAAGTGCTTCACGGAAGAGCTACCAGAGGGAGGGAAGTGCCATCACATGTCTAAGAGAAACGGACCAGTGAATGTACCTGCCAAGAAAGCCAGGGGATGGCATTTTCTCAGTTATTCCAAATGAAGTTGAGGGCTGGCCCACTGTCTTGCAGGATCTGGTCAGTATTTCAGGGACTGAGACTCACATTGACACGCTTCACTGAAAACTCACATGCAAAACCAGATGCCATTTTATTAAGTTATGAGAAATGTGACAGTCAAGCCGACCACATAGAGGCAGTACTCTTCGTGCACCATTTGTAGGAGAGCCTGCTGAGCAGAATGCGGACCACAGAGCATAGAATCAGCTGAAGGAGACGCTGATCAGCATGCTAACTGGCTGCAGTCTCTGACAGTCACCACGAGGCTGGCTGACAGCATCCCTGGACCGACCGACCTGCGAGGGCGCGTTCTTACTTGGTCAGGCAGAGCGTGAATGTGCCTCTGACTCCTTTATACACGACTCATTGCTAGTCTTTCTTTAGCTATTTTAATGATTTCAACTAAGTTGTTTCAGGTTAAAATGTAGTCTTTCCTTTTTAGGTGACTGTTCAGAACAAGTTCCTGCTGATAACAATTTATTCCCTTTAAAAAGCGAGTTGAATTTCTGTATTTCCACATCTACTGTTGTCCTTGCACACTACCTATAAGATGCAGGTCCATCGGACTCTTTCCATTACCTGTGCTGCCATTGGTCGGTTCGCGAGAACAACCAAGAACAGAAGCACCAGTGCTGACGTACAGAGTTTGATAGCAGCACACATATTTTTAAAAAGACAGCTTTTGCATTTTAACACAGGCTGACTGCGTGTGATGCAGTTATCAAAGAAGCCAGGCTAGATTTACCTGTATTAACTGTCAACATAATGAATGGGCAAGTGAATGAATGAATGAAGGGCTTGATGGCCCTACCCTAATCTTCACGGACACTGCACATCTAGAGTAGCAATGCTTATTTAGTGCAGAGTCCACATTTTCAGAGGATATTTGACAGACTGGAATATATTTAGAGGAAACTGACCAGATGGTGATGGGCCTTGGAAACACATTCTGACAAATGGTGGTAGGACTCTGGTGATAGTTAGCTTAAAAAAGAAAAGACTTAGAGGAAAGACAAGAAAAGCTGAGAGTTACTGAGTGCTTGTATAGTAGGCCAGGCATCGTGCTCCGTCTTTTAAAGGGTTTTGAACATTGCGGGTCTCTCATAATGAAAAGGGAATACTTTATTTTGAGCTTCCCTAGAAGACAGGGCTGACAGTAACCAACAGAAACCACAGGGAGACACCTGTGCTGATTAGATGATGACATTTCCAACTCTCAGAGATGGCCAGCAATAGGAAAGCTGCGCTTCATGTCACAGGGTCCCTCTTCTTGGAGATGCCCAAGCAGAGACTGGTCTTGCTTTTGATGGCGATATTTTGGAGAGGAATAAGCATTATATGGAGGCATGGATCAGGTGAACTCTGAGACCTTGCCCAACCTTCTCCTGTGAATGCAGCACTATCCTACAATACAGTAATCCCTGTTGTTTGTCTTTTGGTTTAGTGGCATGAGCCATAAAAGATTAATGTCACTTCCAATTCGATAGATCAATTGTAGGGGACACCAGCGGCTGTTGTCATTCCTGGTTCTCAGACAATCCAGTGCAACCCAGAGTTGCAGGGACAGGGAAAAACTTTTTGCGACTGGGTCATTAGGTATAATTGTAAGAAGGGACTCACTCCCCCCATTTGATCCCAGACCCATGTATTCTGCCTATGGGAGAAACAGTACCATACATTGATTGCCTTTTCAAACCGTGGTACATTATCATTCTCAAATAGTTTGAAAGCTTCAAATGGTAATAGCATTCATTTCTGTTTTTGTATCTAAATGCAGGTCTTTATGCTTCTGCAGTTCCCTCTGATTGCATTTCCTATTTTGATCTTTTTTATTGTTGATGAGTGAAACTTGAGTATCAACCAATCTGTGCTTTCTTTCATGGCAATTAACATCACACCTTAAAAGCTGGTTCCTGTGAATGAGGAAAAAGAATATCCAGTTGAAATAATGAAAGATGCAGTTTTATAGCTAGAGAAAACCTAAATATCACATATTAATAGACGAGGAATTCAAGCCCAGGGAGATGAAATGACTTGCCACCATCACATGCCTTGTGGGAAAACTGAGCACGTGTCCTTCTTTTGTCCCCCACTCACTGATGCAATTATATACTGTATTCTTATCAAGGTACTTTTTTTCTTTTTTTCTTTCCTTTATTTTTATTTCCTAGCAAGTAAAATATTTTTATACTGGTCAATTTTATATCTTTCTTTACAGGCTGATTTTGACATGTGACCTGAGGAGAAGGTATCTGGGTAGATTTCCAAAATAGTACTTTTTTTAGAGCATATCCTTAGTTCTGTAGGCAGGAATTCTAAGGACAACTTGTTCGTAATCCTGGATTTCTCTTGGATCTCTGCAGTGCTGCGTATGATGCTGTCCTTGATAGAAATGTGGCCATTAAGAAGCTTAGCAGACCATTTCAGAACCAAACACATGCCAAGAGAGCTTACCGGGAACTGGTCCTCATGAAGTGTGTGAACCATAAAAATGTGAGTTGTTATTTTTAAACTTCTGGCAGTGGGAGGTTGTGAGATTGTGGAAAGAAAATCAGTATGACAGGAAAGTCTTTCTTTACTTTGCAATTTCTGTCTCTTAAGGTTGTTTATCCTGTCCATATGCTACATTTGATTTCATTGTCCTCATGGTAGCTTTCTGCTTAAAAATCTTCTACAAACCATATGGTGTGGAGGGGATGGATTTCATAGGTATTCCCTGTTATGAAATTCACCATATTTGGTTATTTTGTTCTAAATTCAACAGAGAGCGCCATGCTCTTCCAAAATAAAAACAACACCAATAACCAAAAACCTCCTACACAACAATATACCATATTTCTTTTTAATTCAAATTTAATTATTAACAGGTGAAGGTTTTTATCTCCTTTCTCTTTTAGCTATAGTCTGGCAATGGCCTCAAGTTGTTCAGTGTACACACTGTGCTTTGGCGTCTTGTTTTTTTGTATGGTTGGGAAACTGTGCAGGGACATATCTGCAAAGCACTTCAGAAAAGAATCAGCAAGAACATTTCTCATTGGAACTCAGCAGGGTACACCATTACAGAACTCTCCTCATTTCAGAACATAAGCTGCTTCAACCATAGGCCAGGGCCTCTAGAATTCTTTCTATGCTCCCGTTCTTCTTAGTAAGGGCAAATGGAAGATAACTCATTGTTTCAATGACTATTATTCATTAATAAATTATAATAAACATAGTACATATAATTTATTGCATACAAATATATAATAAAAGTTGTTATACATTATTATAATAAAACTATAAAAACAATAGCTATCATTCCCTGTGAAGTTTTTCCGAAGTATGAAAATCACCCAAAAGATATGAAATTATCAGTGTAGTTTATAAACAAGTGAATTTTTCTATCAATGGCACTAAGAAGCAGCAAATGTATGACTGTTCAGTTGAAAGATGGTTGACATGCAAATATGTGGATTCAGGCCCAATGACAGTGTTTCTCTTTGTCTCTATTATCTACTCCAATGGTGTTTTAGTTCAGCCATTTGACAATTTTTTTTAATGAATAAAATGTGCCAGGTATGGGTCTAGGTGATGTAGATGCTAAGAATATAGCAGTGAAGATAAGAGACAGATTCCTGCCCACGCGGAGCTCATGTTCTACCTGCAAGAGAAAGGCACTCTACAAAACTGATGGGTAAAAACTGATGGGTAAATGTATGGAATGTCCGATAAGTGCTATCAGGGAAAACAAAACAAGGAACATAAATTCTGGTCCATGTCGGTGGAGTAGGCTTGCTCATTTAAACAGGTTGAGTAGGAAAGGCCTCACTGAGAAAGGAAATTTTATGAAGTATGTACCCTTCTTTAATTTGGCCATGCAAAGAACCTGATACTTCTAGAAGGGAGTATAAAAATGATGGAAAGGATAATTCCTAGGAAAAGTCATTCTACTAAAGCAATTTGTTCTTTCATTATGTTAAATAAAGACAGGAGCAAGATTAACCACATGACCAATGCAGTCTATTTTTATGATGGCAAGAGGGTAAGAAATAACAACAGCAATGAGGAATGGATGGATATGGGCAATGAAGCAACTGTGTGGAAAATTTTGATAGTTTGTGTTGTCATATATTTATATTCCCTTAATCCTCTTTCTAGCTCTTACAATGCAATAAGTACATTGTGAAGAAATCCCCACTTACTTGGGAATTTGAGGGAATCATACTCCCTGTTCTTGATGGAACAGTTCACATTGGGTGTGAAATATGGAGGTTCACATTTATGATACCTAAAAAAGGAGTTCCAAATTGAAATGATAATTTTTTGATAGCATCCTACCTGCTGCTCCCTTGTGTTTGTGTTTGTATGCATGTATGTACTTAAGTTTATTGAACTATATTTCTGGAACTTGTTAACAGAGAAGTCTGCTTACAACCAAATGTAAACTTCACTCCAGTACTTACAATATTAACTAAAAGCAGTCAGAATGCAGAACTCTGTTAATGCTGTGGGAAGTGACACAGCAAAGTAATCCCAAATAAGTCTTGAATAATAGAGAAGAAAATCCATTTGGAAAATGAATAGTTAATTCTAGGAACTGATAGCTTGTGTGATTGTGGGGCCGTGACAAACATTCATTCACATCTGTGCGTTTTAAGGTCTTGGAATAAAGGAACTTAATCAAATTCCTGCTTGGAAACTGTTCCACTAAAATGGAAATACCTGTGATGATCTGCTTTGAAAGACAAGATTTTTAATTGCTTATTAGTAGGAATTAGAATTTATAAGGAAGCAAAGAAAGAACAGAGGAGAAATCTCAAAGGGAAATCAAAGAAGATGAAGGTGATTTAAAAAGAAACGTATAGGAAAAGAGAAAATAAGGATGCATAGTGGGGAATTTGTCTTTTAAAATAATACATCTTGATTTACTTAAAATTGCAATGCTATTTTCTAGATTAATTTAGATTACCTAGACTATTTATTCACCAGGTGATCTGAGTTGGCATTTTCCCATCTTTAAGGGTTATATGTGTGTTGTATGTGTGTGTGTCCTATGCACAGTCTCTGATGTTTTTGTCTGAACAAATATCAACAAGACTGATACTTTCAAAGACTGATAAGGTAATAGAAAAACAGACCCACTATATATGTTTCAATGAGAGATGTACCACATAGGCATTTTTCAACACACACTATAATTAAACATACAGGATAATAAGATACTTTAATTACAAGTTTTAAAGAATGTTTGAAATAATTTATTTCTATATGTATATTCCATACTGCAAGTTTGCTTTAGAAGAGATGATCTTAGGTTTTTCTGATATGTTATAACCATTGCCATATATATATATATATATATATATATATATATATATAAAATTTCATAAAGTAATACGAAATTACATATATATGAAAATATTGGATGGTATTATGATTTTTTCTTAATAATTCCTCAAGAAATGAAAACTACTCAAGGCCTAAAAGCATTCCTGACAATTGACTACATTTCTCAGATGTTTAAAATAATTTTGTTTTATTTTTATTTCTTCATAAGTTTCGATACCACTTATGAAGTTCACTGAAATTTGTTAATTCGTAATGTTAAAGATGTATAAGTATTAAACTTGTACTTACCTAATTTATATGAAATAGTTACATCTATCCTGTGAGTAGAAGATTGTTATCTATATATATATTTTTTATTTCCCACTGACACATAAGTACAGAATATTAAGCTGCATGAACATTTTGAGTTATTTATGTATGCAATTTATTTGGAAATGTGACAAAAGTATATTTGAAATTTACTTATGCTATAAGGTAAACTTCTTTACTATCTAATATATAAAATAAAACAGGAAAGAAAAAGTTTAAGAAATAGAATTTTAATACCTTTTTTACATTTTTCACTAAATTCATCATTGATATTGTCCAAGATATACCTTTCCTCACACATACCATTGGAACATTAGCTTAAATAATATTTGAGTATGAAATAGAAACAAACAAAACTAAAGTAACAACGCAGAAAACATCTTGAATTAGAGCTTCACCTTGATTTAGAGCACCAACTTGATTTAGAATACCACCTTGTTTATTTGGAGGAAAAACATGGGCTTACTAAGTCTTGTTGGGTGTTTCATTGCTGCCTCACTTTTCTTACATGGCTTTCCTCCTTTTCTTTGTTTAATTACATTCAGCCCTATATTCTACCAAAGAGTACCATACTCTAAAGCAATATCACAATTATATATCTCCTCTTACTCTTTTACCTAAGAATTTGAGCATTTTAATTGCATTTTACCCTAAAGACATACAGTATGTCCCTTTCGAGTACATTTTCCTATATTCTGTGAGACAGTTCTAGACATTTTTTCCAACTTTTCTATTTCCATCATAGCACAAGTGTGTGACTTTGAGTTGGAAAAAAAATGCTAGTTTAAAGATGCTTTTTAAGTAATTCATTCTCTTTCTTTTTCTTTCTCTCCTTCCTCTGTCCCTTCCACTGTCTCTTTTCCAGATTATTAGTTTATTAAATGTCTTCACACCCCAGAAAACGCTGGAGGAATTCCAAGATGTGTAAGTAACAAAACTCTTGAAGGAAGGGAGAGAATAGCTCTCAAATAACGCAAAGGAAATTGACAAAAATCAAATAGATGTAATCCCTTGTGGAGATCAAAGGGAGCTGGCAGGAAATGAAAAGGATCCTGCAACAGGACAGAAGGTTCTGTGTCTGGTGTTACTTCCTGGAAAGACACTTCTACTTCTTTCTGGTTTTCTGGCTCTTTGTACTTTGTTGTTCCATGTTCTTGGTTCAATCAGGGGAGGCTTATTATTTATTATGCATTTATTATTATTAAATTGATTCTGTGATCTTTCTAGAATGAGTCAAGTTGCTTTGAGATATATGAGAGACATTATAAAAATTATCTTTAAACTTTATTTCTATTTTTGTGGTGACTTTGATTTTGTGTAAAAAAAGAATCTATCTAGAAGTATAGTAAGAATAAGGACAGGAGAAGAAGCAAATCCTGGCACAGATACATTGCATATTTAACACAGATACATTTCTTGTTTCACACAGATATACTGCATTTAATGGAAGAGGCTATTCTGAAAAAAAAATAAATTCTTTTCTGTAATCATAATACTCGGGAAAAAGTTCAGGAAATTCAGGGAAAAGTGAGAACAAGATGAAAGTAGAAAAATACATGGGCAAGAGGCACACATTAATCAATGCTCCGTCTGTTAATAAACTTAGAGGAGAGTTACCATAGCTAACATGTGCAAAACTTGGAAGTTTTTCACATTCTTAATTCAGTAAAATATAGAGCAGAGAAGTTCAGAAAACTACAGATTTAGGAGAGGATTCTGACTTGTTTGAAGGACTTCTCAGGTCTTGTGATCTGGAACTAAATTGTGGATTTACTTTCCAGTTACTTAGTAATGGAACTGATGGATGCCAACTTGTGTCAGGTGATTCAAATGGAGTTAGACCACGAGCGAATGTCTTACCTTCTATACCAAATGTTGTGTGGCATCAAGCACCTTCACTCTGCTGGAATTATTCACAGGGTAAGAACACCTCCTCCAGAATTACAATTAAGATGCTTTTGGAGAAGTGAAAGTAACTGTGGATGGTTTTCTTTATGTAGGGGGCTTGGTTAAATATACTCTTCTTCCTAATTTCTTTTATGTTAGAATTAGTACATAGGTCACTCATATATAGAAGGAAACTTTAGCTATACTGTAGTTGATTTTGTTTAACATTTTGTTTAGCACATTGAGAGTCAGGTTCTGAGAAGCCTCATGTTTTCTAGCCCCTTGATTGGCAGAGGTCATATGTGCAATTGAAATAAGACAGTTCATTTAAACAGTTTGTTTCTGACAGCATAAAGACAGCTGCCCTGATCTGCTTTTCTGTCAGGCCTAGAAATGAAATATAAGATGAAAGGTTTATGTTGCCATAAAGAGAAAGCTAACAGATGACGATAAATGATATGTGTTTTTTCTAAAACCTTTTTCCAAGATGAGCCTAAATTATAAAAATGATAGTATAGGTCTCTTCTGGGTTTAAAAAACATTTCTGAGGATATGTTTTAGAAAATCTGAAAACTAATTGTAAATTCCTTCAGGGCAGTAATCATTTGCTTTATGTAGGTTTCTGCAGTGAGTTGATTGAGTGGATGGAAATTGCATGTTTCATATGATGCTGGCTTTTAATTTCTTCTGTTTCTATTGTCAGGATTTAAAACCAAGTAACATTGTAGTCAAGTCTGATTGTACATTGAAAATCCTTGACTTTGGACTGGCCAGGACGGCAGGCACAAGCTTCATGATGACTCCTTATGTGGTGACACGTTATTACAGAGCCCCAGAGGTCATCCTGGGAATGGGCTACAAGGAGAACGGTAGGGATGCTTCTGAGTAGCAGCCACGGAGACTGTGAAGAAAGTGTGTACATGCTTCAGATAGCCAAGAGTAATGTTCTCTTTCATGTATAGGAATATTTTTTTTAACCAGGGCTGCCAGCTTTCATATTCAGAGCGTTTTTAAAAACATACCACTAGGAAGAATCACTCATTAAAAATGTGAAGGATGTTCTGAGAAGTAAGCTTTACTAGAAGAACACTAAAATGTTATAGCTAAAAAGAATTGTAAATGGAGTCTGACTAAACAGTCAAGTGGATACTAATGAGCACACATGTTGTAGATACTGAGAAAAATTGCTATTTGGGCTGCAGCTCAGCTCAAAGTGAGTGTGAAAACAGGAAGAAATCTGTCTATTGGATTTAACTATTTGGCTTTATGTCATATATTAAAGAGATTGCTCTAGTCCTAGGAAAAGCTAAACAAAAATACACCACAAACGCTTGGAATGAGAATCTTTACAAATGCTCAATGCATAGTCAATTTAGAATAATCCAAATTGTTCCAGTTGGATAAGAGTCTCTTTAATACTTTAAAGTGCTCTGTAAGTGACATTTAGGATAGCAATTTCCTAGTGGTTTTTTTAATAAATTCCAAAAACCACAGAGAGAAAAATATTTTATATTACTGCTTTCATAAGGAAAATCTCGTATTCATGAACACTTTAAAAGATAGAAAGAATTTTCAAAATGTATTCCAATTTGACTTTATTGATTCAAGTGAAGGATTTATAAAATACCTATCAGAAAGCATTGCAATATATTATTTTGAAAAGACTATCTCTAACAAGTAATACAGCATATTGAAAAACATATCCAGTGTATTTAGGAATTCAAATAGTTTTAAATTAGGATTGTTATATTTACTCAATGTACCTTTCATACTTATTTTTCTATTCTATTCTATTTAGTCCTAGCATTCTATTTTTATAAGTTCTATAAAAATAATTATCATTGTATTTTTACGTGCAGGTGCTACAGGGTACTTCTATGAAAATTTCCTGGCCACCAAAGTTTTAAAAAATTTCTTTGAGTACTTCCAGACTAGAAGAGAGGCAATACTTTTGTGCATTTGTGTGAGGAAGGAAAAAAGTCTCTTAGGAAGGTCAAGTTCACTTTGATGGACAATGGAAGAACTCTGTTACCTTTTGACTTGGAACAGGCACATTTAGTCCTCTTTCCAAGGCAATACCACATATAATGTATTTGGAAAAGAAGATATTTGTATACATTCTTCACAAATTATTTTTTAAAAATCAAAGGGAGCCAATTTACAAGTTCAAGAAACCAAGGGTCTCCAGGTCTGAATTTGCCTATTATGGCTTTTCAGCTGCTTGCTGCAAAAATGGCGCACAATCTCATCACTTTTCCTTTCCTCACTAGAAAGGGTTGCAAATTACTGCCTTAGGTTTTTGGCATTTCTAGATCCGTGGAGAAGCCATACCAAGCACTCTTGTGTTATCCTCCCACTTAGGTATGGAAAGAAGGTTATCATGCAGAAAAACCCGCTTGCTCCAATTTCAGGCATGCGCAGCTAACCTGTGCACCTAACCCTGCCTTCCTTCCCCAAGAAGCGTTTCAGCTTAATGTTTTTGTCTAAAAGTTCCCTTTGTCCTACTAAAAAGCCAGTTGGAAGAGGGGAAAGATTGGTAAGAAAAGGTGCAGCATGTTTGGTTAACAAGTACAACTGAGAAAAAAATATATGTATATAACACTTTTTTTAACACCTTTAATACCTTTTTTCACTTTACTTCTAGATGACTATTTTATACATATGCTAATTAATCATATATGTTTTTCTTGAAATATTTCAAATTGAAACTAAAATTGATGTTTATTTACAAGGATTACTTCTGAAGGAAAAACTAAGTCCTGAATACTAGGGATTCCAAAACTTCTCCCTTTAAACTGTGGTTTCAGCCCTTTCCTAGTTTCTTGGATTTGGTTGGATTTCCTTGGTTGCATGTACCGAAAAGCAAAACACAGAAAACAAGAAATCATTGCCCTAGTCCACGTAACTGAATAGAATAGAAAAGAAAATGGAAATAGCTGCCCTACGGGTTGATTAAGATACTTTTGGTTTAGGTGCCGCTTTTCCATGTCACCACTTCGTGACACTAATGAGGCAATGTAAGGCACCCATAAAGTAATTTTTAAAAATTAATTTGAGTTCTCATACTAGACATTGTTTATGTAATCTTATAGTGCTGGTTTTAATTTACTTTTTTGGCCAATTTTTGGTGGGAAACAAAAATTGTACCTTCTAATCGAACTGTTCTTTTTCCTCCTCCTTCAGAAATCAATTATCTTAGTTAACTTTACTTTCCTCCCTTTTCTTCACTTCCCTCTCTCCTGTTCTAGTGGATATATGGTCTGTGGGATGCATTATGGGAGAAATGGTTCGCCACAAAATCCTCTTTCCAGGAAGGGACTGTATCCTTGTACCTTTTGCTGCAGCTTTACCTGTTTTGTTCTCTCTCCCTTTAAACACATAATGATTTTACCAGGAGAGTAAAGATAGAAGCAAAAAGTTGGGTAAGTGATATAATTGTGATTTTTTTTAAAGTGGTAATTTCTATAATCTGACCAGTACTGAAGACTACCTACCACAATTATTTATGTTAATTAAATTTCAATGGGCTTTTTTCTTCCTAAATTATTTTCTTATCTATAATTCAAAGTATTATGTGCTATTTTTCATAAATAAGAGAGGCCACCAAATCTCAAATGATTCATATATATTTATTTTTATAACTAGAAAAATAAGTCACTCTTTGCAAGTATTTTCCATCTGCTTTCTAAGAGTATTTTTATCTTCCACAGCATTTAGGCATAATAATTTCTCTCCTGGCTGACATCCTAAGCTTTTGTCTACAGTTTCACTGATTTGAATTATTCTTGACACTATATTCAGTCTTAAATAGGTCAATATAACATTTTCTCCTTAATACATGAGCCTCCACATTTAACAATCATAATTATTATTCAAATTGCCAGATGTCTGATGGGTTTCAAATAGGCTTTCTTCCCTTGACTTAGACATAGATAATTGCTTTTCCAATGAAATTTAGAATTTTAAAAAGCAATGTTGATTTGAGTTCTCCCTCTGAGTCCTGTACTAGATTCCATCAGAAATTTCCTAGAGTGAGATCTATGATTTGGAATTATTCAGTGAGTTGGTGTATTTCTAAAATGACCAAAAGCTTACTTTCTAACCAGGGCACATATCTGTGATTTTAATATATGCATAATAAAGTCTACATATTAACAGAGAATATACTTTTATGAATACAGAACTACCCTGCTAATATACAATACTGTATTATATATCTCAGTGCTACAACAATTGACAATTTTACCAATGACAGTGCAAGATTGAATTCAGTGTATTTGTTACATATAACTTTTTTTGGAAATTGGCAATAAACATGTGGTCCATAACTCTATTAAATATTATATTTGATTAATAAGAAAGATCTATTAATGAACTCTTTTTACATAGGAAATATTATGATTGTTATTTAGTGGAAATAAAAGTAGAATAACTGACTTCACTAAAGCATAATGAGCAGATGTAAGTTGAGGGGCCAATGGACATCATGTATGGTGAAAACAATATGTTAGCATCTAAATGATTCCTGCATTTACTGGAAGTCATTTCAAAGTTTAGTATATGCTAATTGATACCTTGACTACTTCCAAGATTCTTCAGAGGTTCAAAAATAAACCATCGTATGTTCTCTTGCTTTTCACTTAGAATTATTCAGAGTAATCTATATTGAAGTTCTCTGAGGCGAAAAAATGATGGGATAATACTCTATCATCATAATCAACATTATTCCTCTTTCTCTACAGAACTTTTTCATGTTCCCTTTCTTAATCTGAACCTTAAGCAAAAATAGGAAAACACCTTGACAAATTGAGAAATCTTACGAAATTGTCATGGATGACTAAAGTGTAAGCTACTTTCCCACATTAAAACTGTCTTTGCATTCGAGAAACACTGTGTGGATTTCTTGGCTATCGAGATACGATCTAGGTGATATCACAGGGTAGTTTTCTGATTAGTAATTTAATTTTAATACATAAAGAGTTTTTAAAATTATACATTCATTATTATACACTCAAGTTTTACTATAGTGTTATGATTAATATCTATTTCATGGTGTATTCGTTGACGTATAGTATTGCTAAAAAGTCTTAGAGCCATGCTGAATTCAAGTTAGAGAACAATAGATATATCAGGTCCATTTTTTTCTTTATAGAACCCAAAGATCATATGCGATATCTGTGACTCTACATTACATTCAGATTGTTTTTTTAAATAAGAACTTACAGTAAAGCAGTTTTATAATGGTTTTTGTTTAGAAGGTTTTGGGGGTTTTGTTTGTTTGTTTTTTTCTTTTTTTGCACTATCTAGTCACTTATTCCCTTCACTCACTTCAAACTCCAACCAGGGCATGCCATATTCTGATTACTGAAGGCTCATACACTACCAGTATACTCTTCCAGAGTTCTTTCCTTAAACCTGCTTCTTTTAGATACATTCTTTCTACTTTGTTATTATTATTTTTTTCATCCCACTTCGAATTGCAGCATCTTCTCTGAGCAAGGCTTGTAATGTAGAGTTCTTGGCCAGAATTCTCTGGACCTGGGTGGTATTAAAGACAGGCACCTCATATTCATTGGCAACTTCTCTAGACCTCAAGTATATTATCTCTAATTAACGCTGACAGTTGGGATGCTACAGTACCCTCCTCTCGCCTCTCCCTCTGAAGACATGAGAAATTTCAGTTAGAATGAAAAGGATATATTCATATAACTTTGCCAAGGAGCCAAGTTCTTAGGGAACAAGTAAATGATTTTTCAAAAATGTATTTGAAGAAATAAAGAAAACACCCTCAAATTAATTGAATGTCATGTTTTGGAAGCTCAAATATGGAAATTAGGAATAATCAAAGTAAAATAAACAAAAATTGGAGATTGTGGATTATAATATCTATTTAGTGCAGACAGATATTCTTAATCCTTTTTACCTCCTTAAATAACTGCTTACTTCCCAATAAACTTTTGCAACTAATACATTACCATAGTTTGAGTGTATTCTCTAATATGAAGGTAAGACAGGGTTATCTCAAACACTGTATGATTTATGACTGAAATAAAGTTGGGATGTAAAAATCTAGTAATCATTCTTTCACACCAAGCAAATTGTAGATAATCATGAACATAACAAAACTAGATTATTCATTTATTATTTTTTGTGTTTGTTTAAAAGAATATATTTTAACCATTAATTTGCTTACTCTTCTTCTCTTTTATTATTATTTTGAGATAATTTGAGTGAGATAGGAATCACTAGAATGGGAGCCGGAGATTTTGAGAGTATCTGAAAAGATGGAAGGTGGACATAGTTATAAGGAGAAAATCCCTTCTTCAAGGTGTTGAGAGAGTCCAGAGTCCACTAGAGGGCAGAAGAAGACATGAAGGTCATAAAAGGAGTGCTGAGAGATAGGCAAGCAGGCAGAAAGTGAGGGAGGACAGAGAGAACGGACTGCTGGGTGGAACAAAAGGCAAGAGATTGAGGAGCTGGACCTCGCTGACTCCTTGATGTCTTAGAGAGGAAGCTGTTAGGTGGTATTTTGCACAAAGCTTCACTAGGACTGCCAGGTCCCCGGGAATTTCCTGTCTCTTGGAAATTTATATATATATATATATATATATATATATATATATATATATATATATATGGTTTAAATAAAAGCACGTTATATTTTTCCCATCCCTCTATGGTTCTGTAGACAGAGTACTGAGTAATCTTTAGAAATGAAGTGAAATACCGAAGGGGAAAAACTACAAACAATAAAATGCATTCCTTAGTCATTACTGTGATACTCCATTTAAACTGCTGTTGGTCTGTTTGGCTTTGAGGATAGAGTTCATGAATGGAGACACCTGCTGTGGGACTTTCTCCCTTCAGCAGTCAAATAAGTCTAGAGCTCATATTGGAATAGGGTTCCAAGAACTGGCTTCTGGTCCTCTTTCCTTTAGTCATGTGACTTATCTCCCAAACGTCAATTTACTTTATAAAATATCCCCTTTTGCCTTTCTTACAGGATTGCCATGATGAACGTCATTTGATACATATAAAACATTACATGTTTACAAACATACATATACCTGTAAATACCTTCAAAAATAAGGCACTCCAATTTTTATATTATAGTTGGGGGATCTTTAGCTTAACTAAGCATCAAATTGAATTAAATAAACTATAAAAAATAGAAATCACTAGAAGTCCACCTATTATAAAAAAGAAATATTCTCTCAAATGATGTAAAACCAAATTATATGTGAATTAGACAACAGTGAAAGCAAAGAAAAGTGAATAGTTTGCTACTTACTAAGCACTCTGCAAGCTGATATACAGAATAAAGTGAGACTACTTGTATGGACCTTCAGGGAGCTTGTATTTAATTCGGTGATGATGTAAGATATTTGGAGCCAGCATTTACTGTTTGTTGATCAGAACATGAAAAGTTTAAAGAAAAAGATATTTTTCCACCATTAGGCTTTCCTTAAATTACTACTTTATTACACTGCAGAATTACATGGATTGTAAAAGATGATAATTTAAAATATTTTGTTGCAATTAAAAATTATTTAAATGTTTTTATGGTCAAATTTTTTATAGGTCCATTAGTCTATAATTTATTTGTAATATAAATCTAAAAGTTTTCTCCATTATTAATAAGTTTCCATGGATTTTTCTGTTTTATAAAAAAGCAAATCAAAAATATAAAGTCTTTTAAATAAAGGTTAACAATTAAGAATATGATGGCATAGAAGTTACAAAGAAAAGCAGGTTGAATACGTATACTCAAGGAGAAAATCTTCCTCTGATTTCCTGGCATTAAAATATTTAGCATTGTATTCCATAAATATTATTTATTTTTCTTAGTTAGATTCACATATGTAAAATATCTTCTTGGTTTATTTATGTATATTAGTAGTTTTTTATAATTCCATTTTGCATTGAAGTTTAAAACAATATACTCTTGTTAAATATCTAATGAAATTTATAACTTTTGAAACATAAACTTTTCAAAGACATGGTGTTAGATTTTGCTATTATACATTGAAGTGTCCAATGAAAAAAAATGTATCAAAGCACATTTTCTGAATCCTAAATGAAGATTTAATTAGGTTAAGGAGAAAAACAGTGTGGTCTCAAAATCATGTTACCAGAACCACTGAAATAACTATTTTCCGGGTTGTTGGATGGAAGCTCACAAAGTCCAAAAATACTTCATTGTGGATCAGAATCCAAGCCATTACACAGAGACTAAAGGGAGCAATACAGTGTTTTGTTTAGATTTCAGTTGCCAGGGCCTACATTATATTACTTTGATCTCTTGGATAGAAATAGAAAAAAGATAATTTAGTGTAATCTAATGCTTAACATATGATGCAACACTTGAGATTTTCTTAGAAAATTAATAACCATATTTTGGTAACACCAAAACTTACTTGTGCTTAGGAGAGTGATTCTGCTTCCTGTCTGTGGGAACACTGATGATGGGAGGGGAAATGCAATGAATCAGAATCATAAAAGCAACCAGAATTCTACCTGGGTAGCGTTAGTATACAGAACTCCTGTGGAGAT
The DNA here is from genome assembly GCF_036562045.2 of Rhinolophus sinicus. Lineage (NCBI taxonomy): Eukaryota > Metazoa > Chordata > Mammalia > Chiroptera > Rhinolophidae > Rhinolophus > Rhinolophus sinicus. The sequence continues at coordinate 47,034,874 of NC_133752.1, forward strand.
CCAAAGCTATATCTGATTGTCTCAGAAAACATCAAAATCCAGTTACCAACAGTGATTGAATTTGCTAATTTCTTCTAAGAATTATGCATAATCAGTATTCATTAGACTATCTTGAAAATTTTATAAAATAATCCAGTCACCTTGATAACAGATTATGTATTTGTTGAGGGAAGGCTTACCTCCACCCCCACCTCTCTGTCCCAATAAGATATACTAGTATCAAATTATTGTATTACCTATTTCCTGTTTTAGTTGTGATGACTAATTCATACAATTTAGTGCAATAGCTTTATCTTGAGAAATAATCCTGTCTTGAATATATAAAAACCCATATAAATTCATATATAAATGCATATATTCCACTTTTGTAATACATAATAATAGAGCTTGTCATTTCCAGGCACAAAGCTTTGCACCTAGGCAGCATACGCCTGGATAGTCTGTAGGAATAGTGAGTACAGTTAAATGGGAATTGGAAAGGTTTCCAGAGTACTATCACTTAAAAAGTATTCATTAAAATAACAAAAATGGAATTCAATATATATTCATTGGTAGTTCAGATGTCTAGTTTATATCTCTGCATAATTTTTATGCAAAAACTTTGTCATCTATTAAGTCTATTTTGGGTTCTGACATGAAGATAAATGTCCAAAAATGTTCTCCTTTTACTTTGGAATATCTGTATCCAGCAGTCACACAAAGGAGAAGTGGGAGATGTACCAGTTTTAATACCAATTATTAAACCAACAGCTGTCTAGAACCAATTGAGCCTGAAGCAACATAGTGACTGAGAGTCCATTTAGGCCAACTGTTATTATATATTATATAAGGTATATAATATATATGATGTAAAATAAATAAACCCTTTCTATACATCTATAATTTTAATATATAATTACAATATATATTTAATTCATGATGACACATAACTAATATTTAGTGAGGATTTAGTATACATTATGGAAGGATATTTATCAGGCATAATTCTTTTGAAAATTCTACATGATAAATACTATTTATCATTTACATTTTAGAGGATGAAATTGAGATTTAGAGAGATGAAGTAGCTTGGCCAAGTTTACACAGCTAGAAAGCAATGGAATTGGTTCAGCAGGAAAAAAAAAAAAAGAGTATCTACCAGAGATATCACAAAAAAGAGTTTCAGCATTAAAAAAAAAAAAAAAATAGAAATAGATGTTTTCTAAGTCCCAAATAGGTTTGTGGCAGAAAGAGCCTTTTTCCAAATGTTTGAATAGATACAGGCAAGAGAAAACCCTGCTATTGATTTTTCAGCTCTATCTGTTTTGTCTGTCTCTTTCCCAGTATCTGTACAAAACAGATACACTGTAAATAACAACTTAGTCTGACTGGTCACTTTGGACAATATGATAAGAATACTTGCAATTCAAAAATACATTTTCAGATCTTTTTCTTTTATCCTTTAATCGAAAATGCTCACAATACCAACCTCTCTCGTGAGACAGATATTATCTGGAATTATAGATACATTAATAATAAGGGGTACACAACTGTTTGCTCTATCTTTCCCTGATATTTCTGCATGTCACTTGCTTTCCTAAAATGGAAGCAAAACTAATTTGCTTCTCTGGGTATGCTTATCACCTTCAAGCCCGTAACCATTCCTTTGCAGTGATCACTCTGTCTAGGTGTTAAGTCAAACTATGGAAACTTTGAGTTTAACCTGAGTGAGATTTTTCACACTAGAAAGAATCTCATGAGGAATTCTTTAAGGTCACTGCCAAATTACAGGATGTAATTTGAAGAGAAGTGGAGCAAAACTATAGTGTGCTGCTATCGTAATCCCTTTCCCTATTTGCTCCCCGCTCCACATCCCTTATTCTTCTAGGTCATTTCCCACCCCTTCCCCCTAAGAATGACCTATTTCTTTTTCTGACTTTTCAGTAGGAACAAGTGAGTGACCAACGATAAAGAGAGATTTCACTTTTTTGCTTCTCCTTGCCCCATTTTGCCCCTTCCTGTGAATCCTCTGCTCCAGCTTCCTGGTTTTACATTCTGGATGATAACTGACAATAGCAGAGAGACCATTATTTTACGTTTCTCTTGATTCAGAGTTTCAGAAGAAGTGTCAGTTCTCAAGACATGTTGTTTAGTTCATGTTGAACCATCCCCTTTTGAAAGCCAGCATTTCTTACCATTGTAAAGCAAACATGTTTATAATAAGGCAATGTTTCCTGTTTAGAAACTTGCTACTTTGATGGGAATTAATAAAACTGAGCTAGCATATTCCAGAACATTCATTCTTGAACTGGCATTTTACTTCTGGAAATTTATTCATATTTATAAATAAGAGTAAATGTGTTTTGTAAAAGAAACCCTTTCTTTTGAGGTTGCTGGCAGCTTTTTTCCAAATATGGTATACAAAAGAATAAAAAATTAACTGATTTACATGTTTCCCATATTAACACAATTTAGAGTAATTTACAATACAAATCAGTAGGATTCTAGTAGATGAATGCAAATTAGACCTTTTAAATAAAAAATCTAAATTAACCATTGAATTATAATTGCAAAGTAATATTATCGTGTATTGGGTAACATTGAGTGGAATTATTACTTTAGTTCTGTAGCAGAAAGGGCCCTGGCATTCTTGTTTTCTCCTCATTCACAGTGTTAGAACACTAATGATCATAAGACTGACCTGTCTTACAGTCATTAAAGGTGAAACCATCGCTCTGTGGCATGGGTAGCCAAGTGTTTTCATTTCTTTTCTTTTCTAGTCCTGCCTTGTTGTTTATCTTCATGTAATTTTTGTTTTCAGTTGACATGTGGTCAGTAGGGTGCATCATGGGAGAAATGATAAAAGGTGCAGTGCTGTTTCCTGGCACTGATCGTATCCTTCTTAGCAGCCAGTGGTCTCTATGGGTGTCATTCTCAATCAATTTCCTTTGGTCTCAAGTATAATACTGCTGATGGTATACATTCACTGCCCTTAGAAGGGTTCTGTGTAATTCCAGTGTCAAATATTTACCAGCTGACATCATAGTAGAGTAGCCTTGTCTCAGACCTAAGATCTTATGTGGATAATACAGTAGCAAACATGAAACATTCAGCGTGGTATCAAAAGGTCTGCCTTAATTCATTTCTATGAAACTAATTGCAATGATATACTCTTCTGTATTTTATTTTTTTGTAGATATTTCAAAATTAAGTTCTATTGATAACTGGATAATAAATGACAGAATATTTCAGTTTTCAGACTGAAGATTTATGCTTTTATATCATAAGAAATATTCACTTGGCATAGAAATCTAATCAGTTAGATTTATGTTCACCCACAAATACAATTGGTTTATTTTAACACATTCAGAGAGCATGCATATGAATTTCGTTTTTAAATTGATCAACCTCTTCTAAAATTCTTTTTTCTCATTTACTTCATTTATAAGAATAATTGCTCCAATTCTAGCTATTATTTTCTCCATGTTATCACTAGTCAATAATGATTATATAAAACATCTGAAGAAATAAATTTATATTACTTGGATAAGTAAAAGAGATCATATGTTAGGCAGCAAATAATTAGCAAGTAAAGATTCCAGGGCTTTGCAGTATTAAACAGATATGGACACTGTGTGATTAGTATATAGGTGTGTAATAACTTATTTCTTTGTTAGTTAAATAACCTCCTACACTCAGTCATTTCTGAAAACATTATATGCTCATCATACTAAAGATAAAATCTCTCCTTAAATGATCGTAATTCAAAGATGAAATTGAACCTATGGTAATGGGGTTTTAATATGTAATTACAGTAAAGCTAATTATTAATATAGTGTGTCCTAACCATATTATGATTAGCCATTTGCTTTGAGAACTAATATATTACATTATGGTTATATATGTATACAGAGGGCGCCAAAAAATGTATACACATTTTAAGAAAGGAAAAAAAACTGTATTAAAATTATGCTTACAGTTTCCACTTTGAGCACCTCTTGTAATTGCAGAAGTCACACCTGACTTATATTCATCTTCAGTTATCGGTATATATTGAGTATTACAATTTTAATACAGTTTTTTCCTTTCTTAAAATGTGTATACATTTTTTTGCACCCTCTGTATGTGTGTGTGTGTTTATGTGTGTGTGTGTGTGTATGTGTGTGTGTATTACAAATGTGGATATATATGTGTATATATATAGTTTCATACATATATTTTTTATGTATTAAAGGACCAGTTTAGGAAATGACTGAGTTAGGCATTCAATTTCTGTTGAGTGAAAAAACTGAACCTAAAAAGTTTTACGTAGTGAAAAATAAAGCTGCACTGTTTTTACTTCCATTCTTACCAAAAAATTTGTTCTAATCTTATATATGTTACATGTTTATTTAAAAAAATTTGTATTGCAGTTTTATTTGCTACATATACATTTTATTAAGTGGCATCTACAAATGTACCACCTTCATGTTAATGTTAGTGCTATTTAGAAGTATATTTACTTGATTAAAAACTAAACTACGTCAGGTTTCTAAAAAACAGGATTTCTTTGATTCCCAACAAATGATAAACTTGAGCTTAGCCTTTGGACATGAATATGAAACAGTTCTTAAATTTTGGCTGATCTTTTTTTGATGAAAATAAACTCAATCTCTTAACTTTGTACTCTTGGCTTTCTCAGAAGTTCATTGTTGTTGAATAATTGATGACTGAAATGAATGTTTGCTCCCCATAGATTAAAATGATTGCTTTTTATTACTTTCCTTACATTTTCTATGAAAGAAAATCAAATCAGATTTCCACAACTGAGTTATTAAATACAGATTAACATTTCTTATAATTCATTTCTTGGGAGAAGATGTAACGACTTCACAACCTCACATACTCTTGGTATTGTCAGATATGATTTTAAATTTGTTACCAATCTCTTGGATCTAAAATACTATTTAAAATGGAGCTTAAATTTGCATTTCCTTGGCTATAAGGGAGGCTAAACATCTTTTCTTATTTATTGACCATTAGTATTTTCCCGTTGGTAAAGTGTCTTTTGTTTTTTTAAATAATTTTTTTATGTTGTATATCTTTTGTTGATTAGGAGTTCTTTATATAATTGGGCACCTAATCCTTGTCAGTTTTATATGTTTCAAATATGTTCTGTCCTGTATTTAAATTGTTTTTTCCATTTTTATAGTGGTTTTGGAAGTTGGTGATCTGTTTGTTTTTTTATGGCTCATGTATTTTAAGAATTATTTAATGCCTTTATATTATCTTGTAATTTTACTGTGAATGTTTCAAGTTTAATTTTTAAATTAAATTATTGGCATTGGTTAGTAAGATCACATAGGTTTCAAGTGTACAATTCTATAAACATCATCTGTATATCACATTATGTGCTCACCACCCAGAGTCAGTTCTCCTTCCATCTTAATTTTTTACATTTAAGCCTTTGATTCACATTGATTGTTGTGTATGGTGTGAAAGTGGTATCCAATTTATTTTATTCTACTTCCATTTACTGACTAGCTTATTCTTTCTTCACTGATCTATAATGCTGTCCTTGTCATAAGTTTCCACATATTGGTATGAGGGGTGTTAAATTCTGGACTCTATATTCTGTTCCACTGGTCTGCTGTTTAACTCTATATCACTACACCCCTTTCTTAATGAATACTAATGTATAATACGTACTTATATCAGGTCGGGTAAATAACCCTCCTTTTTTGTCTCCTTTAGAGGTATCTTAGCTATTATTGAATCATTGCTCTTCCATTAAAAACAAAAATATTAGAATTGGCTTAGTAACTTTTATAAAATGATTCCTATTGGAATTGTATTGAATCTATAGTTTAATTTGTGTAGAATTGCTATTTTAGTTAAGTCATTTTTTAATCTTTCTGTTGAACACACAAGGATCTTAGGACACACTGATTTTAGTTCTAATTTTTAAACCTCATAAATTGACAATGTTATAATTTTATTGTGTACAGGTAGAGTTTGTTTAGATTCACCCTTATAATTATCATTTTCTTGGCTTAATACTACTTCTTGCAATTTGGCCTTTTATTTTCAGATTATTTTCTTTGCCCCTGAAGAGCATCCTTTAGAAATTTTTAATGGCAGTCTTTGATGATAAAACTCTGTTTTTGATTGGGTTCCCTTACTTGAAAGACAGGTTAGTTGGATATAGGATTTGAGATTGACAGTTGTTTTCCCTATCATTTAAAACATGTTATTCCACTGACTTTGTTTCCAATATTGCTGGTAAATCATTAGCTGTCGATGTAATAGTCACCTTTGGAGATAGCCTTCCCTTTTCTCTGACTTCATTTAGGATTCTTTGCTTAGTCTTTGGTTTTCTGGTATTTCTCTACCATGTGACTAGGTGTGGGTTTCTTTTTATTTATCTCTGTTGGGATTCACTGTGTTTTCTAAATTCTGGCCTATATCCAATTCCTGGAATTTCTCAGCTTTTGGTTCTTTAAATATTTTCTCTCCCCTATTTTTTTTTTTTTTTTTTTTACATTATCTCCATAAAAACTTTGGTTGGATATAAAATAGACAGTCATTTATTCAATAAATAGTTTTTGAGCACCTACTATGTGCTGATCACTTTTTCTCTCCAGGCCATATTAGTAAATAAAACCGTCATGATGAAAATCATGACATCATGAAATTCTTGACATCATGAAATTTACAATAAAAGGCACAGTATATAAGAAGGTGATAATGGCTGAGGGATAAGAGAGATCAAAATGCTACGTTAGGGGCAGGGATTGTCTCCTGCTTTCTAAGTTTAAACATAAAAGTTTTGTTAGGTATGCCTCATATGGCATGTTTTCTTGACCTCATATAAACTTGATTGTACCTTCTTACCTGCCTTCTATATAGCGTTATACCCAGAAATGGATGTAATCTTCCAGAGAGGGTCTCACAGAACAGAGTACAGTGTCACAACAACCTTAAGTAGAATTCCATTAGTGTTAGAAACTAATTGTATTAGCTCCTTTGTTTAAAATCATTGTATTTACCAATTTTAAAAGGAACTTAATAGTTTTCAGCTATAAAATACAGATGTCAAATTAAATGATCTCCAAGGCCTCTTCCTAGTTTCAAAATACAGATAGAGTCAGACCCAGCCGTTGCGAACTGAGAATATCATACAATTCGAGGAAGGTGTTTTTATATATATATATATATATATATATATATATATATATATATATATATATATATAAATACATCATGTTATAAATACAAAATTAGGCAAAAGTCTTATAAGAGGCTGGTGCAGATGTGAGGCCCCAAAGATTAACCTTCCATACATAATGAAAATCCCATTATTGTAACACATTTTAATGTGTTTCTGGATTTGCTTATATGTGAAATGCCTCTCCGTTTTTTTTCTTTGTAAGTAAATATAGATTACAATAATAAATAGATTTATAAGACATAATAGATTGTACTAAGAGCCATATGCATCATGCTTCAAACATTAGCCTTTGGATACTACCTATCCCATACTACCTCACTAGTGAACAAACAACCTTTTACTTAAATTGTCAGCTTTTAGTTTGGGGTGTGTTCTGAGTTATAATATTTCCTCTTCTTGTGCTATTTATAATGAAAATGGATGCTAGTTAAAATTGTGCATGAAATCACTTATTCATATTTCATGTTACCAGAATTTGAGGGGGACTTTTGAGAGGAAAAGAATATTGTCAAATGAAAAAAGAGTAAAAATATTTTAAAGGAACAGAACTCAAAATATAACCATGAAAATCTAGACCCAGACTCTCATTTGTGTATATATTACTGTCCTGATCTTTACACTTGTCCTCAGAAAAGTTCTTTTGAGAGCAAATTTTATCATAAAGAAATATGAAGTAATTATCAAAATAAATTGTCAAGTATTTTGAGCTTTATATTGAGAAGCTTTTGTACTTTCTGTGAGGAGCACCCCACAGATGCAACATACAATTTCAATCCTTCTTAAATGATGATGGGCAGAATCCCTCTCCCTTTGCTGGGAGCCTGCACATGCCACTTGCTGTAATTTCCCATGTTTTTTTTTTTTTTTTCCAGGAAAGGGATTAATATTAGGATTTTTCTTTCCCTGAAGTATATCCAGGTGAAGGACCCATGAGTGTTCCGTAGCAAATAGGTATAGAATCAACTTTTGGGGAATTTGAAGCCATCTTAATTTGCAACAAAAAACTGAAATATGTTAGTACTTTATTCTTAAATCTCGATTTAGTAATTCACAAAAGACTTAGTATGTCCTACACTGGTGTTTCTCAAAATGTAGTCCAAGAGCCATCTGGATTGAAATTACCCTTGGTGTTTTTTATATCATCTCAGATCTATGGACTCAAAATTTTGTAGCTCATCGGGGATCGGGGAGGGATCTGTATTTTGTAAGTTCCCTATGTTATGGATATTCAAGCTGGGGAACCACGGTTTTATATCATAATGCTTAACTTATGGCATGCATGTCTCCACTTCCTTATTGCGCATTCACTGATGACATTACTAATTGATTACAGTATTTTTTCTTACAGGACTCACATAAAGCCACACAATAATGCTCAACACAGTGCTTCAGCAACTGGTTGGCTTGACAGATAACATAGCCTCTCCTGAAGCTGTTCTATATAGTGATCTCAGGCAATGTTATCTTTAATAACACAGTAAAGAATTTGGAGATAAACACTGATATTCTTTAACTTGCAAATAGATGTCAGAAAATTTTGCACAAAATATTGAGTATAAGGCTTAGAGTACTGTAGAAAAAGCAAGTCTGAATTCATGAAGGTGTCAATTCTGGAAACCATATTCATAATAACAAAAAGTAATCAATGATAGAAGAAAACATGAAAGGAAGATACAATTTTTCAAAGGGCATAGTAGAATAAGGCCATTAAAGAACTCTTTATTATTCCACTTAGTAGTTTCTGAAAGCTTAAATATGCATAGTATAAATTGCATATATGTTCATAATTATGACCTAAAATACCCAGAAAAAAAGGCATTTTTCATACATTGTGTTCAAGGCAGCTTGCGACTTATTTTAGAAAGTTCCCCAGCTAAGGAAGTTAAAGTGAAAGGAATGCATGAAATCTAAGTTCTTAGCTAGTTGATAAAATTAACGAATAATTTTCAGTCTTAGGATTTCAGATACTCATTTTTACAATCCATATTTACTTTGTTTTATTCATCTATTACAATACTATTTATTGAAGACATTACTAATAGTATTTGCACATTATCTTGTCTTGTCATCATACTCTATAAAATCAAACTTTGTAATATGACTAATATGTAGTGAATTTAAAATTAGGTGAGATTGTCAAATAATTCATATAAAATCACATTTTTCAATTTTTATTAAAGGCCTTTCTTAAATATATTGAGGGTGACAATTTCTGAAACAGTAAATCAAAATATAAAAATATATATTTATTGATTTTTTTTATAACTGCACAAGCTGGAATCTGTAAATATTCAGATCCTTACTCATATAGTATAAAAACAGTGACTTATGAGTGTTCTAAAGCAAATAAGTCCTTTTACAAAAATAATTTTGGCCATTCTTTAAAAAAATATTTACCGTGTTAACATTAACACAGAAGCATGAAATCTAGTTAACTTTTTATGTATGTTTAAAAAACAATCATTGTGGAAATCTGATGAATAATTTTTAAAAATTACCTCATTTTCTATTTAAAATTAATAAAATCATTTTTTTTATGTAAATATTTTGACCTGAAAACTAGGGAGGCAGTTTTACAGATAATCTTTAAGAGAATTGCTGTGACAAACATACCATCATAATTTTATGGCAAAATTAAAGCAGTTTCTACCACATCAATTCCAAAGTTGCTCTTTTCCTTACTGGAATCCTTGGAACAAGCACTGGACTCGGAGTCAGGAGATATGACTTCCAATCTTGGCTTACATTTGGTTAATTATGATTATAAAGGGAAATCATGTGATTAAGGATAGTTGGACATAATTAATTGCTCATGTTGTGATCTTATGAACATCTGGGAAACACTTATTACTTACATGTAAGTATTCGTGTTTATGGGAAGGATTGGTTAAAATAAAAGTACAAACTTTTAAAGGTGACTAATCCACATATTTGTAGT